>NC_037344.1:20286467-20911467 GCF_002263795.3 Bos taurus | reverse complement strand
TGTACTATGAGTAAATCATTTACCTAGGCATAGTTTTACAATGTCATGCATTTTTTATTCTGAAAATATTGGTTCACTCATTATGCAAATATTCCAAATTTTGACACAGTATAAAATATGAAATATTCACCTTTGCTAATATCACTACATATTGCATCAAAGAAGTTTTTAAGTGTTTGAAGTTGCCAAGCTCACATTAGAAGATACAAGACTTCTAAATTCTAAGTTTTGTATTAAAGCTCAAAATTAATTATTGGTAATAAATACTGTCATTTGTTTTTCTTGAACTGTCAGTTTCACTTGCTCATTTTCTTAAAGTAACTGACAATTACCAAAGTCAAAATAATCATGTTTAAGCAAAACAATACTCCATAAAAAAGAAAAAAAAATGACTATGTCAAATAAAAACTCAAAATACTGTTTTCTTCCTTGAGGCAATCATCATAATTCAGTACTCAATTTAAGTGCTTTATACATACTTCCTATTTGATCCCATTAAATAATGAAAATGCATAATTCTCTGTTAGAGATCTATCTTCACTTTTATTGGAGTTATAAGGCAGTGGAAAAAGCAATAACTACACATAGAGTTTAATGCCTCTGCTTTGACTCATGCTGAAATGATTGTGATATTATCTATTATAAATTTTGAGCCATCAGAGCAGGTGTTAACACAATGAAAGTGTGAAATTTCATCTTTGTATTACTAGGTAAAGAGTTTTATCCTTAAATTGCCTTGCAGATCCATAATGGTCCATGGACAATTGAGAATGCCTACTCTAATCCATTGCACTGATTGGATTATTAAAATAACTACTCTTCATGACCCCATGGGCTGCAGCACACCAGACGTCCCTGTCCTTCATCTCCCAAAGCTTGTTCAAATTCATGTCCATTGAGTCAGTGATGCCATCCAACTATCTCATCCTCTGTCGTCCCCTTCTCTTCCTGCCTTCAATATTTCCCAGCATCAGGGTTTTTTCTAATGAGTCAGCTCTTTGCATCAGGTGGCAAAAGTCCTGGAATTTCAGCTTCACATCAGTCCTTCCAGTGAATATTCAGGACCAATTTCCTTTAGGATTGGCTGGTTTGAGCTCCTTGTAGCCCAAGGGTCTCTCAAGAGTCTTCTCTAACACCACAGTTCAAAATCATTAGTTTTTTGGTGCTCAGCCTTCTTTATGGTCCAATTCTCACAATCATACATGTCTTCTGGAAAAACCATAGCTTTGACTAGACAGAACTCTGCTGGCAAAGTAATGTCTCTGCTTTTTAATACACTGTCTAGTTTTCTCATAGCTTTTCTTCCAAGCAGCAAGAGTTTTTTAATTTCATGGCTGCAGTCATAACTAGTAAGGGACTTTAATCAACATACTTATATCAACAGACAATCATTCAGACAGAAAATCAATAAGGAAATAGTAGTTTGAATGATAGATCAGTTGGACTTAACAGAAATCTGCAGGACATTCTGTCCAAAAACAAAACATACATTCTTTTCAAGCACACACAGAATGTTATGATCAAGAATGGATCACATGCCAGGCCACAAAACAAGTCTCAACAAATTTTAAAAGATATAAATTATATCAAGCATTTTTTCTGATCACAGTGGTATGACACTAGAAATCAACCAGAATAAGAAAATAGGAAATGCACAAATACCTGAAGACTAAACTTCATGCTACTAAAAAGAATGGGTCAATGAAGAAATAAAAATAGGAATCAGAAAATACCTCAAGACAAACAAAAATACAAACACAAATTTCTAGAATCAGTGGGATGCAGTAAAATCAGTTAGGAAAGGTAAATTGATATTAATAAAGGCATACTATTAAACTATTTTCTCATTCCATACACAAAAATAAATTAAAAATGAATTAAAGACCTAAAGGTAAGACCAGAAATCATGGAACTAGCAGAAAGGCAGAGTACCCTTGACATAAATTGTAGCTATATTTTCTGGATCTGTCTCATAAGACAAAAGACAGAAACAAAAACAAAGAAATGAGACCTAATTACTCTCAAAAGCTTTTGCATAGCCAAAAAAAAAAAAAAATCAACAAGAAAATGCAACCTAATGAGAAGGAAGAAATATTTGCAAATTATATGACATAAAGGTGTTAATAACCAAATAACAAAAACAGCCCATACAACTCAAGATCAAAAAACAAAACAATGCAATCAAGGAATGAACAGAAGTTCTGAATAGATATTTTCGAAGGGAGATGTATAGATCGCCAACCAACATATGGAAAGATTTCAATATTGCTAATCGTCAGAGAAACTCAAATAAAAATCACAATGAGATACCCACTCATACCTGTCAGAATGGCTATCAACAGAAGTCTACAGTGGAGAAAAGGGAATCCTATTACACTCTTGGTGGCAATATAAATTGGTGAAGCATTATGGAAAACATTATGCAGGTTCCTCAAAAAGCTAAAACTAGAACTACCATATGATCCAGCAATACCACTCCTAGGTGTATATCCAAAGAAAACAAAAACATCAGTTTGAAAGTACACATTCACCCAATGTTCATAGCAGCATCGTTTACAAAAATGAAGATACAGAAGCAAACTAAGAGTCCATCAACAGGTGAATGGATAAAAAAAGATGTATTTTATTTACTTCTCTATCTATCTATAACATACATAACCTAGCTACAGACTTACACAGAGACACACACACACGATGGACTATTACTCAGCCATAAAAAAGAATGAAATTTTGCCATTTGCAACAACATGGATGGATCTGGAAGGAATCGTGTATAGTAAAATAATCAGACAGAGAAAGACAAACACTACATATTATTCACTTACATATGGAATTTAAAAAAATAAATGAATGAATATAACAAAACAGAAGGAGATTCATGATACAGAGAGCAAAGTAGTAGTTACCAGAGGAGACAGGGAAGAGGAATGGGTAATATAAACATAGAGTATTAAGAGGTATAGTGTACTATGCATAAAATAAATAAGATACACGGATATATCATTAAGCATAGGGAATACAGACCACAGTCTTGTGGTGAAGGGGCTTGCATAACTCAAAGAAAACATGAACCACACCATGCTGGGCCACCAAGATGGACAGGTTATAGTGATGAGTTTTAACAAAACATGATCCACTAGAGGAGGAAATGGCAACCCATTCCAGTATCCTTTCCTGGAGAAATCCATGAACAGCATGAAAAAGCAAAAAGATACGAGGCTGGAAGACAAGCCCTAGGTTGGAAGGTGTCCAATATGCTATTGGGATAGAGAGGATGGCAATTATAAATAACTCCAGAAAGAATAAAGTGGCTGGGCCAAAAAGGAAATGACGCTCTGTTGTGGATGTGTCTGGTGTTGAAAGTAAAGTTCATTGCTGTAAAGAACAATATTACATAGAAACCTAAAATGTTAGGTGCATGAATCAGGGTAAATTAGACACGGTCAGGCAGGAGATGGCAGGACTGAACATCGACATTTTAAGAATCAGTGTACTAAAATGGATGGGAATGGGCAGATTTAATTCAGATGACAATTACACCTACTACTGTAGGCAAGGAATCCTTAGAAAACATGAAGTAGATCTCATAGTCAACAAAAGAGTCTTAAATGCAGTACTTGTGTGCGATCTCTAAAATGACAGAATGATTTTGATTCATTTGCAAGGCAGATCTTTTAACATCCCAGTAAACCAAGTCTATGCCCCAACCACTGATGTCAAAGAAGCTGAAGTTAACCAATTCTATAAAGACATGCAACACCTTCTAGAACTAACATCAAAAAGGATGTCCTTTTCATTATAGGAGATAGGAATGCAAAAGTAGGCAGTCAAGAGGTACCTGGAATAAAAAGCAAGTTTAGCCTTGAAGTACAAAATGAAGCAGAGCAAACACTAACAGTTTTATCAAGATAACATAACAATAAAAGCAAATACATTTTTCCAAAAACCAAAGAGACGACTCTACACATGGATATCACTAGATGATCAATATTGAAATCAGACTGACCATATTTTTTGCATACAAAGATGGAGAAGCTCTATACAGTCATTAAATACAGGACCTGGAGCTGACTGTGGCTCAGATCATGAACTCCTTATTGCAAAATTCAGGCTTAAATTGAAGAAAGTAGAGAAAACAATAAAATCCCTTATAATTATACAGTGGAGCTGATAAAGACTCAAGAGATTAGATCTGGTAGAAAGAGTGCCTGAAGAATTATGGACGGAAGTTCATAACATTGTACAGGAGGCACTGACCACAAGCATCCCAAAAAAAAAAGAAATGCAAAAGGGCAAAATGGTTGTCTGAGGAGGCCTTGCAAATATCTGCAAAGAGAAGAGGTGCAAAAGGCTGACAGGAAAGGGAAAGATATACCCATTTGAAAGCAGAGTTCCAGAGAACAGCAAGGAGAGATAAGAAAGCCTTCTTAAGAGAACACGTGTATACCTGTGGCGGATTCATGTTGATGTATGGCAAAACCAATACAATATTGTAATATTGTAAATTACTTTACATTAACCTCCAATGAAAATAAATAAATTTATATTAAAAAAAAGAGAACAAAGAAATAGAGGAAAACAATAGAATTAGAAAGACCAGAGATCTCTTCAAGAAAATTGGGGCTATCAAGGGTACATTTCATGCAAGGATGGGCATGATAAGGGACAGAAATGAGAAAGACCTAACAGAAACAGAAGAGATTAAGAAGAGGTGGTAAGACTACACAGATGAACTATACAAGAAATGTCTGAATGACCCAGTTAACCATAATGGTATGATCACTCACCTAGAGCCAGACATCCTGGAGGGTGAAGTCAAGTGGGCCTTAGGAAGCGTTACTACAAACAAAGCTAGCGGAGGTCATGGAATTCCAGCTGAGCTATTTCAAATCCTAAAGGATGATGCTGTTAAAGTGCTGCACTCAATATGTCAGCAAATTTGGAAAAATCACCAGTGGCCATAGGACTGGAAAAGTCAGTTTTCAATCCAATCAAAAGAAGGGCAATACTTAAGCTTGTTCAAACTATTGTACAGTTGTGTTCGTTTCACACGCTAGTAAAGTTATGCTCAGAATCCTTAAAGCTAAGTTTCAGCAGTACATGAACCAAGAATTTCCAGTTGGGCAAGCTGGGTTTTGAAGAGGCAAGGGAAGCAGAAATCAAATTGCCAACATTAGTCAGATCATGGAGAAAGAAAAATGTCTACTTCTGTTTCATTGACTGTGCTAATGACTATGACTGTGTGGGTCATAACAAACTGGAAAATTCTTAAAGTGATGGGAGTACCAGACCACCTTACCTGTCTCCTAAAACACTTGTATGTGGGTTAAGA
Source organism: Bos taurus (assembly GCF_002263795.3). Classification (NCBI taxonomy): domain Eukaryota; kingdom Metazoa; phylum Chordata; class Mammalia; order Artiodactyla; family Bovidae; genus Bos; species Bos taurus. The sequence goes on along the minus strand of NC_037344.1, from coordinate 20,906,135 downwards.
AGCAACAGAATCAGATGTTGATGAACAACTGACTGGTAAAACTAGGAAAGGATTATGACAAGGATGTATATTATCACCCTGCTTATCTAACTTCTATGCAGATTACATCAATCAAAATGCTTGGCTGGATGAATTACAAGTTGGAATCATGATTGCCAAGAGAAATACCAACAGCCTCAGATATGCAGATAATACCACTCTGATAGCAGATCATGTAAAGGAACTAAAGAGACTCTTGATGAGAATGAAACAGAAGAGTGAAAAAGCTTGCTTAAAACAACATTAAAAAACCTAAGACCGTGGCATCTGGTCCCATTAATTCATGGCAAATAGAAAGGAAAAAATTGGAAGCAGTGATAGATTTTGTTTTCTTAGGCTCCAGAATTACTGTGGATGGTGACTGCACCCAGGAAGTTAAAAGATGCTTGCTCTTTGGAAGGAAAGCTGTGACAAACCTAGACAGCATTTCTTAAAAAGAGAGAAGTCATTTGGCCAACAAAGCCGTGTATAGTCAAAGCCATAGTTTTTCCAGTAGTCATATATGGATATAAGAGTTGGTCCATAAAGAAGGCTGAGCACTGAAGAATTGATGCTTTCAAATTGTGGTGCTGGAGAAGACTCTTGAGAGTCCTTTGGACTGCAAGAAGGTAAAATCAGTCAATCCTAAAGGAAATCAACCCTGAATATGCATTGGAAGGACTGTTGCTGAAGCTGAGGCCCTCATACTTCAGCCACCTGATGCAAAGAGCTAACTCATTGGAAAAGACCCCGATGCTGGGAAAGATTGAAGACAAAGGTGGAGCAAAAAGGGGCAAAAGAAGAGATGGCCAGATAGCATTACCAACTCAATGATCATGAACTTGGCAAACTCAAGAAGATAGAGTACAGAGAAGCCTGGAATGCTACAGTCCACGAAGTTCTCAAAGAGTCAAACACAATTTAGCAACTGAACAACAATAATGCACGGTACTGGATGCTTGGGGCTGGTGCACTGGGATGACCCAGAGGGAGGGTAGGGGAGGGAGGAGGGAGGAGGGTTCAGGATGGGGAATGCGGGTATACCTGTGGCGGATTCATTTCGATATTTGGCAAAACTAATACAATATTGTAAAGTTTAAAAATAAAATAAAATTAAAAAAAATAATAGTGAATATAGTCAATATTTCAAAATTTTAAGTATTGTACAATCTATATAAATATCAAGTCACTCTTCTTTAACCTGACACTAAAACAGTATTGTAAATCAACTACATTTTGGTTTAAAAAAGTAGTATAAATAAAATAAAATTGGAAGAATGAAAAAAAAAAAAAGTAGTATAAGCATACAATGAAAAATCATTCAGTAAGAAAAAGGAAGAAATTTATTATATATGCTACAACATGTATTAACTTAAAACATTAATTAAAGAAGCAACATATGGTATGATTCTTTCATATGAAACATACAGGAAGAGAGAGAGAGATCAGAGATCAGTCGCTCAGTCGTGTCCGATTCTTTGTGATCCCATGAATCGCAGCACGCCAGGCCTCCCTGTCCATCACCAACTCCTGGAGTTCACTGAGACTCATGTCCATCGAGTCAGTGATGCCATCCAGCCATCTCATCCTCTGTTGTCCCGTTCTCCTCCTGCCCCCAATCCCTCCCAGCATCAGAGTCTTTTCCAATGAGTCAACTCTTCGCATGAGGTGGCCAAAGTACTGGAGTTTCAGCTTTAGCATCAGTCCTTCCAAAGAAATCCCAGGGCTGATCTCCTTCAGAATGGACTGGTTGGATCTCCTTGCAGACCAAGGGACTCTCAAGAGTCTTCTCCAACACCACAGTTCAAAAGCATCAATTCTTCGGCACTCAGCCTTCTTCACAGTCCAGCTCTCACATCCATACATGACCACAAGAAAAACCATAGCCTTGACTAGACGAACCTTTGTTGGCAAAGTAATGTCTCTGCTGTTCAATATGCTATCTAGGTTGGTCATAAATTTCCTTCCAAGGAGTAAGCGTCTTTTAATTTCGAGACACAAAGCAGACAAGTGTTTTCCAAGGTCTTTGAGAGGGATTAGAGGTTGACTGCCTCTAGGGGTGGGAGAAGGCAAAGGCACCCCACTCCAGTATTGTTAGCCGGAAAATGCCATGGATGGAGGAGCCTGGTAGGCTGCAGTCCATGGGGTCGCTAAGAGTCATACACGACTGAGCGACTTCACTTTCACTTTCCATTTTCATGCACTGGAGAAGGAAATGGCAACCCACTCCAGTGTTCTTGCCTGGAGAATCCCATGGACGGAGAAGCCTGGTAGGCTGCAGTCCATGGGGTCGCACAGAGTCGAACATGACTGAAGCAATTTAGCAGCAGCAGCCTCTAGGGGCAGGAGGATAATTTTTGGAGTGAGGGATATGCTCTAAAATTAGGTCATGGTAAATCTTGCACAACTCTATAAATTTAGTAAAAATATTTTAACTGTATACCTTAAATGGGTAAATGTTGTGTTCCTTAAATTATCCCACAAAAATCTGTAAATAAAACTGACTTTTCAAAGTCTGGATGACTCAGGAATCATTTTAAAATAGGTTTTCATAACATTTCCATATTAAGAGAACTTATCCAAAATAGTTTTTATTTCTTTAATTTAGTGACCTCAATTGTCATTATGAATATAATGCAAAATAAATAATCTAGAGATCTTATAAATTAAAATTCTAAAAAACTTTCACTTATGTGATTTAATTTATAAACTTTCCCAAACCTGATCCATTATCTCCTTCTTTTATAAAAACAAACAAAAATCCAAAAAACAATATAAGACTCAATAGTGGTGATTTCACCAAGGTCATAGATTCTAAGGGTTATTTAGAATCTGAACCTAACACCAAGTTTATTTGTATTTGTACTCAAAATCCTATTTACACTACAGAACTAAATTTCTCAAAAAATAAAGGAGGTAAAGAAGTAAAGAAGGCAGTATTCCAGTGAAATTCCTTTTACCTCTTTCTGATTTCCCAAAATACCATTTACTGTTTTGTTTATGTTCTTTTTAAATAGGATTTATCAATATTTCTTATTTATAAAAGTTGTACAAATTGTTATACAAATTGCTTGAAAAATATGGAAAAGAGATTAGTGGCTCAAGAGTCCCTTGGACAGCAAGGAAATCAAACCTGTCAATCCTAAAGGAAATCAATCCTGAATAGTCACTGGAAAGACTGAAGCTGAAGCTGAAGCTCCAATATTTTGGCCACCTGATGCGAAGATCATTGTAAAAGATCCTGATGCTGGGAAAGACTGCAGACAGGAGGGGGAGGGGGCAACAGAGGATGTGATGGTCGGATGGCATCACAGACTCAGTGGACATGAGTTTGAGCAAGCTCCAGGAGATAGTGAAAGACAGAGAAGCATGGCATGCTGCAGTTCATGGGGTCGCAAAGAGTTGGACATGACTTAGCGACTGAGCAACAACAAAAAAGTTATACAAATTTTTTGAAAATATGAGTAAAGGCACAAAAGAAAAGAAAAAAAAATTGATCTAATCACAAAACCATACTTCATGAAATTTAAGCAGCTTTAATGTTGACAGCTTTGTGATTTTACCAGAAGGTGCTAAGGAAGATTTTCACACATCTATGTCATGACTCCAACTGGCTGGCTATGATTATAAAAATCCCATTAAATATAAAATGCATCCATGATTTAGAGAGGTTAAAATATGCATTTCATAGACTTTTCTGTAGATTTATTTCCTGGTCTCACATTTCTCTTTCTCTATAGATACTTATAAATATGTACGTACATAAACATCAAAATACAAACATACAGTATACATTTCATAAATATTTTCCAATTTTATTAAAGTTTTCTAAATCCTTGTATTATATATGTATAATATTTCATTGTTAGGTGTATTATAATAGATCTAACCTTTCTGCAAATTTAAGAAATTTGGAGACTGTCTTCCTTCATCCTTATTAAAATTACACTCAAACATATATCTTTGAGCAAAATATTTTCATACATTTTCAGTCACTGAAGAATGAATTGTTAGAATTACTTGATCAAAGGCAAAAATTGTTTATGACTTTTGATACAAAATCCTATTTTTCATTGAAAACCTTTGAACTGAAATATAAACTAATATGACTAAGCAAGAGATTCCAGAAGGCTTTTATCTGTATGTCTATTATGGGTATATACAAACTATTTCATTGTTACATAGAAATATACAATATTGCATATGTAAACTGTAGAAGAATGTTTTCTTTTTGCCTGCAGGCTTAAAATTATTAGAAATCATGTATATATAGTTTTCATTTTTTTAAAAATTTCCAATTTGATTTCCAGCCAACCTCTCTGTCTCTCTCTAAACATACCCATACAAGCACACACACATACACATACACTAGCAGGAAGAGAAACACTAAGCAAACAGTAAAAGTCGATGCATGTAAGAATCTTATATTTACTGTTAAATATGTATTGTGAGTGAGTGAAAGTTGCTCAGTCCTGTCTGACTATTTGCAGTCCCATGGACTGTACCCCGTCAGACCCCTCTGTCCATGGGATTCTTCAGGCAAGAATATGGAGGGGGTGGCCACACCCTTCTCCATGGGATATTCCCAATCCAGTGATCAAACTTGCCTTTTCCGCACTGCTGGCAGATTCTTTACCATCTGAGCTACCAGGAAAGCCCAGCTATGTATTTGTACATAGATATTTATGGAATTTTATAAACATTACAGAAAACAAAGAAAGTGTTTAAAGTATATTTAATAATCTTCCTAAATTATTAACATGGTAATCATATTGTGCAACTTAAATAATCAATTCCACATCTTCATTCTTTGGATTCTTATTACATTCCAATATTTTACATATTGGGCTTCCCTGATGACTCAGTGGTAAAGAATCCATCTGCCAGTGCAGGAGCCACAGGAGACATAGGTTGGATCCCTGAATTTGGAAGATCCTCTGGAGAAGGAATGGCAACCCATTCCAGTATTCTTGCCCGGAAAAGAATTCCCTAGACAGAGGACCCTGTCATGCTACAGTCCATGGGATCGCAAGGAGTCAAACACAACTTAGCAACTAAACAACAACAAAAATTTACATATTTTGGGTATCATGATGAATGACATAAATTATTCTTTTGGAGAGTTATTGTGAGGAGAAATTGCTAAAAAAAATTTTTTTAATGTTTACATGTTTTACAAATGTTTTTAATTTATGTTTTAAAAATATTTTTTATTTATTTAGTACTAGGTGCTATGAGAAAAATGAAAGACTGGAGGTAAATGAAATTGGAGTGGTTGACAAGGGGATGATCATATAGAAACAACTGAGAGGTTCGTTGTTTTGTTTTGTTTTGTTTTCTATAACTAATCCATTGGAAGGTTTTAGCAGGGGAATGACTGCTTCACATGTTACAATCAGGACCCAGGCTGCCTTACGGGGCAGGAGTGGAGAGTAGAGGGCCAATAGTTCAGAGGCTGGTGGTGGTCTCAGTAACGTGACAGTGGCTGGTGTTTAGACTTTATTAGTATAAGATGGAGAGACATAACCAGAGAGGCTTGGGGGGTGGAACCAATAGGACATACTGTTTGTGGTTACAATTCTAACCAAAATTTTCCATGGTTCCTTGTAAGTTTCAAGATGCAGCATATTGTGCTGCACAAGCACACTTTATTATCTATCCTAATGAAATTTCAGGCTCCATTTTGCCCTGTTCCCAATGTGTTTTCCTATTTCCCAAGAATTGTTTACTTCAGCACACAATCTTTTTCTCAGTTAATACCTAATGACTTGTTTCCACTGCCCTCATGTCCTTTAAGAAATTGCAAATTACTATCACCTCTTAGAAATCTAATAATTCTGCTAAAATCTCCTATAGGGTCACCATCTCTGGGCTTGCCATTATCCTCCCCATGCCTGTATTAGAGCAATAATCATACAATACTATTTACACACTAAAATCTGTAAGGTTACTGTATAATTTACCCTACAAACCAGGACACTTTTCAGAATGGAAAGAGTTGTTATCAATAATTATACCAAGACAAGCATAAACCAGTGTTGTTTCATCTAAACTTCATAAACCATAAATATGTTAAGATAGTCATGATAGCATAAATTTTAAAACATTTATTAAGTGTTGTCACTTCATAAGCTGACATAGCTTGTCATTGATCAGTTACAGATATAAATTCAGAACTATCAGAAATAGATTGTTTCCTTTCCATATCAAAATTAAGTATTTGCCAAAAAACCTTATGCCCAGAGTATTTGGTAAAAGGATTATGACTAAATCTATCAATCATTTTGTGTTGGTAATTAATATTCTTTTTGTACATATAATATTTATAAAGTAATAGAATAAATTTTACATATATAATTATAACAATTAGATATATAGTCATAGTTTCTCAGTTTTTTTTTTAAATGGTAGACTCTTTTTCTCATCACAGATAACATCTTCTTTAAAAATGTGAAACTAGAAATATATTATGAATTAGTTAAAAAAAGAGGGCCCACTTTTTTAATTGCTTCCCATTGGAGCCACGGTAAAGACATGCAATGATGGAAGGGAACATCTGACACACTCAAAACCAGAGTCCTGAGTTAAACAAATCTTATGAGAAATCTTATTATTTATGCATTGTATATCTATTAATTAATTTATACATTAAACCATGTTCCAGCAGAAGACTTACATTTGAAAAAGATAAAAACATGTAAAAATAATATATATCTAATTTGTGGCCCTGGCAATTGCCCGACTTAAAATAACTTACAGAATAAATCACATAAATTGTTTTTAGAGTTGGATATTTGCAGATATTTGTTAGTGCTAATGGTTTTGCATGTCTGTATGTGTATAGTGTGTATAAGTGTTTGCATGCTAGTCAACCTGAGATTGACAATATATTATGCACAGTATTGTCATATTTGACTCACATATATGTTTATCATATCAAGGACTTAATAAACTTCTACTTGAAGTGAAAGATCTTGGGTTATAAATAAATTATTATTTATAATAATTATAGTAATATATTAAATAAATATTTATTGTATTGAATTGATTCTAGAAAGAAAAACAAAAGCAGTGTCATAATTTATAATCATTTTGTTTACGGCAAATCTGAAGTAGGCTAACATCTTACATATTTCTCTTGGTATGATAAAGAATTTAAAAAGTACCAAGTAAGTGGTAATACTCCTGATCCTGCAGATTATTTCTAAAATAAGTAAAAAATAAGTGATAAAAATTTCAAAGTATTTATCTGTGTTCCCAGATTCTCCAACTTTATGGAGATTCTAGTGGTTGAAGATAAAATTTTTAAGTTTTAAGTTATCAAAAATGTATAAACCATATTTATCCCTAATGAGTATTACTAAAAGGTACATCATTCTATGATAAACTTTCTTGATTTATTTAATCAAGAAATATATCATGAATGACAGAATCAAATACTTCCATGTATTTTATTGGACATGTCTCTTGGTATTACACTTGATTATATTAATATTTATCTCATAATAATTTAATTAAGTTGCCAGAAAAGTGTCATATGCTTAAGTTACATGAACTTATTATAATTATACAAAAATTACTAGAAAAATACTAAAGGCAATTTTTTTAACCTTTAAAAGCAGTTGCTTTTCCAAGGACTTCAAATAATATCAATGTTAAATGGTGGCTTTATTCATGCACTGGGAGAAAAGAAAAGTTGTCATGTGTAATTGATTCAAGATTCTGGTTGATTATACTATTGCTAGGTTTAATTATATACATGATGAGTAAAATTACTGGAAAATATTCTCTATAGAATGTGTGAAAAATTCTTCATTGCAATGGGTCTATTATTTATGTTGCATAAATTCATGTTGAGGAAAAGTAATAAACCAACATTTTCAAAAAGAGTGCAATAATATAAACATTTTACATAGCTCATCTAATTTTTATCAATTTATTCTAAAGAAATGGTTTTTCTAAAATCCATAATTTGTATAATAAACATAGTAGGCAAGTTCTGTGTGTATATAAACCAGAGTTGTTTGCTTGGAACTTGATAGCTCTGAGTGTTGCAGGGGTAGTAGCCACATGGAACACTTTGCACCTATGAGTCCCAGAACTTGAACTGGGAGCAGAAGTGTCTGCTGCCTCTGGTGTGGGCCACGTAGGGATGGGAAAAATCTTTTAGTCCTGTTGCTCTGAGGAGAAGACTTATCACCACACTTAAATCCTTAGACTCTGATTTTTAAGATTCTTAAAAAATATATACTATACATTGTTTCCTTCATGTTTTATGCTGTATTTTCCTTTGTCATCTCAATTTGGGCTGAGTTTTGATTAAAGAAATGATGGAAACCTTGTTACATAGTATGATAGATGATTTACTTTCTACTTGAAATATTGTGTATGCACATACATATATATGAGAGAGAAAGAGGGAGAGAAATGTGATTTGGACAGGAAACATTGGCTTAGTCTACCATCATTATTCACCTGTTGCTACAGACATAGATTGGGATTCCCCAGTGGCTCAGCAATAATAGAATCTGCCTGTATTGCAGGAGATGCAATTTTGATTCCTAGGTCAGAACAATCCTCTGCAAGAGGTCATGGCAACCCACTCCAGTATTCTGGCCTGGAGAATCCTATGGACAAAGGAGATTGGCAGGCTACAGTCCACAGGACTACAGAGAGTCAGACATGACTGAAGCAGCTGAGCATACATACCTGCACAGACATGGACACATAGTTTAACTACATAAACACAAACATACACACATTCACATGTAGATGTGAATAATCAAAGACATTTATAGAGTAATATCTGTCAATAACATTTATCAATTACTAGCACATCATCAACAGAAAGAAATTCCTTAAGTGCCTAATGTGTTGACTGGTGAAGCTCCAGTTACTTCTCCTGTCTATACAGTAAATTACACTGTTAATAAAATGAATTGTTTAAAATTTTTACCAACAAATACATACTGGATCTCTACATAAGAGCCTCAATAACAAAAATTAAATTTTACACTTTCAAGGTAATTATAATTAAGCTTTATAAATAAAAACTTGTCTATAAAAAGTAAGTATGATAAAGGAGGTTTACCACTGAATTTCCAATCAGCGCTACTAAGGAATCTTTTGAAGGGCTTGAAATTTGGTAGCAAAGAGAGAAAGAGTATCTCCTCAGAATGTGAAGGACTTGAGCTGGATGAATCTATAGCAGTGAGTGTTTGAGATATTTTTTCAATGACTATATGAAAACAGTACATTAGTAAACTATCTCTTTATTAGTAAAGTCTAATTTTGATTATAATACAGTGTCCCTCAATCTTAAAATACGGAATGGTCAGGTCAAAAATTATGTTCATGCCTGCTTGTATATATATTCAAGGCAACTGGCACTCAAGAAGCTGTGTGACTTTCCCAGTGTGGAACAGCCACCCTCGTCTCTGGAAGCTACCAAGCATCTAAGAAGCAGAGTAGCATAGAGGTTGAGAGCATAGACTTTGGAGCCAGCCTCCTGAGTTAGAATTTCTGTGTCTCTCTCATAAACTGGAGGCATCCCTGTGAGTTACTTAACCGCTGTGACTCAGTTTTCTCACAAGGGAAAGGCACTAAGAGTGCCTAATCACAGGGTTGTAATAAGGAAAAAATACTATGAATTAATATATGCAAAACAGTACAATATATGTGATTTTACTATAATTAGCTAATGAGACCTAGATCTCAGGCCCAGATGATAGTCTACTTTAATACTACTCCTACTACATTATTGCATTTTTACTTCCTCTGAATTATGAATAGTCAATCCTCAGTTCCTTGGTCTTAGTGAAAGTGTATATCTGATAGGTCCTGTCTCTTCTTAAAAGATATTACTCTCAATGTATACCTCACTCCCTTAGTTCCTCGTAACCCTAAGTTTGTTATCTGTGACTCTATTTCTGCTTTGTAATTTCATTTTTACCTTTTTTCCCCCCTTTCACAGAAATATCATATTTGTCTTTCTCTGATTTTCTTTGCTCAGTATGACAATCTCTAGGCCCATCCATGTGCTGCAAAATGACATATACAAACTATTATATCCTTCTCCGATATATAAAATATATAACTAATAAGGACCTACTGTATAGCACAGAGAACTCTACTCAATAATCTCTAATGGCCTATATAGGTAAAGAATATTAGAAAGACTCAATGTATGTATAATATACGGCTAATTCACTGCTATACACCAAAAACTGATGCAACACTGTAAATCAACTATACTCCAATAAATTTTTTTTTAAAAAAAGATTTTGCCCCCACTGACAACAAGTCTACATCTTTTCTTCCATTAATCTTGAACACTTGTTTCATTGTTGTTGTTGTCGTTTTCTACCCTTGACCTAGAACATGTGCACTGTGTTTGTTTGTTTCTACCCATAGCTTCCCAGGTGGTGCTAGTGGTAAAGAACCTGCCTACCAATGCAGGAGACATAAGACACAAAGGTTCAACCCCTGAGTCAGTGAGACCCCTTGGAGAAGGAAATGACAACCTATTCCAGTATTCTTGTCTGAAAATTCCCATCGACAGAGGTGCCTGGCAGACTACAGTCCAAAGAGTTGCAAAGACTTGGACACAACTGAGCACCCTTGACTCCTCCCACTTCCTTTCTACTGATTCAGCAACTTCTTACTCGTTCCCAATCTGCATGTTATCACCTCCACCATGCCTTCTTTAATCCATCTGATCCACGTGGATCTTCTTTGGGTGCTAGTATTTTGCATTCTTATAAGTCTGCTTGCAAGTCATACAAATTTCCAGTGTACTTTTTTGGCTTTTTCTACAATACTGTAAACTTGTTCAAGGCTTAGGCTCTTTTTATTTGAAGTGTGTGTGTATGTGCGTGCACATGTGTCTGTGTGTGTGTATTTTATGACAAATTCCTGTAAGGGCTTAGCACAGACTTGGTTTTTATCGTAATTCTTTTATCTCTGTATTTATGTGTTTTACTTGCTGAAAACATAACCTCAAGGAGAATAAAGCGACTTGTTCCATAGACAGCTGCCGCATGAATACAGTGTAATCTTAGCTTGTGCTATATAGTGAAGTTAATGGTGTTTGGAGTCAAAGGACCTAGCTGTACCATTTATTAAATATATAACGTTGTAAATATCCCTTAAACTTTTGGTTGGTTAGTTTTCTGTGATTGTGGTTTTCAGTCTGTCTGCCCTCTGATGGAAAAGGATAAGAGGCTTATGGAAGCTTCCTTATGGGGTAGACTGACTGAGGGGGAAACTGGGTCTTCTTCTGATGGGCGGGGCCATGCTCAGTAAATCTTTAATCCAATTTTCTGTTGATGGGTGGGCCTGTGTTCCCTTCTGCTATTTACCTGGGGCCAAACTAAGGTGGAGGTAATGAGGATAATGGTGACCTCACTCAAAAGACCCCGTGCATGCCCTGCTACAGTTCATGCCCCCAACTCCACACTTTCACAGTCAAGTCTCCTGTGAGATCACTGTTCCTTTCTCCTGGGTTCTGGTATAGAGGTTCTGTTGTGCCCTCCAAGAGTCTATTCTCCATGGTGGGGTCAACGGCGACCTCCTCCTAGAGGACGTATGCAATACCCACACCCAGAGGCCCTGTCCCTGAGGCAGGCCACTGCCGACCCGTACCTCCACAGGAGACATTCAAACACAGTTCTGTCTCAGTCTCTGTAGGGTCCCTGGGTCCTGGTGTGCACAAAGTTTGTTTGAGCCCTTTAAGTGTCTCTGGCAGGAATGGGGTTTGATTCTAAATGCAAATTTGCCCCTCCCACCATCTTGCTGGAACTTCTCCTTTGCTCTTGGACGTGGGGCATCCCCTCACAGCTGTTCCAGTGCCTACCGTCTTACTGGGGTTTCTCTGACCTTGGACATAGGGTATCTCAGAATCACAATCACAGAAAACTAACCAATCTAATCACATGGACCACAGCCTTGTCTAACTCAATGAAACTATGAGCCACATCATGTAGGGACACCCAAGACAGACGGGTCATGGTGGAGAGTTCTGACAAAATGTGGTCCACTGGAGAAGGGAATGGCAAATTACTTCAATATTCTTGCCTTGAGAACCCCATGGACAGTATGAAAAGGCAAAAAGATAGGACACTGAAAGAGGAACTCCCCAGGTTGGTAGGTGCCCAATATGCTACTGGAGATCAGTGGAGAAATAATTCCAGAAGGAATGAAGAGATGGAGACAAAGCAAAAACACCACCCAGTTGTGGATGTGACTGGTGATGGAAGCAGGGTTCAATGCTGTAAAGAGCAATATTGAAAAGGAACCTGGAATGAGATAGGTCCATGAATCAAGGCAAATTGGAAGTGGTCAAACAGGAAATAGCAAGTGTGAACACTGACATTTTAGGAATCAGCAAACTAAAATGGACTGGAATGGGTGGATTTAACTCACATGACCACTATATCTACTACTGTGGGCAAGAATCACTTAGAAGAAATGGAGTACTCATCATAGTCAACAAAAGAGTCCTAAATGCACTACTTGGGTGCAGTCTCAAAAACGACAGAATGATCTCTGTTTGTTTCCAAGGCAAACCATTCAATATCATGGTAATCCAAGTCTATATCCAGACCAGTAATGCTGAAGAAGCTGAAGTTGAACTGGTCTATGAAGACCTACAATACCTTCTAGAATTAACAACCCTGAAAGATGTCCTTTTCATTATAGGGGACTGGAATGAAAAAGTAGGAAGTCAAGAAACACCTGGAGTAACAGGCAAATTTGGCCTTGGAATACAGAATGAAGCAGGGCAAAGGATAATAGAGTTCTGCCAAGAGAATGCACTGGTCATAGCAAACACCCTCTTCCAACAACACAAGAGAAGACTCTACACACGGACATCACCAAATGGCCAACACTGAAATCAGATTGATTATATTCTTTGCATCAAAGTATTGAGAAGCTGTATACAGTCAGCAAAAACAAGACTGGGAGCTGACTGTGGTTCAGACCATGAACTCCTTATTGCCAAATTCAGACTTAAATTGAATAAAGTAGGGAAAACCACTAGACCATTCAGGTATGACCTAAATCAAATCCCTTATGATTTTACAGTGGAAGTGAGAAATAGATTTAAGGTATTAGATGTGATAGACAGAGTGCCTGATGAACTATGGAGGGAGGTTCATGACACTGTACAAGAGACAAGGACCAAGACAACCTATAAGAAAAAGAAATGCAAAAAAGCAAAATGGCTGTCTCAGGAGGACTTACAAATAGCTGTGAAAGAAAGGAAGCAAAAAGCAAAGGAGAAAAGGAAAGATATACCCATTTGAATGCAGAGTTCCAAAGAATAGCAAGGAGAGATAAGAAAGCCTTCCTCAGTGAGCAATGCAAAGAAATAGAGGAAAACAACAGAATGGGAAAGACTAGAGATCTCTTCAAGAAAATTAAAGATACCTAGAGAACATTTCATGCAAAGATGAGCACAATAAAGGACAGAAATGGTAGGTACCTAACAGAAGCAAGATATTAAGAAGAGGTGGCAAGAATACACAGAAGAACTGTACAAAAAAGATCTTCAGGACCCAGATAATCACGATGGTGTGATCACTCAACTAGAGCCAGACATCCTGGAATGTGAAGTCAAGTGGGCCTTAGGAAGCATCACTATGAACAAAGCTAGTGGACGTGATGGAATACCAGTTGAGCTATTTCAAATCCTGAAAGATGACGCTGTGAAAGTGCTGCACTCAATATGCCAACAAATTTGGAAAACTCAGCAGTGGCCACAGGACTGGAAAAGGTCAGTTTTCACTAAAATCCCAAAGAAAGGCAATGCCAAAGAATGCTCAAACTACCACACAATTGCACTCATCTCACACGCTAGAAAAGTAATGCTCAAAATTCTCCAAGCCAGGCTTCGGCAATATGTGAACTATGAACTTCCAGATGTTTAAGTTGGTTTTAGAAAAGGCAGAGGAACAAGAGATCAAATTGCCAACATCCACTGGATCATCGAAAAACCAAGAGAGTTCCAGAAAAACATCTATTTCTGCTTTATTGACTATGCCAAAGCCTTTGACTGTGTGGATCATAATAAACTGTGGAAAATTCTGAAAGAGATGGAAATACCAGACCACCTGATCTGCCTCTTGAAAAACCTGTATGCAGGTCAGGAAGCTACAGTTAGAACTGGACATGGAACAACAGACTGGTTCCAAATAGGAAAAGGAGTACGTCAAGGCTGTATATTGTCACCCTCCTTATTTAACTTACATGCAGAGTACATCATGAGAAAAGCTGGGCTGGAAGAAGCACAAGCTGGAATCAAGATTGCCGGGAGAAATATCAATAACCTCAGATATGCAGATGACCCCACCCTTATGGCAGAAAGTGAAGAGAGACTAAAGAGCCTCTTGATGAAGGTGAAAGAGGAGAGTGAAAAAGTTGGCTTAAAGCTCAACATTCAGAAAATGAAGATCATGGCATCTCGTCCCATCACTTCATGGCAAATAGATGGGGAAACAGTGGAAACAGTGGCTGAATTTATTTTTCTGGGCTCCAAAATCACTGCAGATGATGATTGCAGCCATGAAATTAAAAGATGCTTACTCTTTGGAATGAAAGTTTTGACCAACCTATACAGCATATTAAAAAGCAGAGACATTTCTTAGCCAACAAAGGTTTGCCTAGTTAAGGCTATGATTTTTCCAGTGGTCATGTATGGATGTGAGAGTTGGACTGTGAACAAAGTTGAATGTCAGAGAATTGATGCTTTTGAACTGTGGTGCTGCAGAAGATTCTTGAGAGTCCTTTGGACTGCAAGGGGATCCAACCAGTCCCTCCTAAAGGTAATCAGTCCTGGGTGTTCACTGGAAGGACTGATATTGAAGCTGAAACTCCAATACTTTGGCCACTTGTTGTGAAGAGCTGACTTATTTGCAAAGTCCCTGATGCTGAGAAAGATTGAGGGCAGGAGGAGAAGGGGATGACAGAGGATGAGATGGTTGGATGGCATCACCGACTTGATGGACATAGGTTTGGGTGAACTCCGGGAGTTGTGATGGTCGGGAGGCCTGGCGTGCTGCGGTTCATGGGGTCGCAAAGAGTCGGACATGACTGAGCGACGGAAGTGAACTGAAATGCAATGAATTATTCTAAGGAGAATTTGAGGTAGAGATGGTACTTTAAATTTAATATTAATACTTAATATTTTCAGCATCACTGTTTGTTATGGTACAAATTTATGAAAAATTAAACAAAAGACTGAGTAAGTAGCATGAACCATTTAATGTATAAAATTATTATATATTTATCAATAACTTACATGCAAATGATAAATTGCATAAAGATATCTGCTATGGTGAAATGTTTAGTTACCATTAACTAGGCAGTTACTATGTGCCAAGATTTTTGTTTTGCTCTTTATTTATGTTAATGCTGAAAATGGTAACAAACTCTTGAGAAAGAGATCACCATTTAATAGCATGTTAGAGAACTGAGGAACAAGAAAATTCACAGTCTGGCCAAGATCTAATAGTAAATGTTTACACTAGAATGTAACCAAAGCTCTCTGGTTCTAGAGCATGTGTGTCTAATCACTATAAAAATGTTAAAAAAGAAAAGGAAGGAACATATAAAAGAGGCAAGTTCACAAGGGAGGAAAGGAGAGAGGAAGGGAAGGAGAAGATGAGAGAAAAGAAAGTGAGTAAGTTCAGGCAGCTTAGATTCTGTTTCTGTCATATAAAATTAGTTGTGTTTCTAAAATAGATAATTTCTAGACAAGAAGTCTATTAACCTCTATGGAAATTGAAGTAGGTTACTATTTGACTTTAATTGACTTGGAGTTGTATTTCTATCAATTGATTTATTGCTACTAAAAAAAACACAGAACCCCCAAGTCAGATAGATAAAGAACAAGAGTAAGACATAGCTACAAACAGCAGTTTCAAAACATACTTAGGAGAAAAAAAGTATTTCCATAGAAACAATTGATAAATACTTAAATTCTACACTCTGGTAAAAACATAAGGAAAATCAGAGACTCCATTAGTAATTAGAACATTTGAAATAATTGTAAGCATCATATGGTAATATCATGGGAAAAAACATGCTTTCTTAGATCATGATAATCAAAGGGAATTTTACACTGGTAACTCAATGGAAAAAATGAACCCATTGTGTATCCTTTAGATTTTGTTGTATTTAAGCTTTTGCATTAAAGTAAAGAAAATATACAGGATTTCCTCAGTTCTAAGAAACACACTTTCCCCAAGTTTCAACATCTCTAGAATTGGAGGGCCCTACCATAATAACCAGCAGTGGTTCTTTCTTTTCTTGTTTTGCCTTTTCTTTCTTTCTTTTTCTTTCTTCCTCCTTCCCACCCTCCTCCCTTCCTTCCACTTTTCTTCCCACTCTTCCCTCCCTCCTCTCTTTCTCTCTTTCTTACTAACATATTACGTATGGGCAATATTGAGAGTGGACAGTAGAGGAGCAAGGACAGAAGCATGGAGAACATTAAAGGAGTCTATTTGAATAATACTGGAGGAACAGCATCATAATTTGACCTGGTGATAAATGCTCACATTCTAGTTCTTTTTGGAAAGTGCCATTTAAAAATATGATATATCTCACTATTCATAGATTCCATATTTACAAATTTTCCTACCAACTAAAATTTGCTTGCAGAATTCAAATAATGCAAAGGATACTTTTTCCGTCATTTGTGGACCTGCTCAGAGATGCACAAAGTCAGAGTTGCCCAATGCTCATGTTTCCACCTAAGGTGAAATTAGGCAATGCTCTGCTTTCTTGTTTCAATTATCATACTATAAACACGTCTTGTTTTCACCATCATTTTACTGCCAGAGTTATCACATTTTTGAGCATCTTGCATGTAATCTTGCTCTCACATTGGCCACCAAGTGTAGCTCTGAAGGCTATCTAGAGTTCCTAAGGTGCAAAAAGGCTAAGATGTACTTTTTGGAGAAAATAGGAGTATTAGATAAATGATGGTCAGGCATGAGTTTTTGTACTGCTGGCCCAATTTCAATGTTAATGAGCCAATATTAAATAAGATAATATATTAATGAATATATATTAAGTAAGATATCTTTAAACAGAAACACACATAAAATCCTGTAATCTGTTGATCAGTGGGCAAAAATGTTATGACCAGAGGCTTATAGGAACTTAAATCTGTATTTTCCCTAGAAGCAATGGTTCACTATTTGATAATTAAGTGTTTTTGGCAGTTTTACAGAACATATTACTGCAAAAACAAAAGTAAGGGCATTTAATTCACTTCATACGTGGTGTGAAAAAAAGAGAATAGAGAATAACTTCAATTCTGAACTAACCAACTGAAATTATGGAGTTGTGATTAATGACTATAGAAAAGAATATGGATGACATCACTTTCAAGAAAAACAAGAGTTTAGTTTTGGTCATATTTAGAAATCTCTATCACATGGCCAACAGGAGATGATAATAAATTTATCAACAAATAGGGAGTTTCTGCTAGAGAATACTAGGCTGGAGTTATAAAGAGCAGATTACTCATCATACAGAATGCATTGCAACTAAAACCAGATAGACTCTAGATAAAATAGTCAAAGAAATGAGTGCAGTTCGAAAAAAAAAAATAGAGTCAATGATTGAGCCTTGTGGATTTATTAACTTATGATTTCACTGTTAAGAGTGGAGAGAAGAAACACTGAAAAAGGACTACGATGAAGCCATCAGTGTGACAGAATGAAAACAAAGAAAGTCTGATGTCCTGAAAGCCAAGTTTAAAAAAAGTTAAGTTTTTGTTTTCTGCTCTTTTAGTAAAATATGATGATGATATGTGATTGCTTATTACATTTAGCAACTTTATGGTTATTGCTGATCTAGTCAAGAATAGTTTCAGTTGGATGATAGAGGGTAAATCTGATTGGAATGCATTAAAGAGCAGCTGGAAAAAAAGGCTATAGAGGCAAATTTTACATAAAGAAACAAGATCATATCCAGAGAGTAAAAAGAATCAAAGAAGTGTTTTCTGTCCACTTTTTTTTAAGATGAGACATAATGTTTTCAGACTGATGGAAAACATCCAGAAAAGTTATGAAAAAATAATGATGATGTAGGAAATAACAAAGAGGTTTGCTGGACAATGTCAGCAAGAAGATGAGGAAGAATGAGATTTAGTATATATGCGAGGGGCTGATTTTATTTTATTTTTTAAATCTTTATTGGAGTACAGTTGATCTATAATGCTGTGTTAGTTTCAAATGTATAGCAAAATGAGTCTGTTATACATATACTCACTTTTAAAAAATTCTTTTCCCAACTTTCTTATCCATTCATCTGCTGATGGACATCTAGGTTGCTTCCATGTCCTGGCTATTATAAACAGTGCTGCAATGAAAGATGGTAACAATAACCCAGTGTAAGAGACAGCAAAAGAGACACTGATGTATAGAACAGTCTTATGGACTCTGTGGGAGAGGGAGAGGGTGGGAAGATTTGGGAGAATGACATTGAAACATGTAAAATATCATGTAAGAAACAAATTGCCAGTCCAGGTTCCATGCATGATACTGGATGCTTGGGGCTAGTGCACTGGGACAACCCAGAGGGATGGTATGGGGAGGGAGGAGGGAGGAGGGTTCAGGATGGGGAACACATGTATACCTGCGGTGGATTCATTTCGATATTTGGCAAAACTAATACAATTATATAAAGTTTAAAAATAAAATAAAATTAAAAAAAAAATTCTTTTCCCATATAGGCAAGTAGAGAGTATTGAGTAGAGTTCCCTGTACTATAATGCAGGTCCTTAATGAGTTATCTGTTTTATACATAGTAGTGTGTCTATGTATAAATTAGACTAGCATGTCTAATCCCAATCTTCTAGATTATCCCTATCCCCCTTACCTCCTGGTAGCCATAAATTTGTATTCTACATCTGGACTATATAACAGATGCAAAGACAAGATTTTTGATCCCAAATTAGGTTCACAGGCATAAATTTAAAATTTACATGAGAAATTAAGCTTCTCTCATGCATTTTTCTTTTCTTTCTTTTTTTTTTTTGTGTGGCATCTTTGTCAGGTATTGGTATTAGGGTGATGGCGGCCTCATAGAATGAGTTTGGAAGTTTACCTTCCTCTGCAATTTTCTGGAAGACTTTGAGTAGGATAGGTGTTAGCTCTTCTCTAAAGTTTTGGTAGAATTCAGCTGTGAAGCCGTCTGGACCTGGGCTTTTGTTTGCTGGAAGATTTCTGATGACAGTTTCAATTTCTGTGCTTGTGATGGGTCTGTTAAGATTTTCTATTTCTTCCTGGTTCAGTTTTGGAAAGTTGTATTCTCTAAGAATTTGTCCATTTCTTCCACGTTTTCCACTTTATTGGCATATAATTGCTGATAGTAGTCTCTTATGATCCTTTGTATTTCTGTGTTGTCTGTTGTGATCTCTCCGTTTTCATTTCTAATTTTATTGATTTGATTTTTCTCCCTTTGTTTCTTGATGAGTCTGGCTAATGGTTTGTCAATTTTATTTATCCTTTCAAAGAACCAGCTTTTGGCTTTGTTGATTTTTGCTATAGACATTTCTCCAAAGAAGACATACAGATGGCTAACAAACACATGAAAAGATGCTCAACATCACTCATTATCAGAGAAATGCAAATCAAAACTACCATGAGGTACCATTTCATGCCAGTCAGAATGGCTGCGATCCAAAAGTCTACAAGCAATAAATGCTGGAGAGGATGTGGAGAAAAGGGAACCCTCTTACACTGTTGGTGGGAATGCAAACTAGTACAGCTACTATGGAGAACAGTGTGGAGATTCCTTAAAAAATTGGAAATAGAACTGCCATACAAAACCAATACAATATTGTAAAGTTAAAAAAAAAAAAAAGAAGAAGAACTGCCATATGACCCAGCAATCCCACTGCTGGGCATACACATCGAGGAAACCAGAATTGAAAGAGACACATGTACCCCAATGCTCATCGCAGCACTGTTTATAATAGCCAGGAAATGGAAGCAACCTAGATGTCCATCAGCAGATGAATGGATAAGAAAGCTATGGTACATATACACAATGGAGTATTACTCAGCCATTAAAAAGAATACATTTGAATCAGTTCTAATGAGGTGGATGAAACTGGAGTCAATTATACAGAGTGAAGTAAGGCAGAAACAAAAACACCAATACAGTATACTAACGAATATATATGGAATTTAGAAAGATGGCAATGATAACCCTGTATGGGAGACAGAAAAAGAGACACAGATGTATAGAACAGTCTTTTGGACTCTGTGGCGGGGGGGGTGGGGGGATGATTTGGGAGAATGGCATTGAAACATATATAATATCATATAAGAAACGAATCGCCAGTCCAGGTTCAATGCAGGATACAGGAAGCTTGGGGCTGGTGCACTGGGATGACCCAGAGGGGTGGTATGGGGAGGCAGGTGGGAGGGGGGTTCAGGATTGGGAACACATGTACACACGTGGCAGATTCATGTTGATGTATGGCAAAACCAATACAATATTGTAAAGTAATTAGCCTCTAATTAAAATAAATAAATTTAATTAAAAAAAAGAAATTAAGCTTCTCTCATGCATTTTTCCACCTATATTTAATGGTAGAAGTTTAGGTTTAGGGTAGACAGAGTTTGATATAACCCAGGTTGTAATTTTGCAAATATTGGGTGCTGATGTCCAAAAAAAAAAAAAAAAAAAAACTGAGGAATATGCAAAGGAGTAATTATGATGTGACCAACAATCATAGCCTGAGAAATCTCAAAAACAGATTCTGAAAACTCTACAGTCTATTGGGAGTATGGGCTCAAAGCAACAAGAGATGAGGGAAGATGGGTAGTGAGTTAAGAAAAAAGGGAAGTTCTATTTCATACACTACTAAGTTAGAGATTGCTCTCTGAGAATGCACAGCCTGGTGAAGGATCACTATAACTCAGAAGAATCTTCACAGTAAGTGAGAGCCAGATCCTTGTCATCTCCCAGGTTTCAGTGGTCAATTTTGTCCCATAGCGAGAGCACTAAGTCTCTGCATTTCCCAGTTGTGTTCTCCCGTCCTTCTGGTGACCACTGGGGTAGACGGATCAGCCAAAGCACGGAGTTTGTAGCTGAGCCATGGAGTGGAGGGAGGAATCCTCTCATGTCTATTTGGGCCTCGCTAGGTAGCGTAGGGCCTGATCCACTGGGTCTTCTATGTTTTACATAGCAGAGTCCATCCTGAGTAAGTTGGTGCCTTAATAACAAAAGAACTGTAAATTGATATGCCTCACTGCAAATCCTTTAGGTTTTATTCTATTTAAGACTATAAAATAAATGCATGTGTGTGTGTACTCAGCTATATCTGACTCTTTGTGATCCAATGCACTGTAGTCTGCCAGGCTCCTTTGTCCTTGGAATTTTTCAAGCAAGAATAATGGAATGGGTTGCCATTTCCTCTTTCAGGGGATCTTCCTGACCCAGGGATCAAACCCATGAATTTTGCACCTTCTGCAGGCAGATCAATTGCAGGCAGATTCTTACCGCTGAACCACCTGGGAAGCCTCATAAAATAAATAGAATATATTATCTTTCATCAACATGATTGGGAACAGGGAAAATATAAACATATGGCTGAGGTAGATAATGAAATTGACAAATAAAATCACAATGTTGGAACACATACAAATTTTTGTAGAACACAATGTCATATTAATTTAAGTAAATTATTTTTAATAAATTATGACATTTGTGGAACAGAAATGAACTCAGAATTAGTCTCGTTTTAAGTATAATTCATAATTGTACAGTTAAGCAGCCTGACCCTGCTTTTTAACTTCTCTCACACAACTGCAGATGTTCTTGGTTATCCTCTGTACATAAACTAATAGAAAAATATTCAGACCAGTCATATTTATAGGAACACAAGTTGAAACAATAAAGTACCAATTTTGTTTTGTCCAGCAAATTTCCAAGCATACACATTATATCAGTTTTAAGCTATATTGAATTGTAAATTGACCCAAATTTAATTCTGGAAGTTTTAAATATGTATCAAAATCTTTTAAGGTATTCACAAGGAAAAATGTAGCAATACATGCAACCTTTTCTGTAGGAGATAATTTTCTGCCCTATGTGTTTAAAAGAATAAGTATGCTAAAAGCCTGAATGTTTGATAATACTGAGGTTTTCAAGAAATGAAAAATGTTAAGGAAAAACAATGTATATTTTTAATGCACAGTTTAAAATATATTGTAAAGATAATTGAAATGTGAAACTTGAGCAAGAAGTGAGAATACAACTGAAAGTCAAATATTTGAGGGGAAAATATTTCAAATATTCAAGTTTTTTAGGAAAAAAAAAGGCAAAAGGGACAGAACATAAATGACAAGGGACTCAAAAAATATAATTACAGGGAAATCCAAAAAAAGAAACAGAAGTAGACATAAGAAAAGGCTTAAATGTACAGTAGAAGTGTATGACATTTTCCATTTTTCGGTTTTATTGGGCATGGTGACAGTGGCCCTGCAGGCAGGCTTCTCTAATGATAGTCTGAAATCACTCATGAGACCTAACACTAAAATATTCTTAATGTTTAAGTAAATTGCATACTTTGCTGCCAAAATGTGCTCAGGAATAGCTTTCTTTTGCTATGAATGCTTTAAGATTTAATAAATATGCTTTTTGTGGAAAGAAGAGATGACTAGATACTTAGATACTGTTGGGTTCAATTTGGAATAATTGATACTTTTCTATAACTTCAAATAAACAATAATAATATGTACTTTTATTAGGGAACATTTTGAACATTACAGATTATCTTCAAACTGACAATTTCCTATAGAAAATAAACAACAAAAAAGTCTAAAACAGAAAAGATATCCTGAGAACAAACTAAAAAGAAAACGTTAAATTTGGTTAACACACTTTTTTTTTATAAATAGGAATAAATTGTTCTCCTGTAAGTAAATAATACGATGATATTAATCTTAAAATAAATATCTATGGTATTAAAATGCATGCATTAACAACAAATACAATGGAGCAATAACATACAATATTAATCTCCTATTTATGATTTGTGGTATATTTATCAATCCAGTTCAGTTCAGTCACTCAGTCATGTCCAACTCTTTGCAACCCCATGGACTGCAGCACGCCAGGCTTCCCTGGCCATCACCAACTCTGGGGCTTGCTCAAACTCATGTCCATTGGTCAGTGATGCCATCCAACCATCTCATCCTCTGTCGTCCCCTTCTCCTCCTGCCCCCAATCCCTCCCAGCATCAGAGTCTTTTCCAATGAGTCAACTTTTCGCATGAGGTGGCCAAAGTACTGGAGTTTCAGCTTTAGCATCAGTCCTTCCAAAGAAATCCCAGGGCTGATCTCCTTCAGAATGGACTGGTTGGATCTCCTTGCAGACCAAGGGACTCGCAAGAGTCTTCTCCAACACCACAGTTCAAAAGCATCAGTTCTTCGGTGCTCAGCTTTCTTCACAGTCCAACTCTCACATCCATACATGACCACTGGAAAAATGATAGCTTTGACTAGATGAACCTTTTTCGGCAAAGCAATGTCTCTGCTTTTTAATATGCTGTGTAGGTTGGTCAGATTTTCTTCCAAGGAAAAATTGTCTTTTAATTTCATGGCTGCAATGATTTGGGAGTCCAAGAAAATAAAGTCTGTCACTGTTTCCATTGTTTTCCCATCTATTGCCATGAACTGATGGGACTGGATGCCATGATCTTGGTTTTTCAGTTGTTGAGTTTTAAGCCAGCTTTCCCCCCTCCCTTTCACTTTCATCAAGAGGCTCTTTAGTTCCTCTTCACTTTCTGCCATAAGGGTGGTATCATCTGCATATCTTAGGTTTTTGATATTTCTCCCAGCAATCTTGATTTCAGCTTGTGTTTTATCCAGCCACACATTTTGTATGATGTACTCTGAATATAAGTTAAATAAGCATAGTGACAATATACAGCCTTGACATACTCCTTCCCCAATTTGGACCCAGTCCATTGTTCCATGTCCAGTTCTAACTCTTGCTTCTTGACCTGCATACAGATTTCTCAGGAGTTAAATAAGGTGGTCTGGTATTCCCATTTCTTTAAGAATTTCCACAGTTTGTTGTTATTCACACAGCCAAAAGCTTTGGCATAATCAATAAAGCAGAAGTAGATGTTTTTTCTGGAACTTTCTTGCTTTTTCTATGATCCAACAGATGTTGGCAATTTGATCTCTGGTTCCTCTGCCTTTTCTAAATCCAGCTTGATATATTTAGCAGATACTGAATAATCTTAGGTATTCAAAACTATATAGCAATTAAACATATTGATTGAATCTATACCTCAGTATCAGTTTGTTAAACATATTTTTGTCCTTCAGAATTGATTAATACATACCGATCAACTTTTTAATTTATTTGGAAGAAATATGTTTATGTAATTTAGTCCAACTCTGAAAAGGAAGTGAAAGTGAAGTCACTCAATGGTGCCTGACCCTTTGCCACCCCCATGGACTGTAGCCCACCAGGCTCCTCCATCCATGGGATTTTCCAGGCAAGAATACTGGAGTGGGTTGCCATTTCCTTCTCCAGGAGATCTTCCCAACCCAGGGATTAAACGCGGCTCTCCAGTATTGCAACCAGACACTTTACCATCTGAGCCACCAGGGAAGTCTGAGATTGCATATTAAATGGAAGTAAAACAAGAAAGATATTATTTCACATTTTAGAAAGATTCCAAATTAAATGAGCTATCACAGTATTATAATACAATATTTCTGTAGTAAAATATATTCTAAATCATACTCAATATAACTAGGACAGTGCTCTCCCAATCCTTCAAGCTGTGGTCTGTGGTTGCTTGTCCAAGAGTAGAACTTCCTTTTCTTGCATCATCTAATTTAAGACACTGAGATTGACTCTAAAACCTGAGCATGAGACATCTTTCCTGTTCATGGGTTCTCTTGGATTTTGTGTGACTTTTAAGAAAGGAAAGATGAGGTTAACACCCCTAAAGTTATAAAAATTTCCAATATCTTGGGAAATAGGAACTTTGCAGTTGTATTGAATTTTCTTTAAGAAAGTGAGAAAAACAGATAATTTTTCTAAATTTGATTTTTGGGGCTATAATATCTCCATGTTACCTATAAATAATGTGGAGATATTATAGCCAAAAAAATTTGGCAAATGAAATATCTCTATAATCTACTGATACATTTTCAAGTCACTAACTTATTTTGTTTTCAAATCCTAGGGTCATGGGTAAAGGAAAACTTTAATTATTTAACTTCATATCACAATTTCCAGGCTTCCTTGGTGGCTCAGATGGTAAAGAATCTGCCTGCAATGCAGGAGACCTGGGTTTGATCCCTGAATTGGGAAGATCCCCTGGAGGAGGGCATTACAATACACAAGTATTCTTCCCTAGAGAATTTCATGAACAGAGGAGCCTACTGACTATAGTCCATGGTGAGGCAAAGAGTCAGACATGATTGAGTGACTAACACACACACACATCACAATTTCCACCATACTTCATCCTCACCTTGCAACAAAATTAGGGATTTCATTTTGGTTCTAAGATATATACTGTGCCAGGTTTGCAGAAACTATATTAGAATCTCAAACACAGTTAGACAGAGCCAAAATATAAACACCTTTTACTATCTGATTCGAGATGTGCAATTAAAAAATTGAGAGAATTTCCATATATATGGTGAAGTCATTTCATACTTTTGATTTCTCTTGTCTTTCTTGTGGGGCATTGCCTCAGCCACTTTTACCAGATATTAGGAATAGGATGTAACACATTGACATGAGACAGTTGTATATATTTGACAACTCAAATTTTCAACTATTTCCAAAATATTTATATTTGCTGTTAAAAGATGAAATGTTGAAAGACCAAAGTACTAAAAATTCAGTGATAAAATTTCACCCTCTTCATCAGCACTAGGAAGGGAACCATTTGGTGTATATACACTGACAGTGACCAGGTAAACTTATACACACAATCAAAATGTGAAAAAAATAAAGCCAGTGGTCTTAGAAGTCTTTGTTATAATTGATTCGATTTTGTTAACTTGTAAAACTAAGGGTAAAAATAGGGGGGAAGTTGCACTTAGGAAAGTTTCATAGAAATTTTAATTTCTAAAGATAGTAAAGCAATGAGAAATTGAGAACTAGGGTTACAGTTTTCCGTTAAACAATCTATTCCAATACTCAGGAAGACTTTTTGGCTACACATTATATTGTGTTTTATTGTGTTAGACTTGAGCTTGAAAATAGTCTATCATTTTTAGGGGTGAATTGTTGAAGAATACACTGAATGATTCCCTGAGGGGGCAATTATAATTGTTTAAGGAGGATAAGTAAGAATAGAAAAAGTATCCATGTCACAGGTCACATTAAATTCAACATTGCCCATATGAGTGTTGGAAGATAACTATGGGGAAATTGTAGATATGGATTGGCAGAATTACTGATTTAAGACACTGGTTTCTTGAAAAGGAATGTTGAATTTGGGCTGAGATGCCCAACATCCAGTCAGTCTTCCTGATAAATCCTTCCCTCTTCCTGCAATTCGAGCACCACATGTCTAAAGTTCAAACACTCTTTCAGTTACCACTGAGTAGCAGTTCACACATTTTAAATAACCTCTCTAAGCAAAAAACCTACAGTAATCTCTAAAACATAAATCTCTTAATTCTTAAGACATGTATCAGGAAAGCCAGGCTTCTCTGAATTCCTGTTAGCAAACACAGAGAAGTTCCCAGAACTGTTCACATCATAACATCCACCCACAGTAATCAGGACAGCAGTGCTAAGTGGCAGGTCATCCGAAATATGCCACTGTGAGGATTGCTTCATGTAAAGAGTTGTGCTGCTGGATTTGAAATAAAAAAGGAAAAGAATTTTCCCAAATCATCCTGCTATCTTTTTCCTACATGTAGTTATAATTATGGTTATTATTTGTGCCTCCTTTCTCTTTTTTAGGACTTCCAAATTTCCTTTATTCAAAAAAACAACAACAGAAAAAAAAAACAAAAAACAATAAAACCTTTCTTCACTCTCATCTCATGTGACTCAGATAACACTGGGTTTAGTAGGTGAAATGGAACCCAGAGAAAGCTAAACAATATAATTCCAACCCCTGTCTATACGCATTGGTTCTGGGATAAGCCTATGACCCTAACTGGTTTAAGTTACATTAATTACACATACATAGACACTGACTAAAACACATACTGGAAAAGGTCGATTTTCATTCCAATCCCGAAATAAAAGGGTAAAGCCAAAGAATGTTCAAACTACCGTACAATTGCACTCATTTCACAGGCTAGCAAAGTTATGCTCAAAGATCCTTTAAGCTAGGCTTCAGCCGTATGTGAATCAAGAAATTCCAGATGTACAAGCAGGATTTTGGAGAGGCAGACGAACCAGAAATCAGACTGTCAACACTGGTTGGATTATGGAGAAAGCAAGAAAGTTCCCAAAACACAACTACTTTTGCTTCAATGACTATGCAAAAGCCTTTGACTGTGTGGATCACAAGAAACTGTGGGAAATTCTTAAAGAGATGGGAATGCCAGAGCACCCTACCTGTCTCCTGAGAAACAGGTCAAGAAACAACCATTAGAACGGGACATGGAACAACTGACTAGCTCAAAATTGGGAAAGGAGTACGACAAGGTAGTATACTGTGACTCTGCTTATTTAATTTCTATGCAGAGTACTTCATGTGAAATACCAGACTGGATGGATCACAACCTGGAATCAAGATTTTTGGGAGAAATATCAACGACCTCAGATATGCAGATGATACCCCTCTAAAGGCAGGAAGTAAAGAGGAACTAAAGAACTTCTTGATGAAGGTGAAAAAGGAGAGTGAAAAAGCTGGTTTGAAACTCAACAGTTAAAAAATTTAAGATCATGGCATCTGGTTTCATCACTTCATGGCAAATAGAAAGGGAAAACTGGAAGAAATGTCAGATTTTATTTTCTTGGCCTCAAAATCACTGCAGATGGTGACCATAGCTATGAAATTAAAAGACGCTTGCTCCTTGAAAGGAAAGCTATGACAAACCTAGACAGAATATTAAAAAGCAGAGACATCACATGGCCAAACAGAGGTATGCAGTCAAAGCTATGGCTTTTTCCAGTAGTCATAAAAGTTGGACCATAAAGAAGGCGGAGTGCTGAAGAATTTATGCTTTCAAATTGTGGTGCTGGAGAAGACTCTTGAGAATCCCTTTGAGTGCAAGAATATCAAGCCAGTCAATCCTAAAGTAAATCAATCCTGAATATGTATTGGAAGGACTGTTGTTGAAGCTGAAGCTCCAATACTTTGGCACCTGACGTGAAGAGACAACTCATTGGAAAAGACCTTGATGCTGGGAAAGATTGCAGGAAAAAGGAGGGAGGGGGGCACAGAATGAGAGGGTTAGATAGCATCACAAGGACACGAATCTGAGCAAACTCCAGGAGACAGTGAAGGACAGGGGAGACTTGTATGCTGCAGTCCACAGTAGTGGAAGACAGAGGAGCCTGGCATGCTATAACCCATGGGGTAACGAAGAGTCAGACACAACTTAGAGACCGAACAACACCAACAAAATACATACTCTTGTTTTTACTGTCCCTGATCTAAGGCCTAGATGATGTAGCAATATGTTACTGGCAACTACGATGTTGAGCTATAAATAAAACCATCTTACAGTAGATAAATAGAGAGAAACAATGGAAAAAGACAGAGCTCTGATGATATTAAGATTTCACATTCAAATTCTACCTGAAGCTATTTCTATTTCTGTGTTCTTACTAAGGTGAACAAGTAAGTTCCCATTTTAAGTCAGTTGAGTTTTCTTATCCCTTTCTATGGAAACCACCTGAAAGATACAGTAACTTATCCAATATTAGGTGTGAAATAGAAAATACAAATATGAGCCTCAAGTCAAGGAATGTTTATCTAGTATTACAAAGTTCATGAAGATATGAACAGAAAGATTATTTTTGAGGCCAGACTCAGTCATGAATCTGCCTTTTCCTCTAAAACCCGTTATGGCTTTTAACATCCACCACACAAATATTATCACAGGATATATAGGACAGCACTTTTAGGAGAGTCTCTCACAGGCATAAAATGCAATTGTAATCATCATTTTGTACAGTAAAGTGCAGCATAGCAAAACACAAATTCTAGCACCTTGTGAAGCTAGGCTTCAGCTATAGATATAAACAAATAATGATGACTCAGTACATAAAGTTTGAACTTTGAGAAACACAAACAGAGACATTGAGAACTCTCTGTCTTTATGATTAAGGATCTGAAACTGCAAGCTCTTCTAAGTGTTCATGAAAGAAGTCTCAGAAAAATTAGAAGGATCAAATGTTTTTCATTCACTCATAGATAAAAAAAAAATTAATGCTCTGAGTTACATGTGTTTTCAGTGTATTTTTGTATTAAGTATTATGTGACATCCAAACTTTGGAGACTATTAATTCAGCCCTGTGTAACTAACACTGAACCATGGATTGATTGTCTTAATTAATAACATTTTGCCACAGTAATAGCATTTAAGTTGACATCTCTGATTTCTCAGAGGAATATATCTTTGCAATGCTTCTTTGGTTAGATGGGACTGGAATATCTACATGCACAGTAGATGGAGGAATCATTGGCATCTTATTTCATTTAAATGAACCAAGGCAAAATATATGATTTCTCAAAGTAGTGGTTAGGAGTTTTTATATTTAAAAAGATGTCGATTTGGATCCTTTTCTTGCTATTATATGATTTTAGGTGAATGAATTCACCTCTCCAAGTTTTAATTTTCTCATCTATAAAATTTATTTGCCTTTATGACTCATTGCAAAGAAGCAGCTTTTTGTTACATTTTAGTTATTTTCTTTGTTTTCTATATCATTGATTTTTGCTTTATTCTTTATGGTTTCCCCTGCTTACTTTGAATTTCATTTGCTTATTTATATATTTATTTATTGGCAAAATCTTAAATGACTGTTTTATAGTTTTGTTTAAAATAAAAGTTGAATGATATAAATTCCATTCTAAGCATTAAGTTGGATTACACTAATATTTGATATGTTCTATTTTCATTTTTGATTAGTTCAAATTCTGTTTCCTTAATGTCTTTTCAAACTTGCTCTTTAATTCATAGATATTTAAAAGTGTACTGCTTAATTTACTAATATTTGAGAATTTCCAAATAACCCTCTTATTAAAGATTAATTCTATTATGGTCATAAAATTACCATTTAGTGTATTATTCTTTTTGTTTGCATGATTTGTTATATATCCAAGACTATGCTGTGCCTTAGTCAAGTTCCACACATACTTGAAAATAATTATTCTTCTGATATTAGGTAAGTATTCCATAAATGTCAACTGTTTCATTCAATGGTGTTATTCAATTCTTATAAATTCTTACTGATTGTCTAGCAGCCAGTTATATCAATTATAGATAGAGGAGTGTTGTAATCTCCAGCTATCATTGTGGATTTCTCTATTTCTCTTTGCAGTTCTATCAGTTTTTGCTTTCTATAATTTATTGCTCTGTTATTAGATACACACACACATAAAACTGTCATGTCTTCTTGAAGAATTGGTGCTTTCATCACTCTGTAATGTCCCTCTTTATTCCTGGGAACATTTCTTCTGAATTTAGTCTATCAGACATTAATATACCTTTCTTGTCCCTTTAACATCACCATGCCAAGATATTTAGGTGTGTTTCTTGTAGATGGCTTATAACTGATCTTTGTTTATTCAACCTATCAATATTTGTTATCTGTCATCTCTTAAGTTCAGTGGCTCAGTCGTGTATGACTCTCTGCAACCCATGGACTGTA
Source organism: Bos taurus (assembly GCF_002263795.3). Classification (NCBI taxonomy): domain Eukaryota; kingdom Metazoa; phylum Chordata; class Mammalia; order Artiodactyla; family Bovidae; genus Bos; species Bos taurus. Next base: position 20,875,268 of record NC_037344.1, on the reverse strand, counting down.
GCACACCAGGCTTCCCTGTCCATCACCAACTCCCAGAACTTGCTCAAACTCATGTATATCGAGTTGGTGATCCCAAACAACCATCTCATCCTCTGTCGTCCCTTTCTCATCCTGCCTTCAATCTTTCCCAGCATCAGGGTATTTTCCAATGAATCAGTTCTTCGCATCAGGTGACCAAAATATTGGAGTTTTTTAACTACCTGTATTTATTTGGCATCTTTTAACTACCTATATTTAAAGTGATTATTAAAATTTATTATATTCCCAGCTGTTTTCTATTTTTCCAGTTGTATACAAGTATCTGTCTCCTCCATTTATGCCTTTTCTATATTAATGAACATTTTAAATAATTATATTTTATCTATGCTACTGACCTACTGTTTATGCCTGTTTTAATTTTTCAGTGGTTGCCCCTGTCTAAAATATATTGTCTTACTTAATTAGTTGGCCTTCAAACAAAATCATACCATGTCATGTGTAGTTTGAGCACTTTATAATCGTATATTCTTGATTACTCCAATCCTATCCTCTGTACTATTTACTGTCATACATTTTATTTTTACATATTATGTACACACAAATTACTATTATTTTTTCTTCAGAGAATCAGTTATTGCTTTGCTCTAATTTTGTTTACAATATTTACTATGCATCTTATTCCATACACAGAAATTACAATTAATTCTTTGCAGTATCAGAATATTTTTTTAAAAAAAGCATCACTATGAAAAGATTGTACATTTTAAATGTCAAGAACTCTGAAATTTCACTGAAAACGAGGACCAGTAAACCGTGGATACAAGTGAGCCAACAACCATTTTTAGTCTTCGATTATTGATATTCTTCTGTCAGTTTTTCTAAGCCAATAATTTTTTTATCAAGTTACCTGGAAAACAGGCAATGAAATGAATAGTATCTGTAGGAATAAAAGAAAAATGGAGTAATTCTGTAGAAATTAAAAGAAAAATAGAATTAGGCAGAAAGAGAAATTATGATACAGTTGCAACAGTGGCCTCAGCTAGTATCAAGAAGAGCTCTCGAGCTGCTGAAACCCTTCAGAGATGCCCCAACTTGAGAAAAGGTACTGGGACTTTAGAGACCTGTTTTAACTGCACTGATACAAGTTTCTTCCCACTGAGGCAGTGTAAAAGTATATGAGGCAGCTTCCTTAAACTGAGGGCAATTTCCTGGGGAAGGACATTTCTATGAGATACCAGTAGCTATCACCCCCAGCGTCTGGAGTAACATGTGTCCCCATTCGGAAAGGGGATTTCAGTAGTACATCATAACCTTTACTACAGTCCACTCTTTGCACCACTTAGATCCACTTGCTTCCCGTGACAAGTTACTCCATCCAGAAACATATCCTTCAGGTCTCTTCCTGAGGTAAAAAAAAAAAATATGCTACTGAGTCTAATACAAGCTTTTACCCTTTGACTTCAGCTGGTCTTAGGGCCATAATCACTACTCAAGGTCTTCCTATTCTACCACATTTCTGTGCATGTGTGCTCAGTTGCTCAGTCGTGTGTGCATAATCTTTGTGAACCCATGGATGGTAGCCCACCAGGCTCCTCTGTCTATGGGATTTTCCAGGCAAGAATACTGGAGTGGGTTTCTGTTATTTCCTACTCTAGGGAATCTTCCTGACCCAGGGATTGAACCCACATCACCTGCATCTCCTCCATTGGCAAGCAGATACTTTACTATATTTCTAGAAGTCTCTTAAGTTCAACTACCACATCTAACAGTTAAGAGATATTACCTGGTGGGGTAATAAACTCAACAAGATAGCTAAACAGAAAATTTCCATATAGCCTACTCTTTCTGTAAATACTGAAAAAAACTGAAAGCAGGGACTCAAACAGATATTTAAGGGCCATTGTTCATTGCAGCATTATTCACAATAGCCAAAAGGTGAAAACAATCCAAGTATCTTTTAATTGATTAATGAATAATCAAAATGTATATACCATATTTTTTGAATATCACTAAGACATTAAAAGGGAGGCTGCAACATGGATGGACCTTGAAAACATTACACGAACTAAAATAAACTAGACAAAAGGGACAAACATTGTGTGATTCCAATTATATGAAATATTTAGGCAAGTTCATAGAGATAGAAAGGAGACTAGATACAGAGAGTGGGTGTGTGGGGGCAGGCAGGAATGGAAATTTGCACAATGGCTTAACAGAATTTGGGGGTGGAAATGCCGAAGTTTTTGAAACAGAGAGTGGTAAGCTGGCAGGGCATTGTGAATGACACTGAATCTAATCTAAAATGATAAATTATACATATATATATATATGAATATAAATATATAACTATATATGTATGTATAATCATATGCCAAAGCCTTTGATTGTGTGGATCACCACAAACTGTGGAAAATTCTGAAAGAGATGGGAATACCAGACCACCTGACCTGCCTCTTGAGAAATCTGTATGCAAGTCAGGAAGCAACAGTTAGAACTGGACATGGAACAATGGACTGGTTCCAAATAGGGAAAGGAGTATGTCAAGGCTATATATTGTCACCTCGCTTATTTAACTTATATGCAGAGTACATCATAAGAAATGCTGGGCTGGATGAAGCACAAGCTGGAATCAAGATTGTCAGGAGAAATATCAATAACCTCAGATATGTAGATGACACCACACTTACGGCAGAAAATGAAGAATAATTAAAGAACCTCTTGATGAAAGTGAAAGTGAAAAAGTTGGTTTAAAGCTCAACATTCAGAAAACTAAGATCATGGCATCCGTTCCCATCACCTCATGGCAAATAGATGGGGAAACAGTGGAAATAGTGACAGACTTTATTTTGGGGGGCTCCAAAATCACTGCAGATGGTGACTGCAGCCATGAAATTAAAAGATGCTTACTCCTTGGAAGGAAAGTTATGACCAACCTAGACAGAATATTAAAAAGCACACATTATTTTGCCAACAATGTCTAATAATCAAGGCTATGTTTTTTCCAGTAGTCATGTATGGATGCGAGAGTTGGACTATAAATAAAGCTGAGCACCAAAGAATTGATGCTTTTGAACTGTGGTGTTGGAGAAGACTCTTGAGATTCCATTGGACTGCAAAGAGATCCAAACAGTTCATCCTTAAGGAAATCAGTCCTGATTATTCATTGGAAGGACTGTTGTTGAAGCTGAAACTCCAATACTTTGGCCACCTGATGCAAAGAACTGACTCATTTCAAAAGACCCTGATTCTGAAAAAGTTTGAAGAATCAAGCAAGAAGAAAAGGGGATGACAAAGGATGAAATGGTTGGATGGCTCACTGACTCAATGGACAACTCCGGAATTTGGTGATGGACAGGGAGGCCTGGCATGTGCAATCCATGGGGACGCAGAGTTGGACACGACAGAGTGACTGAACTGAACAGAACTGAACTGATGTATGTATAATTTATATATATGTATGTATAGTTATATATATACACACATATGTATGTGTAATTACAATTCGGCTTCCCAGATGGCTCAGTGGTAAAGAATCTGCCTGAAAATGCAGGAGACGCAGGAGACGCGGGTTCAATGTCTGGGTCAGGAATATCCTCTGGAGAAGGAAATGACAACCCACTCTGGTATTCATGCCTAGAAAATCCCAGGGACAGAGGAACCTGTCTGCCTACCATCAGCAGGGTTGAAAAGAAGCAAACACAACTGAGTGACTGAAAATGCACACATAATTACAATGAAAAATATTGATGTAATATACCAAAACCATTGAATTATAGCTTGAATGGGTGAATAGTATTGTCATTATATCTCAATAAAGTTACTTTAAAAAGTTGTGGAAATATCCAACATATGACCCAATAGATCACCTTGGTGTCAAACATATTTTTTCTTTAAACTATCATTTACCTATGATAGTTTTTTAAACTATCATTTCTTTAAACTATAAAAAACTGTATCATTTTTTTAAAACTATCATTTCTTTAAACTATCATTGACCTATGATAGTTTTTCTTTAAACTATCATAACTGTGACTGCCTTCTTCCAATGATCAAATAAATTACCTTTGCCAGGATAGCCAGTCCTTTCTTAGCATTAAGAAACTGATGCCACATGGCAGTCCTAGCATAAATTTTAATAGGACTCTGACTGTGGACCCTGGTTGAAGTACACCCTCATGGGGAACCTAGACTTCCAGATCTGAAAGGACTAGAGTTGTGGGGATGGGAAGCACACATTTCTAAAGTGAATCACTGGGAGTGATGACAAGCAGAGACACTGCCACTTTCACCTCTTGTTTCTAAAGTTTATTGATTCTAGTTAATGAAGACCGACACCATATAATGACATCGATTTAATGTGTATACTGTTCCAAAAGGTGTTTCATCTAAAGAGGATATCATCTCCAACCTAGCTCCTCACTTGTGCTTCCATTTTTCTATTATTGCATATCCTACACTCCTTGAGTCCTTTGTTATACTATAATGTTATGTAGAATAACTTTTTGGTGTCTCTAACACTTTATAGGCCCTTCAATGCTAGCTAGAGGGGAGAGTTAAGGCAGGAGATAGTGTATTAGTAATGGAAAAACTAGAAGTCTGAGTGACTTAATGCAAATTACTTATACTCCTCATCTGATCTTGCCTAATTCCAAACATACTACTTCAGTTTTCAGAACCATGTGATTTGCTATTGGGTCACACAGAACCCAGCTCAGAAAGGCTGGTGTAGCTGTATGGTCATTTGTGTCCCATGGTCAATATTTTTCTCATGGCTGAGGTTGTATGAGTACCATCTATGAATGGTATATAAATCTCTGCTGTCTTTCTACCACAAATATATCTAATTCCTACCACAAATATATCTAATTCCTTAGTATCTATTAGTTTGGGTAACTCAGCAACAGGATCACTTGCTTTGCAGCTAGAATCTGTTGCTTAGCCATTCCTTATCTGGGCCCCACAGAAAGATGACAGATTTCCATTTTAATCAGTAAACAATTAACTGATCACATAGACCACAGACTTGTCTAACTCAATGAAACTATGAGCCATGCTGTGTAGGGCCACTCAAGAAAAAGGCGTCATGGTGGAGAGCTCTGACAAAACATGATCCACTGGAGAAGGGAAAGGGAAACCACTTCAGCATTCTTTCCTTGAGAATCCCATGAACAGTATGAAAATAGAAAAAGATATGAGAATGAAAGATGAACTCCCCAGGTCAGTAGGTGTCCAATATTCTACTGGAGAAGAGAGGAGAAACAGCTCCAGAAGGAAGTAAGAGGCTGAGCTGATGCAGAAGCAACACCCAGTTGTGGATGTCTCTGATGATGAAAGAAAAGTTCAATGCTGTAAAGAATAATATTGCATAGGAACCTGGAATGCTAGGTCCCTGAATCAAGGTAAATTGGAAGTGGTCAAACAGGAGATGACAAGAGTGAACATCAACATTTCAGGAATCAGTGAACTAAAATGGACCAAAATGGGCGATTTACTTGAGGTGACTATTATATCTACTAATGTGGGCAAGAATCCCTTGGAAGAAATGGATTAGCTCTCATAGTCAATAAAAGAGTCCAAAATGCAGTATTTGGGAGCAATCTCAAAAACGATTGAATGATCTCAGTTCATTTCCAAGGCAAATCATTCAATATCAAAATAATCCAAGTCCCCAAACACTAATGCTGAAGAAGCAGATGTTGAATGGTTCTATGTAAACCAACAAGACTATCTGAACTAACACCAAAAAAAATGATGTCCTTTTCATCATAAGGGAGTGGTTGCAAAAGTAGAAGTCAAGAGATACCTGGAGTAACGGGCATATTTTGGCTTTGGAATACAAAATGAAGCAGGGAAATGACAAACAGAGGTTTGCCAAGAAAACACACTGATCATAGTAAACACCCTCTTCCAACAACACAAGAGATGACTTTACATATGGACATCACCAGATGGTCAATACTGAAATCAGACTGATTATATCTTTGGCAGTCAAAGATGGAGAACCTCTATACAGTCAGCAAAAACAAGACTGGGACCGGACTGTGGCTCAGATCATGAACTCCTTGTTGAAAAATTTAGACTTAAATTGAAGAAAGCAGGGAAAACATTCAGCTATGACCCAAATCAAATCCCTTATGATCATACAGTGGAAGAGACAAATAGATTCAAGGGATTAGATCTGATAGACAGAGTGCCTGAAGAACTATGGACAGAGGTTTGTTACATTGTTCAGGAGACAATGATCAAGAGCATCCCCAAGAAAAAGAAATGTAGAAAGACAAAATCGTTGTCTGACGACACCTTAAAAATAGCTGAGCAAAGAAGAGAAGTTAAACGTAAAGAAGAAAAGGAAGGATGTACCCATCTGAATGCAGAATTCCAAAGAATAGCAAGGAGAAAGCCTTCCTCAGTGATCAGTACAAAGAAATAGAGGGAAACAATAGAATGGGAAAGACTAGAGATCTCTTTAAGAGAATTAAAGATACCAAGGGAATATTTCATGCAAAGATGGGCACAATATAGGACAAAAAAGGTATGGATCTAACAGAATCAGAAGATATTAAGAAGAGGTGGCAAGAATACAGAGAACTATAAAAAAAAAAGATCTCCATGACCCAGATAACCACGATGGTATGATCATTTGCCTAGAGCCAGACATCCTGGAATTCGAAGTCAAGTGACCCTTAGGAAGAATCACTAGAGACAAAGCTAGTGGAGGTGATTCAATCCCAGCTGAGCTATTCCACATCCTAAAACTTGATGCTGTGAAATTGCTGCACTCAATATGCCAGCAAATTTGGTAAACTCAGCAATGGCCACAGGACTGGAAAAAGGTCAGTTTTCATTCTAACCCCAAAGAATAGCAACACCAAAGAATGTTCAAACTACTGCACAATTGCATTTCTTTCACATGCTAGAAAAGTAATGCCCCAAATTCTCCAAACTAGGCTTCAACAGTATGTGAACCAAGAATTTCCAGATGTTCAAGCTGCTTTTAGAAAAGGCACAGGAATCAGGGTTCAAATTGCCAACATCTGCTATATCATAGAAAAAGCAAGATAATTCTAGAAAAACATCTACTTCTGCTTCCTTGACTATGAAAAAGCCTTTGACAGTAAACTGTGGAAATATTTCAAAAGATGGGAATACCAGATGACCTTTCTTGCCTCCTGAGAAATCTGTATGCAGGTCAAGAAGCAACAGTTAGAACAGGACATGGAACAATGGACTGGTTCATAATTGGGAAAGGACTATGTCAAGGCTGTATATTGTCACCTTGCTTATTTACCTTCAGTGCAGAGTATATCATAAGAAATGCCATGCTGGATGAAGCACAAGCTAGAATCAAGATTGCTGGGAGAATTATCAATAACCTCAGATATGCAGATGATACCACCCTTATGGCAGAAAGCAGAGGAAGTAAAGAGCCTCTTGATGAAGTTGAAAGAGGAGACTAAAAATGTTGGCTTAAAACTCAACATTCAAAAAACTAAGATCATGGCATCCAGTCCCACCACTTCATGGCAAATAGATGGGGAAACAGTGGAAACTGTGACAGACTTTTTTGGAGAGGCTCCAAAATCACTGCAGATGGTGATTGCAGCCATCGAATTAAAAGACACTTGCTCCTTAGAAGAAAAGCTATTGCAAAACTAGACAGAACATTAAATAGCAGACATATTACTTTGCCAACAAAGGTTCATATAGTCATAGCTATGGGTTTTTTCAGTAATCATGTATGGATGTGAGATTTGGACCATAAGGAAGGCTGAATGCCAAAGAATTGACACTTTCAAACTGGTGTTCGAAAAGATTCTTGAGAGTCCCTTGGACTGCAAAGAGATCAAGCCAGTCAATCAATTCTGAATATTAATCCTAAATATTCATTGAAAGGACTGATACTGAAGCTGAAGCCCCAATGCTTTGGCCACCTGATGCAAAGAGCCAACTCATTAGAAAATACCCTGATGATGGGAAAGATTGAAGGCAGCAGGAGAAGGGGACAACAGAGGATGAGAAGGTTAGATGGCATCACTGACTCAATGGACATAAGTTTGAGTAAGCTCCAGGAGATGAAGGACAAGGAAGCCTAGCATGCTACAGTCCATGGGCTGACCAGGAGTCAGACAAGACTGAGAAACTGAGCAACAAGACTTAGCCAGTGTTTAGATAGGAAGGAACAATAAGTAGGCAGAATACAGAGGATTTTTAAGATCATAAAACTACGTTGTATGACATTTCAATGGTGGATACATATTATACATTGTTCAAAATCACAGAATGTACAATATAAGGGAGAACCCTAATATAAACTAGGGATTTTGGGTGATAATGCTATGCCTATGTAAGCCCTCTGATTTTAACTAATGTACCACTGTGGTAGTCGATTTTATAGTGGGAGAAACTGTACAGGTGTGGGAACAGGGATTTCATTGGAATTCTCTGTATTTTCTGTACAATTTTGCAGTGAAGCCAAAACTGCTCCAAATAGTCATCTCTTAAAAACACACACCAAACCACAAACTGTAAGGCCATATATGCAAGTAAATTCAAGGGATTCATATAACCGGTAAGGAGATCAAATGGATCAAAACGGATAAAAGAAATCAGTCCTGACTATTCATTGGAAAGACTGATGCTGAAGCTGAAGCTCCAATACTTTTTGGCCACCTGATGCAAAGAGTCAACTCTTTAGAAAAGACCCTGATTATGGGAAAGATTGAAGGCATGAGGAGATAGGGATGACAGAGGATGAGAGGGTGTGGCATCACCGTCTCAACAGACATTAGCTTGAGCAAGCTCTGGGAGATGGTGAGAGACAGGGAGGCCTGGAATGCAGCAGTCCATGGAGTCACAGAGACTCCATGGGATATGACTGAGTGACTGAACATCAAAAGTATTCCCAAATATGGACTATGCTGCCTCCAGAACCAAAGAAGTCTACTAGGGAATCAGGCTTGTTCACCATTAGTTTAATGAACATAATGTTATCAACACTGTTTATCAATATTATAAGAGAATTAAAGCAGCATTAATGAGTGGGCTAGGGGCGGGGCAGTTTAAACTGAGATAGGATTGGAACAAGGGAAATTATCCCTTAGGAAAATCTAGAACTGAGACAATTCTTCAAACATAACATGACTTGAGATAAGGGGGCTGGGACTCTATACAAATTGATCAGTTAGAAGTAGGCTGTTCCCAAGACATGGATAAACTATTGGAGAAGGGCAATTTCTAGAGATGGCCTCAGTTTTGAACCTTTAGCAGTCAAACTCTAGGAAGCTGGAAGAATCTGAGAGGCACTTTACAGTGTCTATTTCAATATATTATTCCTGACAGCAGCTATATATATATATATATATACCAAATTTTCTGAAATTTCAGGTGTTCATTTGTGTAGTAGAAAAAATATATATTACTCTAAACTGAGACTTTTGAAATATTTTACATATTCCATTTTGATTGACATACTGTTTGAAATATTTTTTTTGGCTAACCTAATTTGAACAATGTACTGTTTTTTTTTTTACATTATAAAATGTTTTAAAGAAAAAAAATAAACTTTGAAAAACATGATGCATTATAAAAACTAAGAAATTCATTCATGAAGCACTGCTGTGTGTACCACATATTGCAGAGTTTTTGCAAGTAACATTCTATACTATCAATTTAGAAACAGAGCTCTAAATTCAGTTCACTTCAGTTCAATCGCTCAGTCGTGTCTGACTCTTTGTAACCCCATCCCGGTCCATCACCAAATCCTAAAGCTTACTCAAGCTCATGTCTATTGAGTTGGTGATGCCATCTAACCATCTCATCCTCTGTCATCCCATTCTTCTCCCGCCTTCAATATTTCCCAGCATCAGGGTCTTTTCCAATGAGTCAGTCCTTCACATCAGGTGGCCAAAGTATTGGAGTTTCATCTACAGTATCAGTCCTCCCAATAAATATTCAGGACTGATTTTCTTTAGGATGGACTGGTTGGATCTCCTTTCAGTCCAAGGGACTCTCAAGAGTCTTCTCCAACACCACAGTTCAAAAGCACCAATAATTTGGTTCTCAGCTTTCTTTATAGTCCAACTCTCACATCCATACATGACTCCTGGAAAAACCTTAGCTTGGACTAGATGGACCTTTGTTGTCAAAGTAATGTCTCTGCTTTTGAATATGCTATCTAGGTTGGTCATAGCTTTTCTTCCAGGAGAAAGCATTGTTTAATTTCATAGCTGCAGTCACCATCTGCAGTGATTTTGGAGTACCCCCCCCCAAAAAAAATTATCTGTTTCCATTGTTTCCCCATCAATTTGGCATGAAGTGATGGGACCAGATGCCAAGATCTTAGTTTTCTGAATGTTGAGTATTAAGCGAATTTTTTCACTCTCCTCTTTCACTTTCCTCAAAAGGTACTTAAGCTCTTCTTCACTTTCTTCAATAAGGGTGGTGTCAGAAATATTGATATTTCTCCCAGGAATCTTGATTCCAGTTTGTGCTTCATCCTGTCTGGCATTTCGTATGATGTACTCTGCATATAAGTTAAATACAGGGTGACAATAAGCAGCCTTGAGGTACTCCTTTCCCCATGCAGAACCAGTGTGTTGTTCCACGTCCAACTCTAACTGTTGCTTCTTGACTTGCATAGAGATTTCTCAGGAGGAAGGACAGGTGGCTTGGTATTCTCATCCCTTTAAGAATTTTCCAGAGTTTGTTGTGATCCAAACAGTCAAAGGCTTTGGCATAGTCAGTTAAGCAGCAGCAGATGTTTTTCTGCAACTCTCTTGCTTTTTCCATTGGATGTTGCCAATTTGATCTTTGCTTCCTTTGACTGTTCTAGATCCAGCTTGAACATCTGGAAGTTCACGACTCACATACTGTTGAAGCCTGGCTTGGAGAATTTTGAGTGTTATTTGCTAATGTGTGAGATGAATGCAATTGTGCGGTAGTTGGAACATTCTTTGACATTGGCTTTCTTTGGGATTGGAATGAAAACTGACGTTTTCCAGTCTGTGGCCACTGCTGAGTTTTCCAAATTTCCTGGCATATTGAGTGGAGCACTTTCACAGCATCATCTTTTAGGATATGAAACAGCTCAACTGGAATTCTATCACCTCCACTAGCTTTGTTCCTAGTGATGCTTCCTAAGGCCCACTTGACTTCAAATTCCAGGATGTCTGGCTCTAGATAAGTGATCACATTATCGTGGTTATCTGGGTCATGAAGATCTTTTTTTGTATAGTTCTTCTGTTTATTCTTGCCACCTCTTCTTAGTATCTTCTAATTCTGTTAGGTCCATACCATTTCTGTCTTTTACTGTACCCATCTTTTCTTGACATGTTCCCTTGGTATCTCTAGTTTTCTTGAAGAGATCTCTAGTCTTTTCCATTCTATTGTTTTCCTCTATTTCTTTGCACTGATCCCTGAGCAAGGCTTTCTTATCTCTCCTTGCTATTCTTTGGAACTCTGCATTCAAATGAATATATCTTTCCTTTTCTCCTTTGCCTTTCACTTCTCTTCTTTTCTCAGCTATTTGTAAGCCCTCCTCAGACAACCTTTTTGCATTTCTTTTTCTTGAGGATGGTCTTGATCACTGCCTTCTGTACAATGTCATGAACCTCTGCCATAGTTCTTCAGGCACTCTATCAGATCTAATCCCTTGAATCTATTTGTCACTTCTACTGTATAATCATAAGGGATTTGATTTAGGTCATACCTGAATGGTCTAGTGGTTTTCCCTACTTTCTTCAATTTAAGTCTGAATTTTTCAATAAGGATTCATGATCTGAGCCACAGTTAGCTCCTGGTCTTGTTTCTGCTGCCTCTATACAGTCATCTCTAAATTCAAAGGGGTCTTATTTCTCACTGGCTGAATTTTTAAGGAAAAGGCACAAAAGTACATTGTATACCACTAATATTTATATTAAAAACAATTAACCTATAATAAGCTGCATTTCAGCCATATTTCAAAAAATACTTAACAGGTCCACATTACTCTGTTATTACCGGTCTTGTGTCTTGCACATAGTAGATCCCTAACAAACATCTCATGACTGAGAACTTCAACTGCATTATGTAACATCTTTCTTCAGTTCTTACCTGTGCCAATTTTAGACAGAAACTTTAGATACGGATACATACATATGAAATCACAGACGGTACCTGGTAACTCTTATATAAAAAAAAAATCACAAAGACTGAAATTATTTGATTTTCAAGTACAAGGCATAATAAATTGTGGCCCAAATAAAGCAAATGAAAACTCAATAACTGATAGAAATGTAAATGTATTTAAGGTATCATGAAATTTGAAAAGTAATTGTTAAAAAAGACCACTGCAGTTTTATATACAAATCTGTTCATGCTGCAAAACAAATACTAATGACTGAAATTACACAGCTCGTGAAGTACTAACAATCTGCATTTAAAATATGAAAAAAGAGACACCCCTTCCATGTATCCAAAGGCCTGCATCTATGCTCAAGTTAATTCAAGTTAGCAATATACAGCTTTTATGAAACCTATGTGATGAACAAGCTGTATTGAATTTACATTTGATTAATGATGATGGAATCTTGCTAATAAATTATTTAAAACATGTCAGGCTCAGAGAAGATATGAGATATTATTTAGTGAACATCAACTATGTGATAAATTACAACTACATAATCACAGAAAAAAGCTTAAGACAATTGAAGGTGCAGTTTAATGTTTTAAGATCTTAAATATTAAAAAAATTAAATTAATGCATGTTTAGGCATATTCTAAAATATAACAGCTGTGAAAATATTTTCTTAGCAGTGTTATATTCTCATTCTATTCAACAAGCTACAGATGGCAATCTTAAACTACAGTATGTATAGTATATAGAATCATGACTTTCATTAAAGCTGCAGACTAGGTTTGACAGTAAGTTGGCTCCAAAAATTTCACTGAGCCATTTCTCTCTAAATTTAGCTCATTAGTTCTGAGATGAGGTAAGTGAAAGTGAAAGTCACTCAGTTTTGTCTGACTGTGATCCCATGGACTGTAACGTGCCATATTCCTCTGTCCACGGAATTCTCTAAGCAAGAATGGTGGTGTGGGTAGCCATTACCCTTTCCAGAGGACCTTCCTGAACAAGAGATCAAACCCAGGTCTCCCACATTGAAGGCAGATTATTTACCATTTGAGCCAACAGAGAAGCCCTAGTTTCTTCTAGGAAGAAAAGGAATGTATCTCCTTTCAATGTCTGTGATAATGGCATGATTCTGAGTGTCAATGTTATTCTTTAAGAGAGTATTTTCCAATATAATCTTGAAAAATTACTAGTCTGTGACAACATTTTCATCAAATCACAGAGAATTAAGAGGAAGATACAGAATAATTACATAATTTACATTTACTGTTAAATTTTTTAAATTGTGAGATTATATCCTCTTACACATTTTGGCATTGATGCTGTTTTATTTATAAGAGGATGTTTGAGGCTAAATTAAAACTAAGCAATTCTATGTTCCTAAGTGCTTTTGTTCTTATTGTTGTTTATGACAACTATTTGCCTCTCACTCCCACTGCACCACCACACATTTTGCATGGCATTAGGGAAGATTTATGTCATATCAGGCAGAGAATTGTTAAAACAAATCTGACACAGGTATACCGGTGGTGGATTCATTTCGATATTTGGCAAAACTAATACAATATTGTAAAGTTTAAAAATAAAATAAAATTTAAAAGAAATAAATAAAAAATAAATAAATAAAAGAGACGTGTACCCCCCCCAAAAAAAGACAAGTGAGAGAGATAAATAAAATAATATTGCACAGTAAGCATAATGACAGTCTTCTTTCTGTATTATATGAAATCTTTTAAAAATTTCCTTCACCCAAGACTCCAGGAAAAGTGATTCAACTAAAAGTTAAAAGACATCACTTTTACTTGCAAAATTCCAAAGAAAACTGATATGTTAAAAATATTATCAACCTAAAACCAATCATGTTAGAAAGCAAAGTCCTCTGGAAAAATCAATTTACAAATTTTCAATTACTAAAACTAGTAAATCAGAAAGGCTGAGTTCTTTCTAAACGAGGTACATAATGTCATGACTCAAAAAAAGGTGGGTGGAACCTTCTTGGTATATCTGTGTATAGAAACCTCACTGGGTCACACAAAGCCCAGGGAATAAAAAAAACAAGTTTGTACAATACCCCAAAAGTGAAAGTGAAGTATGTGAAAGTGAGTTGCTCAGCCGTGTCCAACTCTTTGTGACCCCATGGACTGTTGCCCACCAGGCTCCTCTGTCCATGAGATTCTCCAGGCAAGAATACGGGAGTGGATTGCCATTATCTTCTCCAGGGGATCTTCCTTACCCAGGGATTGAACCTGGGTCTCCCATATTGTAGGCAGATTCTTTACCATCAGAGCCACCAGAGAAGCCCAACTATCTGCCTCTGACTCCCACTGCACTACAATATCCCAGGCTAGAAAACTGGGCTACCCCCTTCACTGTCCCAAGTGTAAGTTTGAGGGAAAATCATTTCTCCCAAGTAGGATGCAAGCCCTCATCACTTCCATTCACCTTCTAGTTCATTTTCATATCTTACTCTTTTACCCCTTCAGAGTAGAAACAGTTGCTGTTCCCTCATGTCCCTAGTGCTTCTTTTGAAGGTCAGAACCCTGACTTGCTCCTTTCCTCTACATCAGCTTTTTATAGTCCCAACAGCAAAATATTCCATATAGTGTCCTGCTGGAATCCTTTTGGGATGCCTCATTCACTGATGCAATTCTCCCTGGACTTAGTATTATAAAATATTGTTGATGTACATTTCTAGGCATAGGATTACCAACTTATTCCTGAATGTGTTTTATTTGTAAAGCCCTTTCAATTCATTCCAAATATTGGCCAAAATTGATATTAAAAAGATCCTCAGTTTTTCATATTTTGAAGTCATTGATGAGAAGCTTATTATTGGACATTCTAGAGATAAACTGAGCAATTAACCTTGTGAGCTTGCTTTAAGAATTGAGATGTAGCAAATCAAAACAACAATGAGGTATCATCTCATACTGGTCACAAATCTCATCATCATAAAGCCCACAAAAAATAAATGGTGGAGAGGGAGTGGAGAAAAGGGAACTTCCCTACAATATTTCTGGGAATGTAAATTGGTGTAGCCACTATGCAAAATGGTATGGATGTTTCCTAAAAAACTAAAAATAGAGTTGCCATACCCAGAAATCCCACTCCTGGGCATATACCCAGAAAAAACCATAATTCAAAAGGATACATGCAATCCAGATGTTCATTTCAGCACTATTTACAAGAGCCAGAACATGGAAGCAACCTAAATGTACAATAGAGAAATGTAAGAGGAAGATATTGCATTTATATACACTAGGATATTACTCAGCCATAGAAATGAATGAAATAATGCCATTTGCAGAGATGCACATAGACCAATACACTATTATACAGAGTGAAGTAAGTTAAAAAGAGAAAAAAATATTGTATACTAATACTTATATGTGAGACCTAGGAAAAACAGTACAGATGAACTTATTTTCAAAGCAGAAATAGAGACAAAAACATAGAGAACAAATTATGAATGCCAGTGAAGGAGAGGGGTGGGATGAACTGGGACACTGGGATTGACATATATACACTACTATGTATAAAATAGATAACTAATCAGTATCTACTGTATAGCACAGGGAATTCCACTAAATGCTTTGTGGTGACCTAAACTGGAAGAAAATCTTTAAAAAGAGTGCATATCTGTATATGTATAACTGATTCACTTTGCTGTACAGCAGAAAATAATACCACATTGCAAAGCAACTTTATTCCAATAAAAATTAATTGTTAAAAAAGAAGAAGAAAAAAGAATTGAGATGTAAACTCATATTAAACTACAAATTCTAGCCAGAGCCTATGTTGTTCTCGCTCCTCTACAATAAACCATGCTGATATCTCAAGCTTCTAAAATTCATGCAGGTTACCTGAAATCAAAGATCAAGTAATATTTCCCTAGTTTCCTTCTTGAGGCAGTCTTGCAATACCTATGACTCCTTGCATAATTCCTTACAGATCATTAAATTACAGTCTGGTCATATTATCAAATGCAGAGTATATTAGTCAGGGTCCTCCAGAGAAACTAATCTATATTTGTTCATCCTATTGGTTCTGGTCTGATTATCTCTGTGTGTGTCCCTTCCCCTCTGTCTTTCTCCCTCTCCCCCTCTCATACACACACACACACACTATATACACATAGGTGCATATGGCTACTTGCTCAGTTGCTCAGTCAAGTCTGACTCTGTGAACCCATGGACTGTAGCCTGGCAGGCTCCTCTGTCCATGGGATTTCCCAGGCAAGAATACTGGAGTGGGTTGCCATTTCCTTCTCCAGGGGATATTCCCAACCTAGGGATTGAACCCACACCTTTTGCATCTCCTGTACTGGCAGCCAGTTCTTTACCACTGTGCCACCTGGGAAGCTTTTATATACATATATATAAAATAACTGACTCTACATTTTATGGAAGCTGACAAGTCCCAAGATCAGCAGAGTGAATGAGCCTACTGAGACCTAGGAGGGTCAATGGTATAGTTCCAGTCCTAAGACTGGAAGGCTCAAGACCCAGGAAAAGCTCATGTTTCAGTGTTTTAGTTTCAGTAGGAAGACAGCAAAAACCAGTGTTGAAGCTTAAAGGCAGTTGAGTGGAAAAATTCTATTTGGATGAGGTCAGTCTTTTTGCTCTATTCTGGGCTTCAGTTGATTGGATGAGGCTCATCGCATTAGGGAGTTCAATCTGCTTTACTCAGTCTACCAATTTAACTGTTAATCTCATCCAAAAACATCCTTGTAGAAACACCCAGAACAACAGATATTTGAGTACTAGATGGCCCAGCAAGGTGACACACAGTATTAACCAGCACATGGTGATTTAGGAATGTCTGTGTTTACATAAGCTATTACTAGATATAATAGCTGTATATAACTAGAGGAAGAATTATGGATAGAAATCTGAAAATAATTTTTCATTCTATTAAATAATTGGTCTTACTATCTTTTCTATTTGTACCTGTCCAGTATCTTTAAGATACAATTTAGATTTTAAAAAGAAAATTTATACAGCAGAATGTTGTTTCTTTTTCATAAACCAAAGGACAACTATGTTTCAAGTTATATAAAACTAACTGATAGTTGAAATTTTAAAAGAAAAAATACTAAAATATTTGAGCTTTCTTTACCATTTAAAACACATCATTATTTTTGCTAAGTGAAATGTGGCATTTAAAATCAGACAGCAAGATAAGTCATGAGTGAATTCATTTGATGCTGTTGAGTCAGGAATGTGAATGTTCTTTTAGGAATTTCCAAATCATTTTCAGAAACAACAAGTCATCCACCCAAGATTACTGCATAGTTTTTCAAAAGATAAACTATTTCATGAAAAGTCTGCAATTATGTTCTATTAATGTAAACACATTGCAAATGTCATATATTTAAATGAAAATCAGAAGTAGGTATTGTTAACATATTTAAGATGCTGAGAGATAGCTGTTATTATTTTATTTATTGACACTTAATACTGGGTTTCTTGATGTTATATAAAAGTTCATTTTAAATCCATGATTACAAATACTATAGAAAAAGAGACAAAGTGTTTTAAGATTTTTCCAGGTATGCTGAACACTCTTCTCTTGTAACTCTCCATCCACTTTGCATCTTTCTCCACTCTGCTGTCTACCCAGGAGGCAGATACTTATCTGTATATAAACTATATCGTCTCATCCTCAGACTTCTCATTTGGTTTGACAAATAGTGAAATTAAATCATGCCAGGACACTATCAGCAGAAGACTGACAGGGCATCCACCCACTCCTCAGTTTCCCCCTACCAGGCTTTAGGTTGACAGTATGTAAAGGGCTCTATTGAAGATTACACATACATTTTAGAAACTGCTTTACCCAATCTTGCTCTTCCTGGTCTAGGTTGCTAAGGTCATTGGCCACTACTGGTAGCGTTCTTGGGGTGATTCAACAATTCTTGTTGGTTTGAAAATTTCCTGTCTCTACTTTTGCAATAAACTTCCTCAAAGTCTTTCCTTTATTTTCCTTTCCTGATTCTGTTTTCCTGTTTGCTTTCCTGTTTCCTGTTTCTTCCCTTTACTGCTTTCCTACTTGCTTATATTGAGGTATAATTTGACATATCACATTACATTAGTTTCAGGTGTACTGCTGCTGCTGCTGCTAAGTCACTTCACTCGTGTCTGACTCTGTGTGACCCCATAGATGTCAGCCCACCAGGCTCGCCCGTCCCCGGGATTCTCCAGGCAAGAACACTGGAGTGGGCTGCCATTTCCTTCTCCAATGCATGAAAGTGAAAAAGTGAAGGTGAAAGCTCAGTCATGTCCAACTCTTAGCAACCCCATGGACTGCAGCCTACCAGGCTCCTCTTTTCCAGGCAAAAGTACTAGAGTGGAGTGCCATTGCCTTCTCCATTCAGGTGTAGAGTACAATACAATTTGATATTTGTATATATTGCAAAATGATTACTACAATGAGCCCAGTTAACTTTCATCACCAAACTCTTTTCAATAACCTCTTTTTAATGCACCTAGTTTCCTGCCATTGAATGATACATAAATAATTACAGAATTAATTTTGTGAATATTTTAGAATTATACAGAATATTATTGAAGATAAGGTAAATAAGAGATATATTACATATATATGTAATATATATTGTACATATATATACTATAGTTAGTTTTTAACTTTACATTTTGAAACTTTTAGACTTATAATAAATATTGAAAATAACTGAAATTTCCATAAGTATATTTATTTACACATATATCCTGTTATAAAGATGTCACAAATATTAATATTTTTATATAGTCATAAAACAATGATCAGGTCTTACTAATTAAAAAACAATAAAAGTAAACACCCCAAATAGTTGTTCCTTAGTGAGATGACACACGTTACATGCCATGTTATTTCCATAGGGTTTTCAAAATCCTTCTCACATATCCTACTGTATCTTAAGTGTTCTTAATCCTTGTGTTTCAAATAGAAACATGCACATACACACACACACACACACAATCTTTATTAAAAAATACTGAAGAAGACACAAATAAATGGAAGATATTACATGTTCATGAATTGGAAGAATTAATACTTTAGATATTCATAGTGCCCACAGCAATATACAAATTCAATATAACCCCTATCAAAACTCCAATTTTTCACAAAAAGAACACAAAAAAATTCTAAAATCTGTATGGAACTACTAAAGATTCCAAATAGTTCAAGCAACTTTGAAAGAGAAAAACAAAGCTGGTGGCATCACACTTTCTGATTTCAAAATATAGTGAAAGTGAAAGTCAGTCAATCGTATCCAACTCTTTGTGACCCCATGGACTATACTGTTCATGGAATTCTCCAGGCCAAACTACTGGAGTGGGTAGCCTTTCCCTTTTCCAGGGGATCTTCCCAACCCAGGGGATCAAACTCAGGTCTCCTGCATTGCAGGCAGATTCTTTACCAGCTGAGCCACAAGGGAAGCCCAAAATATAGCACAAGCCTATATAATCAAAATAGAATAGTATTAGCATAAAACAGACATGTAGAACGATGGAACAGAATAGAGAGTTGGAGATAATGCCAAGCATATATGGACAATTAATTTATGGCAATGGTGCCAAGAATATACAACAGGGAAAGGACATACTCTTAAATAAATGGTGTTGGGAAAACGGGACAGCCACAAGAAAAAGAATAAAACTGGAGCCCTGACTTCCATCATAAACAGAAATCAACTGCAAGATATATTAAAGACTTTAATTTAAAACCTGAAACCACAAAACTCCTAGAAGAAAACATAGGTATTAAGGTCCATGGTACTGAATTTTTGGATCTGACTCCCAAAGTAAAGTCAACAAGTGCAAAAATAAATGAGTGGGACCACATCAAACTAAAGAGCTTCTGTACAGTAGAGGTGTTATCAACAAAAGGAAAAGGAAACCTATTGAATAGGAAAAAAATACATGCAAATCATGTATCTGATAAGGGGCTAATATCCAAAATACATATAAATTTAAGTAAGTCATTAGTAAAATAACAAAAACTTTTAATTAAAAAATTGGCAGAAAATCTAGATAGACATTTTTCCAAAGAAGACATACAGATGGTCAACAGGCACATGAAAAGATGTCACTAAAACTTAGAGAAATGCAAATCAAAGCCACAAAGGAATAGCACCTCACACTTGTTAGAATATCAAGAGACAACAACTGTTGGTGATGATACAGAGAAAAGGGAACATTTGTGCACTATTGATGAGAATATAAATTGGTACAGCTTCCATGGAAAACAGTATTGAGGTTCCTCAAAACATTAAAAGTAGAACAACCATATGATCCAGCTATCCCATTTTGGGGTTATACCCAAAGGAAAAGCAAACAATATATTGAAGCTACATCTACACTCACACGTTCCTCTGCAGTATTATTCACAGTAGCAAAAATATGGAAACCATCTGTCTGTCTGTCAATGGATGAATGGATAAAGAAAGTGTGCATATAAATACAATGAAGTATTATTCAGCTGTGAAAATGAAAAAGTCTTAGCATTTATAAGAAATTGGATGGACTTTGAGGATATTATGCTACATGAAATAACCCAGACAGAAAGACAAGCATTGCATGATACCACTTATATGTAGAATAAATCAATCAAAGTCAAACTCACAGAAACAGAAAAGCAATTATCTGTCTGAGATGGTGAAATAAGGAAAGGATAATAAAGTGCACAGACTTTCAGCTGTGAGGTAAATAAGGTCTAAGGATCTAATGACAACCTTGTGACTACATTTGATAACAATGTATAATTGAAATTTACTGAGTTTAATTTAAATATTCTCACCAGAAAAGTTATTTCTCATTCTCTCTCTAGATAAATATGTACTATGATAGATGTGTTAAGAAAAATAATTAGTGTAGACCTATGTTTACTTATGGGAGCTGTTTTCTAAAAATGTAATGTCTGGTCAAAAGAAAGCAAAATGCATAATTTTCTATATAAAATGGCCTGATACCATTTTGTTTCAATCATGTATCCATACAGTAACACATGTTTAATGCCCTATTTCCCACATTTTACATTTTTTAGCATATTATAAAGTTATTCTTATTTTTAAAGCAAAAATAAGTTACCAGAATTTTACTTAAAACAAAGGGAAAAGCTATAGAGACATTTCATCTATGCAACATGTTAAATAACATATTAAATTCATCATCTGTTAAGCACCAATTAAGAAATACATTATTTTGCTCCTGTTGCTGTTTCTGCCATTGGGGTTATTCAGTGAAGATTCCTGGGAAATAAATTTGTGAGTCTTTCTATAACTGAAGATTTCTTTATTTTACACTCACAGTAGATATCATTTACCTGGAAAGAAGATTCTGATTTCAAAATAATTCTCTCACCCAAATTTTGAATGCTTTGTCTAAATGTGTTTTCTCCCTTTCTATTAATGTTAAGATATCTGTAGGATATTCAATTTCAATTAATTTATAAATAATCTATTTTTTCTCAGAATGCATATTTCCTTCCATTTTGGCTATTTTGATTTTATAATACTTATTTTTAAAGAGAGAAATGTAGAATATAACTTAATTAAATTTCAAAAGGATGTGTGTAATTTGTTTTATTTTTCCATGCTATTCACATTTAGTAAGACTTTTTCAATTTGAAAATCCCTGTTTTATACATTTCTGGAAATTTGTCTTCTATTATTCTACTGATATTTTTCTTGTTTCTATATCCATTCTACTCTCTTTATAGAAAATTTATGAAGTGTAAATAAAATATGTTTTTACTTTTTCCCAAGACAAAATATGATGTGTCTGAAATTTTAGAAAAAGATAAAACCAGATTGATGTGCATCACTAATGAGGAGATGCTTAATGTGACTTTGAAAGATTAAGGCAACTGAAAGAGTTGCTGCAAACATCTCTTCTTTATTATTCGAAACAATATGCAGTCAGTATAATTTCCTTTGTCTCTCCCCTTCAATTTACAACTAGTAGCATATCCATACGGAGAAGGCATCGGCACCCCACTCCAGTACTCTTGCCTGGAGAATCCTATGGACGGAGGAGCCTGGTGGGCTACAGTGCATGGGATCGTAAAGAGTTGGACACGACTGAGCGACTTCACTTTCACTTCTCACTTTCATGCACTGGAGAAGGAAATGGTAACCCACTCCAGTGTTCTTGCCTGGAGAATCCCAGGGACGGAGGAGCCTGGTGGGCTGCCGTCTATGGGGTCGCACAGAGTCGGACACGACTGATGTGACTTAGCAGCAGCAGCAGCATATCCATAACCAAAGGTTCCTCTGTAGAGCACACTAGAACACCACAGAGTTACATATAACTGTATGACTAATGGTGGGGGCATTGAACTTTGTAGAGGTTGCAGAACCAGGTGGGCAGTGGCAGCAGTGACCTCAATCAAGATCCAGCAGTCGTAACAGCAGTGATGACCACAGCATTGGCACCCCTTCTGGCAGAGCGGATCTAAGGTAAAAAGTGGTTACTAGAAGTCTACCTAGCTCTGTGAGCTACAGCTGAAAGGTTCTGTTGCATTTCAGCCTTACTCAGCCCTCAGGGGACAGACATCTGTAACTTCAGGGAAGGAAAGGAAAGGGCAGGAAACAGACTAAAAAGAACATGGCTATCTGCCCCAGAATTTAGCCAGAGGACAATCCAGAATCTCTGGGATTCCCTCACTTGAGGATCTCCCCTAGAGGCCTATCATATACTCAAAGCCCTAAGGTCCAAGCACATACTACCTGCCCCCGACTCCTCCCTCCGGCCAATTTTGTTCCCAGCTACTTTTTCTTTTTAAAGTTTCCACACACAGCCAGAGCAATCTATGGGTAAAAGTCAAAACTGCATGCTATAGTGTCACCTGCTGGGAAACAACAGAAAGGCCTCTAATTGACAACCTGTTGGACTGTTAGAATCAAAGTAAACAAAGCTTTACTTTCAAATATAAATATTATTATTAATTTTATATGATATAGAATATTCAGTTCAGTTCAGTCACTCAGTTGTGTCCGACTCTTTGTGACCCCATGAATTGCAGCACACCAGGCTTCCCTGTCCATCACCAACTCCTGGAGTTTACCCAAATTCATGTCATTATCTTTTTATAGAGACTGACGCACCTTCCCAGATGGCGCTAGTGGTAAAGAACCTGCCTTCCAATTCAGGAGACATAAGAGATGTGGGTACAATCCCTGGGATGGGAAAACCCCCTGGAGTAGGAAATGGCAACCCACTCCAGTATTCTTGCCTAGAGAATTCCATGGACAGAGGAGTCTGGCGGACTGCATTCCATAGGGTCACAAATAACAGGATATGACTAAGACAACATAGCAGACACCTTGGGAAACCATCCAATTGTCCTTCATTTGTTCAAGCATTCATTTTTAAAAATAATCAGTGCAAGGACTATGCTGGAGATAAAGCAGGGATTAATATGGATTTGATATTTCCCATTTTCAGTCTAGGAAACAAACAGGAGTAAAGACCATTGCCAGGAACAATCCTGGCAATATAACTTATTATATGGCAAAAATTGTTCTGAGGATACAGCTGTGAGAAAGACAATGGTATTTGTTCTTAAGTTGTTCACAATTCTGTAGTGGAAAGCCAGGACTGTATTCTTAAATTAGGTTGCCAGAGCAATTTTGTAGTTCCAAGTTCAGAAAGACCATATGTAATTCTTTCTTTTTTTTTACTTGTTCATCCTGTTTTCTTTCCTTCTTTTTTTTTAATTTAAGGATAATTGCTTAACAGAATTTCATTGTTTACTGTCAAACCTCAACATAAATAAGCCATCAGTTCAGCTCAGTTCAGTCACTCAGTCGTGTCCAACTTTTTGTGACCCCATGAATTGCAGCACACCAAGGCCTCCCTGTCCATCAACAACTCCTGGCGTCCACCCAAACTCATGTCCATCGAGTTGATGATGCCATCCAACCATTTTATCCTCTGTCATCCCCTTCTCCTCATGCCCTCAATCTTTCCCAGCATCAGGGTCTTTTCCAATGAGTCAGCTCTTTGCATCAGCTCTTTGGCCAAAGTATTGGAGTTTCAGCCTCAACATCAGTCCTTCCAATGAACACCCAGGACTGATCTTTAGGATGGACTGGTTGGATTTCCTTGCAGTCCAAAGGACTCTCAAGAGTCTTCTCCAACACCACAGTTCAAAAGCATCAATTCTTGGGCGCTCAGCTTTCTTTATAGTCCAACTCTTAACATCCATACATGACCAGTAGAAAAACCATAGCCTTGACTAGACGGACCTTTGTTGGCAAAGTAATGTCTCTGCTTTTTAATCAGCCATAGGTATACATATATCCTCTCCCTTTTGAAATTTCTTCCCATCTCCCTCCCCATCCTATCACTCTATGTTGATACAGAGCCCCTGTTTGAATTTCTTGAACCATTCAGAAAATTCCCATTGGCTACCTATTTTACATATAGTAATGTAAGTTTCCATGTTACTCTTTCCATACATCTCACCCACTCCTCCCCTCCTCCCATGTCCATAAGTCTCTTCTCTATTTCTGTTTCTCCACTGCTACCCTGTAAATAAAATCTTCATTACTATTTTTCTTGATTCTGCATATGTGCATTGGAATATGACATTTAACTTTCTCTTTCTCATTCACTTCACACTGTAAAAACTTCTAGTACATAGAAGCAACCTAGATATCCATTGACAGATGAATAGATAAAGAAGTTGTGGTACGTATACATGATGGAATATTACTCAGCCATAAAAAGGAATGCAACTGAGTCAGTTTTGATGAGGATCTTGCTTTGATTTATGTCATCAAGTGTTCTGCCTATGTTTTCCTCTAAGAGTTATGTTTCTGGTCTTAAACTTAGGTCTTTAATCCATTTTGAGTTTATCTTTGTGTATGGTGTTAGAACTTGTTCTAATTTCATTCTTTTACTTGTAGCTGTCCAGTTTTCCCAGCATCATTTATTGAACAGGCTGTCTTTGCCCCATTGTATATTCTTGTCTCTTTTTATCAAAAATAAGGTACCCATAGGTGCTTGGGTTTATTTCTGGGCTCTCTATCTTGTTCCATTGGTCTTTATTTATGTTTTTGTGCCAGTACAATACTGCCTTGATGACTGTAGCTTTGTAGTATAATCTGAAGTCAGGAAGGTTGATTCCTCCAGCTCCGTTTTCTTTCTCAAGACTGCTTTGGCTATTCACGGTCTTTTGTGTTTCCATATGAATGGTGACATTTTTTGTTCTACTTCTGTGAAAAATGCCATTGGCAATTTGATAGGGATCACACTGAATCTGTAGATTGCCTTTGGCAGTATAGTCATTTTCACAATATTGATTCTTCCTACTCAGGAACATGGAATATCTCTCTACCTGTATATGTCATCTTTGATTTCTTTCATCAGTGTCTTATAATTTTCTGTGTATAGTTTTTTGTCTCCTTAGGTAAGTTTATTCCTATATATTTCTTTTTTTTTTTGCAATGGTGAATGGGATTGATTCCTTAATTTACCTTTGAGATTTTTCATTGTTAGTGTATAGAAATGCAAGTGATTTATGTGTATTGATTCTGTATTCAGCAACTTTGCTAAATTCACTGATTAGCTCTAGTAATTTCCTGATACTATCTTTAGGGTTTTCTATGTACAGTATCATGTCATCTGCAAACAGTGAGAGCTTTATTTCTTCTTTTCCAATCTGGATTCCTTTTATTTCTTTTTCTTCTCTGATTAGTGAAGCTAGGACTTCCAGAATTATGTTGAATAACAGTGGTGAAAGTGGACAACTTTGTTTTCTTCCTGATCTTAGGGGGAATGCTTTCAGTTTTTCACCATTGAGAATAATGTTTGCTGTGGACTTATCATATATGACCTTTACTATTTTGAGGTTATGCCCATTTTGATCAATTAATAAGGAACAGAGGATTCCTGACAGATCCAAAACAGCACACAGGAAGCCTCCTGTTAAATGCTTCCTGACAATTTTGTAGTTCTTTTTCCTTCTCTTGTATTTCTTGACTATATAAATCCCTTTAACATTTGTTGTAAAGCTGGTTTGGTAGTACTGAATTCTCTTAACTTTTGCTTGTCTGAAAAGCTCATTATTTCTCCACCAATTTTGAATGAGATCCTTGCCAGGTACAGTAATCTTGGTTGTAGATGTTTCCCTTTCAGTACTTTAAATATATCCTGCCATTCCATTCTAGCCTGCAGAGTTTTGGCTGAAAGATCAGCTGTTAAGCCTGTGGGGTTTCCCTTGTATGATACTTGTTACTTTTCCCTTGCTGCTTTTAATATTCTTTCTTTGTGTTTACTCTTTGTTAGTTTGATTAGTATGTATCTTGGCATGTTTCTCTTTGGGTTTATCCTGTATGGGACTCTTGGTGCCTCTTGGACTTGATTGACTGTTTTCTTTTCCATGTTGGGGAAATTTTGTAATACAATCTCTTCAAAAATTTTCTCACACCCTTTCTTTTTCTCTTCTTCTTCTGAGACCCCTGTAATTCAAATGTTGCTGCATTTGATATTGTCCCAGAGGTCTCTGAGACTATCCTCAGTTCTTTTCATTCTTTTTACTTTGTCTTCAGAAGTTATTTCCACCATTTTATCTTTCAGCTCACTGATTCGTTCTTCTGCTTCAGATATTCTGCTATTGATTCCTTCCAGAGCATTTTTAATTTCAGTAATTGTGTTGTTTATCTCTGTATGTTTATTCGTTAATTTGTCTAGGTCCTTGTTAATCAATTTTGCATTTTCTCCATTTTGTTTTCAAGGTTTTGGATCATCTTTACTATCACTATTCTTTTTCAGGGAGTTTGCCTATTCCCTCTTCATTTATTTGGATTTCTGCGTTTCTAGTTTTGTCTTCATTGTGTAGTATTTCTCTGTCTATTTATTATTATTATTATTTTTTTTTTACTTATTGTGTTTGAGGTCTCCTTTTCCCAGGCTTCATGGTTGAATTCTTTCTTCCTTTTGGTTTTTGCCCTCCTAAGGTTGGTCCAGTTTTTTGTGTAAGCTTTGTAGGAGATTTGTGCTGAGTTTTTGTTTGTTTATTTGTTTGTTTTTCTTCTGATGGACAAGGCTGAGTGAGGTGATAATCCTGTCTGCTGGTGACTGGGTTTGTATTTTTGTTTTGTTTGTTGTTTAGATGAAGTGTCCTGCACAGGGTGCTACTGGTGGTTGGGTGATACTGGGTCTTGTATCCAAGTGGCTTCCTTTGTGTCAGTTCTCACTATTAGATACTCCCTAGGGTTAGTTCTCTGGTAACCTGACACCTTGAAGTCAGTGCTCCCACTCCAAAGCCTCAGGGCTTGATTTTGCGTAAGGAACGAAGATTCCATAAGTGGTTTGTTATGGTATTTTGTTATGGCATTCAGTGAGATTTAAAAATATATTCAAAAATGAGAAACCAAAGATGAACCCCAGACAAATGGCAGGTACAAAATCAGGCAAATAATAATTAATATAATGGAATATACAGATGTACATATACACTCATGAGCAGAGTCAAAACAGTCCAACAAAAATAAAGTACATAGATTGACCCAGCAAACAAAGGAAATCAAAAATTATATTTACCAGTAGAGAAAAAAACTAACTAAAGCACAAAGCAGAAAACAAAACTAAAGCAAGGTGGCAAGTGGGGAATAAAGCAATGAAAACAAAACTAACAAATATGTTGAAAGGAAAAGAAAGAAAGTAAAGAAGGAAAGAATAGATATGCAAAGTTAAATAGAGGTAAATGAAGAAGATTTATATACATTAAAGGTTAACTGCAAGGGGAAAAGAACAGTAGGAAAAGCAAACAAATGAATAAATGTAGAAAAAACATAATAGGTTTAAAAATATTAAAAGTTAAAATTACAAAAAAGAGAAAAGCAAAAAAGGAAAACGGAAGAATAAAGAAAAAAGGAAAACTCCACAGAACTGCAGAAGCCCAATATAGATGCAGCAGTTTATAACAACAATAAAAACTGTGACTGAATATACACATATACATATACACCCATAAGCAAAATCAAATCAGTCCAACAAAAATAAAGAATAGATTGACCCAGTGAACAAAGGAAACCAAAAATTATATCTACCAGATATAACTAAATACAAAGTGGAAAACAAAACTATAGCAAAGTGACAACTGCAAAATAAAGCAATGAAGGTAAAACTAACAAATATGTTGAGAGGAAAGGAAAGAAAGAAAAGGAAGGAATAGATACGCAAAGTTAAATAGATGAAGAATATTTATATACATTAAAGATTAACTGCAAGGGGAAAAGCACAGTATAAAAAGCAAAGAAAGGAATAAATGTAGAAAATATTTTTAGGTTTAAAAAATTAAAATTAAAAAAGACGGAGAGAAGAAAAAAAGGAAACTCCACAGAACTGCAAAAGCGCAATGTAGAGGTAGAGGTTTATGACAACAATTAAAAAAAAAAATGTGACTGAGGAAAAAAAAAAGTTCAAAAAACTTAATTAGATTCCAACTATGGAATCTAATCCAATAAAATCGACAACTACAACAGAGGGGGGAAAAACAAAAAAGAAAGAAAAAAGAATCTACAGAGCAAGTCAAAACATAAGAATGATAAATGTTTTCCTTGAGTCACTGTTGTCAGAGTCCTTTCCCTCACTGGGAGTCACACCACCTTACCTCTGTCACTCAGTCATGTCCAACTCTGCTACCCCGTGGAGTATAGCCCACCAGGCTCCTCTGTCCATGGGGTTTTCCAGGCAAGAATACTGGAGTGGGTTGCCATTTCCTTCTCCAGGGGATCTTCCCAACCCTGGGATCAAACCCAGGTCTCCCACATTGCAGGCAGATGCTTTAACCTCTGAGCCACCAGGGAAGCCCCCTCACCTCCCTAGGATGCCCTCCAACACTGGAATCCAGATATCAGGACCTGTTGTGGGGGAAGCTCAGATTCTCATCTGGCCCAGCTCCTCTGTGTTCTTGCCTCCAACACCCACAACTATCAAAATTAATGTGTTTTCTTTTGTGGGAGCTCTCAATAACCTTTTATATATTCCATAGACACAGTCTCCCTAGTTGATCATGTGGATTTAATCTGCAGCATGTACTACTGTGGGAAAATTTTGGGTTTTCTTCCTTAGCCACACTGCTGCTGGGTTTCAATTGTGGTTTTATTTCCACCTCTGCTTGTGGGTCAACCACTGGGATTTGCTCCCGAGGCTGCCCTGGAGGACTTGGGTTTGCCCCTGTGTGGGCTGGTGCAGCTGCCTGGGTTGCAGGGGTTCTGGCAGCACCAGGTACTCAGGGGAGTTGGCGAATAGGGCAGCAGGAAATATAACGCTCTAGAAGGGTAATGGCAACCACTATTGGCCAATACCGTTCCAGTATTCTTACCTGGAGAACCGCCCTCCCTGACAGAGAAGCCTGGCAGCTACAGACTACAGGGTTGCAAAGAGTCAGACACGACCGAATCAACCCTGCACGCATAGACGCAAGAGTTTTTCACCTGTGGCAACTCTGCCTCAGTGAGAATTGAGTGTGAAGGTGGCACAGTTGCTTGGTGTGCAGTGCCCTGGCGGCACCAAGTGTTCAAGGACACAGACTGCCTCCACCGCAGGAGTTATGGCCCTATCGGAGTCTTTTTTTGAGCCTTTTGTACCTGGCGATCAGAAGGCCTCTTTGGCCAGTGTTTCTCCATAGCTCCACCTGGTCAGGCACTTAGAGGGCTCCCTTGCCTGGGCACCTTCTCTGCTGTTTGGCGTATCAGGAACATAGAGGGGACCCCCGACTGGGGTCCTACTCTGTAGATCTGGGCAACAGGCACTTAAAGGGGCATCCTGGGTGGGGTCCTACCCTGTAGTTCAGTGCGTCAGGCTTTTGATGTCCCAGCCTCTCTATTGTTCAGATGCCAATGCCTGTGTGTTGGAGGAGAGAGGCTATGGGGATGGCTCTACCCTCTTTGCGTGACTCAGCAGTATCACCTTGCTTCCATGGCTGACCGGCTTTCCTCCACAGGCATTTCCCATCACAATCTCCTTCATATCCCCTCGATCTGTCTTTCCACAGTTGACAGCAGCCTTCGCCCTGAGATTGCTCCACAATCCCTAAACTCCAGCTCCCAGCTGCTGTACCTTCCAGGGGCTCTACATCCTTGTCCAGGATATGTATGGCTGCGGCAAAGACTGTCTGATTCTCATTCCATTTATGCTGCCACAGATCAACTCTTTCACTTTTGGCCTTAAATGCTTCTCCTCTGACTCAGACAATCGCCCCGATGTGGGAATCAGACCTCTGATTCAGTTCCCCCACCTGCTACTTACACTCCTGTTTTTCCCCCAGTTCCTTCATCCTACTGAGCTTTGCGTGGATCTATATATTGCTTTCCACTGGTCAGGTATTCCTGTATGCTCTCCGCTGATGTTCTGCATGCACTTCTGTGTCTGAAGGTGTATTCCTGATGTAATTGTGGACAGAGATATACTCCACGTCCACCTACTCCTCCACCATCTTGTTCTTGATGACCATATGTAAAATTTTAAAAGCATATATAAATAGATGGTTTTATTGAAGAAATGTGCCTTTTCAGAGGAAGATCTTGGGTTGAGTCGTTAAGAAAATCATTGCTAGTTTGGTTGAAGGGATATGAGTGTGACTGTCAAGTGCAATGCTGGTACGCCCAGTTAACAATTCTCTTCAATGAGTTATGCAGGGAGGAATTTTCTCTTCCTTTGTACATTAAGCATGACTTCACTGACACTTTGAGGTTGGTTATTCAGGGAATGTTAGGAGGTAAAACAATTTCAATAAACCTTGCTGTTCTCTGGATAATCACTGAAAGAAGCTTTCCTTTAAAACAGTTTATGAACAGAAGAAGCAGAGGAAGGAAGCCATAGGCCCAATATAGCTGAAAAACTATTTTGTAAGTACAAATTTGATATCTTTCATAAAGAAGAGTGAGCAATTAGGTGGACGTGTACATGGGGTCATCAATAGTGTAATTTCATTTGGGTCCACAGCTGGAAGTGTTTGTTATCATTTAGCTATATGTACATAATCAGTATTTTCACTTATACATGCTTCTGTATATATATATGTATGTATACATATATAGGTCAGTACCTTGATAAATATAAGCCCTATGTGTGCATATCCTTAAATAAATTTCATGCTTTTCCTTTTAGACCAGCATACATTTCAAGTCCATCCTATAACAATTAATTCAGAAATTAATTGTTACAGAAAGCTTTTAACAGAAATAACTGTTGTATAGAAAGGTCAAGAGATGAGGCTGGTGTCTGAAATAAGAGTAATTTAGAATGAATGTAATACGGACAAAAACTGAGATTTGACTTAATAAATAAACTAGAAAATAAATCACTGAGCCTATTCAGGGATAATATTTCAATCTGCAGGCTACATCAATACTGAGTTCATATGAATCCAATCATTAAAAGGTTACTTACTGTTGACCAGAATAAATTTCAACCTCCCAAAGCTAGCCATTACATAAAAGTAGTTTTATACTAAAGAGAAGAGATACTTTCACAGAGTAAAATAACTATAAAATGAATGAAAGTATTTCAAGGATATTAGATATTAGCAAAGTAGTTCTTTACAAAAATGCTCCATTAGGAATAAAGATCAAATGTTTTCTATAGAAAATAATGATGGGATTTAATATTGGAGGTGTCAGCTATGAAGACCACATGGTTATTGTGAGAAATAACATTTAACCTTTCTCTTGTGGCTGATGGAGGCCAATGCAGTATTTTATTATCAACAATGGCAGGTGATTTATTACCAGTGTTTCTACTCCAGTAAAGCCACATTAGGCTGTGCTTGATGTATCATTTGTTATCTTCACACACTTCCTGCATGCATAATTTCTTTGTTCTAGCAAATTTTAAACATAGAAGTGTAAATATTTGAGTAATTATTTCAGATTAATTTACCTATGGAGGTAAAATCGACAAGCTAAATAGATTATGCCAGACAATGTCTGACGTAATCATAAAGTTCTGGCTTCAGGAAGAAGGATGGTTATATCTCTGAAACATCCACTCTGCATAATGGTACATTAGTGTAGATACAGCAGTGACACAGAATAAATCACAGGCAAACTTTTAGAAGGGAATACAATTTTGTGAAATAAATTCAGGTCAGATAGCTTTCAACAGTTTCTGTTTTCAGAACTTACTACCTAAAAAAAAAAAAAAAATCCATCAAATAAGTCTGAAATTCCTTGGCAGATGCACTGAGAGTGGTTTCCCTATCTTCAACTCACCTGACTATTTAATATCAATGTGGAAGCAAATTTAGGAATATCAAAACTGTTATATCCTCTAAAATTTCACATTTTATATATACATCCCTGAAGAGTATTAGAAACTTTGGATTGTAAGTTTTTGCTTCAGTAAAATGTAGTTAATGATCATCACTCTTAAATACAGAATGATGTTTTTCCATGTGTTTTTCTTTCAGTCAATGATCGTAAATATTGACTAAATTTACATAGTGTTTTAAAGAAAGATTCTTCTCTGTGTGGTGTTTTATTTTATGAGAAGTGTTCTCAACCACTTTAATTCATAACATCTCTCTATTTCTATATTTACTCTGACCACAGGAACAGAATAGTAGAATAATTTAATGTGGTAAATTTGGAAAGCACAAGAATATTTATACAAGTTCAAAACTATCCAACATGAAACAAGATAAAATTCTCAGTTTCTGGCATTGAATCTAATGTTAAAAGGCCAGCCAAAAAAAAAAAAAAAAGTACAAAAACCATACCACAAATAAGAACAAAATCAATCAACAGATACCAAGAACAGACCCATATATAAACATTATAGAGAAGATAAGTCTGGGAGTATTTTTAGCAGTGACTGCTGCTCCTTTCACCCAGCTAACCCCACAACTGGTATCTCTCCGAATTCTTCCTAATCTTCCCTGTGAACTCCTGAAGGAGTTCCTGAAGGAAAAGCTTCCAAAGAATTTTAACTTCTTAGTATATTTACAATTCTTAATGGCTATAGTCTCAGAATAGCTCATAACCAAATTTTATCAATTCACTAAAACTGTCTGGTTTATTCTTTTTTTCTTTTTCTAGGTAATGTTTTTTGTTAGTTTTATTGAAATATAGCTGATTTACAATGTTATGTTAGTTTCTGGTATACAGGAAAATGATTCAGTTATACATACATATTATTTTATATTCTTTTACATTATGGCTTATTACACGATACTGAATATATTAACAGTTCCCTATGTTATACAGTAGGACTTTGTTGTTTATATATTTCATATATAGAGTAGTTTGTATCTGCTGTTCATAAACTTCTAATTTATCCCTCCCAACCCTCTTCCCCCTTTGGTTACCACAAGTCTGTTTTCTATGTCTGTGAGTCTGTTTCTCTGTTGTACATGAGTTCATTTGTGTCATATTTTAAATTCTACATGTAAGTGACATCACAAGGTATTTGTCTTTCTCTGTTTGATTTACTTCACTTAGTATGATAATCTCTAGATCCAATAATATTGCTGCAAATAGCATTATTTCATTTTTTTTTTCATGGCTGAGTAGTATTCAATTGTGTCTACCCATTTTATTTATCCATTTATCTGTTCATGGACATTTAGGCTGTTTCCATATCTTGGCTATTGTAAATAGTGCTGCTATGAACACTGGAGTATATATAACTTTTTAATTGGAGTTTTCTCTGGATATATGCCCAGGAGTAGGATTTCTGGGCTTCCCTGGTGACTCAGATGGTAAAGAATATGCCTGCAATGTAGGAGACTGGGGTTCCACCCCTGGGTCAGGAAGACCCCCTGACAAAGGGAATGCCAACCCACTCCAGTATTCTTGCCTGAAGAAGTCCATGGACAGAGGAGCCAGGCAGGCTACAGTCCATGGGGTCGCAAAGAATTGGACAAGACTGAGTGACTAACATACATGGTAACTTCAATTTTAGTTTTTTAAGAAACCCCCACACTGTTTTACATAGCAGATATACCAATTTATATTCCCACCAATTGTGTGAGAGGGTTTTCTCAATACCCTCTTCAGCATTTGTTATTTGTAGACTTTTTAAGGATGGCCAATCTAACCAGTGTGAGGTGATACCTCATTGTCCATTTATTTCTCTGATAATTAGTGATGTCAAGCATCCTTTAATATGCCTATTGGCATATATTCATCTCTATATCTTCTCTGGGAAAAAAAGTGAAATTTAGATCTTCTTCCCATATCTTGATTGGGTTGTTTGTATTTGTTTTGTTTTGTTTTTTGGTTATTGATTTTTATGAGCTGTTAAGCTCTTGTCATTCACATCATTTGTAAATGTTTTCTTCCAGTCCATATCTTGTCTTTCTGTTTTTTTAATGGTTTCCTTTGCTGTTCAAAAGCTTATAAATTTAAGTCTCATTGCTTATTTTTGTTATTATTTCCTTGAGAGACTGACCTAAGAAAACCTTGGTATTATTTATGTCAGAGGATGTTTCTCCTCTGTTCTGTTTTAGGAGTTTTATGGTGCCATGTCTTATGTTCAAATCTTTAAGTTATCTTGAGTTCATTTTTGAGCATGGTATGAGGGTTCTAACTTCATTTATTTACATGTGGCTCTCCATCTTTCCCAACACTGCTTGCAGAAGACACTGTCTTTTCTCCACTGTAAAACTCCACATAAGAACTACTAGAACTCATGAATATATTCTTCAAGGTAGCAGAACACCAGATTTACACACAGAAATAAGCTGCATTTTTTTAAACTAACAATGAAATATTAGCAAGTGAAAAAATTTTTAAATACCTTTTAAAATATTATCAAAAAATTAAAAAAATACTTAGAAATAAACCCAGCCAAGGAGATAAAAGACTTATATGATGACAACTATAAAGCACTGGTAAAGAAAATTGAAGATGATTCAAAGAAATGGAAAGATATTCCATGCTCTTGGATTGGAAGAATTAATATTGTTAAAATGGCCATACTACCCAAAATGATCTACATATTTAATGGGATTCCTATCAAATTACTCACAATATTTATTACAGCACTAGAATAAACCATTCTAATATTTATATGGAATAACAAATGACCAAGATTTGACCAAGAATCCTGAGGAAAAAGAACAAAGCTGGAGGCATAACTCTCCTAGACTTTAGACAACACTTCAAAACTATAGCAATCAAAAGAGTGTAGTACTGCCACAAAAACAGACATGTAGATCATTGGAAAGGGACAGAGCACTCAGAAATAAACCCACATACTTTTGGTCAATTAATCTTCAACACAGGAGGTTAGAATCTACAATGGAAGAAAAATAGTCTAATTTATTCTTCCTACTAGCTTGCATTGTGAAGTTGCTCAGTCGTGTCGGACTCTTTGCGACCCCATAGACTGTAGCATACCAGGCTCCTCTGTCCATGGGATTTTCCAGGCAATAGTACTGGAGTAGATTTCCATTTCCTTCTCCAGGGGATCTTCCCATCCCAGGGCTCAAACCTGGGTCTCCCGCATTGTAGACAGACGCTTTACTGTCTGAGCCACCAGGGAAGTCTGCATTGTAGCTTGCATTGTAGTCTGCAGCTTTTGTCCTAGACAAGCAACTGCTACGGTCTTCTATCTTTCTATAAGCCCCTGTTACATTCTAGATTTGGGGTTAGTTGTGGTGGTAATCACCCTCACGGCAGAAAGCAAAGATGACCTAAAAAGCCTCTTGATGAAAGTGAAAGAGGAGAGGGGAAAAGCTGGCTTAAAAGTCAACATTCAAAAAACTAAGATCATGATGGCATCCAGTCAGATCACTTCATGTCAAACAGATGGAGAAACGATGGAAACAGTGACAGAGTTTATTTTCTTGGGCTAGAAAATCATTACAAATGCTGACTGCAGCCATGAAATTAGAAGACGCTTGCTCCCTGGGACAAAAGCTATGGCAAACCTAGACAGCACATTATAAAGCAAAGACATTATTTGCCGACAAAGGTCCATTTAGTCAAAGATATGGTTTTTCCAGTAGTCATGTATGGATGTCAGAGTTGGACTATAAAGAAAGCTAAGTGCCAAAGAATTGATGCTTTTGAACTGTGGTGTTGGATAAGACTCTTGAGAGTCCCTTGGACTGCAAGGAGATCCAACCAGTCCATCCTAAAGGAGATCAGTCCTGAACATTCATTGGAAGGACTGTTGCTGAAGCTGAAGCTCCAATATTTCGGCCACCTGATGCAAAGGGCTGACACACTGGAAAAGACCCTGATGCTGGGAAAGACTGAAGGCAGGAGGAGAAGGGGACATCAGAGGATGAGATGGTCAGATGGCATCACTGACTCAATGGCCATGAGTTTGACCAAGCTCTGGGAGATGGTGAAGCACAGGGAAGCCTGATGTGCTACAGTCATGGGATCACAGAGTTGTGCATGACTGAGTGACTAAACAACAGCAGTAGTGCTGATCAGGTGAAAAAATTTAAGCAATTCAGGAGAAACCAAGTGTATCTTTGCACCTATAGTTGAGAGTATGTTCTACTGTGGATTTTAGTTAGAATACTGAAGTTTTAAAATAATTTGTTTCCTAGGCTGTATTTTGACTTTAAGAGACAAAGCCATGATTATTTTTGCGATGCCAAATAAAACTGATAAATTTTTCATTAGTCATTCAAAAATCTGTAAATTAAATGTCATTATTTTAATTTAACCTCTCCCACTTCTATAAGAACTTCCTATGATTTGTTCTATTTCAATGGATTTTCTGTAGTTCTGATATAATATTTGGTCAATGTGCTTTATTTACCTTATCCTTCTTCAACATATCTAAATCTTCTTTTTAGAAAAGTTTAAAGAGAGAAATATAAGAAACATGTAAGAGTCAAATAAATTATTAATATCTCTTTAAATTCTATGATATAAGAGGCAGAATAAACATTTTCTTCAGCTCAACACCATGAAGGTGCTTTATACAATTTAGTTTTGTTTAATTAAAAAAATCCTATGAATTAGATGTCATGATAATTTACTTTCCAAAAGAAGAATGAGACTAAAAGAGTTTTAAGCAGCTAGCATCAAGTTGCTACTGAATAACCAGCAAGAACAATTGAACTGAATTATGATTTGGAAGTCTATGTTTTAGGAAAACAAAATGGAGTTTATGGAGACTATATTCAACAGATATCTAGTATTTCACTCAAACACTACTTCTAGCTACTATTTTCTAACTTAATTTTTTACCCATTATTAGAAGAGTTGCATCAAAGAGAAAGCTTAATGATTGCAGTTTCAAGTCTAGAAAATTCATTGCTATAGGCATAAATGTATTAGCATATAGAAATGTAGTCAGGAAAATTATAGAGGCACAGTGTTACCCACTGAACTGCACAAATATGCTATTTAGGTGTGCATGTGTATAAGAAGGATTATGTCATTTATTAAAAGATAAAACAGCTGCAAATTGCATTTTAAAATATACATTTATAAAACCCTTTAAAATTTAAAGTTTTTGCAAATTCACAAATTGTTAAATCATTTATACAATTTGCCTTCCATTAGTTATAAAAGTTGAATAATGCAATATTTTCTTGTTCAAATAACAAGAGTAAGTATGTTAAGTATGTATGTAAGTATGTAAGTAAGTAAGTATGTTCAAATAATGTTAATAGTTGTCTTGTAATTAAATTATCTTAGAACCGATATTCAGAAAAGGCAATGGCACCCCACTCCAGTACTCTTGCCTAGAAAATCCCATGGACAGAGGAGCCTGGAAATGCCATCCCTGGGGTCGCTGAGGGTCTGGCACGACTGAGCGACTTCACTTTCACTTTTCACTTTCATGCACTGGAGAAGGAAATGGCAACCCACTCCAGTGTTCTTGCCTGGAGAATCCCAGGGACGGGGAAGCCTGGTGGGCTGCCGTCTATGGGGTCGCACAGAGTCGGACACGACTGAAGTGACTTAGCAGCAGCAGCAGCAGCAGCAGTAGAACTGATATAGGCATCATTTCAACTATGAATAAAGAGTAAATTAAATATAATAGTTGCAGATTTTTTTGGTGGCTCCGACAATAAAGAATCTGCCTGCGATGCGAGAGACCTGGGTTTGGTCCTGGGTTGGAAAGATACCCTGGAGATGGGAACAGCTACCTACTCCAGTATTCTGGTCTGGAGAACTCCATAGGCAGAGGAGCCTGGCAGGCTACGGTCCATAAGGGCACAAAGAGTCAGACAAGACTGAGTGATTTTCACTTTCACTTTCATTTTGCAGCTTTTTAAAATGGTTTTGTAAAGTTTCATAGTTGTAACAAAAGGAATTCATTTTATAAAATAGTGGATTAAAGTGTTTGTTTTTCTATAATCTCTTTTATAAGAAATAATTCATGGATATTGAAGGCTATTTTATTCCAGAGATAAAAAAATGAATAACAGAATTATCTATGACTTCTGATGACATATATATTGATTCCTTTCCTGTTTTAAATTAGACATTCAGTTACCTAATTATCCCTTGTGATTTTAAAAATTAAATTGTTGATAAAATATTTTTATTACTTACATAAGCAAGTTGGTTGTTGGGTTGAAATGTCAGTCAATATGATGAATACAATCAGAAAACAAGTTAAAAATAGTAGTGCATTGTCTGGGTTATTAGGATAAATAACTGGTCAATTACAGTAACAGTAGAACTGTTTGTGTTCCACTAAGTTGAAATTTACTGATTTTTTTCTGTTGTAGATGATTCATTCATATCAGTTGCCATGAGATTCCCCTTTCATTCTGTTTTTGGAAACTGATTATGAGAATACAGTGTAATGCTCACTTTCTTACATCTACTCCCATGTAAAGAAGTGTTTGCAATATATACGGAAGTAGTATTAGTGTTAATTCACTACTCCAAACAGGCTTTTTTAAATTTTTATATGCAAAGCTATTTGATCCAACTTTTTCAAGAGACTTTCTAATAGAGGAAAAGAATGGGAGGAGAGGCAGTAGCTCGATATGAAGGTATAAGTGAAAGTGAAAGTTGCTCAGTCATGTCCGGCTCTTTGTGACTCCATAGACTATACAGTCCATGAATTCTCCAGGCCAGAATACTGGAATGGGTAGCCTTTCCCTTCTCCAGGGAATCTTCCCAACACAGGTATCAAACCCAGGTCTCCCATATTGCAGGAGGATTCTTTACCCGCTGAGCCACAACTGAAGCCCAAGAATACTGGAGTGGGTAGCCTGTCTCTTCTCCAGTGGATCTTCCCAACAAAATGAAAAGGAAACCTACTGAATGGGAAAAAAATGCTTGCAAATCATATATCTGAAAAGGGGCTAATATCCAAAAATACATAGAAACTTAAGCAACTCAGTAGTAAAAGAACAAATAATTTTAATTAAAAAATTGGCAGAGAATCTAGATAGACATTTTTCCAAAGAAGACATACAGATGGTCAACAGGTACATGAAAAGATTTCACTAAAACTTAGAGAAATTCAAATCAAAGCCACAAAGGGATAACACCTCATACCTGTTAGAATATCAAGAGACAATTGTAGTGTTGATACAGAGAAAAGGGAACTTTTGTGCACTATTGATGAGAATATAAATTGGTGCAGCTTCCATGGGAAACAATATTGAGGTTCCTCAAAACATTAAAAGTAGAACAACCATATGATCCAGCTATCCCATTTTTGGGTTCATACCCAAAGGAAAATCAAACAATATATTGAAGCTACATCTACACTCACACGTTCCTCTGCAGTATTATTCACAGTAGCAAAAATGTGGAAACGTCTGTCAGTGGATGAATGGATAAGAAAGTGTGCATATAAATACAGTGAAATATTATTCAGCTGTGAGAATGAAATTGTATTGTATTTCTTCTTCGAACTGGAGTCTCCTGTATTGCATAATGCAGACCTTATGAAGGCATAAGGTCACCTCTAATTCATGCTTAATTTATATTGCTTTATACAATATATTATATTTTAACTTAACTAGCAGTTTTTGACCTTAGAACTTAATGCATTCAATATAAATGCATTTAATACTGAACAATCCAGTTAATAGTTCAGAATCTTAATCTCTTATAAATGATGGCCATAATAATGCCCATTTCAAGATTTATTGTGAGACTCAAGAAACTCAGTGTAAATGCTTATTAGTATGCAATGTTTCTTGTAAATATAAGACACGACCATTACTTTTCTTCATTATAGTTCCCCTGTTGGAGTCTCTGCTCAAGATAGTAATTTGAGTACCTTAATAATTTTTTTCCTTCATATACTAAGGTCCATATAAATAACAATCTACACCCTATTTAACAAAGAAATTATTTTATTCTCAAATAATACAAGTGAAATTTCTTCTCTCCTCAGAATAGGTTTGGTATGATTGGAAATATTTATGATACATGTGGCACATATTATCTCTTAAGAGTTCAAAGCAAATGTGCTTGGGGAAGCACTGAACTTTTTTATTAGCAGATAGGAAAAACACAAGTGACAATTGTGTAGAAAGAATTAGAGAAATTTATCTCTAAATACAGCCCTTATCACACTGCATAATATAGGTAAGTTTCTAATTTAGAATTACTTTATTTGCCCTGTAAATATTAAGGTATCTATCTTACAGTTTTTGAAGAGAAACAGTATGAAATTACATACATATCTTTGTATGAATGATGTACAAAGTGAGACAAAGGTTTTGCTTTGTTTTAGTTTGTTTTGTTTTAAATTGGAGTGTATTTTTAAGAGTAAAATTTCTTATATAAGCCATTTTATGATGTATGATTTACATATGATAAACTGTGCATATTTAATATGTACTGTTGATAAGTTTGGAGACAAGGATGAACCCATGAAACCATCACCACAATCTATGCCATAAACATATACATTGACTTCAAAAATTTCCTCTTGCCTTGTCTATTTAATATTAGTTTTCTTATAAAAACACCTAATTCACCTTCTTAAAAATGTTTTAAGTATATAATCTAATGTTAACTACAGACACTGTGCTCTCTAGTACATTTCTAGGAGCTATTTATCTTGAATAAATGAAATTTTGTACCATTTTTCTCATTTCCCTCTCCCTCCAGT
Organism: Bos taurus; assembly: GCF_002263795.3. Classification (NCBI taxonomy): domain Eukaryota; kingdom Metazoa; phylum Chordata; class Mammalia; order Artiodactyla; family Bovidae; genus Bos; species Bos taurus. The sequence goes on along the minus strand of NC_037344.1, from coordinate 20,834,156 downwards.
CTCTGGAAACTATCATTCCATTTTCTGTTTTTTTGAATTTGAATATTTTAGATTTCTCGTCTAAGTGGTATCACATAGCCCTTCTGTGTCTGGCTTATTCCACATAGAATAATGTCCTCCAGACTCATCTATGTTGCTGCAAATAACAGGTTTCCATCATTTTTAAGGCTGAATAATATTTAATTTAGGTATGTACCATAATTTTTTACCCTTTATTGGTCAGTGGAGATTCAGTTTGTCTTGGCTATTATGAATAATGCTGCAGTGAACATGTGAGCAAAGATCTCTCTTTAAGAGTCTAATTTTACTTCCTTTGGATACATACCATAATGGGAACTACTGGATCATATGATAGTATTACTTTTAATTTCTTGAGGAGTCATCATTACTACTATTCATAGTTCTTGCATCAATTTACATTTCAGTCAACAGTGTACAAGGATTACCTTTTCTCCACATCTTTGCTAACACTTTGTTTTTAATAAGTCACCCTAACAAATGTGAACTTTTGAGTAGGAGTGCTTTTACCTGGTAGATGATCTCAGAAAACAACAATAGGAAAGTAAGGAGTCAGAAAAGATGAAAGGCTGCCAAGTAAAGGCATACTTTCAAATGTGTTACTACTGCAGGGAATCTGAGTATATTCCTACTGGAGAAGTTTGAAAGCCAGTATAGTATACATTTCTCATTGCAGTACCACTTAGAGGTGTTATCCCATCCTTGACTGATGACCCTCTGGAAAGACTTCACATTGCTGACACTTCTGTTCTGCTGTGTTCATGGGGAGAGCAGAGAGCCTTTAAACACAGAGACACAGGTTCTGGCATTTGGAGGTCTGGGCTACACACACAGAAATGGGAAGAGCAAGGGGATTAGGACAGACCAATGGTTTTGTCTTTTGTTGACCAATTCACAGCTCAGATCTATACCATATTATAATCATACAAACTATGAATGTTTCTTGAAGGTAATAAGTAGTCATAGTATTTGAAGAAAAGATTTACAACAAGACAGTTGGTGTGTCAAGCTATCATGCCGTTTCTAAGCATGATAGGTACAGCTGCCCAATCATGGTTATGATCATGGAATCAATAAATGAGTTCAGAGTATATCTCAAGCCCTAGACACGTTTCTCTGACCTCACTCTGCAGTAAGAACTACTATCTCATGATGATAAGGATTAATTAGTCTGAACATTTTAGTGGCCCCTTTCTTTGTGTGTTGGTCTACTTGCAGGAAGAACTCAAATGATCAGGTGGCAGCTTTAGCTTTTATTTTAGTGGAATCTTTATTCTGTCCATTAATAGAACTATCCCCCCACAGAAACCTGGACTTCTAGTCTAGCAGAGACTACAACTCTGAAAATAGGAAGCAGAAATTCCCAAAGTGGGTACTTCTTCCACTCTCATGATTTGGAGACATATGTATTCTATCTAAAGCAACAACCACTAAATGGAAGCCATTGGCTCAAAAAGTCTTGAAATCTTTCAGAGTTTCATGTCCAACTAGATGCTGTAGCATGCCTTAAGTCCAGTTCAATATTTTATCAGTCTCGTGACTTCTGTATGATGTGGTACATGGGGAATATCAAGGTCATGTGCTCATTCATCATAATGTGGGTCCACCTTGTGCCAACAGGCCAGTCATGGGATGTTGTTTTCATGTCAACATGAAAGACAGAAGAGAGAAAGAAGAAACACATGAGGCCTCTTTAGCTCTAGGCTTCACATCACCACAATGTCATTTCAGGTTCATGCCACTGGTCAAAGTGAAAAGTCAAAGGATGAGGAAATAAAACAGCCCACAACTAAACAATGCTAAGTATGTAGATTCACATAGTGGTGAAGAGTTTGGGGGTAGTCCTTCACTTTATCACATTAACTGACTTAAAAAATAGTTTTCTATTTTTTAAGACTAAAGATAATGTATGAACACTCACATACTTCTTCTCAATATTTTATAAATCATTGGAGTAAATTAGTACATTTGACCCATTTATAATTATTTAAAAACATGGGAAATAAAAAGCAGAAATATGCAATTGAATTTAAGATACACACTATACTTATAAAAAAAATGTGAAACTCTTAAAAGCAAAACAAAATTAATAAAGTTGGCTAAATGTACCTAAATGTTGACAAAAAGTAAAATGAAAATTAGATTGGAAGGCCATTAAGTAAGAAGGATGGTTTAGAGAAATGTATTTTTAAAAGACAACAAGAATTGAATCAAAGAAAAGAAAAAGGAGCCAAATTTTAGGTAGAAAGAAACAATTGATCCTCAAACAGAAATCAGTAGATTAGTTCACCTAAAGGCAGGATGCTTGCATTCACTCAGTCATATCTGATTATTTGTGGCCCCATGGACTGCAACCCACCAAGTTCCTCTGTCCATGTAATTTTCCAGGCAAGAATACTGGAGTTGGTTGCCATTTCCTACTCCAGGGGATCTTCCCAACCAAGTGATCAAACCCACATCTCTTACGTCTCTTGCATTTCAGGTAGATTCTTTACCACTGCCATCACCTGGGAAGCCCTAATTCACCTAAACTGAATGCCTGTGTTCAAACCAAAATTAAAATAAGTTTGGTTAAATATGGTTCTACCAGCTTAAGAAAAATAAAACTAGAAACACTTAAGATATTTTTATATACACTCATAATAATGCCCTTTCTTTTTGCTATTTTATAAATTATTTGAAGGGCTTCCCAGGTGGTTTTTCAGTGGTAAAGAATCTGCCTGCAATGCAGGATACATGGGATTGATCCCTGGGTCAGGAAGATCCCATGGAATAAGAAATGGCAACCCACTTGCAACCCATTCTTTCCTGGGAAATCTCATGGACAGAGGAGCCCTGGAGGCTACAGTCCAGGGGGTCTCAAACAGACAGACATGACCTAGTGACTAAATCAAGTAATTTGAAAGTATCTTCATTTTGGAGTTTGCCCATACTTTTTCCAAGTGTTTACCAAAGGCAGGTATTCCTCAAGATTCAGTGAATAATCAAGGATTCATTTTAAATCAGTAGCAGGTAGCAGCTTCATGGTTCAGTTCAGTCACTCAGTCATGTCCGACTTTTTGTGACCCCATGAATCGCAGCACGCCAGGCCTTCCTGTCCATCACCAACTCCTGGAGTTCACCCAAACTCATGTTCATCAAATCGGTGATGCCATCCAGCCATCTCATCCTCTGTTGTCCCCTTCTCCTCTTGCCCCTAATACCTCCCAGCATCAGGGTCTTTTCCAATGAGTCAACTCTTCACATTAGGTTGGATCTCCTTGCTGTCCAAGGGACTCTCAAGAGGCTTCTCCAACACCACAGTTCAAAAGCATCAATTCTTTGGCCCTCAGCTTTCTTCACAGTCCAACTCTCATATCCATATATGACCACTGGAAAAACCATAGCCTTGACTAGACGGACCTTTGTTGGCAAAGTAATGTCTCTGCTTTTGAATATGCTATCTAGGTTGGTCATAACCTTCCTTCCAAGGAGTAAGCGTCTTTTCATTTCATGGCTGCAATCACCATCTGCAGTGATTTTGGAGCCCCAAAAATAAAGTCCGACACTGTTTCCACTGTTTCCCCATCTATTTCCCATGAAGTGATGGGACCAGACGCCATAATCTTAGTTTTCTGAATGTTGAGCTTTAAGCAGCTTCACAACCAGTAGCAAATGATCAAAGAGCATAAATTCAACACACAGAAGTGGGCTGTTAAAGCAAATTTAGGGAATCGATAGATAAACAGAAGTAGGAATAGAGTTCTACCTAATAAAGATTCATTAAAGACTCAAATGAACTGAACAAAATTTTAGGGTAAGATCTTATTATAAGAAGAGCCATAAGTTAAAACAAAAGAATATGAGCCATTTCATATATGATGAATTTATTGTCACTCACAGGAAAAGAACAAAATATTTTTTAATAATGTCAAGATATTGAAGAAGGAAATTCAAATATATTTTAAAATTTCATTCAAACTCATTTATGCTATAATGTTATCATCAACATAATATTACCTAAAAGTGACAACTGATACGGAAAAGTTAGGCATAACTCCAACAATTAATTCAACAAATATTTCCCCCTATGCTATGGGGAAGGACAGCCTCTTAAATAAATGATGCTGTGAAAACTGGACAGCTACATGTAAAAGAGTGAAATTAGAACAGTTGCTAACACCAAACAAACACAAAAAAACCTCAAAATGGATTTAAGACCTAAATGTAAGACAAGAAACTATACAATTCATAGAGGAAAACATAGGCAGAACACTCTTTGATATTAAATTACAGCAAGATTCTCTTTGACCCATCTCCTAGAATAATGGGAATAAAAATAAACAAATGGGACCTAATTAAAAACTTTAGTCAGCAAAGGAAACTATAATAAATAAGATGAAAAGACAAGCTTGAGAATGGCAGGAAATAACTGCAAATGAAACAACTGACAAAGGATTAGTTTCCAAAATATACAAGCAACACATGCAAGTCAATACCAGAAAAACAAACAACCCAATCAAAAGATGGACAAAAGACCTAAATAAACATTTCCGCAAAGAAGACATACAGATGGCTAACAAACACATGAAAAGATGTTCAACATCGCTATATTAGATAAATGCAAATAATGAGATATCACCTCATATCACCAGAATAGTCATTATCAAAAAATTCTACAAAAAATAAATGTTGGAGAGAATGTAGAGAAAAAGGGAACCCTTTTGTGCTGTTTAGTTCAGTTCAGTTCAGTCGCTCAGTCCTTTCTATCTCTTTGCAACCCCATGAACCACAGCACGCCAGGCCTCCCTGTCCATCACCAACTCCTGGAGTTCACACAAACTCAGGTCCATTGAGTCAGTGATGCCATCCAACTGTCTCATCCTCTGTCGTCCCCTTCTCCTTCTGCCCTCAATCTTTCCCAGCATCAGGGTCTTTTCAAATGAGTCAGCTCTTGGCATCAGGTGGCCAAAGTATTGAAGTTTCAGCTTCAGCATCAGTCCTTCCAATGAACACCTAGGACTGATATCCCTTAGGATGGACTGGTTGGATCTTCTTGTAGTCCAAGAGACTCTCAAGAGTCTTCTCCAACACCACAGTTCAAAAGCATCAATTATTCGGCACTCAGCTTTCTTTATAGTCCAACTTTCACATCCATACATGACTACTGGAAAAACCACAGCCTTGACTAGATGGGTCTTTGTTGACAAAGTAATGTCTCTGCTTTTTAATATGCTATCTAGGTTGGTCATAACTTTCTTTCCAAGGAGTAAGCGTCTTTTAATTTCATGGCTGCAATCACCATCTGCAGTGATTTTGTTGCCAAAAAAATAAAGTCAGCCACTTTTCCACTGTTTCCCCATCTATTTCACATGAAGTGATGGGACTGGATGCCATGATCTTAGTTTTCTGAATGTTGAGCTTTAAGCCAACTTTTTCACTCTTCTCTTTCACTTTCATCTAGAGGCTCTTTAGTTCTTCTTCACTTTCGGCCATAAGGGTGGTGTCATCTGCAAATCTGAGGTTATTGATATCTCTCCCAGCAATCTTGATTCCAGCTTGTGTTTCCTCCAGCCCAGCATTTCTCATAATGTACTCTGCATATAAGTTAAATAAACAGGGTGATAATATATAGCCTTGACGTACTCCTTATTCTATTTGGAATCAGTCTGTTGTTCCATGTCCAGTTCTAACTGTTGCTTCCTGAAATCTGCATACAGATTTCTCAAGAGGCAGGTGAGGCGGGCTGGTATTCCCATCTCTTTAGGAATTTTCCACAGTTTTTGTGATTCACACAGTTAAAGGCTTTGAAATTGTCAATAAAGCAGAATTAGATAGTTCTCTGGAACTTTCTTGCTTTTTCCATGATCCAGCGGATGTTGACAATTTGATCTCTGGTTCCTCTGCCTTTTCTAAAACCAGCTTGAACATCTGGAAGTACATGGTTCACGTATTGCTGAAGCCTGGCTTGGAGAATTTTGAGCATTACTTTACTAGTGTGTGAGATGAGTGCAATTGTGCAGTAGTTTGAGCATTCTTTGTCTTTGCCTTTCTTTGGGATTGGAGTGAAAACTGACCTTTTCCAGTCCTATGGCCACTGCTGAGTTTTCCAAATTTGCTGGCATATTGAGTGCAGCACTTTCACAGCATCATCTTTTAGGATTTGATATAGCTGTTCTGGAATTCCGTCACCTCTATTAGCTTTGTTTGTAGTGATGCTTCCTAAGGCACACTTGACTTCACATTCCAGGATGTCTGGTTCTAGGTGAATGATCACACCATCACGATTATCTGGGTCATGAAGCTCTTTTTTGTACAGTTCTTTTGTGTATTCTTGCCACCTCTTCTTAATATCTTCTGCCTCTGTTAGGTCCATACCATTTCTGTCCTCTATCACGCCCATCTTTGCATGACATGTTCCCTTGGTATCTCTAATTTTCTTGAAGAGATCCTCAGTCTTTCCCATTCTGTTGTTTTCCTTTTGTTCTTTGCATTGACCACTGAGGAAGGCTTTCTTATCTCTCCTTGCTATTCTTTGGAACTCTGTATTCAGATACGTATATCTTTCCTTTCCTCCTTTGCTTTTCGCTTCTCTTCTTTTCACAGCTATTTGTAAGGCCTCCCCAGACAGCCATTTTGCTTTTTTGCATTTCTTTTCCATGGAGATGGTCTTGATCCCTGTCTCCTGTACAATGTCACGAACCTCCGTCCACAGTTCATCAGGCGCTCTGTCTATCAGATCTAGTCTCTTAAATCTATTTCTCACTTCCACTGTATAATCATAAGGGATTTGATTTAGGTCAAACCTGAATGGTCCAGTGGTTTTCCCCACTTGATTCAATTTAAGTCTGAATGTGGCATTTGTGCTGTTGTTGGAATGTAAACTGATACAGCCACTACGGAAAACAGTATGAAAGTGAAAGTGAAGTCGCTCAGTCGTGTCCGACTCTTTGTGACCCCATGGACTGTAGCCCACCAGGCTCCTCTGTCCATGGGATTCTCCAGGGAAGAACACTGGAGTGGGTTGCCATTTCCCTCTCCAGGGGAATCTTCCCGATGCAGGGACCAAACCCTGGTCTCCTGCATTGCAGGCAGACGCTTTAACCTCTGAGCACCAGTGGCCCCCAGGGAAAACAGTATGGAGATTCCTTAAAAAACTAAGAATAAAACTGCCATTGACCCACCTATTCTACTAGGACATATACCTTAAGAAAACCATAATTCAAAAAGACACATGTACACCAATGTTCATTTTAGCACTATTTACAGTATCAAAGATATGGAAGCAACCTAGATGGCCATCAATAGATAAAGAAGTTGTGGTACATACACATACATATATATGTGGTGATATATATATATATATATATATATATATATATATACATATATACATATTACTCAGCCATAAGACAACTGGATGTGAGTCAGTTAACTGAGGTGGATAAACCTAGATACCGTTGTAAGAGTGAAGTAAGTCAGAAAGACAAAAACAAATATTCTATATGAACACATATATATGGCATCTAGAAAATGTTACTGATGTACCTATTTGAAGGGCAGGAATAGAAATGCAGACTTAGAGAACGAACTTGTGGACACAGTGCAGCAAGGATAGGGTGGGATGAATTGATAGCATAGCACTGACATATATACACTATGGTGTGTAAAATGGATAGCTAGTGGGGAACAGCTGTATAGCACGAGAAACTCAACTCAGTGCTCCATGACAACCTAGAGGGCTGGGATGGGGGGATGAGAGGGAGGCTCAAGAGGGAGGGGATATGTGCATACCATGGCTGATTCATGTTGTTGTACAGCCGAAATCAACACAGCATTGTAAAGCAATTATGGTCCAATTAAAAATAAGAAAATAAAAATTAAAAACAAATTTCTCCTCCCCAAAACTACTTCCCCTATGTTATCTGAGAAATGGTTTGAAAATGCATTTTCTTTTTACAGACATAGAGTAAATATGATTTTACTAACATAAGAAGGACCTAAATATTTCCAATAATATCTGGCTTTTTTCTTTCAAAAAACAATTTATGCACTCAATTAATCTACTCTGACAATAACACATAGCAAAAGAAGTTTCTGACACAAAGGGTAATATAAAAGGAAATTTTGTTCTGTCACCAAAAAAGAAACTGATTATGTGATCCTCAGATAAATAAGACATGAGTCATTTTCATAAATATACAGAACAAAGATTTTGCTTAGAGTGACTGCAAAAAATTATAAAATATCATGATATGTATGGAAGTTTATCTTTAATAAGGAATCCAGAAAAAAGCTAAACACTGTTGGGAACCCCCTTACAACGTTTACAGGAGGAAAATTTTAATTATGTAGTCTCAGGTTCCTATGCTATTCCATGACACTTTATTATCAAATAGACATTTTGTTTTAACCAGAAATCATCCATCATTGTCACACCCAAACTCTGATCAATAAATTTTATACTTTATTTTTTAGATGGTAGTGTACATTATTTCCCAATTTCCCCTGAGTAATCATTTAAAAGATTGGTCAAAACCAAGAAGGATCATTTTTAAACTATTTGAATAGCAACCATAATTTAGAACAAGTGAGTTGCAGCAGCAATTCTTGCCTCTAGAGACTAGGCTCTAAAATGACCCCATATGCCATCAAATGAATTGCATAAAGATATGAGCTCAAAATAAGTTGCTCTTAACCTTGAATGTGTGAACAATTTTGCATATCCATAATTGTCAATATGGCACCCTTCAGGATACACTGGTTTCTCTGGGCGGAGAGCCAATCAGCCTTATGTTCAGTTATATGTGAGCCAGCTGGACTCCTGACAGGTGCACTGTGGTGGTTAACTGCCCTCAACTACACTCTTTAACTCTCCAGTGACTTTTTTGTTCTGAGATACTGTGTAGTAAACTGAACATGACAGAGATGAGTAAAGCAAAACATGTGGACCTTATAGTGATGAGGACAACAGTAGTGTCCAAACATAATACTCTGAAAAAAAAAAAAAAAAGGAGTATGACAATTCTGCAGGCTTCTTGTACATACTCACTCACTGGAAAGAGCCATTCCCTGATTACCTCTTTAAGTAGATGTAAATGGGTAGTTAACCTAAAATACCCTACAACCTTAGAGAATAGTAACAGATAAGATTCTTATGCTAGACCAAGGCTGTCATATAGATGGGTCCATTGCTAAAAATGTTCCTTAATTTTTAAACCTTCTGAAAAACAGACAATCTCTTTTCAAAATTAAGTATTACTGTCATTAGTCCTATATCTATTGAACATCTAAATTCAAAAGACTTATTTAAAGTTGTTCAGGGAAAGTGGCGTGATGTGTATTTGTCAAGTGGGAGGATTCCCTTTCTATTCTAGATATAATGAAAATGAATGTTTAAGAAAGGTATTAAAATATGAGCAATATATTCTCTTGATGATGTTATAGGGAAACCCACACTTCTATACTGTTGGTAAAAATACATAATTGCACAATATATATTAAAAGGAATGTGGTAATATCTAGGAAAATGGTTGTTCATTTGTCTCTTTATACAAAATCCTTTCTTTAGGAATCCCTCCCAAAAATATCCTAGAAAAACTAACATGTCATATGCACAAGGTGACTTATTGCTGTCCTATTTGTTAAAAAAAGGAAGTAACCAAAATATCTATTTATAGAGGACTTGTGGAATAAACTATGACACATCCATGGAATGGGGTACTATGTATTTGTAAAAAGAATAAGGAAAATCTTAAACATGATTATAGTATAATCTCTAAAATTATTCTCATGGTTTTTGCAAAACAAAGTGATTACTATACTATCTTTCATATAAATGGGGAATACCAAATACATCTTTTAGTATAGATACATCTTTTTGTATAAATACATCTTTTAGTATAGATGGGGAATAGATGGGGAAACAATGGAAAGAGTGATAGACTTTACTTTCTTGGGTTCCAAAATCACTGCAGATGGTGACTGCAGCCATGAAATTAAACGACGTTTGCTCCTTGGAAGAAAAGTTATGACCAACCTAGAAAGAATATTAAAAAGCAGAGGCATTACTTTGCTGACAAAGGTTCATCTAGTCAAAGCTATGGTTTTTCCAGTGGTCATGTATGGATGTGAGAGTTGGACTGTGAAGAAAGCTGAGAGCCAAAGAATTGATGCTTTTGAACTATGGTGTTGGAGAAGACTCTTGAGAGTCCCTTGGACTGCAAGGAGATCCAACCAGTCCATCCTAAAGGAGATCAGTCCTGGGTGTTCATTGGAAGGACTGATGCTGAAGCTGAAACTCCAGTACTTTGGCCACCTGATATGAAGAACTGACTCACTGGAAAAGACCCTGATGCTGGGAAAGATTGAAGGCAGGAGGACAAGGGGATGACAGAGGATGAGGTGGTTGGATGGCATTACCAACTTGATGGACATGAGTTTGAGCAACTCTGGGAGTTGGTGATGGACTGGGAAGCCTGGTGTGCTGCAGTTCATGGGTTTGCAAGGAGTTTGACACAACTGAGTGATTTAATTGAAATGATACTTTTATGTGTGAATGGGGTAAAATGCATATATAAAAAGATTTTATACATATATGCACATCAATCCATACATATATATGTATATAAAACAAATGCTTATATTTTAAAATGTTTAAAAATGTTTATATGTACAGACTGGAAGAAGAGAAATATAAAGAGGACAAAATTGAAGGTATACTTCTCTGAATATACCTTGTTTCACAGATAAGAATTTAGACCTTCTAATTATTTTGCATAATTATAAAACAAAAGTAAATATAAGCTAATAAAATAATATATTGAAATAAAAAACAAAATAAAATTAAACTAAATTATATATAAATTAGATAGCTTAGCCACAATTGTTTTAATTACCTTAGAACACAGTAATCTGACTGTACATCCTTACCAAGATATATCAGATTTAAAAAGAACTGAAAAGAAATCTCAAACAGTAGTGACAATATTTGTAGTAAAACTATTGGCATTATTACTTTGAAGATATGCATGTAGATAGATATGTATATTAAGATAGATACATAGATAAGTAGAAAATAAGTAATTTTATTAATGTTTTTTAGAAAATACAATTTTGAGAAGATAAAAAATTAAAAATAAAGAAATTTATGAAACTTTTATATTCTTAAATTTAAGTTGAAACTGAGGTATTTATTTTCTCTCCTAAAATAAAATAAGTGTTTATTTTCTGACTCCTAAGCTGAAACACCTATAAGCAATGGTCAAACTGGTCAAACCAGATATAAAGAACCAAGAGTGCGATATCTAAATAGCACACTACAATAAAATAAAGATACTAACCCAAGACTCTTGGGAAAATGGTAGATCATGTTCTGTGGTAAGAACTGTACATTGTAAGGCTGGGACTATTTCTCATACCAAAAAGCAGCAAAAAGAAACTATCAAAAGCTATTTGAATTCTGTTGAAAGGTCATGGGCATCAAACTAATAGTTTCTACCAGTTAAAGATAGTTTGATTTAAACATGAAAAACGGTAATGACTGTAATGAACACTTCAAACATTTTACAAATCCATGAATTCATAATAGTTTTAAAAAGGTCATTCAGCATTCCTCTTGAAGTTGCTAGGGCATTAAGTCATTATTCTGAAAACTTACAAATAACAGGAAAAAATGAAGAGTTATAACCAATGTATCTAAGGGTAACCAAGTAGCTGATGAGTAAACTTTTTATGAAATGCTACTGCTGCTGCTAAGTCACTTCAGTCGTGTCCAACTCTGTGCGACCCCGCAGATGGCAGCCCACTGGGCTCCCCCATCCCTGGGATTCTCCATTCAAGAACACTGGAGTGGGTTGCCATTCCCTTCTCCAATGCATGAAAGTGAAAAGTGAAAGTGAAGTCACTTAGTCGTGTCCGACTCTTAGCGACCCCATGGACTGTAGCCCACCAGGCTCCTCCGTCCATGGAATTTTCCAGGAAAGAGTACTGGAGTGGGGTGCCATTGCCTTCTCCGTTTTATGAAATAATCACATCTAATACATCCAGAAAAAATGGTGACATTAAAACAACGCAATTTTGCATAACTTAATGAAGTAATAGATCTTCCCAATAATGTTAAAAGGCTGTTAAGACATTAAGTAAAAAATTGATGAAGAATTTTATAGCAGAGACATCATAAAATGAGAAGACCATTTATGCTGAGCCTCATAAGACAGTCTTGGCAAAAAAAAAAAAAAAGAAAGCCTAAAATTGAGTCTAATCAAACCCTCTGATCTAATCAACTTATGTATAATAAAACATAGGGAATAGAGAGCTACTTTAAATTATATTGTAGGCATACAGTTAATTAAACCCAAAATGTGGGAAATTATTTAAGGCAAATGAAATAAGAAATAAAGGGCAAAACTTAAAACACGAATGCACTTCATAGATTAAAATAGACCAGGAAAAATACAAAATAAATTAAAGAGGAGGTTCTTTTTGATGTTGATATGAAAAAAACAATTACCAAAGAAGATACTTATGAGACAAATTGAGACATAAATATGAAGGGATCTTAGGAAGTATTTTCCTTTTTTAGATAGAGTAATGGAATTCAGATTGCATAATTTTATGACTGTAATTTTTAAAAATGTATGTATACCTTAGAGAGGTATGCGTTATTAGACTTCCCTGGTAACTCAGTCAGTAAAGAATACACCTGCAATGCAGGAGACGTGGGTTCGAACCCTGGGTCAGAAAGATCACCTGAAGAAAGAAATGGCAAACCACTCCAGTATTCTTGCCTGAAGAATTCCATGAACAGAAGAGCCTGGCGGGCTACAGTCTACAGTGTCACAAAGAGTCTGACACGACTAAGCGTCTAACACACACAAACGTTTTTTTAAGGGTAAACTCTTATAATGTCTGTCTTAAAACAACCCACTTATGTGGGTTAGGGAAAATTGGGTGACATACAACACTTTTCATTTCCACATCTGCTGAATGTGGTTGGAGTTAGAAGACAGACACTTCAACAAACTAATGAACAATGTGCTTTGGTTGAAAAAGCTGAAACTATTTAGCTTCAAACAATGTAATCAGTATATTTTTTATTATGTTATTTTTCTGATATTTAACTAATCTATGGTCACTGGAGAGAAGCAAAGGTTATTCTAGATTTTAACTGATGGTACATTGTTTATATAAAGGCTGGAATTTGATCAAGTACACAAACCAAGACTATGAACATTGTCGCACTTTGTAATAAGATCAAAAAGTAAGAAAAAATAGAACTCATATAGCACAGGATGAGGTGATATGGAAAATTTATGAACTCACTAAAACAAAATAAAATAAAATTTGATCATAAGAGAGAATGTCATCTTACAATAGCTATAGGTCTTTACCTGTTAATAACATAGGCTGTTAGTGGCAAGCGGCCGAGAGGAGATAGCCCACATCCAAATTCAGAGAAACCCAAGTAAGATAGTAGGGGCTGGAGTGGCTGTGAGGAGATACCCCATGTCCAAAGGAAAAGGAGAAGCCACAGCAAGACGGTAGAAGGGGCAAATTCAGAATCAAACTCCATTCTGGCCAGAGACGCTCAGAAGGTTCAAGCAAACCTTGGGTGCACCAGGACCCAGGGACGCAGAGACTGAGACAGAACAGTGTTTGAATGTTTCCTGTGGAGGTACAGGTCAGTAGTGGACTGCCACAGGGACCGAGGCTCTGGCTGCAGCAGACTTGGGTATGGCATAAGCCGTCTTGGAGGAGGTCACCACTAACCCCACCAGAGAGCCACCAGAACTAACACAGGACTGGGAAATAGACCCTTGGAGGGCACAAATAGAACCTTGCGCACCAGGACCCAGGAGAAAGGAGCAGTGATCTCACAAAAGGCTGACCCAGAATTGCCTGTGAGTGTCTAGGAGTCCCCAATGGAGGTGTGGGTTGGTGGTGGCCTGCTGCAGGGTTGGGGGCACTGAGTGTAGCAGTACATGCATGGGATCATTTGAAGGAGGTAACCATTATCTTCATTGCCTCCACCATAGTTTGGACCCAGGTAAATAGGAGGGAGGAAACACAGCTCCATCCATCAACAGAAAATTGGATTAAATATTTACTGAGCATGGCCTTGCCCATCAGAACAAAATCCAGTTTCCCTTTCAGTCAGTCTATCCCATCAGGAAGCTTCCATAAGCCTCTCATCCTTCTCCATCAGAGGGCAGACAGACTGAAAACCACAATCACAGAAAACTAACCAATCTGATCACAAGGACCACAGCCTTGTCCAACACAATGAAACTATGAGGCATGCCATGTAGGGCCAAACAAGATGGTCAGGTCATGGTGGAGTCTTCTGACAAAACACTCCACTGGTCCACTGGAGAAGGGAATGGCAAACACTTCAGTATTCTTGCCTTGAGAACCCCATGAACAGTATGAAAATGCAACAAGATAGGACACTGAAAGATGAACTTCCCAGGTCAGTAGGTGCCCAAAATCAGTGGAGACCTAACTCCAGAATGAATGAACAGATGGAGCCAAAGCAAAAACATCACCCAGTTGTGGATGTGACTGGTGATGGAAGCAAGATCCGATGCTGTAATGAGCAATATTGCACAGGAACCTGGAATGTTAGGTCCATGAATCAAGGCAAATTGGAGGTGGTCAAAAGGAGATAGCAAGAGTGAATGTCCACATTTCAGGAATCAGAGAACTAAAATGAACTGGAACGGGTGAATTTAACTCAGATTATGTTTATATCTACTACCATGGGCAAGAAACCCTTAGAAGAAATGGAGTAGCCATCATAGTCAATGAGAGTCCAAAATGCAGTACTTGGGTGCAATCTCAAAAACAACAGAGTGATCTCTGTTTGTTTCCAAGGCAAATCATTCAATATCATGGTAATCCAAGTCTATATCCCAGCCAGTAATGTTGAAGAAGCTGAAGTTGAACGGTTCCATGAAGACCTACAAGACCTTTTAGAACTAACACCCAAAAAAGATGTCCTTTTCATTAGAGGGGACTGGAATGCAAAAGTAGGAAGTCAAGAAATACCTGGAGTAACAGGCAAATTTGGCCTTGGAGTACAGAATGAATCAGGGCAAAGTCTAATAGTGTTCTGCCAAGAGAACGCACTGGTCATAGCAAACACCCTCTTCCAACAATGCAAGAGAAGACTACACATGGACATCACCAGATGGTCAACACTGAAATCAGATTGATTATATTCTTTGCAGCCAAAGATGGAGAAGCTCTATACAGTCAGCAAAAACAAGATTGGGAGCTGACTGTGGCTCAGATCATGAACTCCTTATTGCCAAATTTAGACTTAAATTGAAGAAAGTAGGGAAAATCACTAGACCATTCAAGTATGATCTAAATCAAATTCTTTATGATTATACATTTGAAGTGAGAAATAGCTTAAAGGGACCAGATCTGATAAATAGAGTGCCTGATGAACTATGGACAGAGGTTCGTGACATTATACAAGAGACAGTGATCAAGAGCATCCCCAAGAAAAAGAAATGCAAAAAAGCAAAATGGCTGTCTGAGGAGGACTTACAAATAGCATAGCTGTGAAAAGAGAAGTAAAACCAAAGGATAAAAGGAAAGATATACCCATTTGAATGAAGAGTTCCAAAGAATAGCAAACAGAGATAAGAAAGCCTTGCTCAGTGATCAGTGCAAAGAAATAGAGGAAAACAATACAATGGGAAAGACTAGAGATCTCTTCAAGAAAATTAGAGATACCAAGGGAATATTTCATGCAAAGATGGGCTCAATAAAGGACAGAAATGGTAGGGACCTAACAGAAGCAGAATATATTAAGAAGAGGTGGCAAGAATACACAGAACTGTACAAAAAAGATCTTCACGACCCAGGTAATCACGATGGTGTGATCACTCACCTTGAGCCAGACATCCTGCAATGAGAAGTCAAGTGGGCCTTAGGAAGCATCACTATGAACAAAGTTAGTGGAAGTGATGGAATTCCAGTAGAGCTATTCAAATCCTAAAAGATGACGCTGTGAAAGTGCTGCAGTCGATATGTCAGCAAATTTGGAAAACTCAGCAGTGGCCAGAGGACTGGAAAAGGTCAGTTTTCACTTCAATCCCAAGGAAAGGCAATGCCAAAGAATGCTCAAACTACAGCACAATTGCACTCATCTCCCACACTAGTAAAGTAATGCTCAAAATTCTACAAGACGGGCTTCAACAATACACGAACTGTGAACTTCCAGATGTTCAAGCTGGTCTTAGTAAAGGCAGAAGAACCAGAGATCAAGTTGCCAACATCCGCTGGGTCATCGGAAAAGCAAGAGAGTTCCAGAGAAACATTGAATTCTGCTTTATTGATGATTTCAAAGCCTTTAACTGTGTGGAACACAATAAACTGTGGAAAATTCTGAAAGAGATGGGAATACCAGCCTATCTGACCTGCCTCTTGAGAAATCTGTATGCAGGTCAGGAAGAAACAGTTAGAACTGGACATGGAACAACATGCTGGTTCCCAAAAGAAAAAGGATTCATGTCAAGGCTGTATATTGTCACCCTGCTTATTTAACTTATATGCAGTGTACATCATGAGAAATGCTGGACTGGATAACCACAAGCTGGAATCAAGATTGCTGGGGAAAATATCAATAACCTCAGATATGCAGATGACACCACCCTTGTGGTAGAAAACAAAGAAGAACTAAAGAGCCTCTTGATGAAACTGAAAGAGGAAAGTGAAAAAGTTGGTTTAAAGCTGAACATTCAGAAAACTATTATCATGGCATCTGGAAACAGTGGCAGACTTTATTTGGGGGGGCTGAAATATCACTGGAGATGGTGACTGCAGCCACAAAATTCAATGATGCTTACTCCTTGGAAGAAAAGTTATGACCAAACTAGACAGCATATTAAAAAGCAGAGACATTACTTTGTCAACAAAGTTCCATCTAGGCAAGGCTATGGCTTTTCCAGTAGTCATGTATGGATGTGGTAGTTGGACTATAAAGAAAGTGAGCCACAAAGAAATTGATGTTTTTGAACTGTAGTGTTGGAGAAGACTCTTGAGAGTCCCTTGGATTGCAAGGAGAGTCAACCAGTCCATTCTAAGGGAAATCAGTCCTGAATAGTCATGGGAAGGACTGATGTTGAAGCTGAAACTCAATACCTTGGCCACCTGATGTGAAGAGCTGACTCATTTGAAAAGACACTGATGTTGGGAAAGACTGAAGGCAGGAGGAGGAACGGTGACAGAGGATGAGATGGTTGGATGGTATCACCAACTCAATGGACATGAGTTTGAGTAAACTCCAGGAGTTCGTGATGGACAGGGAGGCCTGGTGTGCTGCAGTCCATGGGATTGCAAAGATTTGGACACAACTGAGCAACTGATCTGAACTAAATGAACTGCACATGGACTGTGAAATCAATTTCTATTTTACTCTGTACATTCTTAATAGTTTTACACAGTCTCATCTTATTACACATGTTATACAATGCATTTATTTTCACTATCAAATTTTAGTTCTATCATTGTGAACAAATTATATTAATATCATCTTCTTAAAAATCTCTGAAAGAACACAAAAGATGTATCTGTGTAAATGTGTTCTTTACTTTGTGATAGGATAAGCTGCAAAATGAGGAGCTATAGCTTAACCATGCTTACATGAAGACAGCAGTAACATTACATTTCACAGTACACTATTAATTTGAAAAATTGCTCTCATGAAATACTCAGATTCTTTCAAAACTATATAATTAAAAATCTTCAGATAAATGTTTAATGGTTTGTGTTTATGTTTTGAAGAACATCTGACACTGTCATTTTTGAGACTGCACCCAAGTACTACATTTTAGACTCTTTTGTTGACTATGAGGGCTACTCCATTTCTTCTAAGGATTCTTGCCTACGTTAGTAGAAACCAGAGATAAAATTGTCAACATCTGCTGGATCATCCAAAAAGCAAGAGAATTCCAGAAAAACATCTACTTCTGCTTTATGATTATGCCAAAGCCTTTGACTGTATAGACCACAACAAACTGTTGAGAATTCTTAAAGAGATGGGGATCCCTAACCACCTTACCTGCCTCTGAGAAATCTGTATGCAGGACAAGAAGCAACAGTTAGAACCAGACATGGAACAGACTGGTTCCAAATTGGGAAAGGAACATGTCAAGGCTGTATATTGTCACCCTGTTTATTTAACGTATATGCAGAATACATCATGTGAAATGCCCGGCTGGATGAAGCACAAGGTAGAATCAAGATTGCCAGGAGAAATATCAATAACATCAGATACATAGATGACACCACCATTATGGCAGAAAGTGAAGAACTAAAGAACTTCTTGAAGAAAGTGAAAGAGAAGAGTGAAAAGGCTGGCTTAAAATTCAACATTAAAAAACAAAAACATGGTATCTGGTCCCATCCCTTCATGGCAAATAGATGGGGAAACAGTGGAAATGGTGGAAATAAAGTCTGGTGGCAGACTTTATTTTGGGGGGCTCAAAAATCACTGTAGATGGTGACTGTAGCCATGAAATTAAAAGATGCTTGCTCTTTGGCTAAATGCTATTACCGACCTAGACATCATATTAAAAAGCAGAGACATTACTTTGCCTACAAGGGTCCATCAAGTCAAAGCTATGGTTTTTCCAGTAGTCATGTATGGATGTGAAAGTTGGACAATAAAGAGTGCTGAAAAATTGATGCTTTGGAACTGTGGTGTTGGAGAAGACTCTTGCAAGTCCCTTGGACTGTAAAGAGATCAAACCAATCAATCCTAAAGGAGATCAGTCCTGAATATTCATTGGAAAGGCTGATCCTGAAGCTGAAACTCCAATACTTTGGCCCCCTGATGTGAAAAATGACTCCTTGGAAAAGACCCTGATGCTGGGAAAGATTGAAGGCAGGAGGACAAGGGAATGACAGAGGATGAGGTGGTTGGATGGCATCACCGACTTAAAGGACATGAGTTTGAGCAACTCTGGGATTTGGTGATGGACAGGGAAGTCTGGCATGCTGCAGTCCATGGGGTCGCAAACAGTCAGACACAACTGAACAACTGAACTGAATTGAACCCAGAAAAACCTTTGTAAAAATCTTCAAAATCTGTCATAATTCTTTAACATCGAAAAGTTTTCAACATCAACATGTATTTTAACAAATTTTTAATATAGTTTATAGAGGTCAATTTTGTATCAGTGTGCAAATCCAGTAATTGGGGAATGAGCCATTTAGAGAACAGATAATTTACTATACTTATTTTTAAAGACTTTTTATAGCAATTTTAGAATTGCAGCAAAACTGAAAGGTATGTACAGGGATTTCCCATAAGCCCCCTTATCCCACCCGTTCACAGCTTCTTCCATTATCCACAACCCCACCATAATGATACATTTGTTAAAATTGATGAGCCTACATTGACACATCACAGCCACCCAAACTGCATTGTTTACAAAGTGGGGTACACTTTTGTTTTTATACATTGTATGGGATTGGACAAGTGCATTAAGTACAAGTATCCACACTGGTAGTATCATGTGAAGTATCTTCACCATCTGAAACACTTATATCGATTTTTAAAATTAATTTGCTGAACTTTATTTTCATTCCCTTAATCTAGCACCCAGGCACATTCTCTGACAAGAAGAAACTATTTCAACAGGGTGTCTTATGATTTACTCACAGGTGTTCTTAGGTTTTACAAAGTATAGATGCTTAAAACATAGTTAACACCTTAATAAGTAAATGAATAATATGACAAAGAGAAAGTAGTTAATTGGCTGACTTTTTAATGACTGAAAGTAAATGCAATTATTACATCAAAGGAAACAAGAAAGCTTTAAATCTAACCTCAGTTTTAAGAGAAAGAAGTAACTATAGAAGGCTAAAGAATACTGATAGAAACATTTAAAATCTTTTTTTAATTCCAATTAGAATTATTATTCAGAGTTGCTTGAGTATCATTTTAAGTATAAAATTCATCTTTGACATGCTATTAAACAGAGTTCTGAGGAAGATGGAGGGAAAAATATCTTACATATGACAGCTGTTCAACATTTGAAGATATCTTTGTCCCTCAGGCTTTCACAAGCTAAACATTCCAAGTTCCCTCAACTGTCACTTTTACTTGACTCCATATTCTCATGTATCTCTGTATTTCTAAAAATATGACTCTCAGAGCTGGACATATCATTTCAAATGTGAATTGACCAGCATGTTTGGAACATTGCTTTTCTCTTTAACTATTTATTTTCATGTATCTCATTGTTCACTTGTTTGTGATACTCCCTCTCTAACCCTTAATAGTCATAGTGACATACTGAATTTATGACCAAGTGAATTCTTCAAGTTTTTTCACAAAGTGAAAGTGAAAGTGAAACTCGTACAGTCCTGTCTGACTCTTTGCGACCCCCTGGACTGTAGTCCATGGAATTCTCCAGGCCAGAATACTGGAGTGGGTAGCCTTTCCCTTCTCCAGGGGATCTTCTCAACCCAGGGACTGAACCCAGGTCTCCCACATTGCAGGCGGATTCTTTACCAGCTGAGCCACAAGGGAAGTCCAGCTTTTTCACAAAAGCTGATTTCAAAGATGGATTTATTGAAAATATTTCAATAAAAATAAAAATTTCATTTATTCCTAAAAAGGTTCCTTATATACTAAAAAGAGGACTGGTAAAAAAATCTGTTTGCAATGTGTGAGACATGAGCTCGATACTGGCCAGGAAAATCTCCTGCAGAAGGAAATGGCAATCCACTCCAGTGTTCTTGCCTGGAAATCCCATGGACAGGGGAGCCTGACAGGCTACAGTCCATGGGGTTGCTAAAAGTTGGATACAACTTAGTGACTAAACAACAACAATATTAGACTCATGCAAGCAACACCGGGATGCTCCCACATATAAAGAGCCTTTCAAGATCACAGTAGATAACTGGTTCTCCCAAATTCATAGAGTCAGTGAAACAAAAGTAAAATGAAGAAGCAAAGGAACCACTCCTAACTAAAAGAACAATAAAGACACCCTGAAAGAACATCTCCTGTCTACCAGAATCTGAATTCAGAATATATATATATATATATATATATAAATATATATATATACACAAATATATATATATACACACACACATATATATAATAAAAATACTGAAGGTATTAAGAAAGTGTATTGAGAGAAATGAAGATCACTGTAACAAAGAACAAGAAACTATAATAAGGAGCCTCTTAAAATTAGAAAACTAACTTGCTGAAATGAAAGTCAAGATAAAGGCAATAAATAACAACTAAATAATGCAGAAGAAGGAAGGAATAAATGACCTGGAAGATAGAATAACAGAAATCATCCACTTAGAACAGCAGACAGAAAGACAAATACAAAAAAAAAAAAAAAAAATGAAAGCAATATATGAGACCTATGGGATAATATAAAGCATGTCAATTTATGCATAAGACTCCCAGAAGAAGAAGAAAGATAAAATGGGATTGAAAAAGTATTTGAAGAAATTATGGCTGGAAATTTCCCAAACCAAAGAAAGAAATAGATATATAGGTACAGTTAGCACAGAGGATCCCAAACAAGATGAACCTCAACAGATCTTCACCAAGACATATTATAATGAAAAAGGTCAAAGTTAAAGAGAAGGCAGTATGAAAGGCATTCTAAAGGCAGTATGAAAAAAAAAAATAAAGAAGGAACTCTCAATCAACAGCAAAAAGATTAATATGAAGATATAAGAGTATATCAAAATCATAAAATGTGAGGGAAGGATGTAAAAATGTAGAATTTTTTTAGAATGTATTTGAGACTATATGGGTACTAGTTTAAAGCAAGTAATATGGTAATGAAAAACATTATTTAAAAACAGGACGACCACAAATCAAAAATACTCAGTAGATTCATGGAAACCAAAATGAATTCAAGCATGATACAAAAGTAAACCATCAAACCAAAAAAAAAAAAAAAAAAAAAGGAACAAAAATTAAATACAAAAGCAACTGGAAAATAGAACTTATTTCAAGCATCTTTTCTGACCAATGGCATAAAACACGTATGCACACATATGCACACACAACAAGAAATGACTGCATAGAGACTAAACAGCAAGCATAAAGAACATAGAACCAATGGATCAACAATGAAATCAAAGAGGAAATTGAAAAATCGATCAGATCAGATCAGTCGCTCAGTCGTGTCCAACTTTTTGCGACCCCATGAATCGCAGCACGCCAGGCCTCCCTGTCCGTCACCAACTCCCGGAGTTCACCAAGACTCACGTCCATCGAGTCAGTGATGCCATCCAGCCATCTTATCCTCTGTTGTCCCCTTCTCCTCCTGCCCCCAATCCCTCCCAGCATCAGTGTTTTCCAATGAGTCAACTCTTCGCATGAGGTGGACAAAGTACTGGAGTTTCAGCTTCAGCATCATTCCTTCCAAAGAAATCCCAGGGCTGATCTCCTTCAGAATGGACTGGTTGGATCTCCTTACAGTCCAAGGGACTTGCAAGAGTCTTCTCCAACACCACAGTTCAAAAGCATCAGCAAAGAGCTGACTCATTTGAAAAGACCCTGAAGCTGGGAAAGATTGAGGACAGGAGGAGAAGGGGTCAACAGAGGATGAGATGGTTGGATAGCATCACCAACTCAATGGACATGAGTTTGAGTTAATCCTGGAGTTGGTTATGGACAGGGAAGCCTTACGTGTTGTGGTTCATGGGGTGGCAAAGAGTCGGACATGACTGCGACTGAACTGAATGGAACTGAATTTACACACATGCATAAACACACATATGAGTGCTTGTAAAGTAGATGAAATCTAAATAACACCTGTGTACTATTTGCAATTTACTGGATTTAATTTGTAATTAAAGTTAAGCAAGCTATCATCACTGAGGAAACTGTGGGAGGAGTACTCAAGACTACTCTGTGCTATTCTTTTCAATGTCTTGTGAATCTATCACTACTTTTATATACAAAGGTAAAGAGAAAAAGACCATATTTGATTTTACATAAAGTCAAAAGAAAATAAAATCTTTCCATGAATGTTTCAAACACTATAAAATATACTAATTATAATCACAAATGGTTTCAACCAATTAATGGTTTTAACTGGACTTTTTAGCAGAGATAGCTTATTTAAATTCTGTCTTAAAATTACATAAACATCCTACATATAATTAGCATCACATCCTTTCTTTTTACTTTCTAAAGTAACAAGTTGTTCTTGTTCACACATGATTAATATATTTTCCTTTTTCAGCTGAACGTTATCTTCATGGATAGTCAATCATGCATTCTAGCCCAATGAGCATGAAGTTTATGACAATATAATAAACCTTTAGAAACTAAGTTACTTTCATGTAAGTAATTATATATATACAGATAGAAAAATGAAAGTGAAGGTCATTCAGTCATGTTGGACTCTTTGCGACCCCATGAACTTTACAGACCATGGAATTCTCCAGGCCACAATACTGGAGTGGGTAGCCTTTCCCTTCTCCAGGGGATCTTCCCAACTCAGGGATCAAACCCAGGTCTCCCTCATTGCAGCTGGATTCTTTACCAGCTGAGCCACAAGGGAAGCCCAAATTCTTTTGGCCAGGCTGTGCTGCACCTGGGATCTTAGTTTCCCAACCAGGGATTGAACTGGCACCCCCTGCAGTGGAAGTAAAGAGTCTTAACCACTGGACCACCAATATAGACAGGAAGAGGAAAGAAAAACACTACAATGCTGAAAATAGCCATGTTTCATTGCTTAAGGGTAAGTACGTTCTATACTTGAATAAAATGTTCCTCAGAGAAATGACTGATGAGTATACTTAATTCATATGATAAATGTTTTCAATAAACACATCTAAGAAAGGAAAATAAAACAATAAATGAATGATATATGTATCTGTTTCATTTCTACGAGACTAGTATCATTTCATTTTTTCTTTTACAAATTAATATTATTTGAAATTCAACATGGGAAATGCATTATAATACTGAATAAATTTTAATGTATTATAATTAAAATATATTATAATATTGTTTAAACTTAAAATGTATTATACTATTGAATAAAATCAGCAGAAAATAACTGAGCAGTCATGCGTGCCTTCCTTTATTCCCTTTTCCTTTTCACTCTAAATACATACATAATATGCACACATAATTATACACATATTAATAACTTGCAAAATAGGATTATCTCATTTCTCTCTGATGTTCCAAAACTATAGACATTATATCTTAAAATGTGTATAAAACAGTTCTCCGTATGATACATTTACAGATAAAAATAAGAATAAAGTTAATAAAACAGAAAAAGAAAACCAGTGTCTTTCTCAAGCCCAAGAAAGTTGAAGTTTCCTCAATTCTAAAACGTTACTGAAAAAAACGAGTAAAGAAACCATTGTCCAGGAGAACTAAAAGGGATGGTATGGGGAGGGAGGAGGGAGGAGGGTTCAGGATGGGGAACACGTGAATGCCTGTGGCGGATTCATTTCGATATATGGCAGAACCAATACAGTATTGTAAAGTTTAAAAATAAAATTAAATTAAAAAAAAAAAAGAAGAGGACTCTTAACAACCAGAATACTGGAGAAGTGGATAACCAGAAAAACAGGGCTAAGGTGGAACCAAAGGGCTGGAGCAGAAAAGCACCTAATGAACCCAAAAAGCACCAGTGAGAGAAATCAACTTTAAACATTGCAAGCCCCTCAAAGAAGAAAGCCATGAGTAATTAAGAAAATGACTTGTCCTTTCTCTTGCAGTTTCTCCTTCCCTACAAGCTAGCTCCAAGATCACTGAAGCTTCAGTTAGCAACCTGAGAAGTCAGAACCATGAAAAAAAGGAAAAGCCTGTTACACCCTCTCCCCAAACTTTGGCCTCAGACACAGATAAGAGAGAAGGCCAAATCTTTCAATGTAGATTGAACTGTTGCTCCGTAGCTTTATACTGCGTTTTTGATTGAGACTGTGTTCTGAGAATTTTAGAAAAAGATGATCACAGCTACAATACCTATTAGAAGATAAGAGTAAAATATGCATTTATTATGTTGATTAATCATAGTTGTTCAACATAACTACTTTATATATATTTACTTTCAATTACGTATGTACATTTACTAAGTATGCTTTTATTAAATGATGTAATAGGCATCATCCATTAACTACAAAAATAAAGTTAATAATAATTTTAATTATCAGAATTGATCATCTGATTTTGTGTGTATTTGATTTTAAGCAGTGAATTACAGAACTACTTTCATCATCTCTGACTACATTCTAATAATGAAGATTTTGATTAGTTGATTTGGTGTAGGACCCAGAAAATGCCTTTAAAAAAACACCCTTAATGGTCCTATATATGGTCCTCAACCGCACTTTCAGGAAACAGCTAGTTGACTAATCTTACCAAACTATTCACACTTTAAAGCATTTTTATTATATTTTAAATAGCCACATACACTTAGCACTGTTTCTAAATCTTTGTTTTGTACTGTTAGTCTCTTTTCGTGGAATCCATATTGTTTTACATGGTACCTATTAAGAGAAACAAACAAAAAATGGTCTGGAAGTTAAACAGGTTTGGGTCAAAAACCTCCTCTTCCTACAATGTATATGTACATGGGTAAGATCTTTAACTTCTTGTTAACTCAATTTCCTCATTTTTAAATTGGAAAATATAACTCAAATGTTATGAGAAAAAAGTGTTTTCAGGCATTTAAACATATAATGTTCAAAAATATTTATTTCTTCTAATATTCTTTTCTTCATTATTTTTTACTGTCCGTTGCCTTATTACCTAGTAGAAAAATCTATAGTATTCTTCTTCCATGAAAAGGCATAATCAAATATCTTTGAATTAAAGTCACAAAGTTCTTCAGTTTCATTATAGGATTCTTTCCTTTTACAGAATCTCTGCACTGAAGATGGAAAAATACATTGGGGCACTACTGTTTTATGTCCCTGAATTTTAACATCTTCTTTGGTAATCACGTGGATTAAATCCAAAATAATTATTTCAACTCTGAAAAATATACCAGTAAAGGAAACACTAAGAGGCTGAACTGTGATTATTTCACACTAGTGTAAGCATCACAAATGACAGCAATTTTACGTATTTATTTTTATAATGGAGTAGAAGAAGGACACAGGAGGTCTAAGGAAAAAGAAATTCAATATCATCTCACACTCCATATAATACCAAATGTTCATTACCAATTCTATTCTGGCAAGTTCAGTTCAGTTCAGTTCAGTCGCTCAGTCGTGTCCGACTCTGCGACCCCATGAATCACAGCACGCCAGGCCTCGCTGTCCATCACCAACTGCCGGAGTTCATCCTAACTCATGTGCATCAGTCAGTGATGCCATCCAGCCATTGCATCCACTATCGTCCCCTTCTCCTCCTGGCCCCAATCCCTCCCAGCATCAGGGTCTTTTCCAATGAGGCAACTCTTTGCATGAGGTGGCCAAAGTATTGGAGTTTCAGCCTCAGCATTAGTCCTTCCAATGAACACCCAGGACTGGTCTCCTTTAGGATGGACTGGTTGGATCTCCTTGCAGTCCAAGGGACTTGCAAGATTCTTCTCCAGTACCACAGTTCAAAAGCATCAATTCTTTGGTGCTCAACTTTCTTCACAGTCCAACTCTCACATCCATACATGACCACGGGAAAACCATAGCCTTGACTAAACGGACCTCTGTTGGCAAAGTAATATCTCTGCTTTTTAATTAGCTATCTAGATTGATCATAACTTTCCTTCCAAGGAGCGAGCATCTTTTAATTTCATGGCTGCAATCACCATCTGTGGTGATTTTGGAGCCCCCAAAAATAAAGTACGACACTGTTTGCACTTTTTCCCCATCTATTTCCCATGAAGTGATGGGACTGGATGCCATGATCTTCGTTTTCTGAATGTTGAGCTTTAAGCCAACTTTTTTCACTCTCCTCTTTCACTTTCATCAAGAGGCTCTTTAGTTCCTCTTCACCTTCTGCCATAAGGGTGGTGTCATCTGCATATCTGAGGTTATTGATATTTCTCCCAGCAATCTTGATTCCAGCTTGTGCTTCTTCCCGCTTAGTGTTTCTCATAATGTACTAACAGAAGAAGGAGATATTAAGAAGAGATGACAAGAATACACAGAAGAACTGTACAAAAAAGATCTTCATGATCCAGATAATTACGATGGTGTTATCACTCACCTAGAGCCAGACATCCTGGAATGTGAAGTCAAGTGGGCCTTAGAAAGCATCACTATGAACAAAGCTAGTGGAGGTGATGGAATTCCAGTTGAGCTATTTCAAATCCTGAAAGACGATGCTGTGAAAGTGCTGCACTCAATAGGCCAGAAAATTTGGAAAACTCAGCAGTGGCCACAGGGCTAGAAAAGGTCAGTTTTCATTCCAATCCCAAAGAAACGCAATGCCAAAGAATGCTCAAACTACCCCACAATTGCACTCATCTCACACGCTAGTAAAGTAATGCTCAAAATTCTTCAAGCTAGGCTTCAGCAATATGTGAACCGTGAACTTCCAGATGTTCAAGCTGGTTTTAGTAAAGGCAGAGGAACCAGAGATCAAATTGCCAACATCTGCTGGATCAGCAAAAAAGCAAGAGTTCCAGAAAAACATCTATTCTGCTTTATTGACTATGCCAAAGCCTTTGACTGTGTGGATCACAATAAACTGTGGAAAATTCTTCAAGAAATGGGAATACCAGACCACCTGACCTGCCTCTTGAGAAACCTGTATGCAGGTCAGGAAGCAACAGTTAGAACTGGACATGGAACAACAGACTGGTTCCAAATAGGGAAAGGGGGTATGTCAAGGCAGTATATTGTCACCCTGCTTACTTAACTTATAAGCAAAGTACATCATTCTTGCAAGAAATGCCATGAATGACTTTTGTTTAGTTAATTAGAACAGTTTTAAGTTATTTCAGTTCCTATTGTTGACAATATATGAAGGCATTTCTCTATCTTAGCAGACATAATAAATTTTCATTTTGTAATTATTTCACATAATCATAATTCTGTGAATTCATATCAGATTATTTATCCCAATTTAATTCATACGGGATTATGCTGACTATGAAGGAAATTGGGAATAGATAATATACTTTTTCAGAAAATAAAACAAAAATATTTTTCCTTAGGATCATTGTTTTATTATATTTTATTTCTTTAAAATACAATGCTTAATTTGCATTCACATTGAATCAATCAACTGCATTGCTAGCTGAAATTTCTTGAAATGTTGCTCTTTCCTTATCCTGTAAATAGAGTTTCTGTGCCCTGAGATAGTATATCTATTGATAAGAAAGAAACAAACAAAAACTAAGTATACTTTTATTGACTTTTCTTTGGGGGTATAAGTCACATGTGGACATACTCACACAAGAAAAATGTAGTGCAATATAAGTGACTGTGAATAACAAGCATTTTCTTCAGAGATAATTTAGCATTAAGTTCAATTTTTAAAATTGCAATTTCTCTTGTGTTGAGCAGTAGCACATTTCCAACCTTTATGTTTTAAAGACTGACTCTGATTCTATATTTAGATTTTCAGCTGTTTGGTTTTACACAGATGCTTCCACTACTAAGATGAGCTTTAAGAACAGATGAATGTGTTAAAATGTTTGTCTTTTATAGAGGAAATAAAAATAATTTATATTTAAATGATTATTTGTTTTAGGACCAACATATATTGAACTTTTTGCACTAGGATTGAAAAGCCATATGGACAAAATTAAAATACTTCAAAGGAGGTCATGTCAAAAATAAGTTTTAAGTTTGCAAGTCATAATCGGTCCTTTTCTGTCTTTCTTAAAAGAACTAAATACTCAGGTTACAATTACAAACAAAGGGATTTCTTAATTTCCTGCTTGCCAATTTCAAACTTATACAAAATCATGTACTTCTCTGTATAAGTGCAAAGCAGGTAAGGTAGAATGAAAGGTCAAGAGCTTATTACATGAACTCTACTCATCCACATTTGATATTATTTTGATTTCTACAATTTGAGTGAAGTACGTAAGAACACAAACTTGGGAATGTGGTATACCTGAACTACTCAATACCAGTATTTCTGGCCATACAAACGATGATGGTTCTCTGCTCTTCTATTTCATCGTATCTGTTCAACAAAGGTAATAATGGTATCTTCATCAGAGTTGTTTAAGGATTAAATTACATGTGAACATAAAGTATTACTACAGTGTTTAGCATACAGTAACATTAAAATCACTTTTATTAAATCTATTACTTTTTATCATGAAATAACTATTATACATGTCAATAACTAAAATGTTAAAAATATACATAAACCAGTGAGCCATCTTCTCAACCTAGGTTCATAATTCTATTCTCAAAACATAACAACCATCAAAAAGATAATATGCATAAGTATATAATATTTACCCATATAATGTTTAATTTTTAAACAGGTGGAAATGTACTATCCTCATTATCAGTTTCCTGTTTCTTAAAGACCTACTATAAAAGTACAATCATTTAGAGTAAAAATTGATCCTTGATAATTCAGTCTTCTATTAAAGGATATTCAGGCTTCCCTTGTAGTAAAAGAATCCACCTGCAATGCAGCAGATCCAGGTTCGATCCCCGGGTTGGGAAGATCCCCTGGAGAAGGGAAAGGTTACCCACTCCAGCATTCTGGTCTGGAGAATTCCATGGACTATACAATTCATGGGGTCGCAAAGAGTCAGACATGACTGAGTGAATTTCACTCTCTCTCTCTAAAGGATATTCAGGTATTTACACGTTTTGTGTGCGTAGTTACAAACAGTACTCTACAGAATTTCAATTAATGAACATCGTTAGATGCAACCGCAAATGTGGAAAAAAAAAATCCTGCTAGATAAATTGTTACAGGAAGAATGTGTGCATGTTCAATTTTATAAGTAATCTTAGATAGGCAACATGGTAGTGCCTATTTCTCCACACTTGGCTATTACCAAAATTTTAATTATGATACATAGTTTTATTTTTTTTAACTAAATAGATCTAAAGTTTACTATAGCTTTTTCTTTTTTATGTCTGCCATGTCTTTGTTTCTTCATGCCCTCATATGGTGGTTTAGCTGATTTTCTGTTGTTCTGCTTTTCAGTTGTGTCTGATTCTTCAGAGATCTCACAGACTGTAGCCCACTAGGCTCCTCTGTCCATGGGATTTCAAGGTAAGAATACTGGAGTGGGTTGCCATTTCCTTCTCCAGGGGATTTCCCTGACTCAGGATCTAACCTGTGTTTCCTACATTGCAGGCAGATTCTTTACCACTGAGCCACCAGGGAAGCCTGGTTAGCTGATATAATGGAAGCTTTTCCCATAGTACTTTTTTTTTTTTTTTTACAGTAGGTCCTTGTTGCTTATCAACTTTAAATATAACAGTGTGTACATAGCTTTAAGTGTATTTAGCTATTTAGATTTTTTTTTCTTTAAAAAATTAATTTATTTAGATTTTTATATCGATAAAACAGTAAAACATTAAGCAAGTAATTTATTTCAGCTATGTTTATTTTCCTCTAGGAAAAATAGAATAACAATAATAACAACCAGGATAATCATATAATCTACTGTGACACTGTACTGATTAACTGTCGCAATTAATGCAAAGGGTCATATATTTTTAATGCTTGCTAAGAATAAATTGGTACTTATTTTCATTATTGAAGGAAACCTATTAAATCTAGTTTTCTGAAGCCAATTTAAGTAGAATATTTCCTCAGAATAAAGAGTACAGTATAAATCATGTTATAATCACTGTTAAGTTCAGTACCTGGAGTGTAAAGGCATACATAAGCTGTTTCATCATATGCATTATCTAGCATACCTGGGACTCTTCCAATACGCAGGATGTTAGTTGAAAAGGATTATACACAATTAAAAATATGTTGGAAGTTTCAACCAATCTATCTTTGTGAAACAAAGATTCATGTTTTTATCCACAGCAATAAATCCATGTTCATTTTACCCTAGAAATGTTTATTCCTGATATGAAAAATTATCACTAATAAAGTTTATAGTATGTGGTACATAGTTACTGATACTCTTTTTTTTTTTTTCCTCTGTCTCTCTCCTATATATTATTTTAGAGCATTTGCTACTGGACTTTGCATTACTTTCTATTTGTTGACTAAAGTGACTATCTACTTACCAATATATTTATCTGGAGAAAATCACTGATTTTAAATAGATTAATGCAATTTTTGACACAAATGAGGCCAATGGTGGAAATAAAAATAGTAGGAAAATGTTTTTTAAAAATATATAGAATTATTAATTCATAAGGGCTTCCTTCATAGGTCAGTTGGTAAAGAATCTGCCTGCAGTGCATGATACCCTGGTTCAATTCCTGGGTTGGGAATATCCTCTGGAGAAGGGATAGACTACCCACTTCAGTGTTCTTGGGCTTCCCTTGTGACTCAGCTGGTATAGAATCCATCTGCAATGCGGGAGATCTGGAATCAATCCCTGGGTTGGAAAGATTCCCCTGGAGAAGGGAAAGGCTACCAACTACAGTATTCTGGCCTGGAGAATTCCTAGACTATATAGTCCTTTGGATCACAAGGAGTCAGACATGACTGAGCGAAGTTCACTTTCACTTTCATTAACAAAATATATTTTTCAGACGCTTCATTTTTCATAATTATATCATCAGTTTCTGTTTTTCTCACATGTGAAATGTCCATGAAAAATCAAGTCTGAAATAGAGAAACGCTTAATTACTGCCCTTGAAGTTTTACTTCATAGTAGCTTGAAAATTTGGATGGAATAACTAAATTCAAATATATATCATTGCTATATATATATATGTGCTGTGCTTAGTTGTTCAGTCGTGTCCGATTCTTTGTGACCCCATTAACTGTAGCCCCCCAGGATTCACTGTGCATGGGATTTTCCAGGCAAGAATACTGGAGTGGGCTGCCACTCCCTTCTTCAGGAGATCTTCCCAACCCAGGGATCGAACCATGGTCTCCTGTATTACAGGCAGATTTTTGTTTGAGCCACCAGGGGAGACCATGAATACTAGAGTCAGTAACTTATCCCTTCTCCATGGGATCGTCCTGACCCAGAAATCAAATCAGGGTCTCCTGCATTGCAGGCAGATTCTATACCAGCTGAGTTACCAGGGAAACCCAAAATATACTTTATAAATCATTAAAACATTAACAAACAAAAGATGAGCTATACATAAATTAATATAAAGATGTCTGTAGAAGCACTCAAATATATTGAAATAACTCAATAATCACTAAGAGCATAACAATTTTAACTATCTCACAATTAAAATATCTAGCCTAAAGCAAATTATAATATTTTTTAAAGTAAAATTTATATTATTTCTATGTGAAAAAATTCAGAAAGAGACTGTGTTCATTTAGAGGTGTGTGTTAGTCACTCAGTCAGATATGAGTTTTTGTGACCCCATGGGCTATAGCTCACCAGGCTCCTCTATCCATGGAATTCTCTATGCAAGAATACTGGAGTGGGTTGCCATTTCCTTCTCCAGATGATCTTCCTAACCAAAGGATCGAACCTACATCTCCTATTGCATTTTTTTACCATTTGAGCTTCAGGAAATATTCTGTAACATTCACTGACAGAATAAATTCTATTGCTATCATTCCAAACTATAACTTCTCTAATCAGCTTACTATTTTTGCTTCTGTGAAGCATTTAAATAATTGGAGATCACACGTTTATTTATTTATTTTTTCTCAGATTGGCTATCTGCTGAGTCTGATAAAATGTGAAAATTACATAACTTTATAGTACCTCAACATTTATCTCATTGATTGTTTCAGCATCTGTGTTATCCTTTGGTTTATTAAAAGCTTAAAATTTAAAACAAAAATACTTTTAAAAAGAAATAATTCTGGTTATGACCAAAAGGAGTTATTTTAATCAAAAACAGTGCATTTTAGTATTAATACTCTTATTTTCTGTAGGCTATCCTGATCACAAAGACCTACAAAACTACAGCACTTATAAGATTTCTACTTTCTCACCATTTCAATGAATATTAATGGACAGTGTCCATGTCACTGACTTATTTGATTGCTTAAGCAACCTCCTGGAGGTAAATGATCTTATATTCAGGTTTCTGTCAACCCCTCAGATCTTAGAAAGAAACATGCTCATTACTTAAACATAGTGCTTCAAAGCATATGGATGTGGTAGCACACTGATTCACAGGGTGCTTGACTACTGTGAGCTGTGCCAACTTAAACAAGATGATTAAGTCTACACACTGCCATCACATCAAAGATGTAACACAACAGGAACAAAATAGTTCTCCTCACTGTGGACTTATTCTACTGTTCCCAAAGACCTATTTTGATGATTGAACCAAATATTTAAAGATACCTTTATTTAAATTGGAATTGAAGAAACATGCACATTTTAAGATAATAGTTTGTTTTACACAAATAGGATTTTATTCTCTTAATGTGAGCAACCACTAATGTATATTGAAAAGTGTTAACCTAAAAAAAAAATTATACTTCCAATTTAGCAATAGAATATGTGCAAACAATCTAAAGCATATTGAAAAGCAGAGACATTACTTTGCCAACAAAGGTCTGTCTAGTCAAGGCTATGGTTTTTCCAGTGGTCATGTATGGATGTGACAGTTGGACTGTGAAGAAATCTGAGCGGCAAAGAATTGATGCTTTTGAATTGTGGTGTTGGAGAAGACTCCTGAGAGTTCCTTGGACTGCAAGGAGAGCCAACCAGTCTGTTCTGAAGGAGATCAGCCCTGGGATTTCTTTGGAAGGAATGATGCTGAAGCTGAAATTCCAGTACTTTGGCCACCTCATGCGAAGAGTTGACTCATTGGAAAAGACTCTGATGCTGGGAGGGATTGGGGGCAAGAGGAGAAGGGGAGGACAGAGGATGAGATGGCTGGATGGCATCACTGACTCGATGGACGTGAGTCTCAGTGAACTCCAGGAGTTTGTGATGGACAGGGAGGCCTGGCGTGCTGCGATTCATGGGGTCGCAAAGAGTTGGACACGACTGAGCGACTGATCTGATCTGATCTGATGTTTTAACTAAAATGTGTTTATATTTAGAACTAAGAATTTAAGGTAACATTCCAATAATATACGAATTACATGTAAAACGAATTTTAAATTAATGTTTTATTAACACAAACATACTGTTCATACTGTTCATGGGGTTCTCAAGGCAAGAACACTGAAGTGAACATTGGAAAAGGCGCTGATGCTGGGAGGGATTGGGGGCAAGAGGAGAAGGGGACGACAGAGGATGAGATGGCTGGATGCATCACTGACTCGATGGATGTGAGTCTGAGTGAACTCTGGGAGTTGGTGATGGACAGGGAGGCCTGGTGTGCAGCAATTCATGGGGTTGCAAAGAGTCGGATATGACTTAGCAACTGAACTGAACTGAATTGAACACAAACATGTCTATAATACTTATTTTTCTCAAACAAGAAACAATATACTATCTCAGACAACTATTACTTCCAAGAAGCTTTTTATTTTTTCAGTGATTACATACAGTTTTTACCAAGCTGTTTTATCTTACAATGCTATTTTAAGTAGATAGTTTCACAAAGTATATTCTAATTGCATACAAAGATATAATACAGAGGATGCATGCCTGTGATCCACAGGAAAATACTGTTACAAGACAGGAATTATTTTATATATTAAAATCTTTTTGAAAAAGACAATTAGAAAATAAGGTAACTCTGTTCACAAAAGTCAGATATGCAGGAGATAAAAGCTCTACAGAGGGAAGAGTGAAGTAATAATGATGCTATATAGTCAGTTTAACAATTGTAGACCCAAAAAGAGCCTGAGGAAATAAACTGGTCTCCTGACAGATGCTTATGTTGAGTTACACAGAAAGCAGTAAAGAGTTGAGAACTCATTAGGGAATGAAGTTAACAGAATCAGAGAATGGAGCAATCTCAAAATACAAATAATCCTTCTCAAAATTTGTATTAAATATTGAATCTACATGGGAAACACAGCTAAGGTGCTTTGCTGAAACCACTACAAAGAGCTGAAATGAAATGCCCAGTCTTTTAGGCCTAGGAACGGAAGACTTAATAAGGTTTCAAATAAAATTCATAGAGGGCCACATCCTAGTAAGAAGAATGAACCAGAGATAGACACTACCTACTAAATGGCAATGCAATTCAGGCCCAGCTTCATCCCAGGCAAGAGTAAATGATCAGTTTCATCTCTCTAATATAGTAAATAATAATACTCTCTGAGGAAGGCTAACATCATATTCTATAGCTAATTTATATACAATTTTCAAAACACAATAAAAATATTAGACATATTAAGAGCCAATAAAAGGTGGCCAATATTTAAGATAATGTTCAAGATAAAATCATGCCATAGAAGTAGACCCTGAGATTATCTATGAATTACATTTATTCAGGAAAGGACTTCAACTATGATTTACATGTTTAAGATAACAGAATAGACAAAATAGATAATAAAAAGAATATAGACAAAGATTGGAATGCACAGAAAAGGTAAAACAATCATATAAAACTGACACAATATCTGAAATTAAGTATTTTATTAAATAGGTTATTAACATGTTACATGCAGAAGAAATGCCCAAAAGTAGAATGAACAAGTCAGTAAAAATACCAAAATTAACACAGAAATAAAAAAGAATGGAAAATAATTAAAGCATGAACCATTTTCTAAAAGAAAAAGAAGTAAGCACAAGTAAAATGTGAGCCTGCTAAATCACTTCAGTTGTATCTGATTCTTTGTGACTCCATGGACTATAGCATGTCAGGCTCTTCTGTCCATGGGATTCTCCAAGCAAGAATATTGGAGTGGGTTGCCACTCCCTCCTCTAAGGGTCTTCCTGACCAGGGGTCAAATCCATGTCTCTTACATCTCCAGCATTGGCAGGTGGGGTCTTTACCACTAGAGCCACCAGAGAAGCCCACAGTACAATGTAGATAATAGTAAAAATAAGAGAATATATCATTGAGAAGAAAATAAGTGTACAGCAAATAATATTTTTAAAAACCTGATAATTTAAAAATTTAATAAAACATGTGCTTCTAGAAGTTAGAAGGAGTAAAGGAAAGAGAGAGAGAGAGCAAAAGGAAGGATAAATCACTATTATCAGGAACAAATATAAAGTCATAAATAAAAAACATCAAAAAAAGTAGCTGTTATGAAGAACTTCAGTAAATTTCACAAAGTTGAAAAAGGACAAATACTTATAAAAAATCTGACAGAGAAGATATAGAGAAATCAGAGTATTCACTAATTATACTGAATATATTATTAGAAATCTTTGTCATAAAGGAAAACATAAGTCCAGATCTTTCCATTGATTAACTTGTCCAATCATCTACAAAGATAAAATAAAACAAAAACAAAACAAAGCAAAAAAGCTAATCTTCCAGAGATTAGAAAAAGGAGTAACTTTTATTTGGTGTCATGGTATTATTGCATAATAACCTTACTACCAAATCCTAAAAATGACTTAGGAGGGAAGAATTACAGATCTATCTTATGAAAAAGTATGAAAAAAATTCATAACATATAAAAAGACAATTTAACTCATTTAAAATAATAAAACTGATACATTGCTGGCTCTCAGACCACAATGAAATTAAATTAGATTTCAATAACAAAAAGATAGCTGGGAACTCCCAAACTACTAGGAAATTAAACAACATATTTCTGAATAACACAAGAGTCAAATAAGAAATTTCAAGAAAAATTTCACATATTTTTATCTAAAGCAAAATTAAATACAACTTAATAAAATCTGTGAATGCAGCTAGAAGTACTTAGAAGGAAATTTATAGCACTGAATTCATATATTAGAAAAGAATAAAATTCTAAAATAAATAATCTTTTATATTGAGAAATTAGAAAGAAAACAGCAAGTTAAATCCAAAGCAAGCAGAAAAATAGAAATAATAAGCATTAAAGCATAAACAAAAGCAATTAAAGCAGAAAATCAATTAGAGAAAGTCAATGAAACCAAAAGTTGGTTCATTAAAAAGATCTGTGAAATCAATAATCATCTAAACAGGTTACATATGAAAAAGTAATGAAAGAGACGATATCACTACAGATCCCATGAAAGTCAAAAGGATACAATTAACTATGTTCATAAATGCAATAATCTCAACGCTGCTGCTGCTGCTGTTAAGTCGCTTCAGTCATGTCCACCTCTGTGCGACCCCATAGATGGAAGCCCACCAGGCTCCCCAATCCCTGGGATTCTCCAGGCAAGAACACGTGAGTGGGTTGCCATTTCTTTCTCCAATGCATGAAAGTGAAAAGTGAAAGTGAAGTTACTCAGTCGTGTCCGACTCTTAGCGAGCCCATGGACTGCAGCCTACCAGGCTCCTCCAGGCACCAATTCCTTGAAACAGACAATCTGCCAAAATGGACACAAGAAGAAACAGACAATCTGATTCTTGGTATTTATCCAAAGGAATGGAAAATTTATCTCTACACAAAAACACACAGAGATATTAGAGCAATATCATTCATAATCACCAAGGTTTGGAAGCAACCAAGATGTCCCTCAGTATGTGAAAGAAGAAATAAATTGTAGGATGTCTTGACTAATGGAATATTATTCAAAACTAAAAAGAACTGACCTATCAAGTCAAGTATAGGGGACTGGAATGCAAAAGCAGGAAGTCAAGAGATATCTGGAGTAAGATGCAAATTTGGCCTTGGAGTACAAAATGAACCAGGTCAAAGGCTAACAGAGTCTTGCCAAGGGAACACACTGATCACAGCAAACACCCTCTTCCAACAACACAAGAGAAGACTCTACACATGGACATCACCAGATGGTCAATACCAAAATCAGATTGATTATATTCTTTGCATCAAAAGATGGAGAAGCTCTATACAGTCAGCAAAAGCAAGAATGGGAGCTGACAGTGGCTCAGATCATGAACTCCTTATTGCCAAATTCAAATTTAAATTAAAGAAAGTAGGGAAAACCCTAAACCACTCATGTATGCTGCTGCTAAGTCACTTCAGTCATGTCTGACTCTGTGCAACTCCACAGACAGCAGCCCAACCTAAATCAAATCCATTAGGATTATACAATGACAAACAGACTCAAGGGATTAGATCTGATAGACAGAGTGCCTGAAGAACTATGGATAGAGGTTCGTGACATTGTACAGGAGGCAGGGATCAAGACCATCCCCCCAAAAAAAGAAAT
The DNA here is from genome assembly GCF_002263795.3 of Bos taurus. Taxonomy (NCBI): domain Eukaryota; kingdom Metazoa; phylum Chordata; class Mammalia; order Artiodactyla; family Bovidae; genus Bos; species Bos taurus. Next base: position 20,795,949 of record NC_037344.1, on the reverse strand, counting down.
GCAAAAAGGCAAAATAGTTGTCTGATGAGGCCTTACGAATTGCTGAGAAAAGAAGAGAAGCTAAAGAAAAAGTAGAGAAGAAAAAATATACCCATTTGAATACAGAGTTCCAAAGAATAGCAAGGAGAGATAAGAAAGCTTTCCTCAGTGATCAACACAAAGAAATAGATGAAAACAATAGAATGGGAAAGCCTAGAGATCTCTTCAAGAAAATTAGAGATACCAAGGGTGCATTTCATGCAAAGATGAGCACAGAAAAGGACCTAACAGAAGCAGAAGATATTAAGAAGAGGTGGCAAGAATACACAGAAAAAGGATACAATAAAGATCTTCATGATCCATATAGCCATGATGGTGTGATCACTAACCTAGAGCCCAACATCTGGAGTGTGAAGTCAAGTGGGACTTAGGAAACATCACTACAAAAAAAGCTAGTGGAGGTGGTGGAATTCCAGTTGAGCTCTTTCAAATCCTGAAAGATGATGCTGTGAAAGTGCTGTACTCAATATGCCAGCAAATATGGAAAACTCAGCAGTGGCCACAGGACTGGAAAAGATCAGTTTTCATTTCAATCCCAAAGAAAGGCAATGCCAAAGAATGCTCAAACTACCACACAATTGCACTCATCTCACACGCTAGTAAAGTAATGCTCAAAATTCTCCAAGCCAGCCTTCAACAGTACATGAACCATAAACTTCCATTTGTTCAAGTTGGATTTAGAAAAGGCAGAGGAACCAGAGATCAAGTTGCCAACATCCGCTGGATCACTGGAAAAGAAAGAGATCCAGAAAAACATCTACTTTTGCTTTATTGACTATGACAAACGCTTTAACTCTGTGGATCACAACAAACTGTGGAAAATTTTTAAAGAGATGGGAATATCAGACCTCTGACCTACCTCCTGAGTAATCTGTATGCATGTCAAGAATCAACAGTTAGAACTAGACATGGAGCAACAGACTGGTCCAAATTGGGAAAGGAGTATGTCAAGGCTGTATATCATCACCCTGCTTATTTAATTTATATGCAGAGTACATCAAGTGAAATGCTGGGCTTGATGAAGTGAAAGGTGGAATCAAGATTGCCAGGAGAAATATCAAAACTTCAGATATGTGGATGACACTACCCTTATGGCAGAAAGTGAAGAAGAACTAAAGAGTCTCTTGATGAAGGTTAAAGAGGAGAGTGAAAAATTTGGCTTAAAATTCAACATTCAGAAAACTAAGATCATGGCATCTACTCCCATCACTTCATGGCCAATAGATGAGGATACAGTGAAAACAGTGAGAGGCTTTATATTTGGGGGCTCCAAGATCACTGCAGATGGTGACTGCAGCCATGAAATTAAAAGATGCTTGCTCCTTGAAAGAAAAGCTATGACCAAACTAGAGAGCATATTAAAAAGCAGAGACATTACTTTGTCAACAAACATCTGTCTAGTCAAAGCTATGGCTTTTCCAGTAGTCATGTATGGATGGGAGAGTTGGACTATAAAGAAAGCTGAGCGCCCAAGAATTGATGGTTTTGAACTGTGGTGTTAGAGGAGACTCTTGAGATTAACATGGACTAAAAGGAGATCCAACCAGTCCATCCTAAAGGAAACCAGTCCTGAATATTCATTGGAAGGACTGATGCTGAAGCTGAAACTCCAATACTTTGGCCACCTGATGCAAAGAACCCACTCATTGGAAAAGACCCTGATGCTGGGAAAGGCTGAAGGAGGGAGGAGAAGGGATGACAGAGGATGATATGGTTGGATGGCATCACCGACGCAATGGACATGAGTTTGAATAGGCTCCCAGCATTGGTGATGGACAGGGAAGTCTGGCATACTGCAGTCTATGGGGTCACAAAGGGTCAGAAACCACTGAGTGACTGAACTTGAACTGATCAAGTCATGAAAATACAGGGAAGAACTTTAAATGTATGTTTTCCATGGAAAAATCTAGTCTAAAAAGGCTGCATATTGTATGTTTCCATCTATCTGACATTATGAAAAAGGCAAACTATGGAGATAATAAAAAACAAAATCAGTGTTATGGGAGGGACTGGCTGTGGGGAAAACTGAGTCTTGCTCTGGTGTGCAGGGCTATGCTCAGTAAATCTTTAACGCAATTTTCTGCTGATGGGTGGGGTTGTGTTCCCTCCCTGTAGTTTGGCCTAAGATAAACTATGGTAGGGGTAATGGATTTATGGAATACGCCAGCATGATGCAGCTCCCAGGACTCTTGTAGTCAGTTCCGCTGAGTTCATATCAGGCCGCTGTCCACCCACACCACCAGCGGAGACTCCTGGTTACTCACAGCGAGTCTGTTTCAGTCTCTGTGGGGACACCACTCCTATTTCCTGAGTCCTGGTGCACAAAGGGTTTTGTTTGTTTCCTTCAAGAGCCTGTTTCCCTAGTTCTGTGGAACTTCTGTAATCAAAGGAGAAAAGGAAAGATATGGCCATGTGAAGGCAGAGTTCCTAAGAATAGCAAGGAGAGATAAAAAAGCCTTTCTACATGAATAAGAAAGCCTTTCTACATGATCAATGTAAAGAAATAGAGGAAAACAACAGAATGGGAAAGACTAGAAATCTCTTCAAGAAAATTAGTGATACCAAGGGAACATTTCCTGCAAAGAGCTTTAAAGGAGCTATTTTAAATATAATCAAGATCCTGAAGGAACAAATTTAAGGGTCTAACATCCATGTAATTTTTAACCTCAAAGATGAAAAGACAATAAAACAGAAAAGGTACGTGAAAAAATTATAGTAGAAAACACTAACTACATGTGAGATTGGGTGACTATTCTATCAGACTATGCAGGCTTCAGTACTGTTACCAGAAATAAAGAGGGAAATACAAATGTTAATAGGACCAATGAAACACTATGATAAAACAATTATAAGTGTGTATAGATTTAACAGATTTTCAGAATACACAGAGCAGGAAACTAACAAAATCAAAGGAATAATAGGAAAAAAAATTATAGATGGAAATTTTAATACAACTCTATTAGCAATTAGTACAATTCTAGATGAAAAATATCAGTAAGGATTCAGAAAATTTGAACAGAATAGTCACCAACTTTACATAAGTGAAATTTACACAGTATTATGCCCAACAGTTACAGAATACATATTTTATCAGGAGAATATGAAACATTCACCAAGATAAGCTAAAAGTCTAAATAAATAGCAAAAGAATAAAATATTTGAGAATGTATCTTCTGACAACATTGAAATTAAATCAGAATCAATAATACTTTATCTAGAAAATCATCAAATACTCAGAAATTAAACAGTACTACTAAAGCAATACTCACAGGGAAAATTTAACCATTAAATGCTTATATCCAAAAACAAAGTGTTACAACATTGATCTAAAACTTCTTTCTTAGAAATCAACAAAAAATAAAAGGTAAAGTAAAACACAAAGAAAGTTAGTAGAAGTTAGAGAAAAGAGAAGAAATCAATCTTAAGAGAAGAAAAATGCACAAAATTAACTAAACCAAAAGCTAATACTTAAAAATAAAATTAATGAATTTGAAAAACACTCAATATAATGGATAAAGAACAAAAGAGATAAGTTACTGATATCAGAAATGAAAGAAATTATAACAATTAGCACCTATTTGCAACCCCATGGAGTATACAGTCCATGGAATTCTCCAGGCCAGAATACTAGAGGTGGATAGCCTTTCCTTTCTCCAGGGGATCTTCCCAACCCAGAGATCGAACCCAGGTCTCCTGCATTTCAGGTGGATTCTTTACCACCTGAGCCACAAGGGAATTGATAAATATCAGAGTAATAGTAAAAGTTATAAACAACTTTATACTAATAAACTCTAGATATTTAAATGAATTGAAAAAATCTTGAAAAGAAATAAAACCTACCAAAATTGATACAAAAAACTCACTTGCTTATTAAATATTTGCAACAAAGAAGCATCCAGTATTCTTTCTTAAAGATATTACATATAATAATTAAAAAGAAACATAAAACTTATACATACTATTAATAATAGAGAGGAAGAAATAGAATAATAGATAGGAAGAAATATTTCCCAGGTGATTTTTCTAAGGTAACATATTTTTCATTCTAAAACTTATTAAAGATATCAAAAATATGAATATTACTGACCATAATTCCTCATAAGCCTAAATACAAAAATACTTAAGAAAATATAAAATTGAGCCCACCACTACAAAAAAATAGGAAGAATGTTGAATAAAAAATACATATTTTGTAAGGTTGGTGTTTTAAGATTATTTGATTTTAAAAAATTTGCTACTTTTTAAAGAGGCAGAAAACTTTCAAAGCAAAGTGACAATTTAATATTAACATACACAAAACATTAACTGTTAATGATCATGGATAGTGGATTGGATTCCCTATGTAATTAACATTGAGGATTACTTTAAATGGTGTTAATTCCTCATAACACGAAACTGAAAATTTTCAGATATATAGACAGTGCTTTGAAAAGTGAAAAGGAAATGAACATTAGGAAAAATAAGACTGGAGTCAAACATAAATTGGTAAGTCTATGACAATGGTGCTTGAATGTCAAGTACCCATCCCTGAATCTCTCCCCCTAATTTGTAAAGTTATTAGTAAAGTTCCCAGACTCCTGAAAACTGAGATTAAAATGCACAGCCTAAGCTAAGGTATAGTCTTTTGATGTAGTAAAAGTAAAAGCCAAAGTCACAATTCTAAATTAGCTTTAAGAGGGTAAATTATATGCTTTTATAAAGAGAAAGCAAGAAAGACAAGCTAAACGTTTCCCAAAATTGGTTGACCTTTGTGATCATATATGGACAACCCTTTTGTAATGAATGTTGAACTGAATTGTTTCAAAACCAATAACTCACTCATTTCAATTTACTCCTTTTAAGCCAGTGGAATCTATTACAGTTTGTACTGAGATTTTTGAGTATTTTTGGACTTCTCAGATGACTCAGTGGTAAAGAATCCAACTGCCAAGCAGGAGACTTGAGTTCAGTCCCTGGGTCTGGAAGATCCTCTGGAGATGTACAAACTGAATTTATGAAACTCAGAGATCAAATCTGTTGGATCATAGGAATACCAAGAGAATTCCAGAAAAAAAACATCTACTTCTTCTTCATTGCCTACATAGAAGCCTTTGACTCTGTGGATCACACAAACTGTGGAAAATTCTTAAGATGAGAATACCAGACTCCTTTACTTGCCTCCTAAGAAAACTATATGCAGGTCAAGAAGCAACAATTAGAACTGGACATGGAACAAAAGATTGGCTCCAAATTGGGAAAGGAGTACGTCTAGCTCTATATTGTCACCCTACTTATTAACTTATATGCAGAGTGCAACATGCAAAATGCTGAGCCAGATGAAGCACAAGCTGGAACCAAGGTTCCTGGGAAAATTTCATAACCTCAGATATACAGATGACACCACCCTTATGGCAGAAAATGAAGAGGAACTAAAGAGCCTCTTGATGAAAGTGAAAGAGGAGAGTGAAAAGCTGACTTAAAACTCCACATTCAAAAACATAGATCATGGCATCCGGTCCCATCACTTCAGTTCAGTAGCTCAGTCGTGTCTGACTCTGCGACCCCATGGACAGCAGTACGCCAGGCTTCCTTGTCTATTACGAACTCCCAGAGCTTACTCAAACTCATGTTCACTGAGTCTGTGATGCCATCCAACGATCTCATCCTCTGTCGTCCCCTTCTCCTCCCACCTTCAATCTTTCCCAGCATCAGGGTCTTTTCCAGTGAGTCAGTTCTTTGCATCAGGTGGCCAAAGTATTGGAGTTTCAGCATCAGTCCTTCCAGTGAATATTCAGAACTGACTTCCTTTAGGATGGACTGGTTGGATCTCCTTGCTGTCAAAGGGACTCTCAAGAGTCTTCTCCAACACCACAGTTCAAAAGCATCAATTCTTGGGTGCTCAGCTTTCTTTTTTTTTTTTTGTATTCTCTCTAATTTTATTTTATTTTTAAACTTTACATAATTGTATTAGTTTTGCCAAATATCAAAATGAATCCGCCACAGGTATACATGTGTTCCCCATCCCGAACCCTCCTCCCTCCTCCCTCCCCATACCATCCCTCTGGGCCGTCCCAGTGCACCAGCCCCAAGCATCCAGCATCATGCATCGAACCTGGACTGGCAACTCGTTTCCTACATGATATTTTACATGTTTCATTGCCATTCTCCCAAATCTTCCCACCCTCTCCCTCTCCCACAGAGTCCATAAGACTGTTCTATACATCAGTGTCTCTTTTGCTGTCTCGTACACAGGGTTATTGTTACCATCTTTCTAAATTCCATATATATGCGTTAGTATACTGTATTTATGTTTTTCCTTCTGGCTTACTTCACTCTGTATAATAGGCTCCAGTTTCATCCACCTCATTAGAACTGATTCAAATGTATTCTTTTTAATGGCTGAGTAATACTCCATTGTGTATATGTACCACAGCTTTCTTATCCATTCATCTGCTGATGGACATCTAGGTTGCTTCCATGTCTTGGCTATTATAAACAGTGCTGCGCTTTCTTTATAGTCCAACTCTCACATCCATACATGATTTCTGGAAAAACCAAAGCTTTGACTAGACAGACCTTTGTTGGCAAAGTAATGTGTCTGCTTTTTAATATTCTGTGTAGTTTGGTCATAGCTTTTCTTCCAAGGAGCAAGGGGCTTTTAATTTCATGGCTGCAGTCACCATCTGCAGTGATTTTGGAGCCCCAAAAATAAAGTCTGTCACTGTTTCCATTGTTTCCCCATCTATTTGGCATGAAGTGATGGGACCAGATGCCATGATCCTAGTTTTCTGAATGTTGAGTTTTAAGCCAACTTTTTCACTTTCCTCTTTCCAGTTCCATCACTTCATGGCAAATGGATGGGGAAACTGACAGCTTTTATTTTCTTACATTCAAAAATCACTGCAGATGGTGACTGTAGCCATGAAACAAAAAGGCACTTACTCCTTGGAAGTAAAGCTATGACCAACCTAGGCAGCACATTAAAAAACAGAGACATTACTTTGCCAACAAAGGTCCATATAGTCGAAGCTATGGTTTTTCCAGGAGTTTTGTATGAATGTGAGAGTTGGACTATAAAGAAAGCTGAGCACTGAATAATTGATGCTTTTGAACTGTGGTGTTGGAGAAGACTCCTGAGAGTCCCTTGGACTGCAAACAGATCAAAACAGTCAATCCTAGAGGAAATTAATCCAAATATTCATTAGAAGGAATGATGCTGAAGCTGAAGCCTCAATACTCTGGCCATCTGATGCAAAGAGCTGACTCCTTGGAAAAAACCGACACTGGGAAAGATCGATGGCCAGAGGAGAATGGGACAACAGAGGACGAGATGGTTAGATGGCATCACAGACTCAATAGACATTAGTTTGAGCAAGCTCTGGGAGATGAAGGACAGGGAAGCCTGGCCTACTGCAGTCCAAGGCATCTGGAAGAGTCAGACACGACTGAGCAACAATAAAAAGTCCTAACCAGTTGTTAGATGGGAAGGAGGAATTAGTGGGCAGAGTAGAGAGGATTTTTGTGATAGTTAAACTATTTTGTATGATATTACCATGCTGGACAAATATTTATAATTTGTTCAAAATCATAGAATGTACAACATCGGGGTGAACCTTAATATAAACTAAGGATTACGGGTAATACTGCTATGCCCATTAAGTCCTCTGATTTGAACTAATGTGGTAGGGATGCTGATAGAAGAAGAAGTTGTACAGGTGTGGGAGCAGAAATTTCATTGGAATTCTTGTACTTTCTGCACAACTTTGCTATGAAACGAACTGCTCAAAAAAGTCATCTCATAAACATACACACCAAATAACAAACCCTAACAGAAAATACTCAAGTAAAACCAAGGGATACATATTAAAGGGTAACTTATCACAATGAAAGCAAGATTGCAGTCTGAGGGACTCTCAAGAGTCTTCTCCAACATCTAATAACTATAGATGCCAGCAACTAGGCCAGTGATCAAAACATTCCAGGTCCATCTACAATTCAGACCGTCATTCACACTAGTTTTCTTAAAGGTTTCCAAACAAGTAGGGAGAGCACTATAGTGGGGATTTCAGAGTCCCTGGAGGCAAAAGGGGAAAACAGTAGCTGTTTGTTTATCTATTCGCAGGTGGCTCAGTGGTAAAGAATCTGCCTGCCAATGCCAGAGATGCAGGTTTCATCCTTGAGTTGATAAGATCCCCTGGAGGAGGAAATGGCAACCCACTCCAGTACTCTTGCCTGGAAAATCCCATGGGCAGAGGAGTCTGGTAGGCTTTAGTCCATGGGTTTGCAGAGTCATACACTATTGAGTGACTGAGCACACAAGCAGGCACCAAACCAATAGAGTGTCAACCACAAGAATACTAGTCCAGTTCCAGAGGAGTTTTCCCACAAACTTGGAGACAGAAATGGTAGGGAACTCACAGAAGCAGAAGATATTAAGAAGAGGTGGCAGGAATACACAAAAGAACTGTACAAAAAAGATCTTCAGTTCAGTTCAGTTCAGTCGCTCAGTCGTGTCCGACTCTTTGCGACCCCATGAATCATAGAACGCCAGGCCTCCCTGTCCATCACCAATTCCGGGAGTTCACCAAGACTCACGTCCATCGAGTCAGTGATGCCATCCAGCCAGCTCATCCTCTGTCGTCCCCTTCTCCTCCCATCCCTGATCCCTCCCATCATCAGAGTCTTTTCCAATGAGGCAACTCTTCCCACAAGGTGGCCAAAGTATTGGAGTTTCAGCTTCAGCATCATTCCCTTCAAAGAAATCCCAGGGCTGATCTCCTTCAGAATGGACTGGTTGGATCCCCTTGCAGTCCAAGGGACTCTCAAGAGTCTTCTCCAACACCACAGTTCAAAAGCATCAATTCTTCAGCGCTCAGCTTTCTTCACAGTCCAACTCTGACATCCATACATGACCACTGGAAAAACCATAGCCTTAACTAGACAGACCTTTGTTGGGAAAGTAATGCCTCTGCTTTTCAATATGCTATCTAGGTTGGTCATAACTTTTCTTCCAAGGAGTAAGCGTCTTTTAATTTCATGGCTGCAGTCACCATCTGCAGTGATTTTGGAGCCCCCCAAAATAAAGTCTGACACTTTTTCCACACGACCCAGATAATCATGATGGTGTGATCACTCACCTAGAGCCAGGCATCCTGGAATGTGAAGTCAAGTGGGCCTTAGGAAGCATCATCACAAACAGAACTAGTGGAGGTGATGGAATTTCAGTTGAGCTATTTCAAATCCTAAAAGATGATGCTGTGAAAGTGCTGCACTCAATATGCCAGTAAATTTGGAAAACTCAGCAGTGGCGACAGGACTGGAAAAGGTCAGTTTTCATTCCAATCCCAAAGAAAGGCAATGCCAAAGAACACTCAAACTACCGCACAATTGCACTCATGTCACTCCAGTACTCTTGCCTGGAAAATCCCATGGACGGAGGAGCCTGGTGGGCTGCAGTCCATGGGGTCGCTGAGGGTCGGACATGATTGAGCGACTTCAGTTTCACTTTTCACTTTCATGCATTGGAGAAGGAAATGGCAACCCACTTCAGTGTTCTTGCCTGGAGAATCCCATGGACAGGTGAGTCTGGTGGGCTGCCATCCATGGGGTCACACAGAATCGGACATGACTGAAGTGACTTAGCAGCAGCAGCAGCACTCACTAGTAAAGTGATGCTTAAAATTTTCCAAGCCAGGCTTAAGCAATACGTGAACCGTGAACTTGCAGATGTTCAAGCCAATTTTAGAAAAGGCAGAGGAACCAGAGATCAAATTGCCAACATCCGCTGGATCAGCAAAAAAACAAAAGAGTTCCAAAAAAAATGTCTATTTCTGCTTTATTGACTATGCCAAAGCCTTTGACTGTGTGGATCACAATAAACTGTGGAAAATTCTGAAAGAGATGGGAATATCAGGCCACCTGACCTGCCTCTTGAGAAATCTGTATGCAGGTCAGGAAGCAACAGTTAGAACTGGACATGGAACAACAGACTGGTTCCAAATAGGAAAAGGAGTACATCAAGGCTGTATATTGTCACCCTGCTTATTTAACTTATATGCAGAGTACATCATGAGAAACGCTGGGCTGGATGAAGCACAAGCTGGAATCAAGATTGCCAGGAGAAATATCAATAACCTCAGATATGCAGATGACACCACCCTTATGGCAGAAAGGGAAGAAGGACTAAAGAACCTCTTAATGAAAGTGAAAGAGGAGAGTGAAAAAGTTGGCTTAAAGCTCAACATTCAGAAAACTAAGATCATGGCATCTGGTCCCATCACTTCATGGCAAATAGATGGGGGAAACAATGGCTGACTTTATTTTGGGGGGCTCCAAAATCACTGCAGATGGTGATTGCAGCCATGAAATTAAAAGACGCTTACTCCCTGGAAGGAAAGTTATGACCAATCTAGGCAGCATATTAAAAAGTGGAGACATTACTTTGTGAACAAAGGTTTGTCTTGTCAAGGCTATGTTTTTTCCAGCGGTCATGTATGGATGTGAGAGTTGGACTATAAAGAAAGCTGAGCACCGAAGAATTGATGCTTTTGAACTGTACTATTGGAGAAGAGTCTTCTCTTGCTGTCCTCCCTTGGACAGCAAGGACATCCAGCCAGTCCATATTAAAGGAGATCAGTCCTGGGTTTTCACTGGAAGTACTGATGTTGAAGCTGAAACTCCAGTACTTTGGCCTCATGCTGTGAAGAGGTGACTCATTTGAAAAGACCCTGATGCTGGGAATGATTGAAGGCAGGAGGAGAGGGGGACAACAGAGGATGAGATGGTTGGATTGGCATCACTGACTCAATGGACTTGTGTTTGGGTGGACTCTGGGAGTTGGTGATGGACAGGAAGGCCTTGCATGCTGCGGTTCATGGGGTCTCAGAGAATCGGACATGACTGAGCGACTGATTTGAATGGAGACTTTTAGGGATGAATTTTGAAGGATGAGAACACTGTTCCATGCCCCTTCTTCTTTAAAAAAATAATTAAGAATTCTAAAAAATTATACAAAGCCAAAGTCAATTCATTCTAAGAAGGCAATTTATTTTTTAAAACATGCATTAAAAGAATTTCCCAAATTTATCAAAGCCATTTACTTATTTAGTAGTTCAACAAAAGAGAGTAGTTGGGGTTTTCAGATGAAGATACATGATGGTGAAAAAGTATTACACAGAAGTAAGTGTAGGAAAGAAAAAAAAAGCTAAATTTATGATACTGAATGACCTAGAAGATAAAGTGTCATGGTAATTTTTCCATTATAAGTGAATAGAATAGAACTGTGCAGTGCACCCATTACTGAATAACTCTGTAGCACTGAAAAAAATCATTCCTTTACAGTAGTTATATTACTTTCAATTTGACATGTATTTGTCTCTAATAGCCTCTAGAACACTAAAATTGCAATAAATTCTACTAACTGGACTGGTCATAATAAAAATTTCATATTAGGTGAAATTTATCTTTGTAACTCTGCCACTCTCCATATTTGCCCCTCTCATTTCATTTCCCTAGAAGAAGACTAAATGTTCAGATTAAACAACCTTCATGACTTTCAATCCTCCTATGCCATACTCCCTGTTTTTAGTGCCTCAACTACTTTCAATCTCCCTCCATACACTCCAAAATTCTCACTTGAATCATCTCACATAATGCGACTAAAAAATCTTTATTCTTGCTTTTAACTATCTTGAAGGCATTGCTAATCAGTAGACATTGATATTTTGTGATAGCACAGGTAGCCATCATCCTCTCTGCAGACCTGGCTCCATCACTTACATCCCCTTGTCCTATATCTCATTACTTCTTGCTTGGTGGCATTCATTCCCTTCATTGTATAAAACAGTTACATTGTATCTCTAAAATTGTTTTTTTTTTTTTTTTAATATTCTTGTCTCTCAAATTACCAATATATCATTTTTCTGTATATATATATATATATATTTTACATATTCTATCATTTACAATTCAAGCAGCTTTTGGCTGAATCACTCCCCATAATCTACCCTAGAGCCAACAGTCATTGAAATACTTTCAAGATTAATAAACACTTTTCTATCTTTAAGTCACTTAAGTTGTCTATACCTATCCTTGTCATACATCTTTGAAGAAAAATCCAATAGTGGATGGAAATAGAGGTCGGCTGCCTGGAGTAAAACGTCTGGACTTCAAAATATTCTTTTCTGCCTCAGAATAGAATTTATTTGGCAAATTTATCCTTCCAGAATCCTACAAAAATTTTCAGGTTCAGAAACTTTATTTGATTAGAAAATATAATTTATCAGAATCAGGAATGAATCTGAGAATGACAGCATAGTATACTGTTGAAAGCACAGACTATGGGCCAGCCTGCTTGGGTGGAGTCCCAGGTCTACAGCTTTCTAGTGACAAGACCTTAAACAAGTTACTTAACCATTCTGTCCCTTGATCTTCCATTCTGTAACATAAGAACATCAGTAGGGATTTTGCAAGGATTACATGAGATAGATACAAGAAGGCACAAAGAATAGTGCCTTCTCATTACAAATGCTTTATAAGTATTAACTATTATTTAATTAACTATTAAGTAACATTTTAAGCTAAAAGATAATGAGAGTAATGGGTAGCAGTTTGATGTAACACTATACCCTGATATAATCTTTTGGTAGCTGAATCCAAACTAGAGATAGCTAAAGAAGCAATTTGGATAAATCATCATTCACTGTCAGTAAGTATAAAGAATATTTGAATTACACATGATGAAAGAATTTTTTTGAATAACCAGAAACTGTTATTAGTATACAGGGCATAGATTGATAGGAACATATTATTTGTAATAGTACAGGAGATTTCTTTTCAGATGCTGTGTGAGACAGTCAGTCCCAATTCAGAAAGGAATCACTTGACTATTACTTCCTTCAACCCTTCTCCAAAAGTTCACTCATTAATATTTTCTTGAGGAAGCGGTAATGGTAATCAAGGTTTATTCCTAACTTCAGTTCAGTTCAGTTTAGTCACTCACTCATGTCCACCTCTTTGCGACCTATGGACCACAGCATGCTGGGCCTCCCTGTCCATCACCAACTCCCGGAGTTTACCCAAACTCATTTCCATTGAGATGGTGATGCCATGCAACAAACGCATCCTCTGTCATTTCCTTCTCCTCCTGCCTTAAATTTTTCCCAGAATCAGGGTCTTTTCAAATGAGTCACCTCTAAACAGCAGGTGGCCAAAGTGTTGGAGTTTCAGCTTCAACATCAGTCCTTCCAATGAACACTGAGGACTGATCTCTTTTAGGATAGACTGGTTTGATCTCCTTGCTGTCCAAGGGACTCTCAAGAGTCTTCTCCAACACCACAGTTCAAAAGCATCAGTTATTCGGCACTCACTTTCTTTATAGTCCAACTCTCACATCCATACATGACTACTGGAAAAATCATACCCTTGACTAGATGGACCTTTGTTGGCAAAGCAATGTCTCTGCTTTTCAATATGCTATCTAGGTTGGTCATAGCTTTTCTTCCAAGGAGTGTCTTTTCATTTCATGGCTGCAGTTGCCATCTGCAGTGATTTTGGAGCCCCCCAAAAAGAAAGTCTGACACTGTTTCCACTGTTTCCCCATCTATTTTCCATGAAGTGATGGGACCAGATGCCATGATCTTCATTTTCTGAATGTTGAGCGTTAAGCCAACTTTTTCACTACCCACTTTCACTTTCGTCAAGAGGCTTTTTAGTTCCTCTTCACTTTCTGCCATAAGGGTGGTGTCATCTGCATATCTGAGGTTATTGATATTTCTCCCAGAAATCTTGATTCCAGCTTGTGCTTCCTCCAGCCCAGCGTTTCTCATGATGTACCCTGCATATAAGTTAAATAAGCAGGGTGAAAATATAGAGCCTTGATGTACTCCTTTTCCTATTTGGAACCAGTCTGTTTTTCCATGTCCTAGGTAATGCCAAATCACCCCACAAAGGGGCTGTAACAATTTACACTTGCAGCAGCAATATATAAGTTTTCTTATTTCTTTACATTGTTACCAATACTGTTATTGGAATACATTTAAATTATTGTTTAATTTAGGGGAATGACAGGTACTAATGTAGCTATAATTTTGCATTTCTGTAATTTCTAAAGAACTTGAAATCCTTTTCATTTATATATGTACTACACTGACCACCTAAGAAAGTAAGTTTATATATTTTGTCAGTTGTACAATTTAGCATTTCTGCATCTAACCTTTTATAGGAGGGAGTTTTGAATGCTAGATATGAATTATCTGTCATAATGTTCATTTGAAATATATTGTAGGTTAAAACGTGGTTTTTACTCTTTTGAGTAGTTTATTTCCAGGTATCTTTTCAAGCAATAAATTTAAATACAATCAAGTTATCATACTTTTAATATATGTTTTCTGTTTTCATATGTCTTAATACTCTGCATTCAGTCCTAAAGAATATTCATAAAATGTGCTTACATAGAAATGTATAATACCCAGGAATTTTATATACAATGTGAATCTAAGATTCACCTTTTAAAATGGAAAATCAGTTTTAGGATCACTTGTTCTCCATTTACCTCTAATTCCACCTGTGTCATATATTTGTCGTTCAGTCACTCAGTCATGTCTGACTCTTTGCTACCCCATGAACTGCAGCATGCCAGACTTCCCTGTCCTTCACCACCTCCCAGAGTTTGTTCAAACTCATGTTCATTGAGTTGGTGATGCCATCCAACCATCTTATCCTCTGTCATCCCCTTCTCTTCCTGCCTTCAATGTTTCTGTGAATCAGGGTCTATTCTAATGAGCCAGCTCTTTGCATCAGGTGGCCAAAGTATCAGAGCTTCAGCTTCAGCATCAGTCCTTCCAATGAATATTCAGGATTGATTTCCTTTAGGATTGACTGTTTTGATCTCCTTGCAGTCCAAGGGACTCTCAAGAGTCTTCTCCAAACCACAGTTCAAAAGCATCAATTCTTTGGTACTCAGTCTATAAAGTGTTCAAGAAATATTGGTCCATATCTGGGCCCCTTTTTCTGTGGCAATGATCATTTATCTTTACCACAGCAAAACTCTAGTGTCTTGATTACCACTGCTTTATGGAAGTGTCTTAACTTGTATCAGTGCATTTACTCTCTCCTGATTTCTCGATAAAATTATCCCCTCTGTCACTGCTGTTTTATATGTTTTTATATTCAGCTTATCAATTTCCACCAAAAAATGGGATTTTTATTTTTTTAGAATTGTAATGAATTCATTCATTAATTTGGAGAGAATTGACATCCTTGTTATAATGAATCTTTTTAATGAACAAAATATATAAATATCAAGTTATTTATATCATATTTTATGCCATTGTTGTTCAGTTGCTAAATAGTGTCCAGCTCT
Source organism: Bos taurus (assembly GCF_002263795.3). NCBI lineage: Eukaryota > Metazoa > Chordata > Mammalia > Artiodactyla > Bovidae > Bos > Bos taurus. The sequence goes on along the minus strand of NC_037344.1, from coordinate 20,780,570 downwards.
TTGTGACCCCATGGACTGCAGCACGGCAGGCTTCCCTGTCCTTCACTGTCTTCCTGACATGCCTGCTTAGTCGCTTTAGTCATGTCTGATTCTTTGCACCTCTATGGACTGTAGTCCACAAGGAGTTTGCTCAAAATCACATCCCTTGAGTCAGTGATGCTATCTAACCATCTCATCCTCTGCCACCCATTTCTCCTTTTCCCTTCCATCTTTCCCAGTATCAGGATCTTTTCCAATGAGTTGGCTCTTCACATTAGGTTGACAAATATGGGAGCTTCAGCAACAGTCTTTCTGATGTATATTCAGGGTTGATTTCTTTTATGATTGACAAGTTTGGTCTACTTGCAATCCAAAGGACTCTCAAGAGTCTTCTTCAGCAACACAATTTAAAGCATCAGTTCTTCAGTGCTCAGCCTTCTTTATGGTCTAACTCTTACATTTATATATGACTATTAGAAAACCATAGCTTTTACAATATGCACCTTTGACAGCAAAGTAATGTCTCTGCTTTTTAACACACTGTCTAGGCTCATATAGCTTTCCTTCCAAGGAGCAAGCATATTTTAATTTCATCTCTGCAGTCACCATCTGTTGTGATTTTGGACCCCAAGAAAAGAAAATATGTCACTCCCTTTTCCCCCTTCTATTTGCCAGGAAGTAATGGAACCAGATATCATGACCTTAGTTTTTTGAATGTTGAGCTTTAAGCCAGCTTTTTCACTCTCCTCTTTCACCCTCATCAAGAGGCTCTTTAGCTCCTCTTCACTTTCTGCCATTACAGTGGTATCATCCACATATCTGAGGTTGTTGATATTTCTCCCAGCAGTCTTAATTTCAGCTTGTGATTCATCCAGCCTGGCATTTCGCATGATGTACTCTGCATAAATAAGCAGGGTGACAATATATAGTGTTTTCATACTCCTTTACCAGTTTGGAACCAATCCACTGTTCCATGTTCAGTTCTAACTATTGTTTCTTGACCTGCATAGAGGTTTCTCAGGCGACAGGTAAAGTGGTCTGTTACTCCCCTTCTCTTTAAGAATTTTCCAGTATGTTGTGATCTACACAGTCAAGGCTTTAGGGTAGTCAATGGAGCAGAAGTAAATGTTTTTTCTTCTGGTAATTCCTTACTTTCTCTATGATTCAATGAATGTTTGCAATTTGATCTCTGGCTCTTCTGCCTTTTCCAAACCCAGCTTGAACATCTGGAAGTTCTCAGTTTATGTATTGCTGAATCCTAGCTTGAAGAATTTTGAGCATAACCTTGCTGGCATGTGTAATGAACACAACTGTATGGAACTTTGAACATTCTTTGGCATTGCCCTTCTTTGGGATTGAAATGAAAAGTGACCTTTTCCAGTCTCATGGCCACTGCTATTATCTAAATTTCTGACATATTGAGAATAGCACTTTAATAGCACCATCGTTTAGGCTTTTATGTCATTAATAAATTTTAAAAATTATTCTCCACAAAACAATTGGATATTTCTTGACAAATGCATTCCTGCATACATCATATTAAAAATTTTATAATTTTTAAACTATATTTTCTTATTCTTTTAAATCAAGAATAGGAATGCAATTAATTGAAAAAAAGATTTTGTAGCCAAAAAATCTACTTAAAGTCTTCTCCACACTATTAATTTGTCATTATATTATCATTGTTCCTTCTCTCCAGTTTTACACTAGTTCCTATCTTTGTCATTCTGAGTTGGCTATGGCCTCATATATAATAGTAAATAAAAATAGTTAGAAAAGACATTTGTTCACATTCTTTCATTTTACAGAATATGGTTCTAACATTTCACCATTAAATATTATGTTGTTCCTCTTCAGCTTTAGGAAGTATCCTGCAAATACAATAGTGTAAAGTTTAAAAATAAAATAAAATTAAAAAATAAAAAATAAAATAAATGGATATTGACTTTCAGTAAATACTTTTTCCACAGGAACAAGATGGCAGAGGAGTAGGTGGACATGAAGTACATTTTCTCCAGAGAAACATCAGGAATACACCTTTAGAAGCACTTGCAGAACACCAGCTGAGAGTGGACAAGAGTGCCTGACTACTGGAAAATAGTATATAGAACCACACTAAACTCGGTAGGACAAAGGAACTAGAGGGGAAACAGGAGTGTTAGTAGGACTGGACTTGCCCTTGGTAGTGGGGAAACTGAAGCAGGGGTCCGTCCGATCCCCACATCAGGGCAATTGTCTGGGTCAGAGGAGAAACATTTAAGGCTGAGACTAAAGTAGCTGATCTGTGACAGACTAAATATAATGAGAATCAGACAGTCCTTGCTGCAGTCAAACCCACCCCAGATAGGGATGCAGGTCCCCTAGAAGACACAGCAGCTGGGAGCTGAAGCCTACAGATTGTGAAGCAATCCCAGGGAAAGGGCTACTGTTGACTGTGGAGAGATGGACTGAGGGGACCTGAGGGAGAAGATTGTGGTGGGAAATATCTGTGGAGGAAAGCCAGGCAGCCATGGAAGCAAGGTGATACTGCTGAGTCATGCATAGGGGGTGGAGCCATCACCATAGCCTCTCTCTCCCCACGTGCCAGCACCGGCAGCTAAACAATAGACAGGCAGCCCATCTAGCACTTGACGCATAGAACAGAGTATGACCAAATCCAGGGTGCCCCTTTATTGCTTGGTGCTCCAATATACAAAGAAGAAGCCCAGTGAGGGGCCCCTCTCTATGTGCCTGACACGCTGATCTACAGAGTAGGACCCCAGCTAGGGGGGGTCCCTCTATGTGTACGATAGGCCAAACAACAGAGAAGGACCCCAGACAAGAGAGCTATCTAAGTGCCTGAATGGGCAGAGCTACATAGAAAAGACCAGCCAGAGAGACCTGATTGCTAGCTACCAAAGACTTGAAAAAATACCCTGATAAAGCCATAACACCTGCGGTTGAAGCAATCCATGTCCCTGCACACTTGGCCCCATCAGGGTCCCCGTGATCCAAGCAGCTGTGCCGCCTTCATGCTTAATCCTCACTGGGGTAGAGCTTCCACAGGTGAAAAAAGTCTAGTGTCTATGCATGCGGGGTCACTTTGGTTGTGTCCAATTTTTGTGCCCCTTTCAATTGTGGCCTGGCAGGCTTCTCTGTCAGGGGGGTTCTCCAGGCAAGAATACTGGAGGGTATTGGTCAATTCTGATTGCCATACCTTTCTATAGCACTATATTTCCTGCTGCCATAGCTGGTAACTCCTGTGAGTACCTGATACTGCCAGAGCCACTTTGACCCAAGCAGCTGCACCACCTCCACACCTGGCCCTCACTGGGGCAAACCAAGTCCTCCGGGGCAGCCTCAGGAACAAATCCAGGGGATGAACCACTTGCAGTGGTGGAAATAAAACCACAGTTGAAACCCAGGAGCAGAGTGGCTAAGGAAGCAGACCTCAAACCTTCCCACCAGCTGTATAAGCTGCAGATTAAATCCAAATGATCAACTAGGGAGACTCTGTGTCTATGGAGTATATAAAAGGACATTGAGAGTTCCCACAAAAGAAAACAAATTAGTTATGTTAGCTGTGGACATTGGAAGCAAGAACACAAAGGAGTAGGATAAGATTAGAGTTTGAGCTGCCCCCACATCAGGCCCGGAAACCAGTGCAATGTTGGAGGGCATACTAGGGAGGAGCTGGACTGTGACTCCCAGCGAGGGAAAGGACTCTAACAGCAGAGACTCAAAAAAAACATTATTTTTATATTTGACATGTTCAGAAGTTTCTTTTGGATATTTTTCCTTTTTCTTGGTTCCCTCTGTGGTAGCTGTTAATTTTATTAGCAATATGAAATCTAAATATGTTTGGGTATTTTTAAAAATTTAATCAAACTTTTTATTGCTGTTATAAACCTCTGCCTCTATATTGGCATTTTGAAGTTCTGTGGAGTTTTCATTTTCTTTTCTCTTGTTTTTGCAATTTTAATTTTTAAATTTTTAAACCTATTATTATTTTTTCTACATCTGTTCCTTCATTTGCTATTCCTACTGTTCTTTTACCCTTACAGTTAATTTTTAGTATATATAAATCTTCTTTATCTACCTCTAACTTTGCACTCCTATTCTTTCTTTCTTCTCTTTCTTTCCTTTTTTTCTCACCATATTGTTAGTTTTCTTTTCATTGTTTTCTTTATCAGTTGACACCTTGCTTTAGTTTGTTTTTCAGTTTGTGGTTTGTTTAGTTTTGTTCTTAACTGGTGGATATTATTTTTTGGTTTCCTTTGTTCACCAGGTCAATCTATTGTACCTTATTTTTGTTGGACTATTTTGATTTTGCTTATGGGTATATATGTATATGTGTATATTCCATTATTTTCATTATTATTTGCCTTATTTGTAACTGCCATTTGCCTGGAGTTCTTCTTTGGTTTCTCATTTTTGGACATTTGTTTTCATCTCATTTAACGCCAAAACAGACGATCTGTGGAAACTCCATTCCTGACCCGAGATCAAGCACTGAGCCTTTTAAGTGGGAACACTACTCCAAGACTCTAGAGTACCAGAGAACTCCTAACCCTAGGGAGTATCAAATAGTGAGAACTCACACAAAAGAAACCACATGAATACAAGACCCAGGATCACCCAACTACCAGTAGCTTCTTGTGCACGATGGCTCATCCAAACAAAAAACAAGACAAAAATACAAACTCAATTATCAGCAGAGATGATTACCAATTCACTCAGCCCTGGCCATCGGGGTGGGATGGGGGCGACCCTCAGCAAAATCTCACCCTATATGAAGCTTACACAAACCACTGGGCCAACTTTAGGAGGGAAGAAACCAAAAGGAAGAAAGAATTCAACCTTGAAGCCTGGGAAAAAGAGACCTCAAACACAAGATTTAAAAAAAAAAAATGAAAAGGCAGAGAAATACTGTAAAATTGAAGGAACAAACTAGAAACACAGAAGTCTAAATAAATGAAGAGGAAATATGCAAACTTTCTGAAAAAGAATTCAGAGTAATGATAGTAAAGATCAAAAACCTTGAAAATAGAATGAAGAAAATGAAAGAATCAATTTTAAAAGACCTAGAAAAATTAAAGAATAAACACACAGAGACAAACAATGCAATTACTAAATATTTTTTTAAAAAATAAAACAAAACTCTAGAAGGAATCAATAGCAGAAAACCTGAAGCAGAAAAATGGAACAGTGAGCTGGAAGATAAAATGGTGGAAATAATTGCTGAAGAGCAGAACAAAGAAAAAAGAATGAATAGAACTGAGGATAGTCTCAGAGACCTCTGGGACAATATTGCATGCACCAACATTTGAATTATAGGGTTGCCAAAAGAAGAAGAAAAAAATACAGGGTGTGATAAAATTTTTGAAGAGATTATTGATTGACGAAAATTTCCCCAACATGGAAAAGAAAGTACTCAATCAAGTCCATGAGGTGCAAAGAGTTCCATATAGGATAAACCCAAGGAGAAACACACCAAGACATATATTAATCAAACTAAAAAAGATTAAACACAAAAAAAGAATGTTAAAAGCAGCAAGGGAGAAGAAACAAGTAACATACAAGGGAAATCCCATATGTTTAACAACTGATCTTTCAGCAGAAACTCTGCAGGCCAGAAGGGAATGGCAGAATATATTTAAAGTACTGAAAGTGAAAAATCTACAATCAAAATTAGTATACCTGGCAAGGATCTCATTCAAAACTGATGGAGAAATCAAAAGCTTTTCAGATAAGCAAAAGTTAAGAGAATTCAGTACCACCAAATCAGCTTTGCAACAAATGTTAAAGGGACTTATAGTCAGGAAAAACAAGAGAAGAAAAGAATCTATAAAAACAAACCCCCCAAAATTAAGAAAATGGCAATAGGAACATATATATCAATAATTACTTTAAATATAAATAAATTAAATGCTCCAACCAAAAGACACAGACTGACTGAATGGATACAAAAAAAGACCCATATATGTCTACATATATATATGTATATTTGATGTTTTAATATATATATATATGTATATAAATATACATATATGTCTACATATATGGGTCTACAAGAAACCCACTTCAGACCTAAAGACACACACAGACTGAAAGTGAGAGGATGGAAAAATATATTCCATGGAAATGGAAATCCTAATTTATGATGCTGTTAGAGTACTGCACTCAATATGCCAGCAAATTTGAAAAACTCAGCAGTGGCCATAGGACTGGAAAAGGTCAGTTTTCATTCCAATCCCAAAAAAGGCAATGCCAAGGAATGCTCAAACTACCACACAATTGCACTCATCTCACACACTAGCAAAGTAATGCTCAAAATTCTGCAAGCCAGGCTTCAGCAATATGTGAACCATGAACTTCCAGATGTTAAAGCTGGATTTAGAAAAGGCAGAGGAACCAGAGATCAAATTGCCAACATCTGTTGGATCATCAAAAATGCAATAAAGTTCTAGGAAAACATCTACTTCTGCTTTATTGACCATGCTAAAGCCTTTAACTGTGTGGATCACACAAACTTTGGAAAATTCTTCAAAAGATGGGAAAACAAGATCACCTTACCTGCCTCCTGAGAAATCTGTATGCAGGTTAAGAAACAACAGTTAGGAATGGACATGGAACAATAGACTGGTTCCAAATTGGGAAAGAAATACATCAAAGCTGTATACTGTCACCTTGCTTATTTAACTTATATGCAGGGTACATCATGCAAAATGCCAGGATGGATGAAACACAAGCTGGAATCAAGATTGCTGGGAGAAATAACAATAGCATCATATATGCAGATGTCACCACCCTTATGGCAGAAAGCAAAGAAGAACTGAAGAGCCTCTTGATGAAAGTGAAAGAGGAGAGTGAAAAAGTTGGCTTAAAACTCAACATTCAAAAAACTAAAATCATGGCATCCGGTCTCATCACTTCATGGCAAATAGATGGGGAAACAATGGAAACTGTGATATCCTTTATTTGGGGGGGAGTCCAAAATCACTGCAGATGGTGGTTGTGGCCATGAAATTATAAAAGACGCTTGCTCCTTGGAAGAAAATTATGATCAACTTAGACAGCATATTTAAAAGCAGAGACACTACTTTGCCAACAAATGTCCATCTAGTCAATGCTATAGTTTTACCAGTAGTTATGTACGGATGTGGGAGCTGGACTATAAAGAAAGCTGAGCCCTGAAGAATTGATGCTTTTGAACTATGGTGTTGCTGATGACTCTTGAAAGTCCCTTGGACTGAAACAGATCCAACCAGTCCATGATAAAGGAAATCAGTCCTGAATATTCATTGGAAGGGCTGATGCTGAAGCTGAAACTCCAATACTTTGGTCACCTGATGCGAAGAACTGACTCACTGGAAAATACCTTGATCCTGGGAAAGATTGAAGGCGGGAGAATGAAACAACAGATGGCGGTTGGTTGGATGGCATCACTTATTCTTTGGACATGAATTTGAATAAGCTCCAGGAGTTGGTGATGGGCAGGGAGGCCTGGCGTGCTGCAGTCCATGGGGTCACAAAGAGCTAGACATGACTGAGTGACTGAACTGAAGTCAGAAAGAGAAAGATCAATACCATATACTAATGCATATATACAGAATCTAGAAAGATGGTACTGAAGAATTTATTTTCAGGGTAGCAAGGGATAAACAGATATAGAGAACAGATTTATGAAAAACGTAGGGAGGGGTAGAGAGGGTGAGATATATGGAGAGAGTAATATGGAAACTTACATTACCATATGTAAAAAACTTAAATTACCAATGGAATTTGCTGTATGTCTCAAGGATCAAACAGGGCTCTGTATCAACCTAGAGGGGTGGGATGGGGAAGGAGATGGGAAGAAGTTTCAAGAGGGAGGGCACATATGTATACCTAAGGCTGATTAATGTTGAGGTTCTACAGAAAATGACAAAATTCTGTAAGGCAATTATCCTTCAATTAAAAAATAAATTAAAAAAAATACTTTTTCCACAAATATGTACCAGTATATGTATTAGTGCATTTTTGTCTCTTTGCTTTTAAATAAGTAAAATCATGTTAAGTCCATTCTCTAATAAGTCTAATCTATTCTTAAATACCTGGGATGAACAGTACTTGGTCTTGGTCTACTATATTTAATGTATTGCTGGATTTACTTCACTAACATTTGTAGGACATTTACCTTTGTTCTCGTCATTAATCTACGATGACCATCCCAGATTTTCTTCCAAAATAGTGAAAAAAGAAAAACTTTACATGTTCTGAAACATATAGTATATAAAATTTACAAGGTGCTTTAAATGGATCACACACTTCACAGTAACTTTACAACTTAGGTAGCCTTTATATACTCATCCTCTTTTCAGCTAATAGGTCATGTTTAATGAGGTAGAATAACTTTCTCAAGGATTAAAGATGTTTATGAGAGAGGCAGCATCCTGAAAATCTCAAATTACGTTATCTGTTAAAATCATCATTTGCTTCAGGTCTTATTTAAATGGCACATTATCCAAAAAGCCTTCATAGAGACCTAAACATTCTTTTCATTGTTCTCTCTCTTCCCTAGTCTCTATCTTCAGCCTTCTGAACACCATGTGTTTGTGACTTTTCTGTTGCCTTCATTTACATTTGTCTGTAAAGCAATTAAATGTATCCTTTTTATGCATTTTACTTGATTGTAAGCTTTAGAGGTCAACACTTGTCCATTATCTGATTTTTGAAACTGTATGCAAAGCCTGGCATATTGCTTTTTAAAATATGTAATTATTATCAACCTAGATATTTTCATAGTGGATTGAATTATTCTGCCTTAAAGCTAGAGTTTATATTTTGGAGGAGTTCTTGGGTTTTTTGGTATTAAAAGAGAAAATTGCCTTGAGTAGTGAAGGAGAAAATTAGGTTAGAAGAGAAACAAAGTAATTAACACAGGATATAAAACAAGCAATAAAGACAGTCAAAATATAACAAATACAATGAAATTAAAATGATATTAAGGAAAATATCAAAGTCAGAAGAATCAAAAATGGTGAACTAAAATTGGAATTTATTAAATTTTATGTAATTGACATTCTAAAAATAATATCTTACAGAGTATTTCTGCAGGTAAAGAAGTATTTTATTGGGTAAAGTCAACAGAAACTAAGGTAATTCAAGATACCATGAAAAAGGAATGAGGAAACTGAAGGAAAAAGGCAGCACTTTATTAGCCTAGGGATATGACTACAAAGGCTATAGAGGAGAGAGAGAGAGGAAAGAGAGATAAAAACACCAAAATCTCTTTCCATTTTTGTTGACTAGTTTCATTTTTTGTATGAAATCTATTTTCATCCCTGTTTCTCTGCAAATAACTAGAACTTTGAAATCACAGTATAAAAAACAAAATATTTCCCTTGCCACTCTATCTTCTTATATTTAAAAAATCTTAATAAAACAATATTGCACTGTTATAACTGAGATTGTATTAACTCTCTCTTCATATGAAGACAAACATCTATTTAGAGCATACATTTGAGGTCACAATTCGATAAAAAGGCCCATGTGTCCGTAACTTTATTTACCTACTTTAAAGATACATTCACATATTCAGTCACTTATTTAATAGTGTTTTATATGCATATTCATCTTTCTCCTTAAAGGAAAAAAAAAATACATGTATATATACATAAGATATGACTGTAGATAACAACATGGGCACATACCTCATGAGCTTATTCTCCAATACTAATTGTAAGTATTGTACAAGAGACTTAGAGGAAATAAAGTTTGGTTGCAAAAGTTTGGAGGAGGTTCCATAATTTGAATCTCAAATGGCCTATCATACTACAAAATGTGGAAGTCAGCAATATACATTAAGGTGGAAAAGCAATATACATTAAGGTGGAGGCTAAAATTAATATTATATTGAATGGTAACAATATAGGATTACTGGAGTCCAGGATAGCTATTTGGTAAAAGTGAGAAATTGACAATATTGGTCAAATGATAACAATCAGAATATTAGTTTGATGATGTTTTTGCTGGAATATAGATTCTGGGAGCAGAGCTTACTCCCAGTACTTGTATTGCCAACCTTATTTGGAAACATTTTCTGTAATATAACCAAGTAAGTTAAGATGAGGTCATATTGGATTGGGATAGGCCGTACTCCAAGGACTGGTGTCCTTACAAAAAGAGGCAAATTTGAACACAGACACACTGACATAGGGAGAATGTTATAGGACAACAGAGGCAGAAATTAGAGCGTGATTCAGTTGTTAAGGAACACTAGAATTACTTCAGTGCAGTTCAGTCGCTCAGTCATGTCCAACTCTTTGCGACTCCATGAATTGCAGCACTCCAGGCCTCCCTGTCCATCATCAACTTCCGGAAATCACTCAAACTCATGTCCATCGAGTTGGTGATGTCATCCAGCCATCTCATCCTCTGTTGTCCGCTTCTGCTCCTGCCCCCAATCTCTCCCAGCATCAGAGTCTTTTCCAATGAGTCAACTCTTCGCATGAGGTGGCCAAAGTATTGGAGTTTCAGCTTTAGCATCAGTCCTTCCAAAGAACACCCAGGACTGATCTCCTTTAGAATGGACTGGTTGGACCTCCTTGCAGTCCAAGGAACTCTCAAGAGTCTTCTCCAACACCACAGTTCAAAAGCATCAATTCTTCAGTGCTCAGCTTTCTGCACAGTCCAACTCACACATCCATACATGACCACTGGAAAAACCATAGCCTCGACTAGATAGACCTTTGTTGGCAAAGAAATGTATCTGCTTTTGAATATGCTATCTAGGTTGGTCCAGGATTACTAGCAACCACCGAAATCTAGGAAAGAGGCATGAAACAGATTCTCCCTCAGAGCCTCCAGAAGAAATCAACCTTGCCAACACCTTGATTTTGGACTTCTAGTCCCCAAGAACTGTGAAAGAATAAAACAACAGTAACTTACCATTGTTTTAAGGCACCTAGTTTGTGGTTATTTGTTATGGCAGCCTCAGCAAACTAAGACAGATCCCTATCTCCATACCTCTTGTGAAAATGCATTTCAAGAGGCTGAAATAATATTGTAAGTCTTTATTTTGAAATATACATAGACTCAGATAAAATTGAAAATAAAATTGTATCAGTTCAGTTCAGTTCAGTTCAGTCGCTCAGTCATGTCCAACTCTTTGCAAACCCATGAATCACAGCACGCCAGGCCTCCCTGTCCATCTCCAACTCCCGGAGTTCACTCAGACTCACGTCCACTGAGTCAGTGATGCCATCCAGCCATCTCATCCTCTGTAGTCCCCTTTTCCTCCTGCCGCCAATCCCTCCCAGCATCAGAGTCTTTTCCAGTGAATCAACTCTTCGCATGAGGTGGCCAAAGTACTGGAGTTTCAGCTTTAGCATCATTCCTTCCAAAGAACACCCAGGGCTGATCTCCTTCAGAATGGACTGGTTGGATCTCCTTGCAGTCCAAGGGACTCTCAAGAGTCTTCTCCAACACCACAGTTCAAAAGCATCAATTCTTTGGCACTCAGATTTCTTCACTGTCCAACTCTCACATCCATACAGGACCACTGGAAAAACCATAGCCTTGACTAGACAAACCTTTGTTGGCAAAGTAATGTCTCTGCTTTTCAATATGCTATCTAGGTTGGTCATAACTTTTCTTCCAAGGATTAAGTGTCTTTTAACTTCATGGCTGCAGTCACCATCTGCAGTGATTTTGAAGCCCAAAAAAATAAATTCTGACACTGTTTCCCCATCGATTTCCCATGAAGTGATGGGACCAGATGCCATAATCTTCATTTTCTGAATGTTGAGCTTTAAGCCAACTTTTTCACTCTCCTCTTTCACTTTCATCAAGAGGCTTTTTAGTTCTTCTTCACTTTCTGCCATAAGGGTGGTATCATCTGCATATCTGAGGTTATTGATATTTCTCCCAGCAATCTATATTCCAGCTTGTGTTTCTTCCAGCCCAGCGTTTCTCATGATGTACTCTGCATATAAGTTAAATAAGCAGGGTGACAATATACAGCCTTGACGTACTCCTTTTCTTATTTGGAACCAGTCTGTTGTTCCATGTCCAGTTTTAACTGTTGCTTCCTGATCTGCATATAGGTTTCTCAAGAGGCAGGTCAGGTGGTCTGGTATTCTCATCTCATGAGGAATTTTCCACAGTTTATTGTGATCCACACAGTCAGGGGCTTTGGCATAGTCAGTAAAGCAGAAATAGATGTTTTTCTGGAACTCTCATTTTTAGGTCTTATTGCACCCTTTATGCATTCTCTCCTTTTAACATCTTACATAAGTAGAGTGCAGCATTAAAATTAGGAAATTGATGTTGGTACAATTAACAGGACTTTTTTCAGATTTCACTACTTATATTTATCAACTTTCATTTGTGTGTGTGTGTGTGCACGCATGTGTGCAGCTATGCAATTTTGTTACAGGGGTGGCTTCATGTAAGCAACCCAACAATCACGAAAGTCATCTGTACTACTGCCACAAATCTCCCTCAGGTTATACCTTCATAGTCACATCCAGCCCTTCCTATTTTCCCTAAACTCTGGTAATCACCAATCAGTTCTTCATCTCTCTAATTATGTTATTTCAAAAATTAATGGAATCATGTAATACTGGGTTTTTTATCTCACATTTTCTTGAGGTTCATTAAAACTGTGTGTATAACAATAAGTTGTTTCCTTATATTGCCGGGTATTATACCATGGGTGTGGATATACCACAGTTCTTTAACCATTAACTTAAGTGCAGGACAGTTTGAGGAGTTTCAAGTTTTATACTATTTTTAAAAATAAATACATAAATAAACCTGCTATGTACAAGTGTCTGTGTGAAAATAATTTTTCATTTCTCTGGGATAAACGCCCAGGAGTGAAACTGGTGGATCATATGGTAAGTCAATTTTTTTTTTTTTTTTAAGGGACTGCTACTTTTTCAGAGCAGCTGGGCCATTTTAAATTCTCATGTACGAGTGATCCAATTTTTCCATGTTTTCATCAGCATTTAGTCTTACCACTATTTTTTATTTAAGCCATTCTGACTGGTATATAGTAATATGTTATTGCAGTTTTAATTTGCATTTTCCTAACAGTAATAAATTTGAACATCTTTTCACGTGATGATTTGCCATCTGTGTTTCTTCTTCGGTGAAATGTCTATGTATATATTTTGCCCTTTTTCTGATTTTACTGTTTATTCATTGTTGATGTTTGATAGTCCTTTATTTGATAATGATAAAAGTTCTTCTATCTACAAGTGACTACAAGATTAACAAATATGTTCTACAACTCTACAGCTTGACTTTTCATCCTCTTAACTGGGAGTCGGACATGACTGAGCAACTTCACTTTCACTTTTCACTTTTCATGCATTGGAGAAGGAAATGGCAATCCACTCCAGTGTTCTTGCCTGGAGAATCCCAGGGATGGGGGAACTTGGTGGGCTGCTGTCTATGGGGTCGCATAGAGTCGGACATGACTGAAGCGACTTAGTAGCAGCAGCAGCAGTATTTTACAGATCAAAAGTTTTTAATCTCAATGAGGTCGATTATCAATTTTTTATTTTATGGATTATGTTTTATATAATAAACCTTCACTTGGACTTAGGCCCTAAAGCATTTTTCTCTATATTTTTGTCTTGCAATTTTACAGGTTTACATTGTACTTTAAGGCTGTGATCTATTTTGAGTTAATTTTTATATACGGTGTTTAAGTTTCATATGGAGATTTACTTGTCTATGAAAATCCAATTTCTCCAGCCCCATTCTTTGAAAGATAACCCCTCCTTTCCATTGAGTTGCTTTCATTCCTTTATCAAAAGTTAGGCATATTTATGTGAATTTATTTTTGAGTTCTGCATTTGATTCCATCAATCTATATGTCTCATCAATATCACACAGTCTTGATACTGCAGCATGAATTTGGTATGTTTCTTTAAATAGTACTTCTACTGTCATTTATTTCAATAGTATTTTATAGTTTTGTGACAGTTACACCTAATTAAGTCACTTTCTTTTTGCAGTTGAGAGTTACACTATTTTTCATTTTATTTCTCAAATTTTTATTGTTGATATACAGAAATGCAATTGATTTTTGAGTTGACCTCGTATCTTGTGACTCAGTTCTAAGAGTTTCTATTTTTTCTTTTTTTTTTTGTAAATTCCTTGAGATTTTCTACATATACAATCATGCCATATACACATATTTCTTTATTCTTTCCTTTGAAAACTGTGTACTTTCCTCTTTGTACCCTTTTCTTATTACTGCATTGGTTAGAAATTCTGGAATTATGTGACTATGAGTCTTGAGAACAGACATTTTGCCCTGTTCTCGATCTTAGGAGACATTTCATCATTAAATATTATGTTAGCTGTAGATGTTCTTTATAAGGTTAAGGAAGTTTTCCTTTATTCTTAGTTATTAAGAGGTTTTTCTTTAAATCATAATTAGGTCTGAATTTCATCAAATGATATTTCTTTCTTCTTTTTTCTCTTTTCTTGAGGTATAGCTGATCCTAAACACTGTCAACTCCAGGTACACAACAAGTGACCCACCTAACCATAAGCACACACATATATATCATTTTTCTCATATATCATTTATTCTCCATCACTAGTTAACACACGGAGAAGGCAATGGCACCCCACTCCAGTACTCTTGCCTGGAAAATCCCATGGACAGGGAAGCCTGGTAGGCTGCAGTCCATGGGGTCGATGAGGGTCAGACACGACTGAGCGACTTCACTTTCACTTTTCACTTTCATGCACTGGAGAAGGAAATGGCAACCCACTCCAGTGTTCTTGCCTGGAGAATCCCAGGGACGGTGGAGCCTGATGGGTGCCGTCTATGGGGTCGCACAGAGTTGGACATGACTGAAGCAACTTAGCAGCATCAGTAGTTAACACAAGATACTGAATATTGCATACAGAAAATTTCTGTTGCCCATATATTCCATATTATACAGTAGTATCAAACGCTTTTTCTATGTCAAGTGATATCATCATGATTTTTCCTTTCAAGCTTGTTGACATGGTGGATTATTGTGATTGATTTTCAAATACTGAACCACTTTTTCATACTAAAGTAAGCCTCATTCATTCATGTGTATTATTATGTCCATATTTTTAAAAATTATATATACTTGAGTTATTAAGTTTTAAAGTTATATATTTGTATAAATACATAAAAATTATATTTGATATAAAAATTTTTGATGAGGATTTTGCATTTATATTCATGAGAGATACTGGGGCTAGTATCTTGAAAGGCAAGTGAATGACAAAACTTTTAGCAACTTTCTCTGATTATAGATGGAAGTTTCCACCATTTATATGGTTGAAACAAAAAAGGAAAGCTCATGAGGAGAGAAATAAGAAATCAGTGCAGGTAACATTAGATAATGTCTTATTTTTCTCTTGAGTAGAAAATAAATGGAGACTTACTTTTCATAATACTTTGAATTACTTTTGTCTCTTGGAGTTTTGAATCTTTTGACATTGTTTCAAATATCTTAACAAATTTAAGGCAAGAAAGGAAAAATCTGTATCCCAAAATATTTGGAAACCCTCCCTCAAATTCCTCAGTTATGAAAAGGCTTATAAGTTATCATTTCAGGTTTCTTTAGAGCTCTACAGAGAATGATTAGGTATTACTCCAGAGGCACTTAAGGTACTACACAATATTTCTTCATGACACTCCTTACAAGTAACAATACATATATTCACTCTGTAATCACAATTTTCAGATCTGTCTCCTTAAGTAATTTACAAGAAAAATATTCTAAATACACTAGTGATTACTATGAAGACAATTTATAGAATTCCATTACTTGGACATTAAGTTATAATATGAAATATGCATTTCAAAAAGAATATGGCTAGTTTAGAAAGGTCAGGCTCAAATAACTTATTTTCAAAAGTTATTGACTTAACGATAACCCTGTATGTGAGACAGCAAAGAAGACACAGATGTATAGAACTGTCTTTTGGACTCTGTGGGAGAGGGCGAGGGTGGGATGATTTGGGAGAATGGCATTGAAACACGTATAATATCATATATGAAATGAACAGTCCAGGTTCAATGCAGGATACAGGATGCTCGGGGCTGGTGCACTGGGATGACCCAGAGTGATGATATGGGGAGGGAGGTAGGAGGGGGGTTCAGGATGGGGAACACGTGTACACCCATGGTGGATTCATGTTGATGTATAGCAAAACCAATACAATATTGTAAAGTAATTAGCCTCCAATTAAAATAAATAAATTTATATTTTAAAAATGTTATTGACTAATTAACACTGTTCAAAATTTGAATTGCACTTACCTGAGTATTGATTCTAGTGAAAATTTAAAGAGATAATAGCTCTTGCCTGTTCACATTTTACTTCCCCTTGATAGCTTATGGTGAACAATGTCAGATTCATGATGTCCAAAGAAGATTTAGCTTTGGGACCAGGGACCAGGCCTGATCACTCAGGGCTTTTGTGTGGCAAAAGTTTTATTATAGTGAGAAAGGGCAGAGAAAGCTTCTGACTTAGACATGAGAAGGGGGATGGAGAGAGCCCCATTTGCTAGTCTTATCAAGGCCTTATATATATTTTCAGTTGGTTACTAACAATAAAAAGGTCTTACCAGACCCACTCCCCCACAAGAAAACAGGATTGTTCAGAAGGTGCTTGTTAAGAAGAAGAAACATGTCCTCGAGTAAGATACATTGTTGTTATATAATCATTAGCACAGAACTTAAGAAAAAACATACCCTTGAGCAAGATAAGTTCTTTTGTTGTGTAATCATTAGTTCTGGGCTTAAAGAAAAAACTTCTTATGTGACTAAGACAAAAGAATATAGAAAAAAAAAATTGTCCCTTTCTCCTCTTCAAGAGCTCTGGATCCTGTTCTCCTTAAGGGCCCTGGACCCCTTCCTCCTTGAGGGTCCTGGACTCCTTATCAACCTACCTAAGAATTAACTCTCTCACCATGCCAAGTAGTAAATCTTCTAATGTTTAATTACATGTGCTAACAATATTCTCATAAAACCTAATACTGATCTGTAAACATAATTTAGATAGTATTTGTAAAACATGTTATAATGTTAACTTACAATTTTCTGCTATACAAATATTTGCATAAATAATAGATTGAGGTGTTACTGTTTCCATGATCTTTGTCTAATTAGACACTCTTGGCAATTCAACACAATTGTAGGGAAAAAATGACGGATGATTTCTTCTTTGCATTAAATATGTGGGCTATTTGGAAAATATATTTTCAAAATTCTTCTTCATGTCACTGAAGATTTTCTGTACCATTTAGTGAGAAACCACTGTGCTTAATTCTCTTATTAAACAGAATTAAATGTGAATACACAATTTAATAGTCATTTTAATAGTTCTAGGAAAAAAGACTAAGAGTACTTTTGAAGAAAAGTATTAATAATACTCTTCTCTGCAGACCTTTTACACACACACATATGGATACAAAATTATCTCTCTTTTGGAGATCTACAGACATAAGAGGTGCAAACACAGATGTTAAATGTAGACTATTCACTATGAATCAAAACAAGGGTAAAATGTGGTCCTGAAATTTAGAATTAATTTAGTTCTCTCTTACAAACCCTTGTGTATAAACCCATACACCTACACACATGTACAGATATTCCACTAGGAAAAATAAAGTTCTCTATCTTAACATCAAATATTTCTCACAATGGTAAATACATTATGGGAATACAAATAAAGCAGCTCATGTATGCATAGTCATTTCATACTAGAGTAATCTTTATCATAACATGGTAACATGTGACACTAGAGAAAAATCTCAGTTTCCAAGTTCTGCCCAATAACATTCAGCTTCCAGCCAAACTTCTTATTGTTTCATTCTTAAAAATCTATCTTTAAATATAAATAATATTATGATAAGGAAACGTGTTTGTATGATTCATTTTCTTTAGAAAATTTCAAGATGTTTGAGAGATTCAAAAAGTTCTAAATACCTAAGACAAGGCAGGGAATTAGGAACAGGGAAGAGAGGATAAGAAAGCGTTTTTGGAAAACTAAAATATCTTGCTAATACAAAAATGTCTGCACAGGAGGGAAATTAATTCTGTAAGAGGGCAAGAGGCTCACTAAGCTTGAGTACCAAGGTATATAATATTTTTAAAATTGATTCATAGAGAAATTGTTGTAGAATGTTATACTTTAAAGACAAAAAGAACAGAACAACAACACCAACAAAAACAACAGAACAACAAATTACCTCCAAGAAATAAGCATCAGGCTAGTATCATACTTTTCTTCAATAAGAGATATTACGATATGTGACATGTGATAAGATATTAAGATAATTAGATATGTGAAGAACCAGAATGCTGTTAACAGAGATAACTGAAGTCTCACTGAGTCTATTATATTAGGGCACATAGAAAGCTAGGGCAAGAAACTGCTGAGTTTCTTTTAATGCCTTCAATACCAATTGCTTTTATTTTTTAAAACTATGTGTATTACCTTGATCTAGTTTTTATAAAGTTTTAAAAATGGCTTAAGTTTTAATGGTACTTTATTTGTTTTGAGGTGAGTTTTAACAAAAATAGTTCTCTGATAATTTAAAATATGATGTCATTCTTTATATTGCTATTGGAAGAGAATTATTGAGATTTCTAGAAATTACTTCTGTTAATGTAGTAATAGCTCAAACATTATTTTTATATTACACAATGTCATTTTTCATATTTCTGAAGTTAAAAAGTATACAATTATATAACTAACAAATTCCACCTATAAATACTTTCCTGGGTTTTTCTCCTTTTTTTTTTTTTTAATTTCTCTAAGCATAACAGTTAAGAGTTTAGGTTTCTTAATCTTAAAAACTAAGAAAATAGTACAATCATGAATAATATGACTTAACATTACTAATTTAGTAATGATGAGTGAGGGACTACGGTAACTGCTTTACATGTATCATCTCATTCACCACAGTAGCCTTCTCACTTAGGAATTCTTAGGACCTCTGTTTTAAATACAATGAAGTAGAGGTTGAAGAGGCAAAGAAACTTGCTCAAGATTTAAGTTTTCTTTTAGCTAATATTTATTAAATGGGCAGTATTCTAGATGTTTGATATGCATCTATAGTAAAAATAAACAAAACATATGCCCTCATAGGACTTATAGTAAATTGGGTGCATAAAATTGCTAGGTAGGTAGAATAGGGAAAAGGAGTCCAAAATGGCGGTGGCTAAAAGACAAGGAAGGTCCGAGGACCAGAGTGAAGACTTCAGGCAGAACAAACAGAACAAACAGCACTCCTGGCTAAGCCCAATTTGCATAGGGCAGGCCCAGGTGGAGGAAAAAACATATAAAAGGAGGGCCCAAGGCGCTTTCTCTCGGACTCTCTCTCCCACGTGCATGCGCTCGCTCGTTCTCTCTCTCTCTCTCTCTCCCCCTCCCTCCCTCCCCACGCACTCCTCCACTCTCTTCTCTTCAAGTCTTGGATTCTCCTGCTATCTTCTAAATAAAATAGAGCTGTAACACTGATTTGCTTAAGAGCTGTAGCATGGTTTGTCCAAGACCCAAGAGCTGTGACGTGCCGAGGGCTTTAATGTCCGTCGCTCCAAATCTTTGTTGTGACGAGACAAAGAACTGAGGAACATACACTCGCATGACAAAATGATTTAAAAATAAAACATATAAATAAATTGTATTGTTTTTATAAAATGATAAACGCTATGACAAAAACACAGTATAAAGTAGACGGGTTAGGGCATTTGCAATTTTAAATATGGTGGTCATGATAGGTCTCATTAAGAAAACATTTAAACAGACTCTCAGAGGAGATGAAGAAGATGGTCATTTGGCTATCTTTATGAAGACCACTGAAGGCAGGGTATAACCAGTGGGAAAGATTTCAGACAAGAGCATGAGTTCAAAGGTGTATCTGGAGGAGACAAATAAACTATAAAGAACAACATAGGGTCCCAAAAGCCATTATGAAGATTTTGACTTTTACTAACACTTTTTCTGTTACAAAACTGTAACAGGAAATTATTAATATTCTAGAAATCTTATGAGGAAGAAAACAGTGACTATACCTGAGTGAATGAGGTCAGTCTTCACAAGGAAGCTACATTTCAGCTGGACCTGAAGAGTCCATTCACCAAATCTGGAGAGAGGAACATGGGCAGAGATGAGAGGAAACACCACATCAAAGATATTAAGGCATAATTGTTCATGGCATGAGAGAGAACAGGGTCTCTGCATGAGAAAAATCAGAAGATCAGAATGGGACAAATACTGGAAACTTGATGCCACACAGGGTTTTGAATTTTGTTTTGTATGCTACTAGGTACCAATGGAGAAGCCAATGACACTCCACTTCAGCACTCTTGCCTGGAAAATCCCATGGATAGAGGAGCCTGGTGGGCCGCAGTCCATGGGGTCACTAAGAGTCGGACAAGACTCAGCGACTTCACTTTCACTTTTCACTTTCATGTGTTGGAGAAGGAAATGGCAACCCACTCCAGTGTTCTTGCCTGGAGAATCCCAGGGAAGGGGGAGCTTTGTGGGCTGCCATCTATGGGGTCGCACAGAGTCGGACATGACTGAAGCGACTTAGCAGCAGCAGGTAACAATTGCACTCATCTCACACGATAGTAAAGTAATGCTCAAAATTCTCCAAGAAAGGCTTCAGCAATACGTGAACCGTGAACTTCCTGATGTTCAAGCTGGTTTTAGAAAAGGCAGAGGAACCAGAGATCAAATTGCCAACATCCGCTGGATCATGGAAAAAGCAAGAGAGTTCCAGAAAAACATCTATTTCTGCTTTATTGACTATGCTAAAGCCTTTGACCGTGTGGATCACAATAAACTGTGGAAAATTCTGAAAGAGATGAGGATACCAGACCACCTGATCTGCCTCTTGAGAAATTTGTATGCAGGTCAGGAAGCAACAGTTAGAACTGGACATGGAACAACAGACTGGTTCCAAATAGGAAAAGGAGTACGTTAAGGCTGTATATTGTCACCCTGCTTATTTAACTTATATGCAGAGTACATCATGAGAAACGCTGGACTGGAAGAAACACAAGCTGGAATCAAGATTGCTGGGAGAAATATCAATAACCTCAGATATGCAGATGACACCACCCTTATGGCAGAAAGTGAAGAGGAACTCAAAAGCCTCTTGATGAAAGTGAAAATGGAGAGTGAAAAAGTTGGCTTAAAGCTCAACATTCAGAAAACGAAGATCATGGCATCTGGTCCCATCACTTCATGGGAAATCGATGGGGAAACAGTGGAAACAGTGTCAGACTTTATTTTTTGGGGCTCCAAAATCACTGCAGATGGTGACTGCAGCCATGAAGTTAAAAGACACTTAATCCTTGGAAGAAAAGTTATGACCAACCTAGATAGCATATTAAAAAACAGAGACGTTACTTTGCCAAAAAAGGTTCGTGTAGTCAAGGCTATGGTTTTTCCATTGGTCATGTATGGATGTGAAAGCTGGACTGTGAAGAAGGCTGAGCGCTGAAGAATTGATGCTTTTGAACTGTGGTGTTGGAGAAGACTCTTGAGAGTCCCTTGGACTGCAAGGAGATCCAACCAGTCCATTCTGAAGGAGATCAGCCCTGGGATTTCTTTGGAGGGAATGATGCTGAAGCTGAAACTCCAGTACTTTGGCCACCTCATGCGAAGAGTTGACTCATCGGAAAAGACTCTGATGCTGTGAGGGATTGGGGGCAGGAGGAGAAGGGCACGCCAGAGGATGAGATGGCTGGATGGCATCACTGACTCGATGGACGTGAGTCTGGGTGAACTCTGGGAGTTGGTGATGGACAGGGAGGCCTGGCGTGCTGCGATTCATGGGGTTGCAAAGAGTGGGACACGACTGAGTGACTGAACTGAACTGAACTGAGGTACCAAGATAACTTTTTTTTTTTTTTACAGGTTCAGTTTAGGTGTCCTTTTAAACTTATTCTATCCAATGAAATTAACAACTTTCAATTCTTTTCTCTAGTTGAACTTGGTTCTTAAACTAGGGATCAAATGTCTTTCAGAAAGATTCCTCTGGTGATATTGTGGAGGATATACTGCACACTTAAACTATAAAAAGCGGCATGCATTATTCTAGGGTTTTGAATCCAGTGCTCTGGCAGCTCAAAGTAGGAAGCAGTTACTACCCATGTTGATGAAATTCGGGTGATGTGCAGGAATCAGTCACCCACAGAGATACAGACATTGCATAGGTATTGAAGAGAGAAATTTCCATATAGCAGACAATGTGAGGATTAACAACTAGATAACAAATGTTAAAATTAAGAATTACATATAACAGAAACACACACATGAGAGCATATACTTCCCAAGCTACGAAAACTTTTTACCAAAATGTTTACTTTCATCAAAGTTATTAAAGATGAGGCTTCCATCAGCAAGCACATATTCTAATACTCAGATAAGCTTTTCTGATTCCTCATTTGAAAAATCAGAATTTCAAATCTTGTAACCTTTAATGTTCCTCTCAGTTTCATGAGTTTCCTATGAAATGTCAAAAGTAAAATGATATATGTGTATTTTTTATCTTGCTAACCTACAGATAATTTTCATCCTTTACATTACTTATTTTTCTCTACAGACTGATTTGTAGATATAATTTTGTACTATAAAGCCAACATGAAGGTTTTTCTATTTACTCAAAACAATCAAATGCAATATAATAAGTGCTACATACCACAATTACTTTTAAGTCTTCAAAAGTATCAAATTTCCAGGTGACCTTTGTGTTACGCATTATACAAACTCTCTTTCCCAAGACTCAGATAAAATTGTTTGTTCTATGATAACCTCCTTCCTGCCACTATTATATACATGAGCTAATTTTTCCATGAACAAAGAGACATAAAAACTTATTCAAATATAATGTTACTCAATAAGGGGTAATATAAAATCTAATAGTATCCTATGTCTTTATTCTTTCACTGTATGTAATTCCTTGAATTGAAAGACATTAGAGATTCAACAGATGGGACTGAAATGAAACACTACATACTGATCCTTTTCCAATTAGTGGAAAACTAGTAGAATAACTATACATGAGTAAATTTTAAATAATTCTTTAGTTTATTTCTTTACAAAGAACATCCTCAGTATGTTCACATGTAGATTTAAGACAGTATTTAAATGCTTTTTCTGTATGTGAATCTTTCACTGATGTTTACCACAGTCCATCTACTGAAATATTTTCAGTTATCACAGTGTACTCAGAAAATGATGCTTTTATTAATGTGGTATTTTATAGAACACTAATAGCTAAACTGTTATCTTTCTAAAGAAGAAATTGTACAATGTTGTCTAATGAAGAAATAAACATGATTTGAATCCTGCCTGATTTGATGTATGTAAAAAAATCAACCTTGTACCTTTGAAGATGATATAAAATGCTCAATTTTCTTAATCTTAAATATATTTTAAATTATAATTTATTTTCACAATCATAAAAGAGCATTATAAGCTCTGAGAATGTGACATTCATCACATTGTGATAATTTCCCATACTATGTAAGAAATAACCTGTTAAATATTTCAGTCCTCATGTGATAAGAAAAGTCTAAGATAGAAGAAAATAATTAATGAATTTTAGTTTTGTCCCACTCACAAAAATTATCAGACTTTGTTCAAGATATTACATTTTACATATATATACTTAAGCATATTGACTTAAGTCTACTTGTTTTAGACTTCACAATTGAAAATATCTTTTCAGAACCTAATCCACAGGAATGCAGTAGTGACTTAAAAAATTCTGCCCTCATAGAGCTCACATTCTAGTTGTGGTGAGTAATAGAGCCAGTAGCTAGATTACATGGTTACCAAAGCCTTTGTGATGTGTGGATTAGATACTTAGAAAAAATGAGGAGGCAAGCTGTGCAGCAGATTAACCCTGACCAAAGAAAGATCTGACCATTTGTCCTCAACTCCTAGGAAGGAATCTCTAAGCACTGGGAATGTCCTGATTTATGAGTGCCTGTTTACCTGGGAACCTTGGACCATGCCAGATAGTTTATGCTAACTATGTGATTCATAGTGGAGCTCTTGGGCAACTCAGTATCAGCTCAATTTCCAGAGCAGCTGGAAACTAAGGCCAGCCATGCAGATGTCTGTCCTTATTTGCTGCTGCTGCTGCTAAGTCACTTCAGTCGTGTCCAACTCTGTGAGACCCCACAGACGGCAGCCCACCAGGCTCCCCCGTCCCTGGGATTCTCCTGGCAAGAACACTGGAGTGGGTTGCCATTTCCTTCTCCAATGCATGAAAGTGAAAAGTGAAAGTGAAGTCACTGAGTCTTGTCCAACTCTTAGAGACCCCATGGACTGTGGCCCACCAGACTCCTCTGTCCATGGGATTTTCCAGGCAAGAGTACTGGAGTGGGGTGCCATTGTCCTTGTAGATGTGACCAATATCTAATAAAACCTCTGAATACCAAGTTTCTTGTGAGAGTCCTTGGCTGACAGTAACATGGGGTACTGTCACACATTGTTCTTCAAAGAAATTAGTATTGTTCATATGATTCCACACAAAAAGGGCAACTGGAATCTCTAGTCTTCATCTTCTTGGCCTCTACTGTATGCACCTTTTCCATAGCTGATTTTAATCTATATGCTTCCACTACAATACACTGTATCCATGAGGATAATAGGTATCCTAAGATCTATAAGGTATTCTATTCTAGTAAGTTATTAAACTTCAAGGTAGTCTTAGGGACTATATGAATGTTGCACAAACCTGGTGAAAATCCACAGTAAATTGAATATTTGAAGAGAAACAGTGAGTACAAAGAACCTAAGATAAGGATAAAAAATGCCAATTTTTCCACCAGATACATCCCCAGATCAGACAGATAACTATCCAAAGAATGCCCAATTTTATGCTTACTATGTGTTTCTCAATCTTTTGCTATGGTAGATAAAGCAAAGTGTCCCTTTGATAAACCAGAAGCAATTAAAATGGTCCTTCAGGTTAAAAAAACCCTTAATGGTTTCTTTCAATACACTTAGGAAAGCCCATCCCCTGTAATTCTGTATAGCCAGAGAGTATTTTGTCATTAGGAAGGATTTGGAATAATCTTGAATGGCAGTCAGAATTTTTTCCTATTTACTAATAAAACCCACTTTGTTCATTTAAGGAAAAAAAAAAAAAAAGGCACAGTGTGCCTGAGGTTTGACACAATCAAGAAAGAGAAAAAATAAAATTATGACTAGAAAAGAATTAAAATTAAAGCGAAGAGTTGCAAAAAAATGATATGAGTAAAAAAAAAATAATTCAAGATCACTACAAAGTATCTGGATATTCTTAAGAATGTGCAAGTTACTTGGGGAGGAAACAGCAAGATTTTATTTATTATTTGAAAAGCAAGTCCCAGATGCAATGTGCAAAGGGAGACAGACTGGAAGGCAAGCAATTGGGGGTTATTGCATTAATGTAGAAGAGAGTGGGTGGTGCTTTGTACTTGGTGGTGGGGAAAAGGGGTTAAGAGAGTAAGCAATTGTCAAATTCAGGTCATAGTTTAAGATTATAGATAGCAAAACTTACTGATAAAAAGAATGAGGATAGTGATAAAGAGGGAGATCAAACATATACATTTCAAGGATTTTGGCTTGAACAGCTAGGTGCCTTGTGTTGCTAACTGCTGTGATTGCAGGACTAGGGGAACAACAGATGTGTAATAGACATATCAGGTATTCTGCTTTGGATGTTTTAAGTATGGCTACAGATTGAATATCTTAGAAGAGATACCAAATAGAAAGTTGGATACATTACATAAGGTACAAGATGATGTCATAAAGATGTATATTTGGGACTAGTTAGTATTTAGATCGGAGAAGGCAATGGCACCCCACTCCAGTACTCTTGCCTGGAAAAATCCCATGGATGGAGGAACCTGGTAGGCTACAGTCCATGGGGTCATGAAGAGTCAGACACGACTGAGCGAAATCACTTTCACTTTTCACTTTCATGCATTGGAGAAGGAAATGGCAACCCACTCCAGTGTTCTTGCCTGGAGAATCCCAGGGACGGGGGAACCTGGTGGGCTGCGGTCTATGGGGTCGCACAGAGTCAGACATGACTGAAGTGACTTAGCAGCAGCAGCAGCAGTATTTAGATGGTATATATTAGGGTAGGCAAACCAAACCCAACTCTGAGCCAACATCTTATCTATAACTAAAGTTTTATTAAAACACAATCTATGACTCCTTTCACACTACACTGGCAAAGCTGCATAGTTGTAATAGAGACTATACAATCCATACAGCCTAAATAACTGGCCATCTGATCCTAAAGTCTGCTGACCCCTGACATAGATGACATTTAAAATCATAGGAATTAATAGGTACTCCTAGGAACAGTATTGCTTTCCCTCCCAGAAACTTGTTTCACTCTAAGTATTGTGCTTAGTTAAAAGATAAAGTATATGGTCACTCTGAAACTTTAAGCCATAAGTATTAAATACATCAAATATTCAGCACCACAGAATTAGATGAAATCACCTAGGAAATATGCATAGTTGAATAGAATAAGAAGTCTGAGAACTGAGTCCTGAGAGAATCTTAAAATTTAGAATTTGGAATGAGCGCAAGTCAGAGGAGGAAGTTGTTTAGCTGTGTCAATAGAAGTAGGGGGAGTATGTTCTGTCTGGGAAACAAAGTGAAGACAGATATGTTAAAATGTCTTGACTGAATCTACTGACTTCTGATTTCACTGTATTTCAATTTATAAATTCTGTGTGAGTATTGTAATACATCAAACTCAGTTCAGTTCAGTTCAATCGCTCAGTTGTGTCCGACTCTTTGCGACCCCATGAATCACAGCACGCCAGGCCTCCCTGTCCATCACCAACTCCCGGAGTTCACCCAGACTCATGTCCATCGAGTCAGTGATGCCATCCAGCCATCTCATCCTCTGTCATCCCCTTCTCCTCCTGCCCCCAATCCCTCTCAGCATCAGAGTCTTTTCCAATGAGTCAGCTCTTCGCATGAGGTGGCCAAAGTACTGGAGTTTCAGCTTCAGCATCATTCCCTCCAAAGAAATCCCAGGGCTGATCTCCTTCAGAATGGACTGGTTGGATCTCCTTGCAGTCCAAGGGACTCTCAAGAGTCTTCTCCAACACCACAGTTCAAAAGCATCAATTCTTCGGTGCTCAGCCTTCTTCACAGTCCAGCTCTCACATCCATACATGACCACATCAAACTAACAAACCTATTAAAATGTTGGTATACTATAACAATAACAAAACTCATGACAAAATCTCTGATAAAGTTTATGATTTGGAAATGACTACATACATTATTTCACAGTTATCTTTGAAGAAAGCCTATATTTTCCCCCAACCAATGAAAAATTGTAAGGCCCTCAAAATTATCCTTTTATCTTCTGTATTCATTCTCATTCTCCTGTCAACAGTTAATCATTTTCTCACTACATATATCCTCTTTTTGTATTTACTATGCTTTAATGGAATCAGCTAATATGAGTTCTTCTGGCTGATTAGTCTATTACACCTGCTAAAAGTTTAAATATATTCATTATGGACTTTATATTTATTATGTAAAATTATATAGCATGGGATTCTGGGAAGATAGCAGAGTAGGAAACACCAAGAATCTGTCAGTCTATCTAGATGACAATTTGTAGAATCTCTCTGATGCAAATGTTTTGGAACTCTGGAATCTACTGAAGGTTTAAAACTTCCAGAGGAAGGCCCAGAAGGTAAACAGTAGTTTATTTTATTCAATTTTAGCTCTTAGCACATAACAGCTGCAAATCCTCTCTATCTTCCAGCCCAAGAGTAGGCAGCAGGTCATGAATAACAAGAGTAGCTTGCACATAACTTACATGAGCCAGTGTGGACAAAAAGGCCCTGTCCTCTAAATATGGACGACCTGTGTCCTGAGCCAATTGTTACTTCTGATCACAGAGGCACACACAAAGAGGTAAGGAGCTACCTCTTCTCATTATTGCAAGCTCCAAGATATCTTAAAACACCTTGTCTATAACCTGAAATCAAAGACTAGGACATTAAAAAACAAAGTTATATGTGGGAAAAATTAGAAAGTGGCTATGCCTGCCAAAAAAAGGCACAGGATCATAAGTTTACACCTCAGGCTGAAAATCAGCTCAGAGACAGCATGCAACAGCATCAATAATACAAAACAAACAAATTAAGAGTGAACCCTAGGGAAGGGGGAGAATCTGATTTCCAGGGTTACCACATTATTAAAATGTCCAGTTTTCAACAAAAACTCCAAAAGCATACACAGATATAAGAAAATATGGCCCATTCAAAGGGAAAAAAGAAACCAACAGAAAGTATTTATGAAGAGACCCAAAGGTGGATTTATCAGACAAAGGCTTTAAAGTAAGTATCTTGAAGATGCTGAAAAAAACAAAGGAAGATATAATTAAAGTTAAGAAAATGATGTATGAACAAAATGGAAATATCAGTAAGGAGATGTAAAACCCAAAAATAATAAAAAGAAATTCTGAAGCTGAAAATACAGCTGAAATGAAAAGTGCACCAGGAGGATTCAAAGACAGATATGAGCAGGCAGAAAAAAAATTATCAGTTAATCTGAACATAGGGCAATAGAAATCATCAAGTTCATGGAACTGGGAAGAAAAAGATTGAAGAAAAATTAACAGAACACAAGGAACTTATGTGACACCATCAAGTGAACCACATAAGTACTGCAAAAGTCCCAGAAGGCAAGGAGAAAGATGAAGGGCAAAGGCATTATTTGAAGAATTAATGGCCAAAAAAATCCACATTTGATGAAAGACATATTTATAAACTTTCAGGAAGCTAAACAAATTAAAAGTAGAATGAACTCAGAGACCCATATGAAACTCTTTTCAAAGACAAAGAGAATCTTCAAAGTAGTAAATGAGAAGCAACTCATCACATACAAGGGATTCTCAATAAGATTACAGAAGATTTCTCAGCCAAAAGGCAGTAAATGGGCTGATACATTGACTTACTAAAAGAAAAAATACTGTCAGTCAAGAATCCAGTCCAGTAAAAAACTATTCTTAAAAAGGGAGGAAGAATTTAAAACATTCCTAGAAAAACAAAACCTGAGATAATTTGTTACCATTAACTATGCGATGCAAGAAATACTAAAGAGAGTATCACATTTGAATTGAATGGACACTAGACAATATGATGAAATAAAGATCCATTTCCTACTCCAGTCGATCTTCCTGACTCAGGAACCCACATCTCTTGCTCTCCTGTGCCAGGAGGATTCTTTACCACTGGCGCCACTTAGGAAGCTGACGTAAAAGTATTAACACGGGGAAAAGATCTTAATGACCCAGATAACCATGATGGTGTGATCACTCACATAGAGCCAGACACCAAGAATGCAAATTCAAGTGGGCCTTAGGAGGTGCTGCACTCAATATGCCAACAAATTTGGAAAACACAGCAGAGGCCACAGGACTGGGAAAAGTCAGTTTTAATTTCAATCCAAAGAAAGGTAACATCAAAGAATACTGAAACTACTGCACAACTGCACTCATCTCACATGCTAGCAAAGTAATGATCAAAATTCTCCAAGCCAGGTTTCAACAGTACATGAACCAAGAACTTACAGATGTTCAAGTTGGATTTAGAAAAGGCAGAGGAACCAGAGATCAAGTTGCCAATATCCACTGGATCATCAAAAAAGCAAGAGTTTCAGAAAAACATCTACTTCTGCTTTATTGATTAGGCCAAAGCCTTTGACTGTGAAGATTACAATAAACTGTGGAAAATTCTTAAAGAGATGTGAATACCAGACCACCTAACCTCCCTCCTAAGAAATCTGTGTGTAGGTCAAGAAGCAACACTTAGAACCAGACATGAAACAACAAACTGGTTCCAAATACCAGTACCAACAAACTGGTACTGGAGTGGGTTGCCATTTCCTTCTCCAGGAGATCTTCCCGACCCAGGGATTGAACCCAGGTCTCCCTCATTGTAGGCAGACGCTTTACCATCTGAGCCACCAGAGAAGTCATATATATCAAAGCTGCATATCATCACCTTGCTTATTTAACTTATATACAGAGTACATCATGCAAAATGCCGGGCTGAATGAAACACAAGTTGGAATCAAGATTGCCGGGAGAAACATCAATCACCTCAGATATGCAGATGACACCACCTTTATGGCAGAAAGAAAAGAGGAACTGAAGAGCCTCTTGCTGAAAGTAACGAGGACAGTGAAAAAGCTGGTTTAAAACTCAACATTCAAAAAACGAAGATCATGGTATCTGGTCCCATCACTTAATGGCAAATAGATGGGGAAACAATGGAAACAGTGAGAGACTTTTTGGGGGGTGCTCCAAAATCACTGCAGATGGTGATTGCAGTCATGAAATTAAAAGACATTTGCTCCTTGGAAGAAAAGCTATGACCAACCTAGACATCATATTAAAAAGCAGAGACATTACTTTGCCAACAAAGGTCCATCTAGTCAAAGCCATGGCTTTTCCAGTAGTCATCTATGGATGTGAGAGTTGGACTATAAAGAAAGCTGAGAGCCAAAGAATTGATGTTTCCAAACTGTGGTGTTGGAGAAGACTCCTGAGAGTCCCTTGGACTGCAAGGAGATCCAATCAGTCTATCCCAAAGGAAACGAGTCCTAAATATTCCTTGAAAGGACTGATGTTGAAGCTGAAACTCCAATACTTTGGCCACCTGATGCAAAGAACTGACTAACTGGAAAAGACTCTGATCCTGGGAAAGACTGAAGACAGGAGGAGAAGGGGACAACCAGAGGACGAGATGGTTGGATGGCATCAACCACTTGAAGGACATGAGGTTGGGCAAGCTCCAGGAGTTGGTGATGGACAGGGAAGCCTGGTGTGCTGCTTTCTATGGGGTCACAACTAGTTGAACATGACTGTGCAGTTGAACTGAACTGATGGGAAATTTAAAAGGCCTATATTATTGGAAGGGCGGCGGTTAGGAGATACCAATCATCCAAGGTAAGGAGCGTTGGCTGCGCTTTGCTGGAGTAGCCATGAAGAGATACCCTACGCCCAAGGTAAGATAAACCCAAGTAAGATGGTAGGTGTTGCAAGAGGGCATCAGAGGGCAGACACACTGAAACCATACTCACAGAAAACTAGTCAATCTAATCACACTAGGACCACAGCCTTGTCTAACTCAAAGAAACTAAGCCATGCCTGTGGGGCAACCCAAGATGGGCGGGTCATGGTGGAGAGATCTGACAGAATGTGGTCCACTGGAGAAGGGAATGGCAAACCACTTCAGTATTCTCGCCTTGAGAACCCCATGAACAGTATAAAAGGCAAAATGATAGGATACTGAAAGAGGAACTCCCCAGGTCAGTGGGTGCCCAATGTGCTACTGAAGATCAGTGGAGAAATAACTCCAGAAAGAATGAAGGGATGGAGCCAATGCAAAAACAATACCCAGCTGTGGATGTGACTGGTGATAGAAGCAAGGTCCAATGCTGTAAAGAGCAATATTGCATAGGAACCTGGAATGTCAGGTCCATGAATCAAGGCAAATTGGAAGTGGTCAGACAAGAGATGGCAAGAGTGAATGTCGACATTCTAGGAATCAGCGAACTCAAATGGACTGGAATGGGTGAATTTAACTCAGATGACCATTATATCTACTACTGCGGGCAGGAATCCCTCAGAAGAAATGGAGTAGCCATCATGGTCAACAAAAGAGTCCGAAATGCAGTATTTGGATGCAATCTCAATAACGACAGAATGATCTCTGTTCGTTTCCAAGGCAAACCATTCAATATCACAGTAATCCAAGTCTATGCCCCAACCAGTAACACCGAAGAAGCTGAAGTTGAACGGTTCTATGAAGACGTACAAGACCTTTTAGAACTAACACCCAACAAAGATGTCCTTTTCATTATAGGGGACCGGAATGCAAAAGTAGGAAGTCAAGAAACACCTGGAGTAACAGGCAAATTTGGCTTTGGAATATGGAATGAAGCAGGGCAAAGACTAATAGAGTTTTGCCAAGAAAATGCACTGGTCATAACAAACACCTTCTTCTAACAACACAAGAGAAGACTCTATACATGGACATCACCAGATGGTCAACACCGAAATCAGATTGATTATATTCTTTGCAGCCAAAGATGGAGAAGCTCTATACAGTGAGCAAAAACAAGACACGGAGCTGACTGTGGCTCAGATCATGAACTCCTTATTGCCAAATTCAGACTTAAATTGAAGATGTAGGGAAAACCACTAGACCATTCAGGTATGACCTAAATCAGATCCCTTATGATTATACAGTGGAAGTGAGAAATAGATTTAAGGGCCTAGATCTGATAGATAGAGTGCCTGATGAACTATGGAATGAGGTTCGTGACATTGTACAGGAGACAGGGATCAAGACCATCCTCATGGAAAAGAAATGCAAAAAAGCAAAATGGCTGTCTGGGGAGGCCTTACAAATAGTTGTGAAAAACGAGAAGCGAAAAGCAAAAGAGAAAAGGAAAGATATAAATATCTGAATGGAGAGTTCAAAAGAATAGCAAAAAGAGATAAGAAAGCCTTCTGCAATCAATGCAAAGAAATAGAGGAAAACAACAGAATGGGAAAGACTGGTGATCTCTTCAAGAAAATCAGAGATAGGAAAGGAACACTTCATGCAAAGATGGGCTCAATAAAGGACAGAAATGGTATGGACCTAACAGAAGCAGAAGATACTAAGAAGAGATGGCAAGAATACACAGAAGAACTGTACAAAAAAGATCTTCACAACCCAGATAATGACGATGGTGTGATCACTGACCTAGAGCCAGACATCCTGGAATGTGAAGTCAAGTGGGCCTTAGAAAGCATCACTACGAACAAAGCTAGTGGAGGTGATGGAATTCCAGTTGAGCTATTCCAAATCCTGAAAGATGATGCTGTGAAAGTGCTGCACTCAATATGCCAGCAAATTTGGAAAACTCAGCAGTGGCCACGGGACTGGAAAAGGTCAGTTTTCATGCCAATCCCAAAGAAAGGCAATGCCAAAGAATGCTCAAACTACCGCACAATTGCACTCATCTCATACGCTAGTAAAGTAATGCTCAAAATTCTCCAAGCCTGGCTTCAGCAATACGTGAACCGTGAACTTCCTGATGTTCAAGCTGGTTTTAGAAAAGGCAGAGGAACCAGAGATCAAATTGCCAACATCCGCTGGATCATGGAAAAAGCAAGAGAGTTCCAGAAAAACATCTATTTCTGCTTTATTGACTATGCCAAAGCCTTTGACTGTGTGGATCACAAGAAACTGTGGAAAATTCTGAAAGAGATGGGAATACCAGACCACCTGATCTGCCTCTTGAGAAATTTGTACGCAGGTCAGGAAGCAACAGTTAGAACTGGACATGGAACAACAGACTGGTTCCAAATAGGAAAAGGAGTTCGTCAAGGCTGTATATTGTCACCCTGTTTGTTTAACTTATATGCAGAGTACATCATGAGAAACGCTGGGCTGTAAGAAACACAGCTGGAATCAAGATTGCCGGGAGAAATATCTATAACCTCAGATATGCAGATGACACCACCCTTAAGGCAGAAAGTGAAGAGGAACTAAAAAGCCTCTTGATGAAGGTGAAAGTGGAGAGTGAAAAAGTTGGCTTAAAGCTCAACATTCAGAAAATGAAGATCATGGCATCGGGTCCCATCACTTCATCGGAAATAGATGGGGAAACAGTGGAAACAGTGTCAGACTTTATTTTTTGGGGCTCCAAAATCACTACAGATGGTGACTGCAGCCATGAAATTAAAAGACGCTTACTCCTTGGAAGGAAAGTTATGACCAACCTAGATAGCATATTCAAAAGCAGAGACATTACTTTGCCAACGAATGTTCATCTAGTCAAGACTATGGTTTTTCCTGTGGTCATGTATGGATGTGAGAGTTGGACTGTGAAGAATGCTGAACGCCAAAGAATTGATGCTTTTGAACTGTGGTGTTGGAGAAGACTCTTGAGAGTCCCTTGGACTGCAAGGAGATCCAACCAGTTCATTCTAAAGGAGATCAGCCCTGGGTTTTCTTTGGAAGAAATGATGCTAAAGCTGAAACTCCAGTACGTTGGCCACCTCATGTGAAGAGTTGACTCATTGGAAAAGACTCTGATGCTGGAAGGGATTGGGGGCAGGAGGAGAAGGGGACAACAGAGGATGAGATGGCTGGATGGCATCACCTGCTCGATGGACATGAGTCTGAGTGAACTCCGGTAGTTGGTGATGGGCACGGAGGCCTGGCGTGCTGCGATTCATGGGGTCGCAAAGAGTTGGACACAACTGAGTGACTGATCTGATCTGATTATTGTAACAATGGTTTTAACTCCACTTTTGATATTTTCTATGTGATTTAAGTAATATGTCTTTTAAAATAATTATTATTTTGTTGTCTAAGAGAGAAAAAATTTAAAATTCTATTAGTATTTTTTTGGACACATAAAGTATAAAGATGCAATCTGTGAGGTCAACAACTGAAGCTGGGATAGATCTATACAGGAACAGAGTTTTTGTATGTTATTAAAGTTAAACTGGTATGAATTCAAATTATAGTGATGTAACTTCAGGATGTAAATGTAATTTACATAGTAAACACACAAAAAATCTATAGCATATACATAAAAGGAAATGAAAAACAAGTATTTCACCATAGAAAATCAACTAAACACAAAAGAGGATAATATTGCAAGAAATGGGGACAAAACACCCGTAAGGCACATAGAAAAGAAGCAGTAAAATGGCCAAAGCAAATTTTCCTTATTAAATCTCTCCAAGTAGGTTAAGCTCTTTAATAAAAAGACAGAAATTGAAGAAAATGGATTAAAAAAGATTCAATTATTTTCTATCCAAGAGATTTACTTTAGATCAAGAGACAAAACAGAGGAAAAGTTAAAAGATAGGAAAACATATTCCATGAAGATAGTTAACCAGAAGAGAGCAAGAGTGACTACACTCAAACAAACTAGACTTTAAATTAAAAAAAAAAAAAATTACAAGAGGCAAAGAAGGACATTAAATAATAATAAAAGGTTCAACACAGCAAAAATTCATAATAATTATAAACATTAATATATCTAATGATCGTTTATGGTGAACTGTGTCAGATTCATGATCTCTGAAGAAGATTTAGCTTTGGGACCAGGGATCAGGGTTGATGACTCAAAAGCTCAAGAGCTTTTGTGTAGCAGAGTTTTATTTTAGTAAAAGGGGACTTAGAATGCTTCTGACATAGACATCAGAAGGGAAACAGAGAATGCCCCCCTCACTAGTCTTAGAAAGGGGAGTTATATACTTTTTCAATTGGTTATTACAATAAATCAAAAGAATGTCTCAAGGTTGTGAAGATCTTACTAGAACCATTCCCACAATTTACATTTTAAGATAACAGGATTAGTCAAAATATTCTCAGGAAGTGTCCACAAGCAGGATACAATGCTGTTAATATAATTCTTAGTACAGAGTTTAAGCTGAGTTGTGTTGTTATGTAATCATCAAATCTGGGCTTAAAGAAAAATTATGACAAAGGAGGCAAGAATATTCAATGGAGAAAAGCAAGTGGGGAAGTTGAACAGCTGCATGTAAATCAATAAAATTGGAACACACTCTCAAACCATACACAAAAATAAACTTAAAATGGCTTATTAAAGACTTACCTGTAAGATATGACATTATAAAATTCCTAAAAGATAACGTAGGCAAACATTCTCTGACATAATTATACCAATGCTTTCCTAGGTCAGTCTACCAAAATAATAGAAATAAAAGCAAAAGTAAACAAATGAGACCTAATCAGATTTAGAAGCTTTTGTACAGCAAAGGAAACTGTAAATAAACAGAAAGACACCTATGGACTGAGAGCAAATGTCTGCAAATGATGTAACTGACAATTGCTTAATTTCCTAAATATGCAAACAGTTCATATAACTCAATAACAACAAGAAACAAGCAACTCAATAAAAATATGGGCAGATAACCTAAATATACATTTCTCCAAATAAGACATGGCCAATGGGCACATGTAAAGATGCTCAACATCATTAACTATTAGAGAGATGCAAACAAATTACAGTGGAGTACCACCTCACAACAGTGAGAACGACCACCATTAAAAGGTCTACCAATAACAAATGCTGGAGAAGGTATGGAGAAAAAAGAACATCCCACACTGTTGGTGGGAAAGTAAACTGATATAACCACAATGGAAAACAATATGGAGGTTCTTCAAAAAACTAAAAATATAGTTATCATATGGTCCTGCAATACCACTCCTAGGCATATGTCTGGAGAAAACTCTAATTCAAAAAGATATATGCCCCACAATGTTCATAGCAATGATATCTATAATAGCCAAGACATGGGAAAAACCTAAATACTCATGGACAGATGACTGGATAAAGAATATGCGGTACATACACACAATGGAATATTACTCAGCCATAAAAAAAAGAATGGAATAACACCATCTGTAACAACATGGATGGATTAGAGTTTATCATACTAAGTGAAATAAGCCAGATAGATAAGTGTAATTGATGGATGAATGGGAAAGCAAAAGTATTATATATATATATACAATAGGGTATTCTTCAGCTTTAAAAATGAAGGAAATTCTTACATATACTACAATGTGGATGAATCTTGAAAAAATTTTGTTAAGCCAGTCACAGAAAGACAAACACAGCATGATTCTACTTATATGACATATTAGTAGTCAAAATCATAGGGACAAAATGTAGAATGGTAGCTTTCTTGGGCTGGGAAATGAGGGCATGGGCAATTATTGGCTAATGGATACAGAGTTTCAATTTTGTAGGAGAAAATAGTTCTGAAGACAGATGGTGGTGATAGTTGCAGGGAAATATGAATGTAATTAACACCACTGAACTATAAACTTTAAAATAGTAAATATCACAAATGTAATGTTATATATATTTTATCACAGTAATTGAAAATTATATATTGCTTTATATATAAATATGGGAAAGTGAAAGTCACTCAGTCAGGTCAGACTCTTTCGACCCCATGCACTATACAGTCCATGGAATTCTCCAGGCCAGAGTACTGAAGTGGGGAACAGTTCCCTTCTCCAGGGGATCTTCCCAACCCAGGATTCGAACTCAGATCTCCCACACTGCAGGCAGATTCTTTACCAGCTAAGCCACAAGCAAAGCCCAAGAATACTGGAGTGGGTAGCCTATCCCTTCTCCAGCAGGTCTTCCCAACCCAGGAATCAAACCAAGGTCTCCTGCATAGCAGGCAGATTCTTTACCAGTTGAGCTACCGTAAATATGGAAACCAACTCCTAATTTCAAAAGAATATTTATTGACAGGAAACAAGATTTGGGTACAAAGTTGTTAATAATGAGTCTAAAAAGAGCATTATTACAAGCAATTATTTAAATTTCTACTTCTTGATGGAAAAGAAAATATATTTCAATATAATGATAATTCTACACATGACTTTATATATGACTTCCACATAAAATTGATTAAAGAACTATTAACTAACTATATTTTAATAAATCACTATAAAAATTTTACAGAACTGATAATAGTTTTGCATCAATTATTTTCATGCCTAAATGTTTTCTGTCATTAATGTCATTAGATTAGAGCACATTTACATAATGATCAGAGTGAGAAATAAAAACTGAGATGGCATTAACTGGAACTGTGGAATATGTAAAAACAAGTTATTAGTTGATAATGCCATAAATACATGTTATATTCTGTAACATTCCTGAGAATTTCAAACATTTAATTAAAAACAATGAGTCAGACTGCCTGATACTATCAAAGCAAGTACTAAATGCTCCCCATGTCCAGTTCTTTTATGTCATTTCTAAGAATTGTGGCATTTCAGTTTACTCTTATTTTGTATAGATTCCCCTCGTATTTTGGCACCAGAGGTAATTTTCTATCTCTGTAGTTAGAGTATAAACTTCCTTTGCCACTTCTTCCAAAATTGCACTATTCTGTCAAAAACAGCTGGGCTGAGTAAGAAAATAATACTAGTCGATTAAAAAAATGCAATCTAGAAATGTGAACTATTTGATTACACTAAAATAGAAAGTTTAAACTAATCATTTGCTAATCTTCTCACATCTTTTTTGAAACAGCTTTTGATGAAAAGGTTAGCAGAAACATCAAATTTGTAGGTTCTGAATGGTTTGTCTGCTGGGTAAACATGCACAGTATTTTCTAAATGTGTTGTTAAGTAAAGTATGGTTGATTTTAGTAAAATTATTTTGGTTTCAAGAGGAATTCTGTATAAATACTCACAAACTGTGCTAAATTTCTTTCAACATCAAACTACGTTTGAGTTAGTTTACTGTTAGTAATTTTAAAAATGTAAACAAAAAATTCTAAAATTGCTAAATTTGGATCCAAAAATGTAAAATGTTGTTGTGTATCTAAACTGCTCATTGCCTTATGTTACTAAGGAAAAACTCATTTTCTATAATGAGTTTCTTAGGATCAAGTGTAAATTAAAATGTATCCGAGATACAGCGCTTATGCTTTTCTAGTTATGAAGTTATTTTCCCTACAAACTGTCTGCCAGGCTTTGAAAAGCTGAGGTGCCTACTTAAAACTTTATGATAACCACTGTCAAATATAAGAGTGACATATGCCTCTGAGATCACTGGAGAATAAGAAGAAATAAAAAACATAAACCACATAGCTAGAGATAGAAGAATAAATAAAAGAATAAAAAGGAACAAGTAAAAGAAACATGGGCTTTCCAGGTGACACTAGTGGTAAAGAAGCTGCCTGCCAATGCAGGAAATAAAAGAGATGAGGGTTCGACTCTGGGTGGGGAAGATCCCCCAGAGGAGGATCTTCTGCTGCAACCCACTGCAGCATTCTTGCCTGGAGAATCCCCATGGACAGAGGACCCAGGCTACAGTCCACAGGGTCGCAAAGAGTTGGACATGGCTGAAGTGACTTAGCATGCACGCACACAAGAGAAACACAATTATAAATTCAATAATACTAAGCTTATAAATTATAGCTATAAAACAAAGGATTTCAGCTCTCCTATTAAAAGGGCACAATGAAACTGGCTTTTTTAAAAGTCAACCCACTCCAATATTCTTGCCTGGAGAATTCCATGGACAGAGGAGGCTGGAAGGCTACAGTCCCATGGGGTTGCAAAGAGTTGGGCAGGACTGAGCGACTAACATTCTCACTTACCTAAAAGAATAGAAATGTACATTAAAAAAAAAAGAAAATCATAATCAAGTAAAATAAAAATGAAGCAGAGGTCCCAAAATAATCTCAAGCAAAGTACAGTTTAAGTAAAAGAGCCACAGATGTAAAAATGGTTACTCAATAATGATACAATTTAAATATCCAACCAATACGTGCTATTCATAAAATTGCACAGGTCTGTTTTGTGCTGGTTTCAGCCTATGGATAGTAATGCCATAGGCTAGAAATGTCTGGGGTCCCTGTTACTGGGATCAAGGGCAGCGTCTAGAGTTTCAGAGATTCACTCTTTATTGGTGATTTTAAAATATAAGAACTGGAATTGGAGTTGCAGGAAGAGAAAAAAATAAAGTGACTCAAACGGCTAGTTACGGAAACCAGCCAAGGTCTCAAAAATAAAGGAGCCTCAGTAAAGAAGGCAGCCTGGCTCTTTACCTAGCCCTGTGGCTGGCCATGTGCTTGTTGAAGACAGCCTTGCTTGAAGTGGCTGCCTCTTTGAAATAGATGCCTTTTTGTAAGATATTCCTTGGCAATCAAAGCTCAAGTCAGGTGCTAGTATTACCAAAAGAAAAGTCAGGGCTTACACTACATGGTCAAATAATGTAACCTAAAAATACATAAAGCAAAACTGTATGGGTCAAGTAACAGGATTTGTTGGAGATTTTGTTTAATGGGAGCAGATTTTGGAAGAATTTAATATTCACAATATTTATTATAGAAGGCCCTTAGAGGAAGGAAGAAGCAGCAGAATTGGGTAAAAGAAGTCAAGTTAGATTCAGGCCTGAGAATCTCTGGATGTGAGTCTGTGGAGCTGCAATGGCCACTGACAATCGTTCAAGTTGAGCTAGACTTTATATTCCCAACTTCACCATGCACTGGATGCGGACCACTTCCTCAGATCATGACTGGGTAAAGTGGCTCTCTACAACTGAGGCAGTTCCTGAAGGTGTTACAGCTGAAGGCTTTATACTGCCAGCCCTCTACACAGCTGATGCAACAATCCCTCCATTAAAGGGGGATCACAGTAGCCATCAGTGTGTCCTCCCTGATCCATCCTGATCAGCTCCAATTTTACACTTATAATAAAGGAGAAGCACTTTAAGATTCTGTTTAGCATTTCTTCTTGAAGGAAACTTAGACAAGGAAAGTTAGTGGGGTGAACTTCAATCCACATGATGAGAGCTCATTTCAGGGCTATAATGATACTCAGTTTCTCTCTACTGTATCGACCCCTCATTTACCACTAGTATCTCTGATGGCCTGATGATGTGACCCAGATCCCTATTCCTGGGGAGACTGGAACTCTGACCAACATCCCAATATTAGGCCAGTTGTACATTTACTATCAAAATTAAAGAAGGACTATTGAGCAGTACCCAGGTAGACTGTCTGGGAACAAATACTCCTTCATTATTTTTAGCAACTCTTCTTCTTCTGACTACTACAATCAATTATACCTGTGAAAATAGTTATTCCTCTTCTTGCCTGCTGGATTATGGACAAAAATAAGCCCAAATGTCTAGACAGTAACCACAGCTCTACAGCTCAATGAGACTCTTGTTGTGTCCTAAGCAGAAATGTTTCTCCTTTGGAAAACAAGGCCTCTACTGCTGTGAAGACAGGAAGACAAATTCCTCAAAGGAGTTATTATAATTATAATTAGGACTACTACTGTTTTCATTACTGTATATGTAGACCTATGTAATCTTTCTATTAGGCCAAGCACTACATTAAAATCTTTTATGAGAAGATATATGACATTCTAGATAATGATTCTCTATCATTTTAAAGTATCATTTCAGAGGTGGCACCTCAATTGTGACTTCAGTATGCTATTCCAATGCTCTATCAATGTGATAGCTTTTGGCTGATGTGACATATGATAAGGCCAGTGAATTTTATTGTAATGGGCCTATTCATCATATTCTTCACTAAAAGGAGCACCTCTGGACAGATCTTATGGTATGAGACATCCAATGCCAATGAATCAAACACTTCATTAGCCTTCGTGCTGGGTGAGGAATTGTGTACAGAAAAGGCAAACTTATACCTGGAATTTGTATCTCTTCCAATCAGAATAAATGTCTGGTTCTAGGGTAAAAGGAACTGCAA
The DNA here is from genome assembly GCF_002263795.3 of Bos taurus. Lineage (NCBI taxonomy): Eukaryota > Metazoa > Chordata > Mammalia > Artiodactyla > Bovidae > Bos > Bos taurus. Next base: position 20,739,254 of record NC_037344.1, on the reverse strand, counting down.
AGTCAATTGTCACCAAGTGGTATTTTGGTGTCCTCAAAGGATGATGCCATTTTAGGACCTTAGTATTGTTCTCTGTTGCCAGCAAGATGAATATTTGGCACAGCAGTAGCTACAACAGCCTTGGTAAGTAAGGGTCCATGCTGCTGGGTCTGAGAATCAGCTCCATATCTGACACCCCATGACCATTTTAAAAAATATATTTATTGTAGCAGTCCTGGGATTGATGACACCAGAAGCTGACTGGTTCCAATTTGCTGCATCATTTTGTTTGTTTGCTTGTTTAGTGATTCTCCCGTGGTAGCAATCGTTCTCTGATGAGGATTAATATAATACACAGGGATCTTTATACTCCTTACCCATTCCCTCATTTCTATCTGCTGCTGCTGCTGCTGCTAAGTCACTTCAGTCGTGTCCAACTCTGTGCGACCCCATAGATGGCAGCCCACCAAGGCTCCCCGTCCCTGGGATTCTCCAGGCAAGAACACTGGAGTGGGTTGCCATTTCCTTCTCCAATGCATGAAAGTGAAAAGTGAAAGTGAGGTCGCTCAGTCGTGTCCAACTCTAGCAACCCATGGACTGAAGCCTACCAGGCTTCTCCACCCATGGGATTTTCCAGGCAAAACTACTGGAGTGGGGTGCCACTGCCTTCTCCGCATTTCTATCTACATGCCTTTAACTTAGACAACACTGTCACTGATTTTCCAATCATTCTCCTTCCTGGATTCTGCAAGGCTATTTGTCACTAAGAATGAGTCAGTATAGAACCTTGAAGTGCTTCTTTTATTACACTATGTGAATGACACAGAATACAACCTGAAGCTCTATCTTTTGGGAGATAATTCCTTTGCCCTCTGATCTTTAAGCCCAGCTCTGAAAGAAGCTATAATACAGCTACTGCTTGTTTTCAGCTTGGTTCCACATTTGAGCTGACCCATATATAAAATGAATCATTTTTTTCCCTCAGTCAGTAGGCCATGACATATTCCTTGTTTGGTCACAGGTATGTAAATTGAAGAAATATTTATGGATTATATGTGAAGTTTGGGCTTCCTGCACATGCAATTTTTCTGTGCTTTCTGTTGGCACATCACTCTTGGACGTATGACTCTCATTTTATAATGAATTATTCTTGGTCCTACCAAACTTTGGTTTTTTGACAGAAAACACCCCATGATGGGTAATCTCAGAATTAGAGTAAATCTATATCCCATGGTCAAGCAGAAATACAGGGAGTGTTAAGTGGCTTCAGTTGTGCTTAACTGTTTGCAGTCCTATGGACTACAGCTCCACAGGCTCCTCTGTCCATGGGATTCTCCAGGCAAGAATACTGGAGTGGGTTGCCATGCTCTCCTCCCGGGGATCTTCCTGACCCAGGGATCAAACCCATGTCTCTTGCACCTCTGGCATTGGCAGGCTGTGACTTTACCACTAGTGCCACCTGATTTGTCTTCAAAAAGCATTCAGTTCTCTATACTGGACATTGCCATTCCATTGTTCCAAAATGTGGGGTCTGTATTGTGATTCTCATGCTGCTGCTGCTAAGTCACTTCAGTCGTGTCCGACTCTGTGCGACCCCAGAGACAGCAGCCCACCAGGCTCCCCCGTCCCTGGGATTCTCCAGGCAAGAACACTGGAGTGGGTTGCCATTTCCTTCTCCAATGCATGAAAGTGAAAAGTGAAAGTCAAGTCACTCAGTCATTTCTGACTCTTAGCGACCTCATGGCCTGCAGCCTACCAGGCTCCTCCATCCATGGGATTTTCCAGGCTAGAGTACTGGCGTAGGGTGCCATTGCCTTCTCCATCTGGAGTCTGTCATAAATTCCACATGGCAGCTTTGAAAGGAAAAGTGACAGTCGCTCAGTCGTGTCCGACTCTTTCCGACCCCATGGATAGTCCATGGAATGCTCCAGGCCAGAATACTGGAGAGGGTGACCCTTCCCTTCTCCAGGGGATCTTGCCAACCCAGGGATTGAACCCAGGTCTCCCGCATTGCAGGTGGATTCTTTACCAGCTGAGCCACCAAGGAAGCCCTTTGTTCACCACTAATCTCTCTACTATGGAATGTGCCAAGTTGTATGGACCTAGTTGATAGGCTCTTTGCACTGTAACCTGGACCTAATCTAGACACATTTCCTACTTTGGATCCCACTGAAAGCTTGCAGCCTATAGACTATACCATCTTTAAAAATCAGATGAGCATAGTAAGAGTTATACTTCCATATTTGCTAGAATTTTTTTCCCTGTTTTTCTTGGATAGGAAGTTCCAGCATGATCCTAATAACTAGACATCTACAAAGTTATTGATGTGGTATTTTATAGGATCTCCATCTGACTAGAATATATGTGTCTTACCAGGGCCTCCAAATTACTAATTCGTGCTCATCTAGCCTGAGTACTTGATATAATCAATATAGAGGACAAATGTGATAGCTGCAGTCCACCGAGTCGCAAAGAGTCAGACACGACTAAGCAACTGGACTGAACTGAACTGAACAGAATTTCCAGAGATTCCAGACCTCTTTCAACTGTTATGACAGAGGATAGGAGAATTAACAAAACCCTGGGGCAAAACCTTCAGTGTACACTATGATCTATTTCATATAAAAGCAAATTGTTTCCAATTCTCTTTTCTGAAAGAAATATTTGAAAATGTATTTGCCACTTCAATAGCTGCATATTATTTACCTGTGGTTATATTCATATTCTCTAGCAAATATACTACCCCATCTAACATGGTAACTGTAATGGGAGCTCAATGTGATAGAGCTTGCAGTAGTCCTATAATCTTCCATGTTCTCTGGGGGTCAGACTACTAAATTAAATGGAGACATGATAGGAGTTATCACTCCTGAATTCTTCATGTCTTAAAGTGGTCTTAATTTCTACAGTAAGATGTAATGTTGTTTATGAATTATTCTCTTACTGCGGGTAGAGAATTTGATTTTCCTTAGGCTTCTATTGGCCTATCTGACTAAGATAGCTCCTTTCCCATAGGACACAGAAAGAATGTGAAAGTTGAACCAAGATCAAAATATTTCTACCCCAATTATTCATTCAGGGATTAGGGAAATGTATTGGTAGACCCAATGTTGCTACTTATGAGTCACCTGGGCAGTATTCAATTTATTCCCTGCCTCCCATACATTCTCACTTTAACCAATTGGTCATAAAAATTTTTTGAGTAGCTGAGTATCAATGTGAACTCCAACCTAATAATCCACAGTACTTAAAATATTTGGATAGTTCCTTTTATCCAGTGAGCATTTATTCAAGTAAATTACCATAGGTACCTTCCATCATTTGGAGTTTATGGGACCCCCAAATTGCTGGTCAGTTTGCTTCACACACAAGGCACACAGGCACTGATCTATCTCCCTTAGCCTTGGGGATGATATGCCTTCCGAAACAACTGAGTATTATGCTATGACAAACTGAGACAGCATATTAACAAGCAAAGACATCACTTAGACAACAAAGGTCCATATAGTCAAAGCTATGGTTTTTCCAGCAGTCGAATATGGATGTGAGATTTGGACCATAAAGAAGGCTGAGCCCCCAAAGAATTGATGCTTTTGAACTGTGGTGCCAGAGAAGACTCTCAAGAGTTCCTGGACTGCAAGGAGATCAAACCTGAATATTCATTGGAAGGATTGATGTTAAAGTTGAAGCTCAAAGACTTAGCCACCTGATGCAAAGAGCCAACTCACTGGAAAAGATTCAGATGTTTGGAAAGATTGAAGACAAAGGAAGAAGTTAGTGACAGAGGATGAGATGGCTAGATAGCATCACTGACCCAATAGACACATGAATCTGAGCAAACTCTGGGAGACAGTAAAGGACTGGGAAGCCTGGCGTACTGCAGTCCATGGGGTCACAAAAAGTCGGACAGGACTTAGCAACTGGATAACAACAATAATACATTATTATCAATAATTTACAGATAAGAGAATATATTGCCTTTTCTATAGATCTGTGAGGAATTAAAGCAAGTAGATAGAGATTTTTTTCCCCATTTGTTTGTTCCCTATTTAGTAAATCTCAAGTGATTATATAACATTGTATTAGAAATGAATAAAAGTAGATTGTACCTCTGGCTGTGTCAATAAATTGCCATATGACCTTGTTCAAACTACTTCATTTCTGAGCAATTTTTAAAAATTAGACAAATGAATCCACAGTCATATTCTATTCATTTCATGTTCACGAATGCAAATACCCCTCTAAAAGAGACTGCTTAGTGAAAGTGCTCTATAAATTTGCTATATTTTTATTTACAAATAGTGTTACATTTTAAAAGCCAAAGTCAGTGATTATTCTATACTGTGGTCATACTTAAATATGTATTGGTGATTGGAGGTAGCTCCATTTACATATTTCAAGTACTTTTACATGAAGAAAAAAGTGAAAGGGCTTCTCTGGTGGCTCAGATGATAAAGAATCTGCCTCCAATGAGGGAGATCTGAATTCAATCCCTGGGTAAAGAAGATCCGCTGGAGAAGGGAATGGCCACCCACTCCAGTATACTGTATTTTTTGACATGTGATATTAACTAAAACCTAACTTCTAACTAAGAGGATACCATCTTTAGTGTCAATATAGGACAAAATACTAGTTATTTTACTTAGGAGAGAAACAAAAAGAGTATTATCAAATTTATTGTCCTCATTTTACCAGTTCAATAATAAGTAATATATTTTGCATTCAGTATTTTTGTTTTTATTTGAAACATAAAGGAAATATGTCTCAATCAACATTTCATGAGAAAAATGTTGATTAATAAAAATTATGTTTTTATAAGAAACTAGCACTTGAATGTGAGTTGTAAAAATAATAGAATGTTAAAGCTTGATTTATCTTTTTAATGAAAACAATGATAAGGAATATCTTCATTAAGATAGCTTGAGCATCAGGGCGCAACAAACTTTAACTGAAAGATATTTACTGAGTTTCTCACTTCCATATGAGAAATAGTTTCCTGTGACTAGATAGAATTTATACTACTAGTAAGCTGAAAACATCACCAATCATCATATAATTTTGTGTGTGTGTGTGTTTATATTTTCATTGCTTTACTTTGTTTCAGTTTATTTAGAGCAGTCAAATTATATAGAATTATTATAAAATTTCTCAGGAAGATGGTAAATTTCATGTGAAACCTGGCTTAGGTCATAGTACTTAGCTTTTGATCAAATACCAGACTAGATGTTGCTGTACAAAAATTTTTTAGATGTGTTTAATCAGTAGACTTTAAAGTAGATTACCTTCCATAATATGGATAGACCTCATTCAATCAGCAGGCCTTAAGAGAAAAGACAAATACTTAAAAGAAAAAGGAATTCTACCTCCAGACTACTTTTTGGACTATAGATTACAACATGAACTTTTGCCTGGATAGTCAGTCTATTCAGTCTATTGGCCTGCCCTGTAGATTTTGGATGTATGAACCTACTTAATCTTCTCTCTCTCTCTCTCTCTCACACACACACACAACTATATGCATATACACATTTCCTACTGATTCTGGGTTTTTGTTTTAATAGAATCTTAATACACAGAATTCTGCTGGAGAAGGAAAGAAAGAGAGGGAGATGGAAATGTGTTTAATTGATCCGTTTCTTTGTAGCAGGAAGTATTCAACATTCACAATTTATTTTACAGAGGAAATATAGTTAATATGAAGACACAACTGAATATAAAATATGTTTACAATACTATAAACACTGTAAAGCTTTTTCATTCCAATAAATTCTTATAGGACTAATACAATGGACATTTAAATAAGTTTTTCAGTTAAACTCAAAGATATCAAAAGGCGAAGCCCAATACTTCAGAAAAGGAAAATAAAAGTAACGCCAGCTTTTTTCTCCAAAACAAATGAAATATAAGGTAAATAGAATATCTATATGTCATAGTAGCAGGTAACTGCTTACTATTCTTTTTCTAAAAATAAATATTCTGCAAACATTGATAGTTTATATTTCTGGGGTATGAACATCTGTTGTTTAATCATTGTTTTTGCAGTAGAGCAAATATAAAGCATATTTTACCATAATTAAATCATTAAGGAGAAAATAGCCAAAAGCATAAGGCTTCTGAGAAGACTGATTTTAACCACATCACTAGGAACAGAATATTACCTTGTTCTCTTTATAGCCGTGTTATAGCTCCCCAAGTAATTCATTTACAGTACAGCATTGAACCATAGCTGCAGAGCTTTAAGTGTAGTTAAGCTTTCTGGTCTCTAGAGGTCTCTGCACATCACTCTTTCACTCTGCCATCCTTGCATCCTGCCAACTTTTCTAAAATATTTCAAAAATGTATAAGCTAAATGCTGCTCTTCAAAGAACACAAATTCTTCACTTATGTGTCTTGTCTTACCCTGATATCTTATAATATAAACAAATTGTGAGAATGTAAGAAGAGTCAAAAAAATTCAAGAAGAAAAATTATTTTCTGTGAAATTACTTTTTTTAATCATGCAAGGAAGATCTTTCTTCCTGTAATTTTCTCAGATATCCCTAGTTTGAAATTGTTTCACTTACATTAGGTATTTTTAAAAGTGTACATGGCATTTTTGTCTTCTTACATATTATATACAAGGGTCAATTCAATTCAACAAATAATATTTTTTATTCAATGAAATGCTTTAGGAAAAGAAAGAAAAAACAAATGCCACATTTCTGCATAAAATACCCAGAATGCAACATGGATATTGATTCTCATACTTTAAGATAGTCAACTCTTTCATAAATATCCCCTTATCTACTAAACCAAAACTATATGGCATCAAACAATAAGACGTGTATAAATTAGTATATGCCACCGTTTGCCAGCTCAAATCCCAAGGACAACAAATAGAGAACCATCTTCAAGACCTAAGTTTCATTTACTTAGTCTTTTTAAAATATATTAATTTAAGATGGATCACTCTGCCTCCCTGGGAATATGGTTTATGAAGGTCACACCACTTTGTGTGAGTTGCAGAGCAGAACACACCTATTACTTAGGCACATGAGTCAGTAGGAAGCAAGCAGAACATTTGAAATAGTGGTAAAAATAATTTCAGTCCATAGAAGATCTAGCAAGACTGGGACAAGGGGCTGTCTTCTTGAAAAATGCTATTCAAGACCTTTACTATAGGGTTATTTTCTATTTTTTTTTTTTTTTGGTCACATTCAATATTTATGACCAAATATTCCTTTGATTGTTTAAAATTTTAGAATGTTCCAGACCCTAAGGCTAGTACATATATTAACTCATTTAATCCTCATTACAACCCATGGAGTAAATAGTATTGCTAATAACTCCATTTTACAAGTGAGAAACTCAATCAGAGGAAGACTAAAATATTCTTAGAGCTTTTACTCAAAGCTGTCCAATTTTCCCAGCACCACTGGATAGCTGCATGTAAAAGAATGAAATTAGAACAGTTTCTCACACCATGTACAAAAATAAACTCAAAATTAATTAAAAACCTAAATATAAAACCCCAAACCATAAAACTCCTAAGAGAAATTATGTAGGGGGGATCTGTCTCCTAAGGCAAAGGAAACAAAAGCAAAAATAAACTTATGATATCTAATTAAACTTAAAAGCATTTACAAAGCAAAGGAAATCATTGAAAAAATGGAAAGGTAACCAACTGAAAAAGACAGGATGTTTGGAAGGCATATGACAAATAAGAAGTTAATATCCAAAATATATAAAGAGCTCTTACAACTTAATAGCAGAACACAAACAATCCAATTTAAAAATTAGCAGAAGACTTGAACAGACTTTTTTTTCCCAAAGAAAACATACAAATGCCCAAACAAGTACCCAAAAATATGCTCAGAACTGCTAATTATCTCAGAGAAATGCAAATTAAAACAATGAGATAGTACCTCACACCTTACTGAATGGCTGTCATCAAAAAGACACAAGAGACCTGGATTTGATCCCCCGTCAGGAAGGTCCCTGGAAGAGGGCATGGCAACTCACTGCAATATTCTTGCCTGGAGAATCCCACAGACAGAGGAACCTGGTGGGCTAGAGTCCACAGGGTTGCAAAGAATCGGACATGACTGAAAAAACTTATTATGTATGCATGCTCTATGTACAAAAAATTCAAAAGACAAAAATAAATAATTTTCATCTGCAAATCACTTAAATTAGGATTATCACTGTTTCATCAGGCTCCAAACCTAGACTCTTGAAAATTATTTGACTGATAATTCTCCTTAATTACTATTTCCAGTTGTTAATAATACAGTGTTTTTTTAAATTGAGATACCCTATTTTCTCCAAACTAGTGAAACTATTCATATACAATTCATTATTCTCCCACACATACAAGTTGAAACAATGTCTCAATTGGTTAAAAACTATTCAAGACCTGACATCTAGTTAATTGACTTTCTAGGTATTTGGTAGCTATAAAGAAAAAGTACAATATAAAAATTTAGTTCTTGGCTTCAAGGAGTTCAAAATCAAGGTACTGAGACCAAAAAGTATCAATATAACAAAATACCAATGGAATAGAATTTCTTTTAAAAAGTTAATTAAGGTAGAAAAACCTTCACCACTGAGTGGAAGCTCATTCTGAATCTCAAGGGATTAGCAGAAATTTTGATTTTGACCTTTAAATATAGGTGGAAGATGAATAGGTTAAATTAAAGATCAAAGTTGTTTTGTTATTAATATTTTAGTCACTAAGTTGTGTCTGACTCTTTTGGGACCTCATGGACTGTGTAGCCCACCAGGCACCCCTGTCCATGGGATTCACCAGGCAAGAATACTGGAGCAGGTTGCCACTTCCTTTTTCAGGGGATCTTCCCACCCAAGGATTAAACTCATGTCTCCTGCATTGAGGGCAGATTCTTTACCACTGAGTCATCTGCAAAGCCTAAAGATCAAAGACTTTCCCAGAAAAGAATGTCATATAAACTAAGACATGGTAGAAAGAGCAGAGTTGTATGCTACTGAGCTTTATCATTCTATTTTAAAGCAGATTTTAAAGCAGATTACCTCCAAGATATTTTTTAAACAAGGTCTCATAAATTTCTTTTGGTATTTTCAGATTACACTAATTAGAAAAATGACACCTAACAATGATCCTTATAAAAGAAAATTGTACTGTGTATTAAAAATGCCTTCAATGAATATAGTCCCTAAAATTATATTTGGGGAGACATTTCTAAATTTTGTAATTTACAAATTACAAAAAAGAAGAACATAATCTGTCCAGTGACTAAAAATTGCTGCACCTTGTCACAGCATGAATGTGGATACCACATTTTTGTATGAACAATATATGGAAACATTGAGACAGATTTCATCCCAATATCTGCATAAATTTTCCTGAAAATGTGATAACATTTTAAAAGAAATAAAATGAAATGAAAGGCATATAAGTATATTTTAATAATATTTTCTGTAAAAATGAATTCCACTACTTCCTTTCTGTAGAATCAGGATTTGAGAACCTATGTGTGAAGTTCATATCCTTTTCTGTTCTGATACCCATTATTTGGCACCATCAGGTATCTTAAATTTCTCTGGACTAATCTGGGCAAAATATACTTAATGATAACCACAAATTCTTTCAAAATATAGAACTCTGAATAACCCTTTATATTTTATTACTATCAAAAGCTATTTAAGTAGGTGGCAATCAATCATCAGTAAAATCTCAAGTTTCTTAGTCCTTATTTGTTTGATTTTGTTTTTGTTCCTACTCTTCCATCCTTTGAAATCTAATCTTTAAATAACCCATTTAGACATCTCTGATATTAATATTTCTCCTTGAAAATATGATTTTCTGTGCAGGCAAATTGGATTTCCAATGGTATTATTAATCTTTATATGATTTCCCAGTCTTCTAGCTCTCATTTCTTTCTTTAATTTATAAACACTTGCATTTTTCTATGTCCTTCACATACTAAAATAGAGCTTCTATTATATATCATGAGCATTACAAAGGAAATGCTAGTAGCAGTAAGCTGTAACCTTGCAGTCTTTACACACAGACATCTACAGAGAAATTGAAACATAATTTGTTAAGTTTAGAACAGAAAATAGTCTGTATGTATTCAGCCCATTTTCTTCTGTGTTTGAGATGACAGAAATTTTTCAAAAATAGCTTTTGTTTTATTTCTAACTGTGGCATGTATAGATAATGACGTTAAAATACAATACACACCAGTGTTTCACGGGTTTTGATAAAGCATCATGTCCTCAACTGTCACAATAAAGTAGAGTAGTAGAGCAAATAAATGCGCATTCTATATGTTTTGAGATTTTTTAGCAAGTTTAGTAATTAAGTAATTTTATATTTACATAAAGATATAGATTCAGTCATTAAAAAATCTCAATAATTGTTTCAATTATAGTCAAATTATCATATATGTTTTTCTTTTCAAAGGTGAAACTTGTATATGAAATCAACATATGCTGAAATAATTAGGGTTTTTTAACCTACATCTTAAGCTTCTCAGGAATTGTTTTTTGTCTCTCCCTAATTTCAGGTACAGAAAGGCAGCATTTTCTGAAACCCAAATTCAGCTTCCCAAAGGACAGTAACATATTTAATCCCCAATCTACTTTTATTTCCCTTGGTGAAAAAAAAGAAAGCCCATAATATATCTTCATTATAGCATGCCAATATAGGTTAAAGAAGAATGTATGTTTGAAAGGCAGTGGTGGCACTGAATTGATTTTGTAAATTAACTTTACTTACATACACTAGTTGTCAGTGACACCAGCATGCAGTTATTCAAAGCTAAGGAATTATGGTTCATATATTCAATAATTTGTTTGGATATTTTATGTCATAAAAGAAACATACGACAGCTTAACAGGTAGCAATGTCTTGATGGATCACCAAACAGTGATATGTGTGTCCAGAGTTCAAGTTCAGAACTTTTTCACAATGAGGTCCTGAAGATGTATTCAGGCTAAATTTCTAGATGTCTAGAAGATGTATGCTATTCAATGCTGTAGCCATTAAGCATGCTGAGCACTTTCAATGTGCCCAGTTCAAACTGGGGTGTGCTATAAATGTAAAATAAACAACACAGAGTTTGAAAACAGTACAAAACAAGAAAAAGAACGTAAAATATATTATTGATAATTTTACATTGATTAAACACTGAAATAAGAATACATATTTTGGATATACTGACCGTCTAGTCAAGGCTATGGTTTTTCCAGTGGTCATGTATGGATGTGAGAGTTGGACTGTGAAGAAAGCTGAGCACCAAAGAATTGGTGCTTTTGAACTGTGGTGTTGGAGAAGACTCTTGAGAGTCACTTCGACTGCAAGGAGAGCCAACCAGTCCATTCTGAAGGAAATCAGCCCTGGGATTTCTTTGGAAGGAATGATGCTAAAGCTGAAACTCCAGTACTTTGGCTACCTCATGCAAAGAGTTGACTCATTGGAAAAGACTCTGATGCTGGGAGGGATTGGGGGCAGGAGAAGGGGACAACAGAGGATGAGATGGCTGGATGGCATCACTGACTCTATGGACGTGAGTCTCAGTGAACTCTGGGAGTTGGTGATGGACAGGGAGGCCTGGCGTGCTGCGATTCATGGGGTCACAAAGAGTCAGACACGACTGAGCAACTGAACTGAACTGAACAGAGTTAAGTATAATTGTTAAAATTAATTTCATCTGTTTAACTTTTTGATTGTGGCTGCTAGAACATTAAAAATTACATATGTGGCTCACATTTGAGGCTGGAATTATATTTCAGTTGGATGGTGCTTGTCCAGACCATAAACCCTTTGAACAGAGGGGCCATTTCTGTCTTGTTTTAAATGGTATCCTTAGTACCTAGTGTGAATGATCAATAAGTATATTGAATGCATTATTAGTTAATGGCAAACAGAGCCTTAAAATCAGGGTACCCTCTTCCCTGAACATGGCTAAAGACACTCTGAAAAATTTTTGATCTTTTATTACTCTACTTTTTTATTCCGAACTGACTTTTAACCCTTCTGTGTTGTTCTAGAATCAATCAGGTTTCAGTAAATACTTCACTGTTTTCCACTTTCAGATATGCTAATAAGTGTTTATTCCCTTTAAGTCTTAGTTTCTTGAATAGCTCAAAGTCATCTTAGACGATTAATTGTATTTCCTTCCATAGGGTGATATGCTGGCTAGTCTCTTGTCAACTCAGCATCATCTTCAGCCTTTCAAAGGCAAATAAACTACACTTGCCAGAATCCCCTTCTCTATACAGTTCCAGGTACCAGGTTAGAATAATCTGTCAACGAGAAGCACTTGCTCAAGATTTATAAGGCAGAAAGACTTAGACCATTGTTTTCCCAAGTCAGTTACAGGAGGATGCATGGGCAGGCAGGTTCAAAGCTGCTCCTAGGTAAACTTCTCTTTAGGAATAAAATAAATAGAACTATGATTGTAAAATGGCTAGGGCCTGTTGCAACAATATTAGAAAGGATCTATGCATGGGAGCAGTCCTGAAGTTCCCTCTTCATTAGCCTCACTCTCAGTCCACCTGTATACCACTATCTCAGCAATATAGATGCAGGAGTACCTTAAGAATTTACCTGACATGTTTATTTCAAATGATTTTAACTCTTTCCAGATATTCATTACATAAGCAATATTAATCAGTTGAACAAGTAAGCATTTCTCATGTATAGGATTACACACATGCACACAATTTTTCCATATATTGATAAAACCAAAGCAGGTGAAAACAAATGGAAATCCTGTTACACTATCTATTAACCTGCCAGAAGTTGTGTCCACATAATTCTGATCACCATCTGTTGATAAGAATTAACTCTGTGCTCTTAATACTCTCCTCTCCTTTACATTTTATCCTCCTCTGCCTACTTAGGAACGTTACTCCAGTGATTCGTGTTTCTTTGCATTGTTTTAACTTTTCACCTACTAGTAATTTTCATGAATATTCAAACATGTCATTATTTCTCTTACAGAGAAAACTTATCTTGATCTCACTTTCTCCTTCCCCTTTATGGAAACGTGCTATGAAGCATTTCTCATACAGTCTCTAATTGCCCTGTTCTGGTTCCATGTTTCTTTGAGATCATTCTAATAGCTTCAGTCAGCCATACTTCCACTAAAATTCTTTTGTGTGTATGTGTGTAACACTTTTACAAACCATCAGGGACTAAAAATATTGCTAAGTCTAATCGTCTATTTTCTGTTAGCAATCTACTTGATGTGTAAGCATTCTTTAAACACTTCCATATCTGTTGGCTCCCTCGGACCACACCACAGTCTTTGTTTCCTCTGATATCTTCAGGCTTCTTTTACTGTCTCCTTCGCTGGTTCCTTCTCATCTTTCCTATCAGTTAATGGTGGAATATTCCAGAATGCTCTCTTGCTCTCTGTTTTTGTCTTTCTATACACACTGTCTCCTTGAGCAATTTCATCCAGTTCCAGGACTTTAAATAGCATTTCTGTGCAGACAACTTCAAAATTTCTAATTCCAACACAGATTTTCCCCCTGAACTCTAGCCATATACATTTAATCGCTAGTCTTCTATTTCTGCATACCTTCATAGTAAACTAATAGGCAAGTGAAACTTAACAAGTTTAAAACTGAACTTCCCACCTTTACCAGAAAAAAACCTGCTCTCACAGCCTTCCTCATTTTTCAAATGGCAATTTAATTCTTCTAACTGGTTAATTCAAAATCCTTGAATTAATCTTTGATATTTATATTTTCTCACAATCTACATCAAATCTATCAGTAAATCTTTCAAAAATAATGAGAATTTAATCACTTCTAGTTGAGTGACCACAGCATCGTGATTATCTGGGTTGTGATGATCTTTTTTGTACAGTTCTGTATATTCTTACCACCTCTTCTTAATATCTTCTGCTTCTGTTAGGTCCCTACCATTTCTGTCCTATATTGAGCCCATCTTTGCATGAAATGATCCCTTGGTATCTCTAATTTTCTTGAAGAGATCTCAAGTCTTTCCCATTCTATTGTTTCCCTCTATTTCTTTGCATTGATCACTGAGGTAGGCTTTCTTATCTCTTTTTGCTATTCTTTGGAACTCTGCATTCAAATGGGTATACCTTTCCTTTTCGCTTTCCTTCTTTTCACAGCTATTTGTAAGGCCTCCTTACAGATAATCACGATGCTGTGATCACTCACCTAGAGCCAGACATCCTGGAATGTGAATCAAGTGGGCCTTAGGAAGCATAACTATGAACAAAGCTAGTGGTGGTGACCAATCCAGTTGAGCTATTTCAAATCCTTAAAGATGACACTGTGAAAGTGCTGCACTCAATATGCCAGCAAATTTGGAAAACTCAGCAGTGGACACAGGACTGGAAAAGGTCAGATTTCATTCCAACCCAAAGAAAAGCAATGCCAAAGAATACTCAAACTACTGCACAATTGCACTCATCTCACATGCTGGTAAAGCAATGTGCAAAATTCTCCAAGCCAGGCTTCAGCAATACGTGAACCGTGAACTTCCAGATGTTCAAGCTGGTTTTAGAAAAGGCAGAGGAACCAGAGATCAAATTGCCAACATCCGCTGGATCACAGAAAAAGCAAGAGAGTTCCAGAAAAACATCTATTTCTGCTTTATTGACTATGCCAAAGCCTTTGACTGTGTGGATCACATAAACTGTGGAAAATTCTGAAAGACATGGGAATACCAGACCACCTGACCTGCCTCTTGAGAAACCTGTATGCAGGTCAGGAAGCAACAGTTAGAACTGGACATGGAATAACAGACTGGTTCCAAAAATGAAAAGGAGTATGTCAAGGCTGTATATTGTCACCTGCTTATTTAACTTATATGCAGAATACATCATAAGAAATGCTGGGCTAGAGGAAGCACAAGCTGGAATCAAGATTGCTGGGAGAATTATCCATAACCTCAGATATGCAGATGACATCACCCTTATGGCAGAAAGTGAAGAAGAACTAAAGAGCCTCTTGATGAAAGTGAAAGAGGAGAGTGAAAAATTTGGCTTTAAGCTCAACATTCAGAAAACAGAACATGGCATCCAGTCCCATCACTTCACAGCAAATAGATGGGGAAACAGTGGAAACAGTGGCTGGCTTTATTCTGGGGGCTCCAAAATCACTGCAGATAGTGACTTCAGCCATGAAATTAAAAGACGCTTACTCCTTGGAAGGAAAGTTATGACCAACCTAGATAGCATATTCAAAAGCAGAGACATTACTTTGCCAACAAAGACCCGTCTAGTCAAGGCTATGGTTTTTCCAGTGGTCATGTATGGATGTGAGAGTTAGACTATAAAGAAAGCTGAGCGCCGAAGAATTGATGGTTTCGAACTGTGGTGTTGGAGAAGACTCTTGCGAGTCCCTTGAACTGCAAGGAGATCCAACCAGTCCATCCTAAAGATCAGTCCTGGGTGTTCATTGGAAGGACTGATGCTAAAGCTGAAACTCCAGTACTCTGGCCACCTGATGAGAAGAGCTGACTCACTTGAAAAGACCCTGATGCTGGGAAAGATTGAGGGTAGGAGGAGAAGGGGACGACAGAGGATGAGATGGTTGGATGGCATCACTGACCCAATGGACATGGTTTGGGTGGACTCTGGGAGTTCGTGATGGACAGGGAGGCCTTGTGAGCTGCAGTTCATGGGGTCACAAAAGGTCGGACACGACTGAGCAACTGAACTGAACAGAATCACTTCTAACCACTTCTACTACTAAAGCCACCAACATCTCTCAACTGGACTATGGTTGTATCTTAAAACAATACACTAATTTGTCAACAATTTACTCTCATTAAAGTGCTCATAATGCACAATGATCCTTTAGAATATAATTTAGTACATGTCATGTATCTGCTCAAACCTTAACTTTTTTCTATGTGACTTATTAAAGCCAAATTATTTTACAATGCTCTAAAGCTTTCAAAAACTGAATCCCAGCTACTTTAATGACCTCTTACTAATTCCTAGCTGTCTCTGTTTCTCCAGAAACTGGCCCTCCCTTCTTGACCTGACTAGGCATGTTCTCCAGGAGATCTGCATGGTTCACTTGATATATTCTCTTTTTGAATATCTACCATTACAATCTGACCTCCCTTTATTGCATATGCTTCTGTTGCTTTACTGAGAATCAGAACTTAAACTTCTTCAAATCCATGGCATAATAAGCTCAATGAAACAATAAAATGGTGTTTTTTTGTGCTTATTTGAATCTTGGGGTTTTATAATGTTGGAATTCAAAAAGAAGAGACCAAAATAACAAAACTCTGTAAATGTAATAATTCTCAAATATTGATGAAAATAAAATTTGAATCTTAAGTAGTCAGTGTGTGAAGGGGAGGGAAACATATATAGTAATGATTGATGGGCATAATTTTGTGTTCCAAATACCCTTTCTATTGTCACCATGCCGACAAATGCTGAAAAACTTTTACAACCGTCAGATTAATTGCCAGAATTCTAGAGTTAGAAAACAGAATTTCTTTCTCCTTTTACTTATAAATCAACCTCCTCTTCATAACAAATGTTAATAAGTGACTAGCACTAAAGAATAAGACTCTTACCAATTATGGATAGATAAAGTCCACAAACAACTGACAAGCACAAAACCCTCAAGTCCTGTTAAGACTATGCTTTCTGAGTTCTTATTCCTGCCAACAGAATAAAGTGCACATGTACAAATAACAAAAAACTTTCAGTTAAACAGAGACACACAGTATGAATAATTTTTTAGATGGAAAAAAATCCACTTGAAAATATTTTTGACTACACTAATTAGTTGAGACTTGAGGCTTGTAGGAAAATAATGGTATAATTTTCTTATAAGTATAGCTAATAAAAGAAGGATTAAGAAATACAAATGCCATGGTAAGCTTAGCAAATCTCCATATAAATTAACTGATTCATGGGTTGAATTTCAGAAGAAAACAGAGCATAATTATGTATGATTCACTATCCCCGTGTTGCTTGTTGAAGGTGGTAATGGCAGGGGTGCTTGCCTTTTGCAAGCATACATTAATGGGCAGTGTAAGAAAAGCTCTAATATCGTTAAAGATAGAAAGATTCTCCTTTTACAAAATCAAAATAAAATCTGGCTTATGAATAAAAAACCTAGGGTATTATGTTAGAATTCTTAATTATTCTTAATAAAGCAAATGCATTTTGCAAGCATTATAAAAATCTGGAAATGCAGATTTTATAATAATAATTTTATAAACTTTATAAGCTTATAAAGCCCTATATTTTTAAGGTTGAAAAGAGCAGTGAGATGGCATGTACTATATTTTAGTCTCACTCCCAGTATATTACTTACTCAAGCAGACACATGTTTCAGTCTTCAATAAATAAATGCATTCATATAGTAGACATAAATGCTCTTATCTTAATAAACTATTAAATCTGTTTTCACCTTTCTTTTCTTCATTTCCTTTTATCTTTCACTGCATTTTTATTATTTGAACCATTAACATATACATTTTTTCAGATACTGTTAAGTATGCTGCTGCTAAGTTGCTCAGTAGTGTCCGACTCTGTGTGACCCCAGAGATGGCAGCCCACCAGGCTCCGCCGTCCCTGGGATTCTCCAGGCAAGAACACTGGAGTGGGTTGCCATTTCCATCTCCAATGCATGAAAGTGAAAAGTGAAAGGGAAGTCGCTCAGTCGTGTCCAACTCTTAGCGACCCCATGGACTGCAGCCCACCAGACTTCTCCATCCATGGGATTTTCCAGGCAAGAATACTGGAGTGGGGTGCCATTGCCTTCTCTGACAGTTAAGTATAGGACAACTAATTTCAGAAATAAGAATAGAAATAGCTTATTGCTCCCCAGTGCTGATTAGCATAAAATGTAATAATAACGAATATTTTTCAGCCCATTCTCTGGTTTATTTTTCTTACAGTAAATAAACTATGATGGGAGTGTATTTTATTTGAGCAAATATGTGGTGTCAAATTTATTTTCAAGGAAAAAAACAAAGGTCAGTAAAATCCAATTATTTTTAAAAAGCCAAGATTCAAAGTAAAAATTAAATTATAAGAGACTGTTTTTTTCAAATCCAATTATTAGTTCATTACAAATATAATTTTTGAACTTATACATCATAAAATTACAAAGGCATTGTTTATAAGACTGAGTTTCGCCTGGTTGTAAATAGTGCTTGCTAAGCAAGTAAAGAGCAATAGTCTATTACATTAAAAAGAACATCAAATTGCCTGAAGTAATACATAGTCACAATCAAAGGAAGTATATGTTCTGAGGTGTTTTTTTTAACTATGTTCCAAATTTATAAAAGAGACTAATGAAGTACATAAAGTACAATACTAAGACCTACCTTTGCATTACTATAGAATATTGAACAACATGGAGATGTGGACAGACACAGAAAGTAGGTAAAATATTTCTGAACACTCACACCATTTATTTGAATTGGATATTTAATTGTATAAGAATCATTAAGTAAGTTACATTCAAGGTTTCATAATTTTATTAAATCTAAGCAGCAAATTATTGAGTATTAGAAGCAAAGTGTGTATTAGTCAATGACTTAGAATCAGATTATCCCTTTGATGATTTATCCCCAAAGGATCAGACTTGTGTATAGCCATGAAATTCATATTGAAAACAAGCTATAAGAAAATAGCAAACAGGTGATTATGGAAGGATAAAGGAGAAACTAATTTTAACTGGTGTTGCAGGAAGGTTTTATCTGGAATCCAGCCTATTCAGGTATTCACTGAAAGAGCAAAATGAAGTCCAACCGCGTTAGGATGGTTGGGCTTTCTTCTGTGCACAAAGAGGACACAGTTTGGATCTTTGATGTGAAAGTTTATTTGTTTTAAATATGTGAATGTAGAGGCATCGTCAAAAATAATGCAGAAATACAAAGTAGAAAGGAGACAGTTAATTCATAAGATAAGAAGAGTCAAGGTGACTATGAAAAAAGGGAATCCTACTACACTGTTGGTGAAAAGGTAAATCAGTTTAGCCACTATGAAAAACAGTAGGGAGGTCCTTCAAAAATTAAAAACAGAGCTACCATAATATCTACCAATTCCACTCCTGGGTAATACCAGGAAGAACATGAAATATCTGAAGAACATGAAAATACTAACTAGAAAAGATACATGAACCACAATCTTCAGCATTATGCAGAATGGCCAAGAAATGGAAACAACCAAAGTGTCCATTGATAGATGAATGGAAAACGAAGCTGTGATATGCTATATGTGTGTGTGTGTGTGTGTGTGTATGCGTGTGTGTAAAGGAATATTATCCATACATAAAAATATGAAATCTTGCCATTTGTAAAACCATGGATAGACCTTGAGGGCACTGCACCTCAACAAAGTGTAGCCCCTGGTCACCGCAACTACAGAAAGCCACCCATGGTGCAGCAACGAAGACCCAGTGCAACCAAAAGTAAATAAATAAATGTTTTTTAAAAAGCAAAGGAAAAATTCTTAGTATAAACTAGAAGAAAATAACAAATGAAAAGAAATATGCCTCAAATGTCCCATAGATTATCTACTACTTTTGATTCTTGTAGGAACATAACATATATAAATTTGACATATAAAATATGCTAAATAATTGCTTTTAGGAACACAGTTTTATTTGGGTAGGCCTTCTATATAAACCTCTAAGAATGTGTAATGAAAATAATTCTTGCCCCTTAATCTCTGTCTTCATTTAAGCTAACCTCAAAATGTGGTCTGACAGTCAAACTATGTTATAAAAAATCATGTCTTTGTTACTATTATATACAAACAAACAAATTTAAAAATACATATACCTTACACTAATGCTTTCTGGTGTCATTAATCGCTTTAATTGAGCCTTCATATGTATGCCTGTGGCGGATTCATTTTGATATTTGGCAAAACTAATACAATTATGTAAAGTTTAAAAATAAAATAAAATGAGAAAAAAAAAGATAATTGATCTAGTTTAACTTTTATAAATAATACATTCTAAAATGCATATCAGAGTAAAATATGAACAAGATAGACAAAATATTTTCAGCATTAAAAATAATAATGCACTTATCTGATTCTAAGACTCATATTTCACAATTTCTGAAATCAGTGTATTATACATCTTGAATTGATTTTTTTACTTTGAATTCAATACTTGCATTCCTTGTGAGATACTTTTTAAATAATAGTGCACTTTACAATTCATGATATCTTAAAATCTAGAACATATATATCATAAATTCCCTAAATAAAATCTGATTTTTAAACAACGTATTTTTTAAATTTTTCTATTAGTTTATACATGTACTTTGTTATTTTTTTCACAATAGAATACCAACTAGTTTAAGCACGATGAATATAATGAATCTTGAGAGTCATTACCTGAAGCATGCTAATAATTTCTAACTGTGCCTCAAAGAAATTAAGTTTATGTGATGTAAGTTTCTTATCACTTTCCCATTTTCCACTCATTTTATAAGTAATAACATAAAATGCAATAAAACACTCAAATAATTGCACAAATGCTGCTGTACAAAGATAGCTAGCAGGCAGCAGTATCATTTGATGATTCAAAATAATCATTCATCAACTGAAATATAACAATCAGAATCTGGTATAAAAGTAATAGATTAAGAATGTTAACATTTAATCTAAGAAAATAATGTATAAAATTAAGCATATTTAAATAGACATTAACACACATTTTATTTCAACATTTTAATCCACTGGTCAAACGTTTCACTATTAAACAGTAAATATATATTTTTTAAAATGAAAAACTTTTGGTGTTTTGATTGGACAACAAGATCCTTTTTCAGGTGCTACGTACCAATATACTACACTATTTTTGATATGCATGGACATCTGATCTGTGATTATTAGAAGCAAGTATACATAGAAAATATTTAACAAATGGTACACAGCACAGAGACCAGTTATGTGCCAGTTGCGTGTCTGCTTATAAAAGATGAGAAATAAATACCTGCATTATTATTAATTCTCAAACTAATGGCATTTTAGCACCAAATGCCACAGACTGAATTTTTGCATTACTCTCAAATTCATCTGCTGAACCAATGTTATGAAATCTGGAGTTGGGGCCTTTTAGGGGATATCCTTATGAATGGAATTAGTGCCATTATAAAAGGGGCTCCAGAAAGCTCTTCCAGCACGTGAGGTCACAGCAAGATGGCCATCTATGAAGCAAGAAGCAGGGTGTCATCCAGCATAGAACCTGCTGGTACCTTCACTTCAGAATTTCCAGCTTCCAGAACTATGAGGTATAAATTTTGTTCTTGCTTATAAAACAATCATTTTATCATTATTTTTGTTATAGAAGCTTCATAGATGGCCACCATCTTGCTGTGACCTCACGTGCTGGAAAAGCTTTCTGGAGCCCCTTTTATAATGGCACTAATTCCATTCATAAGGGTATCCCCTAATAGGCCCCAACTCCAGATTTCATAACATTGGTTCAGCAGATGAATTTGAGAGTAATGCAAAAATTCAGTCTGTGGCATTTGCCGCTATAGAAGCCCACATGGACAAAACAGCATACAAATTTGTTTTTTTAGAAATTAATTCACTATTATTATGTAAGCCTAAGTATAATAGTTTCTAGTGGCATAATAATGAGATAGACATATACGAAAAAAAGATACTGAGAAATTATACAACTTGGTTAACATCACGGTTATCCAAAAACAAAGTAGATATGAAAACTAAACATATTGAGTTCAGGCTCAATTTTCTTAGACTTCTCTAAGAAAAGTGGTAGTTTATTAGCAGCCATTTGCTTAGAATTACTAACACTTTAGATTTCTAACACATACAATTCTCACATATGAGAAAATCCATGTACTTATTATGAAGTGTTCAGTTCAAAAACATGGAGAATACAGTGGTTAATTTTTTAGGCTCTGAAGTTAGATTGTGTGGTCTTCAAGTCTCCTCAGTGACACCATCTAGTATATGATCTTGATTAAATCTCTACCTTTATGAAAACCTCACTTTTCTCATCTGCAAAACAGAGATAGTTATCTCTATCTCATAGGGTTATTCTGAAGAACAAGTTAGAGGTGGATGAAACTGGAGCCTATTATACAGAGTGAAGTAAGCCAGAAGGAAAAACACCAATACAGTATACTAATGCATATATATGGAATTTAGAAAGATGGTAACGATAACCCTGTATACGAGACAGCAAAAGAGACACTGATGTATAGAACAGACTTAAAAAAATAAATAAAAAAATAAAATAAAATAAAAACCAGTAAAGTATCTTTCATAAAAATGCCCAGCAATTGTTAGCTATTATGGATTATTATCATCTTAAAAACAGAAGAGTACATGGACATTGAAATATGGGAACTAGTTCTGTGAAACTTGTAATTGGAAGACTGAGTTGGAATCTTGGTCTTGCACTTATCTGCAATGTAAGCTTGAGCAATTATTTTACTTCTGAGAACGGTTTCCTTTTCTCTAAAATAGGTAAAATAATGTTTGTCCTGCTATGACGAAGCATTGTTTTGAGTGTCAAATAAGTTAAGGATTGTAACAACATATATAAACTATAAAGATCTATAAGATATAAAGTGAACAACAAAACGTTTAAAAAGTGGAGAACCACTGGAAACTGTGAAAGTGAAGTCCCTCAGTCGTGTCCAACTCTTTGCAACCACATGGACTGTAGCCTACCAGGATCCTCTGTCCATGGGATTTTCCAGGCTATAGTACTGGAGTGAATTGCCATTTCCTTCTTACCTAAAATAATGATTTATTAGTAAGTTTTAAGGATCAATAAATATTTTGAGAATGCACTGTAAATTTTCTACCCAATTTATCTAATTTTATATCAATAGATCCTGTTAATCCCAAAACCAGAAGAGGAAGTTAAAACAATTTCAGAACAGACTATATTATTTCCCTAGTTAGAATCTATCTCTGATCCACAGTCTACTTCAGCCTTTTTGCTTTTGTCTGGCAGAAGTTTTTCATCTTCCCCAATTGCAGCAAGTGAGTCAATGTTTACCAAGTAGTCTCACTGGCTAGTCGCTCACTAGGCTGAGGTGAGAAGGGAACATCATCCCCACCACTCTGAGACTCAGAGCATGGCAATCCCTCTGTGCAAAAAATTTCCTCCCCAATCCAAGTACTCCATTTTTTAGTATCTTTCAGCTGGCTAAAGGTTCTGAAAACATTTTCTTTTAATTCTACATGAAAATGTCTGTTTCGTGTTCATTGTTGATAGCTGCTATTGCATTGAATACTGCAGGACACCAACAGTTAATTAGTATCCTGTGCCCTGTGGATAACCCTGCTAGGCACACATCTACAGCCACTTGCAGGTGCTCAAGCAACTCCTCAGTATGAAGGTTGCATCACAAGCACAGTTTAGACCATATCCTTATGAAAGAATTTTCCCTAAGAGTAACAAGATAAGATATGACTGTAAGTCAGCTGAAGCAAAAAAACTATCACAAGAACTAATTTTTCATAGATGAAGTAGAGAGTTCAAAAAGTAACAAGAACACTAACGGGTTTCCATAGTGGATGGCAGGAAATCTTTTATGCATTTTATTTACAAGTCAAGTCTCTGAGGCAAAAGTTATCCTTGGAGTATCAACTGGAACCTTGATTTTTTTTTTTTTTTAAATCCCAGAAGATAGGAAATGGCATCTTCTTTATTGGTGCTACCAAGAACATTTTATAGTACTGCAATGAGCTATTATGATTTTAAGACGATCTTAACAAATTTGGCTTGATATTTTAAATTTATTATATCCTTAATTGAATGTTTTACAAAAGAATACATGCAGTGCAGTGTCAGCAACATAGTAAATAACAATTTAAGGACTTCCTTGATGGTCCAGTGATTAAGACCACTGTAAGTTCCATTCCTTGATAGGGAACTAAGATCCCACATGCTGAGCTGCCAAAAAAAAAAATAATAATAAAATTAAAATAATAATAATAATACACCTAGGAACAACCTGTGCTTTGTGAATGTGTGAGAATGGGACTAAGATCTCAGATATTTCTATCTTTGTCATCCATTTAAAAATGGGATTTATGAAAAGGAATAATTAATACATGGGTTCACAAAAAAAGTTTGATTAGTCAGGATCTCCATGTTTCATATAAACCAGCAGAGACCTAAAAAAGTACCTACTCCCATGTCAAATCATGAACATAGGATATGGCAGTGGGGGTTTCATCAAATTATTGAAACCTAACTCTGAAATTCAATGTCTCTTGAAAAATTACAGTAACTATGGTAATAATGAAGTTCCTCTTATAATTATGGCTCACTTACCTTTTGTTGTTCAGCAGAAACTAACACAACATTTTAAAGCAATTTCCCCCCATCAAAAAAAGAAAAGTCTAAAAAATAAAATAAAACAATGAGGTTCCTTAGGATGAGACGAAGAAGATCTTTTTCTAACATATCTGCTCATTTATATATCAAATAATGATGAGTCTACACATTATCTGTGAAAAACATCATATTATAGGAATCAAACAGCAGAGGAAGAGACTAGGACTATAGATCTCCTATGTGAGTTGGAACCTAGGTGTAACAATGCATTGTGGGAAAGTTTTATAAAACTGAACATGAGAACACTGACATAACTCTTCTGAAAAAAGTTTATCTTTCCCTCAATCCTTCCTACAGTTCAGTTCAGTCACTCAGTTGTGTCTGACTCTTTCAGACCCCCTGAATTGCAGTACACCAGGCTTCCCTGTCCATCACAAACTCCCAGAGCTTGCTCAAACTCATGTACGTCAGTCAGTGATGCCATCCAACTATCTCATCCTCTGTTGTCCCCTTCTCCTCCCGCCTTCAATTTTTCCCAGCATCAGAGTCTGTTCAAATGAGTCAGTTTTTCGCGTCAAGGGGCCAGAGTATTGGAGCTTCAGCTTCAGAATCAGTCCTTCCAATGAATATTAGGACGTATTTCCTTTAGGATCGACTGGTTTGATCTCCTTGCTGTCCAAGAGACTCAAGACTTCTCCAACATCACGGTTCAAAAGCATTAATTCTTCAGCACTCAGCTTTCTTTATGGTCCAACTCTCACATCCATACATGACTATTGGAAAAACCAGTTGGACTAGATGGACCTTTGTCAGCAAAGCAACGTCTCTGCTTTTTAATATGCTGTCTAGGTTGGTCATAACTTTTCTTCCAAGGAGTAAGCATCTTTTAATTTAATTGCTGCAGTCACCATGTACAGTGATTTTGGAGCCCAGAAAAATAAAGTCAGTCAATGTTTCCATTGTTTCCCCATCTATTTGCCATGAAGTGATGGGACCAAATGCCATGACCTTAGATTTTGAATGTTGAGTTTTAAGCTAGCTTTTTCACTCTGCTCTTTCACTTTCATCAAGAGGCTATTTCCTCTTTGCTTTCTGCCATAAGGGTAGTGTCATCTGCATAGCTGAGGTTATTGATATTTCTCCCAGCAATCTTGATTCCAGCTTGTGCTTCATCCAGCCTGACATTTTGCATGATGTATTCTGCATATAAGTTAAATAAGCAAGGTGACAATATACAGCCTCAAAGTTCTCCTTTCCCAATTTGGAACCAATCTGTTGTTCCATGTCTGGTACTAACTGTTGCTTCTTGACCTTTTACAGATTTCTCAGGAGGCAGGTAAGGTGGTCTGGTATTCCCATCTCCTGAGGAATTTTCCAGTTTGTCAAACAGTCAAAGTCTTTAGCGTAGTCAATAAAGCAGAAGTAGATATTTTTCTGGAATTCCCTTGCTTTTTCTATGATCCAACAGATGTTGGCAATTTGATCTCTGGTTCCTCTGCTTGTCCTAAATCCAGCTTGAACATAGGGAAGTTCTCAGTTCACATACTGTTGAAGCCCAGCTTGGAGAATTTTGAGCATTACTTTACTAGCATGTGAGATGAGTGCAATGTGCGATAGTTTGAGCATTCTTTGGCATTGCCTTTCTTTGGGATTAGAATGACAACTGACCTTTTCCAGTCCTATGGCCACTGTGGAGTTTTTCAAATTTGCTGGCATATTCAGTGCAGTACTCTAACAGCATCATCTTCTGGATTTGAAATAGCTCAGCTGGAATTTAACCACCTGCACTAGCTTTGTTTATAGTGATGCTTCCTAAGGTCCACTTGATGTCACACCCCAGGATGTCTGGCTCTAGGGGAATAATCACACCACGATGGTTATCTGGGTCACTGAGATCTTTTTTGTTCTTCTGTGTATTCTCGCCAAATCTTCTTAACTTCCTGTGCTTCTGTTAGGTCCATACTGTTTGTGCTTTCTGTTGCCCATCTTTGCATGAAATGTTCCCTTGGCATCTCTAATTATCTTGAAGAGATCTCTAGTCTTCCCCATTCTATTGTTTTCCTTCTGTTTCTTTGCATTCATTGCTGAGGACGCTTTCTTATTTCTCCTTGCTTTTCTTTGCAACTCTGCATTCAGATGGATATATCTTTCCTTCTCTCCTTTGCCTTTCAATTCTCTTCTTTTCTCAGCTATTTGTAAGGCCTCCTCAGACAACCATTTTGCCTTTTTGCATTTCTTTTTCTTGGGGATGGTCTTAATCACTGCCCTCTGCACAATGTCATGAACCTCTACCCATAGTTCTTCAGACACTCTTCTACCAAATCTAATCCCTTGAATCTTTTTGTCACTTCCACTGTATAATTGTAAGGGGTTTGATCTAGGTCATACCTGAATTGCCTAGTGGTTTTCCCTACTTTCTTCAATTTAAGTCTGAATTTTGCAATAAGGAGTTCATGATCTGATCCACAGTCAATTCCTGGTCTTGTTTTTGCTGACTGTATAGAGCTTCTCTATCTTCGGCTGCAAAGAATATAATCATTCTGATTTCGGTATTGACCATCTTTTGATGTCCACGTGTAGTCTTCTCTTGTGTTATTGGACGAGTGTGTTTGCTATGACAAGTGAATTTTCTTGACAAAACTCTGTTAGCCTTTCCCCTGCTTAAAATTTTACCTCAAGGCAAACTTGCCTGTTATACCAAGTATCTCAACTCCTACTTTTGTATTCCAGTCCCCTGTGATGAAAGGGACTTTTTTTTTTTTTTTTTTTTTTTGCTGTTAGTTCTAGAATGTCTTGTAGGTCTTCATAGAACTGTTCAACTTCACCTTCTTTGACACTCGTGGTTGGGGCATAGACCTGGATTAGTGTGATATTGAATGGTGTGCCTTGGAAACAAACAGAGATCATTCTGTTGTTTTTAAGATTGTACCCAAGTTCTGCATTTCATATTCTTTTGTTGACTATGAAGTGTGACTCCATTTCTTCTAAGGGATTCTTGCCCACAGTTGTAGATATAATCATCATCTGAATTAAACTGTCCCATTCCAGTCCATTTCTACAAATGGTTACAATCCCAGAGAGGCCAGAAATCTGTTAAAGGTAAGCTCAATGAACAATGCAAACCATTGGCCTGACTGCTTATCAATACATAAACCTATATTGGTGACAATAACTCTGCATTCTGCTTGAACGGGACCCAGAGTGCACAGAAAACAACAACAACAACAACAACACAGCACTAGTTTTAGCTTGGCCATACTTTTCTTGAAGACCTCAATTCTTTCCTCTGTGACTAGATTTTATATCCCAAATATCACAGCAGCCTTTTGCCCTTTACTTCTATCTTTCACAACTTAATCTAAAAGCCACTCTGAGATCACATGGAAGACTGAAAATAAATAGCACAGATAAGTGAGGACTGAATATTAGGGATCAGTCTTGCAGGAGGACAACTCCAAGAAGCTCTCTTTTCCTTAATAAAATCTCAGAGTTCCTTTAAAATTCCTTTACAACTTGAATTAATATATAAACAATCAGAGTAGTCCTCACAAAGTGAGGAACTTCAACCGTTTTTCAATTTGGTCTCCTCTTGATGCTGGCAAAACACCAAGAAGAGATACAGAAAGTAAGAGTATGGAAAAGCCCAGCAGGAACAAAAAAAGCAACAAGCATGTGTTTGAGGTTTTTTTCCCTTGTTTGTTATTTAATCCTTTTGTTTTGTGTGCTCTTGTTTCTGACAAAAAGGATAACATTTTTGTTGTTTCTCATAAGAAACAAAAAGTAAAGGCAGAGAGAAATGTCCCTGACAATTAACACAAAGAGGACAAAAATCATAATTAAGATGAAATCATGGAAGACAAGGCAAAAGAACAAGGTTGAATAAAACAGGGAAAATCAAACAGATAACTTCAGGACTCAAATCTGAAATCTGACTTCCTGGTTGCATGTAACTGGAGAGTCAAATTAATCATTACTAACAAAACAGAGAACAGAGTAGACAGATGCACTACATTACATAGTTGGCAATCTGAATCAATGTCTTGGCCTTCTGACAAAATTGTGTCATTTAACCAAACTGTTATTCATAGTGTTATTCAAGGAACTCTTTCCTTTTCATAACAACCTTGACTAAAACAAATAAATAAAAATCATGATATAGAAATTCCTAAGAATTTTTAGGGACCTTCCAACATCCAAGTGATTAGTTTTCCTGGTTAACATAAGTAGCTCAGCCTTACCAACATATGCCCTCAATCACAATTTAAACTCATTCTTTGCTTTAAAAATATTTCTACTGAATTGTTATTATTCTTTCAGGGGCAAAATAGCAAACAGCTGTGAAAAAATAATTGCAAGGCTTTCAGTTTCAGACTTACTCTTAGCTTTGATCTTAAATGATCAAACTCTTGAAAAGGACATGTGCAAACATTTTAGACTTAATATATAATACCCAGTTTCTTCTTAAAAGTGTAAATTAATGGATAACATTTTATATAATTATTTTATAGCTTATAAAATTAATGAAATATCCAAGAAATTCTTCTTGGAACTACTGTTACAGGACAAGAGATTAATAGGCCAATAGGTTAATTTTGATCCTTAAATCTTATTTAAAAAATTTAGATCTGCCTTCTGTTCTCAGAAGACAGGATTTTGTCTTTTCTATACTATTTTGATTATTTATTCATATTACCTTGGCTTTTCCAAGGTAAAGGTGAAAGAGCTCAAGTTACTCTAGTTAATACCTACAATGAAATATTCTAGGCTTATACTGTCAAATGAGAAAAAAAAATAAGAAAACACCTTTTCAGGTCTCATGAAGAATTATAACAACTTTCAGGGTACAAGAGTAACTTTACTGTTTACTATGACACTGCCAATGTATCTTGGTTGTTTCCTTCCTGTCCACTCTCTACTAAAGATTATAGCTATATACTCCAAACACAAACCTCCTCCATTAGTTCAATTATATACCTTAGTTATTTTCCAATATATGGCATATCTGTTTGAAGCCATTCAGGCCTTGCTAATTTATAGATATCTGGCTAATTTATAGATATCTGCCTTTGGTTCATGCCCTGATTTCTTCTTTGATAATCTATAAACCTGAGGTGTGACATTCATATACTGAAAGGCATAAAGGCCTATATATAGGGAATTGTCAACAAGTTATGACCAACCTAGACAGCATATTAAAAAGCAGAGACATTACTTTGCCAACAAAGGTCCGTCTAGTCAAGGCTATGGTTTTTCCAGTGGTCATGTATGGATGTGAGAGTTGGACTGTGAAGAAAGCTGAGCGCTGAAGAATTGACACTTTTGAACTGTGGTGTTGGAGAAGACTCTTGAGAGTCCCTTGGACTGCAAGGAGATCCAACCAGTTCATTCTAAAGGAGATCAGTTCTGGGTGTTCATTGGAAGGACTGATGCTAAAGCTGAAACTCCAGTACTTTGGCCACCTCATGCGAAGAGTTGACTCATTGGAAAAGACTCTGATGCTGGGAGGGATTGGGGACAGGAGGAGAAGGTGACGACAGAGGATGAGATGGCTGGATGGCATCACTGCCTCGATGGACATGAGTTTGAGTAAACTCCAGGAGCTGGTTATGGACAGGGAGGCCTGGTGTGCTGCGATTCATGGGGTCGCAAAGAGTCTGACACGACTAAGCGACTGAACTGACTGAATTTGCTGTTACATGTGCTTTATACCTAAGCTATTAATTGTTTTATACTATTATAGTCTCTCAGTTATAAACAGTCACTGAGAGAATACTCTGCTGATCTGTTGATTTGTGATGGATGCACTGAATACATAGACAAATGGAGTCTTAAATAACTCTCAAGAATAAGGAAAAAGATACATAGGGACAAGACCACAAATACAGTAGGGAGAAGAGAAATGCTAATAAAAATATGTACAAGGTAAATGTGTGGAAACTGACTTAGGAAAATTGTATAGATGAGGAGACAGTTCAGGAAAGAGTCATAAGAGAAAGGGGGATGAAGGTGTGGGTGCGCATGTGGAAAACAGTTATCTTACAGGTAAGTTAAAGGAAAACCAAGTGGCCTCTTCAGCTGTCAAGTAAGATACAGATGAAGAAACTGTGGAAGATGAATCTGAAATAAGGTGTTGATAAACCTTGTATGCAACATGAAAGGACTATTGATTTTTATCTACAGAAATGGGGGATTATCTTGATTTTAAACAGAGGTTTCACAAATATACTGTCTTCAATTTAACAATTATCTTACTCATATCTACACACATCCTCTCAATAATTACTACTGTTGTTACTGCTCTTGTCATATAGAGGGGCATTTTATATCTGAGTCTTTATTCCAATGATGTGCTTTTTCTGAAATTACCCATCCCACTCTTCTCTTCCAAGTCCTATATTTATTTTCCAATTTACCTCAATGGCATAACTTGAATGTCATGATCTTAGTTTTCTTTATTTCTTCATATTCCCTTCATATTTGCTTTAAGCTTCTAATGCATACATGAGTAAGGAACAACAGTGTTGATACTTGTGCCTTGCAACATTGGTTGTTTCTTATAACATATATTGTGTATTTTTAATTTGCTTAATTTTCATGTATCTGGAACATGTGTCTAGACTTTATTATCAGAATCTCTGATGGAATAATCATAGCATATTTTATTTTGTTTTATTTAGGGGAGTTGTGCTGTTTTGTTCTTTAATAAGAATCACTATTGACTTTGTTGAAAATATCAGATTGAGGACCCACTGTATAAATATTTCTCTATATAAAAATTTTCACATCAAGAACAAAACTCTTTTTTTAAAGACCCTATGGCCTAATTTTTGAGTTTTATACATCTCAGGCTCTTCAGAAAATAGATTATAAAATGCAATGCATGAAGTTCAAATTTTGTTTTCTATATTTCTATAACACCTATTGAGTGTTAGATATATCTTAATTTGTCTTAACATACTTCTTCACTTTACCTTTTCATTCTGCATAAATTCTTCCCTCTATTCATGGAGTACACGTCAAGATTTTTGAGGCAGTGAGGTATCATCTTTAAGACTGGAAGATACATTTGCTTGGATTTAGCCATGTTGAAATTATGACTAAAAAATCATATTAAAATGCTGACTATAAATTCAACAATTTTGTATAAAGGCATATACACATTACCTTATTAATCGGTATATTTTTTATTTAAAAATATCTTGAAAAATCACAATAGTGTATCACTTGAATAAATTTAAAGTTTATATTTTATGTTGTTGTTCAGTCATTAAGTCGTGTCTGATTCTTTGTGACCCCATGTACTGCAGTACGTCAGGCTTCTCTGTCCCTTACCATATCTCAGAGTTTGCTCAAAATCATGTCCATTGAGTTGGTGATGCTATCTAACTTCTCATCATCTTCTACTCTTTTCTCCTTTTGCTTTCAATCTTTCCCCAAATCAAGGTCTTTTCTAATGAGTTGTCTCTTTGCATCAGATGGCCAAAGTGTTGGAGCTTCAGCTTTAGCATTAGTCCTTCCAATGGATATTCAGACTTGATTTCTCTTAGGATTGACTAGTTTGATGTCCTTGAAGTCCAAGTGACCCTCACGAGTCTTCTCCAGCACCACAATTGAAAGCATCAAACCTTTATGGTTCGCCAGGAGGGAATGGCAAGGCATACTTAAAATGATGAAAGAAAATAACCTACAGCCCAGATTATTGTACCCAGCAAGGATCTCATTCAAATACGAAGGAGAAATCAAAAGCTTTTCAGACAAGCAAAAGCTGAGAGAAATCAACACCACCAAACCAGCTCTCCAACAAATACTAAAGGATATTCTCTAGACAGGAAACACAAAAACAGTGTATAAATTCGAGCCCAAAACAATAAAGTAAATGGCAACGGGATCATACTTATCAGTAATTACCTTAAACGTAAATGGGTTGAATGCCCCAACCAAAAGACAAAGACTGGCTGAATGGATACAAAAACAAGACCCCTACATATGCTGTCTACAAGAGACCCGCCTCAAAACAGGGGACATATACAGACTGAAAGTGAAGGGCTGGAAAAAAAATTTTCCATGCAAATAGGGACCAAAAGAAAGCAGGAGTAGCAATACTCGTATCAGATAAAATAGACTTTAAAACAAAGGCTGTGAAAACTGACAAAGATGGTCACTACATAATGATCAAAGGATCAATCCAAGAAGAAGATATAACAATTATAAATATATATGCACCCAACATGGGAGCACCATAATATGAAGACAAATGCTAACAAGTATGAAAGGAGAAATTAACAATAACACAATAATAGTGGGAGACTTTAATACCCCATTCACACCTATGGATAGATCAACTAAACAGAAAACTAACAAAGAAACACAAACTTTAAATGATACAATAGACCAGTTAGACCTAATTGATATCTATAGGACATTTCATCCCAAAACAATGAATTTCACCTTTTTCTCAAGCGCACATGTAACCTTCTCCAGGATAGATCACATCCTGGGCCATAAAGCTAGCCTTGGTAAACTCAAAAAAATAGAAATCATTCCAAGCATCTTTTCTGACCACAATGCAGTAAGATTAGATCTCAATTACAGGAGAAAAACTATTAAAAATTCCAACATATGGAGGCTGAACAACACACTGCTGAATAACCAACAAATCACAGAAGAAATCAAAAAAGAAATCAAAATTTGAATAGAAATGAATGAAAATGAAAACACAACAACCCAAAACCTGTGGGACACTGTAAAAGCAGTCCTAAGGGAAAAGTTCATAGCAATACAGGCATACCTCAAGAAACAAGAAAAAAGTCAAATAAGAACCTAACTCTACACCTAAAGCAACTAGAAAAGGAAGAAATGAAGAACCCCAGGGTTAGTAGAAGGAAAGAAATCTTAAAAATTAGGGCAGAAATAAATGCAAAAGAAACAAAAGAGACCATAGCAAAAATCAACAAAGCCAAAAGCTGGTTCTTTGAAAGGATAAATAAAATTGACAAACCATTAGCCAGACTCATCAAGAAACAAAGGGAGAAAAATCAAATCAATAAAATTAGAAATGAAAATGGAGAGATCACAACAGACAACACAGAAACACAAAGGATCATAAGAGACTACTATCAACAATCATATGCCAATAAAATGGACAACGTGGAAGAAATGGACAAATTCTTAGAAAAGTACAACTTTCCAAAAATGTACCAGGAAGAAATAGAAAATCTCAAAAGACCCATCACAAGCACAGAAATTGAAACTGTAATCAAAAATCTTCCAGCAAACAAAAGCCCAGGTGCAGACGGCTTCACAGCTGAATTCTACCAAAAAATTAGAGAAGAGCTAACACTTATCCTACTCAAACTCTTCCAGAAAATTGCAGAGGAAGGTAAACTTCCAAACTCATTCTATGAGGCCACCATCACCCTAATACCAAAACCTGACAAAGATGCCACAAAAAAAGAAAACTACAGGCCAATATCACTGATGAACATAGATGCAAAAATTCTTAACAAAATTCTAGCAATCAGAATCCAACAACACATTAAAAAGATCATACATCATGACCAAGTGGGCTTTATCCCAGGGATGCAAGGATTCTTCAATGTTCACAAATCAATCAATGTAATACACCACATTAACAAATTGAAAAATAAAAACCATATGATTATCTCAATAGATGCAGAGAAAGCCTTTGACAAAATTCAACACCCATTTATGATAAAAACTCTCCAGAAAGCAGGAATAGAAGGAACATACCTCAACATAATAAAAGCTATATATGACAAACCCACAGCAAACATTATCCTCAATGGTGAAAAATTGAAAGTATTTCCTCTAAAGTCAGGAACAAGACAAGGGTGCCCACTTTCACCATTACTATTCAACATAGTTTTGGAAGTTTTGGCCACAGCAATCAGAGCAGAAAAAGAAATAAAAGGAACCCAAATGGGAAAAGAAGAAGTAAAACTCTCATTATTTGCAGATGACATGATCCTCTACATAGAAAACCCTAAAGACTGCACCAGAAAATTACTAGAACTAATCAATGACTATAGTAAAGTTGCAGGATATAAAGTCAACACACAGAAATCCCTTGCATTCCTATACACTAATAATGAGAAAACAGAAAGAGAAATTAAGGAAACAATTCCATTCACCATTGCAACGGAAAGAATAAAATACTTAGGAATATATCTACCTAAAGAAACTAAAGACTTACATATAGAAAACTATAAAACACTGGTGAAAGAAATCAAAGAGGACACTAATAGATGGAGAATATACCATGTTCATAGATTGGAAGAATCAATATAGTGAAAATGAGTATACTACCCAAAGCAATTTATAGATTCAACGCAATCTCTATCAAGCTACCAACAGTATTCTTCACAGAGCTAGAACAAATAATTTCACAATTTATATGGAAATACAAAAAACCTCGAATAGCCAAAGCTATCTTGAGAAAGAAAAATGGAACTGGAGGAATCAACCTACCTGACTTCAGGCTCTACTACAAAGCCACAGTTATCAAGACAGTATGGTACTGGTACAAAGACAGAAATATAGATCAATGGAACAAAATAGAAAGCCCAGAGATAAATCCATGCACATGTGGACACTTTATCTTTGACAAAGGAGGCAAGAATATACAATGGATTAAAGACAATCTCTTTAACAAGTGGTGCTGGGAAAACGGGTCAACCACTTGTAAAAGAATGAAACTAGAACACTTTCTAACACCATACACAAAAATAAACTCAAAATGGATTAAAGATCTAAACGTAAGGCCAGAAACTATAAAACTCCTAGAGGAGAACATAGGCAAAACACTCTCCGACATACATCACAGCAGGATCCTCTATGACCCACCTCCCAGAATATTGGAAATGAAAGCAAAAATAAACAAATGGGATCTAATTAACCTTAAAAGCTTCTGCAAAACAAAGGAAACTATAAGCAAGGTGAAAAGGCAGCCTTCAGAATGGGAGAAAATAATAGCAAATGAAGCAACTGACAAACAACTAATCGCAAAAATATACAAGCAACTCCTACAGCTCAACTCCAGAAAAATAAATGACCCAATCAAAAAATGGGCCAAAGAACTAAATAGATATATCTCCAAAGAAGACATACAGATGGCTAACAAACACATGAAAAGATGTTCAACATCACTCATTATCAGAGAAATGCAAATCAAAACCACTATGAGGTACCATTTCACGCCACTCAGAATGGCTGCGATCCAAAAGTCTACAAGCAATAAATGCTGGAGAGGGTGTGGAGAAAAGGGAACCCTCTTACACTGTTGGTGGGAATGCAAACTAGTACAGCCACTATGGAGAACAGTGTGGAGATTCCTTAAAAAACTGGAAATAGAACTGCCTTATGATCCAGCAATCCCACTGCTGGGCATACACACTGAGGAAACCAGAAGGGAAAGAGACACGTGTACCCCAATGTTCATTGCAGCACTGTTTATAATAGCCAGGACATGGAAGCAACCTAGATGTCCATCAGCAGATGAATGGATAAGAAAGCAATGGTACATATACACAATGGAGTATTATTACTCAGCCATTAAAAAGAATACATTTGAATCAGTTCTAATGAGGTGGATGAAACTGGAGCCTATTATACAGAGTGAAGTAAGCCAGAAAGGAAAACACCAATACAGTATACTAACGCATATATATGGAATTTAGAAAGATGGTAACAATAACCCTGTGTACGAGACAGCAAAAGATATACTGATGTATAGATCAGTCTTATGGACTCTGTGGGAGAGGGAGAGGGTGGGAAGATTTGGGAGAATGGCATTGAAACAAGTATAATATCACGTATGAAACGAGTCACCAGTCCAGGTTCGATGCAGGATACTGGATGCTTGGGGCTGGTGCACTGGGACCACCCAGAGGGATGGTATTGGGGAGGGAGGAGGGAGTAGGGTTCAGGATGGGGAACACATGTATACCTGTGGCAGATTCATTTTGATATATGGCAAAACTAATACAATATTGTAAAGTTTAAAAATAAAATTAAAAAAAAAAACTTTATGGTTCAATTCTCACATACGTGTAGGACTACTGGAAAAACAATTGCTTTAACTATGTGGACCTTTGTCAGCAAAGTGATGTCTTTGCTTTTTAATGTGCTGTCTAGATTTGCCATAAGTTGCCTTTCGAAGGAGCAAATATCTTTTAATTTCATTGCTGTAGTCACTGTCCTCAGTGATTCTGGATTCCAGGAAAACAAAATCTGTCCCTGCTTCTACTTTGTCCCCTTCTATTTGCCATGAAGTGATGGGATCAGATGCAATGATCTTAGTTTTTTGAATGTTGAGATTTAAGCGAGCTTTCTCTATTTCATGTCTTAGCTAAAATTAAAATTTATAAAATGGCAATTAATGGTAATTAAAACCTTTCTAATTTTTTTTTTTTTTTTGCCTACTCCATTGCAAGCAAGGACAAGAGCTATCTTCAGGAAAGTATGAATAGAAAAAGGGAAATTAGTCCTGTTGTAGTATTTGCCAATATTGAATCATAATTTTAAGTTGAGATGGTAGATGAAGCATTAAGAAAGTGAGGTTAGATGTATTCAAAGATTTATTAAAATATTTTCATTTGTAGTAGGGAACTTATTAAAATTCAGGAGTATGGGTCTGATCTGAATTTTATCAAACTTCTTGACACAAATGCCATAGTTACATAGTCAGATCCTCCCATTATGAAGTACATTTTGATAGGCATTTTATGCAATTTCTGTCAACAGATTCATTTACTTGTAAACCTGGTAGCCAAGTTAAGTCAAAGCACAGGAAAGAAAATGTTCCTGGTATTATAACTTTTGAGATGATAATTAGTACCTTATTAAAGGGCTTCCCTGGTCACACATATTGTCAAGAATCTGCTTGCAATGCAGGAGACAAGGGTTCAGTCCCTGGGTTGGGAAGATCTCCTGGAGAAGGGAATGGCTACCCACTCCAGTATTCTTGACTGGAGAATTCCACGGACAAAGGAACCTACTGGGCTACAGTCAATGGGGTCTCAAAGAGTCAGACACAAGTGAGTGACTAACAGTTTCACTTTTATTTTTTACTTCATCTTATTAAAATAAAGTGGAAATTGAATACTTGAGCATTTTAAAAATCACTAAATCTGACAGTCTGATACATATTCCAATATTTTTAACTTCTTCTTCTTAAAAATTGTTGCAGTTTATAATGAGACATTCAATATTTCTTTCTAAAAAGTTTTAAAGAATGGGATAAGTATTAAGAGTAACAAGTTGTAACTTTAGTTAAAATTTAAGTGAGATGTTATTTATTACTTTTGAAAATTAAGGATTTTATTTAAGTTTATTCTCTCTCTTGAGATAATGAGGGCTCACTGCTGATGATTTTTAAATTAACATTGTACACAAGAAATCAAGTATTTTTCAATAGAGTTGTACAATACCTTAAGCCTACACTTCATGTATCAAAGTGACTAAACTAAAATTTAGTTCCACTAGTTTTCTAAAATCTGTCTGAATGTAATATTAGTATATAGATATGGTAAATAGGGCAAGCTTAAACTTCCTTTTTAACTCAGTTATATCCTTTGTGGCTTCTCTCGTAGCTCAGCCAGTAAAGAATCTGTCTGCAATACAGGAGACCCAGGTTTAATTCCTGGGTCAGGAAGATCTCCTGGAGAAGGAAATGGCAACCCACTCCAGTATTCTTGCCTGGAGAATCTCATGAACAGAGGAGCCTGATGGGCCACAGTCCAAGGGATCATAAGAGTTAGATATGACTTAGCAAATAAACCACCAAATCCTTTGAAGTAGTTCAATTAGAGCAAGGAAAGAAGTTTATTAAGGTGTTTTAATTTTCTCCATCAGTTCAGGTCAGTTCAGTTGCTCAGTAGTGTCCAACTCTTTGCGACCCCATGAATCGCAGCACGCCAGGCCTCCCTGTCCATCACCAACTCCCAGAGTTCACTCAAACTCAGGTCCATCAAGTCAGTGATGCCACCCAGCCATCTCATCCTCTGTCGTCCCCTTCTCCACCTGCCCCCAATCCCTCCCAGCATCAGAGTATTTTGCAATGAGTCAACTCTTCGCATGAAGTGGCCAGAGTACTGGAGTTTCAGCTTTAGCATCATTCCCTCCAAAGAAATCCCAGGACTGATCTCCTTCAGAACGGACTGGTTGGATCTCCTTGCAGTCCATGGAGATTCAGTGTTAGTTCTAAAAGTTCTTGTAGGTCTTCATATAACCATTCAACTTCAGCTTCTTCAGCATTACTGGTTGGGACATAGACTTGGATAACTGTAACATTGAATGGTTTGCCTTGGAAACCAACAGAGATCATTCTGTCATTTTTGAGATTGCATCCAAGTACTGCATTTCGAACTCTTGTTCACCATGATGGCTACTCCATTTCCTCTGAGGGATTCCTGCCGGCAGTAGTAGATATAATGGTCATCTGAGTTAAATTCACCCAATCCAGTCCATTTTAGTTCGCTGATTCCTAGAATGTTAACGTTCATTCTTGCCATCTCTTGTTTGACCACTTCCAATTTGCCTTGATTCATGGACCTGATATTCCAGGTTCCTATGCAATATTGCTCTTTAGAGCATTGGACCTTGCTTCTGTCACCAGTCACATCCACAGCAGGGTATTCTTTTTGCTTTGGCTCCATCCCTTCATTCTTTCTGGAGTTATTTCTCCACTGATCTCCAGTAGCATATTGGGCACCTACTGACCTTGGGAGTTCCTCTTTCAGTATCCTATCATTTTGCCTTTTCATACTGTTCATGGGGTTCTCCAGGCAAGAATACTGAAGTGATTTGTCATTCCCTTCTCCAGTGCACCACATTCTGTCAGACCTCTCCACCATGACCCGCCCATCTTGGGTGGCCCCACGGGCATGGCTTAGTTTCATTGAGTTAGACAAGGCTGTGGTCCTAGTGTGATTAGACTGACTAGTTTTCTGTGATTATGGTTTCAGTGTGTCTGCCCTCTGATGCCCTCTTGCAACATCTACCATCTTACTTGGGTTTTTCTTACCTTGGACGTGGGGTATCTCTTCACAGCTGCTCTAGCAAAGCACAGCTGCTGCTCCTTACCTTGGACCTATTTAATTTTAATTATGAAGTATTGTGCTCAATATCAGGACTTGGACCTTAATGAAAGTTAAATTTTAAAATGCCTTGAAAGAAGCTTTTAACATATGAAATATAAGCTATAATAAAAATATAAAACTTTTTCTGAAGTTGTTATTTAGAAAATCATAATTTGCATATGTGAAATATGGCACGACTATGACCCTTTGAACAAACGCCATGAAACAATATATTTAAAAGAGTTCTTCTGTGATACAGTAAAGCTGATACCTTAACATTTAAGGAAATGAGCTTTATATTATATACTGTATGCTACATTTTTCCTTCCAAGAAAATATTAAAGAAGATGAAGGGAATTAATGGGCCACTTCAACATTAATTTCAATCTGTTAAGTATGGAAAAAAATAAATAAACAAAAAAAGGATGAAAATTCATTATTTTGTCTGACTTCTCTAGATTAAAGTTTTCATGATTAGATGTAGTCTGACAGCCAGATGAATAAGTGAATGCAATCTCCTCTCAAATCAATATAAATGTAATATATAATGTGAACTTTCAGTTTTAATTTCTGGATTTTAGGCTCAGTGGGTGAACATATGGTGCTTAGTTACCACAAGATACATCCTCAAACATGAATAACTTGGCAAATATCTTATTATTATTGTTTAAAAAGTAAGAAAATGTGCTCTACTGTCAGTTTTCACTAAGAACAATTAGAAAAAAAAAACTATGTTAAAAGAATATATTGGGAACATACAGAACCTAAAAGAAGAAGAATGTTTAAAATTATTTTTATGAATAGCATATGTGTGTGTTGTGTGTTAGTCACTCAGTAGTGTCCAACTCTATGCAGCCCTATGGACCAATAGTTCACCAGGCTCCTCTGTCCATGGAATTTTCCAGGCAAGGATACTGGAGTAGGTTGCCATTTCCTTCTTCAGATGAATAATATATAAGTTTAGGTAATATAAAAATTTACTATTATGAATGCTGGATGTACACTTGTTATAGAAGTGGCTCAGAACCTATGGATAGAGGTACCTGTGAAAAGAGTTCATTCATTCACAGCCTACACATTATGAACACTTAATACAATTGTGTTGATAAAGTCTTGACACTGGGCTGCTCACCTTTATTGTAGGAAACATAAAACACAGTTTGTGTTAAGATTGCCTAGTGGAGGTGCAAAGTCTAGTGATGGACAAAAGAATTCCTACAGAAACTGAAAGAAGATCTGCAGAAAGTGATCTGAAGCTGAGACCTGAAGCACTGGTAGAAATGGCCAAGCAAAGACAGGAGTGTGAAAAATGTGTGTGGGTGCATGTGTGTGTATGTGTGTGTTTGTGAGAGAGAGAGGAGAGAGAGAGAATGACAGAGAGAGAAAGACAGAGGGAGAAAGAGAGAGTATGTAAGAGAGAGAGGTGATCTGAGTTGCAAATTTTAAAAGTTAGCTATTTTTATCATGGCTCAGACACAGAATCATACAGTAGGGTGAAAGCTATTGTAATACAAGTTCAAGAATCTATATGTATATGTGCACCAACTACTCACACAACAAATAGTACGGGTTTGGATTGCTTACTTTTTCAAATAAATACAATAAAATGCAAATTTATTTAAATTGTATTGCTGAAATCAGATTATCTTTATATATTTTTTTTTTTCAAATGGGCACTGAAAGGTCAATGGCCTTTCAATAGCAACAATCTCTAATTTGGTAAATTTAAAAATGCTCTGAAGCATTGGTAGCCATTTTCCTAGGTTGTCTAAAATCCCCTACAATATCTAACACAATGGTTAAGCATATTTTCACAAAATCTGTACTGTTCTCTATGAATTAAGTAGTCCAAATATGTGAGACAAATTAATGGCTTCGATATCATTACAATTCAAAGTATATTATGAAATTTATTTTTACAATTATGGACAAAAATACATTTATAAAACTAACTGAAGCAAAGATTGGTAAGAAATGAATGTGAATAGAGCATGGCAGTAGAGAGGATATCTATAAAAATGGAAGCCAAGATTTATTAAGCAAAACTAGAGTAAACATCTTTGTGGCTATGGAAGGTAAAGGACAAATATGTTTCAGATGATTTCAGGCTTTTAACCTGAGAAATTAGGACCATCAAGCTGGGCCTATTTTTAAGAAAGATCCTTGACTGAATTCTTTTCAAAGAGATAACAAACAAGAAAAGAAAAATTAAAATATGCCAATTCTATGAATCTGAGGAAAGCTACAGAAGGCATTTTCATGACAAGCCCATCTGTAGCCTAACCACTGAGAGGCGAATCTAAGCATTTCAGACATACAGTTATGAGATACTGAAATAAGAATGTCAATGAAAATTAACTGCGTTGTGCAGGAGATGGTGACCAAACTTATCCCAAAGAAAAAGAAATGCAAGAAGGCAAAGTGGTAAGGAGGAAGATTTACAAATAGTTGTGAAAAGAAGAGAAGAGAAAGGTAAGGGTGAAAGGGAAAGATAAATCCAACTGAATGCAGAGTTCCAGAGAATAGCAAAGAGAGATAAGAAAGCCTTCTTAAGTGAATAATGCAAATAGGGGAAAAACAATAGAATAGGAAAGACTAGAAATCTCTTTAAGAAACCTGGAGATATCAAGGGAAGATTTCATGCAAGGATGGGCATGATAAAGAACAGAAACAGTAAGGACCTAACAGAAGCAGAAGACACTAAGAAGAGGTGGCAAGAATACACAGACTATACATAAAAGGTCTTAATGACCCAGAAAACCATGATGGTGTGGTCACTCACCTACAGCCAGACATCCTGGAGTATGAAGTCAAGTGGGTCTTAGGAAGCATTACTACAAACAAAGCTAGTGGAGGTGATGGAATTGCAACTGAGCTATTTAAAATCTTAAAAGATTATGCTGTGAAAATGTTGCACTCAATATGACAGCAAATCTGGAAAACTCAGCAGTGGCCACAGGACTGGAAAAGGTTAGTTTTCATTCCAACCAAAAGAAGTGCAATGCCAAAGAGTGTTCAAAATATCATACAATTGTATTCATTTCACATGCAGGCAAGGTTATGCTCCAAATCCTTCAAGCTAGGCCTCAGCATTATGTGAACCAAAAACTTTCAGATGTACAAGATGGGTTTTGAAAAGGCAGAGGAAACAGAGATCAAACTGCCAACATTCATTGGATCACAGAAAAAGCAAGGGAACTCCAGAAAAAGTAACTTCTGCTTCATTGACTACTCAAAAGTCTTAGACTGTGTGGATCAAAACAAACTGTGGAAAATTCTTCAAGAGATGGGAATACCAGACCACCTTATCTACTTCTTGTGAAACATGTATGCAGGTAACGAAGCAACAGTTAGAACTGGACATGGAACAAATGACTGGTTCAAAACTGGGACAGGAGTATAACAAGGCTGAATATTATCACTCTGTTTGTTTAACTGTTGTGCAGAGCACATTATGTGAAATGTTGGGCCGGATGAATCACAAGTTGGAATCAAGATTGCCAAGAGAAATATAATATCAACAAACTCATATATGCAGGTTATACCACTATCATTGCAGAAATAGAAAAGGAACTAAAGAGCCCCTTGATGAGAGTGTAAGAGGAGAGAGAAAAAAGGTGGCTTAAAACATTCAAAAAAACTAAGATCATGGCATTTGCTACCCATCGCTTCATGGCAAATAGAAGTGGAAAAAGTGGTGACAGTGACAGATTTTCTTTTCTTGGGCTCCAAAATCACTGCAGACTCCAGACATGAAACTAAAAAATGCTTGCTCCTTGGAAGGAAAGCTATAACAAACATAGACAGCGTATTACAAAGCAGAAACCACTTTGCTGACAAAGAACCATATGATCAAATCTCTGGTTTTTCCAGTAGTGATATATGGATGTAAGAATTGGACCATAAAGAAGGCTGATTGTAGAAGAATTGATGCTTTCAAACTGCAGAGCTGGAGAAGACTCTTGAGAGTTTCTTGGACTGTAAAGAGAACAAACCAGTTGATCCTAAAGGAAATCAACCCTGAATATTCACTGGAGGGACAGATTGTGAAGCTGAAGCTCCAATATTTGGCCACCTGATGGGAAGAGCGGACTCATTAGAAAAGACCCTGATGCTTGGAAAGATCAAAGGCAAAAAGAGAAGGGTGCAGCAGAGGATAAGATGGTAAGATAGCATCACCAACTTAATGGACATGAATCTGAGCAAACTCCAGGAGATAGTGAAAGACAGGGAAGCCTGGAGTCTGCGGTCATTGTGGTTGCAAAAAGTTGGTCACAACTTGGCAATTGAACAACAACAACTATCATGAACCTCTGTGACAGCTTCATTCCCTCACATTTTATTCTCATTCTTTTCTTTTTCAGTGGACATCTTGGCCTATGCCTACCACGCTACCAGGCTTTACCTAGTCCTCTGGGTTGCTTGATGCCTTTTTCAGGATAACTTCATAATGAGTAAGCGTCAACCAATGGTTTTTGTGAGAATAGACTTGTCAGGGTTTTGTTGATATACACTACAATCATCTAAGCAATTTTTACCCACACTGGGAAAGAGGCACTGGACATCCTCAAGGGCTCCTTATACTGATTGAAGTAGGGAAGAGCCCAGTGCTCTTTTGCCTTGGAGGAGTTTTGTGTAAGCAGTTTTCAAAAATAAAAAGTTAACAACTGAGAGTCTTGGAGTATGTTGAAAGACCCATTTTCAGTCAAGAAGCATGAACTACTTTGAAAACTACATGCCCACTTCTGGCATTAACATATTGAACATCCTCAGAGACCTTACTCACTACCTGATGTGCTAAAGTCAGAGCTTATACAACATATAATTGTGATTGACATATGGAAATGTCTGTTGACCTTATTTTTGCAAGGTAATAAATAATGCTATTTAAATCTCATCCTGATTTATCTGTGGTCTAAGATTTGCTCAGCAACCAGCACATCTCTGTGCCTGGTGAAGCCAGTATTAAGCAAAATCATCCCAGATGGAACCAAAGAAGCTGAACTAATTATTTGAGAAGTATATTCCTCCCTTTGGTATGATTTTAATGTCTACCCTTCTATGCAAAATTAGATTTTATTTTAGAAAATAAAATGGATGTGGATTACTCTGTGATTTGCAGTTTTCAAGTTCAGAGGACATGGTGGTACCTGCGTAGCCAAAGATAAACAATTTAGTCTTTTATATTCAGTATTATCTAAGTCAACATTTTTAATATTAACCAAGACCCCAATACCCTTTTAATGACCATTTCAGTTACTGCAAATAGAATCAATGGTCATTTCTTTACTGGAAAGGTAATAGTTTTTAAACAGGAATATGAAAGAGATCGATCAAAAAAAAAAAAAAAAAAAAAAGGACAATCGTAATAAGCCTGGCAATTAAAGGAATGATAGTACATGCTTTATCAACTAGATAATGTTGAACACAATTTCAAAACAT
This sequence comes from Bos taurus, assembly GCF_002263795.3. Classification (NCBI taxonomy): domain Eukaryota; kingdom Metazoa; phylum Chordata; class Mammalia; order Artiodactyla; family Bovidae; genus Bos; species Bos taurus. The sequence goes on along the minus strand of NC_037344.1, from coordinate 20,694,459 downwards.
AAATACTGATAATTGGAAAATATTTTGCCATATTTTAATAACTACAAAAATAAATACAAATGAATTTGGTTATATTCATAAATATACTCATAAAATTCATGTTACCACTGTCATCTTACAGAAAATCAGAAAAAAATTTAATATCTAAGAGATTAAATATTTTTCAAATTGTCTTGGGGTTTTGAGGTCATTCTTCTAGAAATTTTCTTTTTCCATTAACTAATAGCAGAGCTACACTTCTCAACTGCATCTTCAGCAGTTTATAGCAATGAAGTTGTAACAGTCCCTGCATTTAAAAGGCCAGAGCAACAGTGACATCAATCCCATTTTTCCTTCCAAATATTTTCATTCTTTTAAAGGAAAAAAAAAAAGACCAAGTTGAAAAGGTGGCCATATAGTCTATGAAGTTCTCAGTGTTAACAGCAGAGTAGAATGACACAGCTTCTGTCAACTGTGTTCCCTACAAGCCTAAGTGTACAGGGGTATTCAGGTCAGTAGGGCTAAGGAGAACCAATACTGCATTCTGTAACACTGTCAAGTCAGCCAAATACTGAGAAGTTAAAAATAAAAAGTTATAGTAAAAGGTATATTCAGTTTTGTTCTCCTGTCACCAATGCAGCCACTATTTGCATTTATATAGGCCTTTCTACAGTATTCAAGACAGGTTCATCACCATCATTAAGCAATACTATTAGAACTTTGTGACTCTAGTCCACCAAACTTTATTTAACTTCTAAAACAGAAAACTTCTGCAGATATTTTCACTGTTTTCATTTTTCTCCTCTGTTGAAGATTTTAGGAGAATGTTTTAAGCAGAAATAAATAATCGTAAATTACAAATTAAAATAGTATACACACAACAAATTATTCTCTTAACTGAACATATAGAACAGAACTACAGCACTTTTTGTGTAATATTATAAAATAAGTCCTGCGACAATCTAGGAATTTGTCCACTCGTGTTACAGTATAATATAGCATGAATAATCCATTTTCACTCAGCATAATGTGTCAATTTACTAAAATATAAAAATGTGAACTCACTGTGTGAAAATGAATAAAGGAAAACATCACTCAAAATGAAGTCATAAAACCCTGAAAGGAGAGGTCTCATGCATGTACCAATGATTGTATCTTACTTAACAAACCCAGAAAAAAAAAGGAAAATTTTCTCCTTGCTCAGCAACAATGCAGTCAACAAGAAACTGCGCAACTCAGTCAGTGAGAAGCCACCACAACTCTGAACTCTTGTTCCTCTCTAATGAACTTTTTTTAAATTGAAGGATAATTGCTTTACAGATTTTTGTTGTTTTCTGTCAAACTTCAATATGAATCAGCCACAGGTATACATATATACCTCCCTTTTGAATCTCCCTTCCATCTCCCTTTCCATCCCACCCCTCCAGGTTGATACAGAGCCCCTGTTTGAGTTTCCTGAGCCATACAGAAAATTCCCGTTGGCTATCTATTTTATGTATGGTAATGTAAGTTTCCATGTTACTCTTTCTATACATCTCACCCTCTCCTTCCTTCTCCCCATGTCCATAAGTCTATTCTCTATGTCTCTCCACTGCTGTCCTGTAAATAAGTTCTTCAGTACCGTTCTTCTAGATTCTGTATATATGTGTTAGAATATGATATTTACCATTCTCTTTTTGACTCACTTCACTCTGTATAACAGGTTCTAGGTCCATCTGCCTCATTAGAACTGACTCAAATGCATTCCTTTTTATGACTGAGTAATATTGCATTGTATAAAATGTACCACAACTTCTTTATCCATTCATCTGTCAATGGACATCTAATTTGCTTCCATGTTCTAGCTATTGTAAATAGTGCTGCAATGAACAATGGTATACATGTGTCTTTTTCAATTTTGGTTTCCTCAGGGCATATGCCTAGGAATGGGATTGCTAGGTCATATCGTTGTTTTATTCCTAGTTTTTTAAGGAATCTCCATACTGTCTTCCATAGTGGCTGTATCAATCTAATTTCCACCAACAGTGCAAGAGTGTTCCCTTTTTTCCACACCCTCTCCAGCATTTATTGTTTGTCAACATTTTGATGCTGGCCATTCTGACCGGTGTGAGGTGACCTCTTATTGCAGTTTTGATCTGCATTTCGCTAATAATAAGCAATGTTGAGCATTTTTTCATGTGTTTGTTAGCCATTTGTATATCTTCTTTGGAGAAATGTCTGTTTAGGTCTTTTTCCCACTTTTTGATTGGGTTGTTTGTTTTTCTGGCACTGAGTTGTATGAGCTGCTTGTATTTTGGAAATTAATCCTTTGTCAGTTGTTTCATTTGCTATTATTTTCTCCCATTCTGAAGGTTGTCTTTTCACCTTGCTTATAGCTTCCTTTGCTGTGCAAAAGCTTTTAAGCTTGATCAGATCCCACTTGTTTACTCTTGTTTTTATTTCCCTTACTCTAAGAGGTGGGTCATAGAGGACATAAACAGATGGAGAGATATTCCATGTTCCTGGGTAGGAAGAATCAATATTGCAAAAATAACTATACTACCAAATGCAATCTACAGAGTCAATGCGATCCCTATCAAATTACCAATGGCATTTTTCACAGAACTAGAACAAAAAATTTCACAATTCATATGGAGACATAATAGGCCCAGAATAGCCAAAGCAGTCTTGAGAAAGAAGAATGGAGCTGGAGGAATCAACCTCCTAATGAACTTTTATTAACAACAGATAATCCCAACTCCCTCTTCTCTTCTCCTTTGTTCTCCAAACTTTGCCTATAGTTCACCATAGTTTGCATGTCCTGAATTGCAAATCCTTTGCCATGATTTCACTGGCTAAACTGCTTAGCCTTTAGTTTTAAAAGTTGACATTACTTTATGTCAGAAACAGACAAATCTCTGAGGATCTAATGACCCCAGAAACCAGCTGTGGTACTGACTTCAGCCATTTGTGCTCTCCATTTCAATAAATCATATTTTTCTTTTTGACATGGTAAGTATCTTCTTGGATTAGAGCTCCCTCCTTTCATCACACTTTCCAACTTTATTCTGGATCTGTTTTAGTTTTTGTGTAGCCATCACCCTTTTGCTGAGTACTCATTTGTTTTCTGATCCTCTGGTTTTTAAGAATGGTATCCTAATAGCCTAAGTTTTTTCAGGTGGGTGCCCCTTCTGGGACCCAGAACAATTTCACATTTAAAAACCGTAATCCCTCATCATGTACATTTTAAACTAAATAGACAACATAATCAAAGAAAATTTAGAACTTCAATAGCCATTATGTGGAAATTTATACCCCACAAACCTTGTGGGGATCAAGAACTAAACTTGAAGATTTTTGGCTCAAGAAAAAAACAAAACATGGAATTTAATGCCTATTTCATTTGGTTCCTTGAGGCTTTCAAATATGTTTAGACTTCAAAATTGCCTGTTTACAAAATACTCATTCAAACTGAGGCAAATAAACAACTGAAAAAAAAAAAATACTAAGGCATCAGAGGCCTCTTCACCTACTTTATATTCCCACACTAACTTACTTTTTTCTCTGTTGCATCTACCTCTTCTCCTTTGTACCCTCTACATTCTCATTCTAATTCTCTCACCAAACTTTCTTTTTCCCAAACACCTCCTACTTCCTCTCTCAACACATGGGCCCTGCTAAAGTTGACAGAACTCTTAATTATTTCATAAGCTGTTATGTTATCCCTTTAAATGGCCAAAGGGAAGCTAAAATTAATTTTATTAATTAAAAAAAAAACTTTGGCAAATTCTGGTAAATATCAAAGCTATACTCTCCACTTCAAAGCCTACTCAAAACCTACAAATAGGATCCTAAACAAGATCTAGCAGAAGTCAGAAGATTCTTACCAGAATCAGCTCTTTCCAATCTCTGTCTGTAGTATACAGTTAGTTGAAAGGGGGAGATATTGTTGTTTCTTCCTTTCTGGTCCAGACCCATTGGTTATTGATTCTTTCTCTTCCAGGGATGGTTATTGCTTTATTGATTGTCTCATTGTGTCCTAAGAGGTTGGCTTCTCTTTCTACCTGCCTATAACATGCAGGTTCCTTCTTTTGGCTCTCTTTTGAAGTGACTGTGAATCTTGACAAGGTAATTAATAATCTTTTATACCCTCTTGAGGATTACTCTTGGATCCATGGAGTTATTTAATAACCAGAAATGTTTACAGTTTATCCTGGCTAAAACTCAACAAGATATTGGAAATGATTTAATAACTCTGTAACCAGAAATTTGGCCAAAACAGTAGCTAATATTCAGAACTGTAAAAGGGGAGGGCAAATCCGACTCCATATTGGAGCTGTTTCTTTCACTTTAGCCTTTGTATTCTCCTGATTTTGCTACAAGTTAAAAATGTTGCCTATATCTTGAAATATACAGGATAGACAAAATCTGCATGCTCTGATTTTTAAAGATATAACACTTTTTCATAGAACAGAGAATAACACTCATCTTTCTGAAGGGTTATAGGAACATCATAACCTGACCTATGATGACAGCTACAGGAACAAAGGATTTCAACACCAAGAAGTATGCAACAACCAACCACATTCCTTTCCTTTTAGTATAAAATAAACTTGAATTCTAACTCGGGAAAGATGATACTTTGGGACACTTGTCCATCATCCTCTCCGTCTGCTGGTTTTCCAAATAAAGTCACTATTCCTTGCCTCAACAATCTGACTCTTCATTTATTGACTTGTCATGAGGCAAGTAGCAGGAGTTTGGACTTGGTACCAAAACCCGATGGAAATTTTCTGAGAAAAAAGCACTTTTCTAGAAATTATAAAAAATATTTGTAAAATTGTTACACTACATAATGTTAATATAAAAGAAAGCTGACAAATGATTACTTCTCAGCTTTAACTGGAAATTAAAGGCTTCTATGGTCTAAAAATTCTGGCATATGTGAGTAAAGCTACTAGAAATAATAAGAAAAAGAAAACCATGTGCACAAAAAGTTTATGTTTTCAGTAAAACAAGGTGCAAGGAATCAAAATGCATTTTGGTGAGAAAAGAGAAAATACCTTTTTCTTAAGAGAGGCTCGTTATTTCAGAATGAGAAAGAGAAAAAACACAGCACAAAATCTAAATGTAAAAAAGAAAGTTGTAGAAAATTTGTAGAAAAGGAATCTTTGGAAAGGAATTGCATGCATGGTCAGGGCTGGCTAAGACTGCAATGAAATTAATTGAGTGAATAAACTTCACTATTAAAGGTAAATTGGAACAAAATCAGAATCTGGTTTGTTTTCACATGGTTAAAATGACTAAGTTTTCTTGCACTACTGGTCTGCTCCTGAATAGAGATTATGAAAGGTTTTTCTTTACCTTTTGAAGTAATCTGCCTAGAAACCAAAAGTTGCATTTTATCAAAATAATTTCCCATGCTTTCAATTGTCTTCATCAGGTCTTTTGTTACTTAGAAAAACAATCCTTTGTTCAGAACCATGTAATCATCTAGGTTTGTCTTTGAAATCTATCACTTTGGTTAAACAGATAAGTAAGAATTACTTCATATCAGTCTGTATTTCAATTTACTAAAATATCCAAAACCTTTTGATATTTTTTACAAAATTTTCAAAAATCCAATCCTAAATAAAATCATTTTTGTTCTAAAAATAACTTGGAGAATTTTCAGAATGCCCCTTGATTATCTCAAAATATTTTAATAAAAAAGATATTAAACTAATTTGGCTTATTTGACATGTTAAATTACATGAGGAGCATTGTCAAATAAGGAGAAATACTAAGCCTTCTTTATGTTGTATTTGTATAGGTATAAGTGAATTGTATTTGAAGCTTTTCTATATACTTTTCTATATGATTATAAACTAGAATGGACCTGAATTATAGTTTGTTCAGGTGCCTGGCTATGACTCTCCAAACTACCATTTCAAATTTCCTCCCACCCTTCAGATTTTGAATCAGTAAGAACAAAACTTCCCTTGAATCTCCTTGGAAGGGTGTATACTAAGTCATCTCATTAAACTTCAGGGATTTGAACTTGGATACATATCTTACAGATGACATTTAGTTCTATAAAAATACTGAAAAACTTATGATTCAAACTAATGAGGAAGAGAAATACCTAACATCATGTAGACTGCCTGATAAAAACATCATGCTTTAGTTAAAAAAAAAAAAATATATATATATGTATATTATATATATATATATATATATATATATAATTTTTCCCTTTCTTTCCTTTATTCTGACATAGGCCTGGGAAGATTAACACCATCATCTGTATCTCCCAGGTCACTTATTAAATGAGGTAGACTTTAAGACTGCTGGATTTATCAGCAAAAACTCTCAACTGTCTATGATTCTAGACCATATGAAGGCTGACAACTGCAACTGAGTTGTCCTAAGTTTGGAATAAGAATATTAAGACTAACGAAAGACACTTCAACCAGAGTGATGCTTGGTCATGCTTATTCTGTAGGCCACATTGAAATTATTTCCTTGGGTTGGCAATTATGTAAGAAAGTTCAATGCTTCTATTTTTTTTTCTGAAATGACTGTTCATTTAATCAATAAGGAAGGTTTGAAGAAGAATATCTTTCTTTGAATTTGACGGCCCTATATAAACCAGAGTTCTAAAGAGAAATATCTCAAAATTGGCTGTCAGAACTTCAGTAAAAAAACTACAGAAAGATTACTATAAACCAGGTTTATTCCTCGAATCCTCCACTCTTATCAATTTCCTTCCACATCAAATTCATTCATCTCAATGTTACATAAGGTATGTCTGAGGCATACAAATTAACATAGAATAATTTTTATATTTTATGACATATTATTAAAATACAAGGAAATTGAAATAGTTTGGTCATTTCTTAAAATTCAATCTAACTTTCTTTTCTAAAACCTGACATGAAAAATGTATATGTCATCACATTTTCAAACTTTCTTACTACAAAAGTTATTTGTATCAGTTGTGGAAGTAAAAATTAAGAAGAATAGAGGGGGAAAAAATCTATTAAGTACTTACATATTTTTAGTATTACCTAAAATATTTTAATATTGCCTTAATATCCCCTTCAGTTCAGTTCATTCACTCAGTTGTGTCTGACTCTTTGCGACCCAATGAAATGCAGCAAGCCAGGCCTCCCTGTCCATCACCAACTCCCAGAGTTTAGCCTAACTCATGTCCATTGAGTCGGTGAGGCCATCCAACCATCTCATCCTCTGTTGTCACCTTCTCCTCCTGCCCTCAGTCTTTCCCAGCATCAGGGTCTTTTCAAAGAGTCAGCTCTTCTCATCAGGTGGCCAAAGTATTGGAGTTTTAGGTTTAGCATCAGTCCTTCCATGAACACCCAGGACTGATCTCCTTTAGGATGGACTGGTTGGATCTGCTTGCAGTCCAAGGGACTCTCAAGAGTCTTCTCCAACACCACAATTCAAAAGCATCAATTCTTCAGTACTCAGCTTTCTTTATAATCTAACTCTCACGTCCATACATGACTACTGGAATAACCATAGCCTTGACTAGACAGACATTTGTTGACAAAGTAATGTCTCAGCTTTTTAATATGCTGTCTAGGTTGGTCATAACTTTCCTTCAAAGGAGTAAGCATCTTTTAATTTCATGGCTGCAATCACCATTTGCAGTGGTTTCCACTGTTTCCCCATCATTTGCCCTGAAGTGATGGGACCAGATGCCATGATCTTCGTTTTCTGAATGTTGAGCTTTAAGCCAACTTTTTCACTCTCCTCTTTCACTTTCATCAAGAGGCTTTTGAGTTCCTCTTCACTTTCTGCCATAAGGGTGGTGTCATCTGCATATCTGAGGTTATTGATATTTCTCCCAGCAATCTTGATTCCAGCCTGTTCTTCTTCCAGCCCAGCGTTTCTCATCATGTAAACTGCATATAATTTAAATAAGCAGGGTGACAATATGCAGCCTTGATGTACTCCTTTTCCTATTTTGAACCAGTCTGTTGTTCCATGTCCAGTTGTAACTGTTGCTTCCTGACCTGCATATAGGTTTCTCAAGAGGCAGGTCAGGTGGTCTGGTATTCCCATCTCTTTCAGAATTTTCCAGTTTATAGTGATCCACACAGTCAAAGGCTTTGGCATAGTCAATAAAGCAGAAATAGATGTTTTTCTGGAACTCTCTTGCTTTTTCCATGATCCAGTGGATGTTGGCAATTTGGTCTCTGGTTCCTCTGCCTTTTCTAAAACCAGCTTGAACATCAGGAAGTTCACGGTTCACGTATTGCTGAAGCCTGGCTTGGAGAATTTTGAGCATTTCTCTACTAGCGTGTGAGATGAGTGCAAATGCGTGGTAGTTTGAGCATCCTTTGGCATTGCCTTTCTTTGGGATTGGAATGAAGACTGACCTTTTCAGTCCTGTGGCCTCTGCTGAGTTTTCCAAATTTGCTGACATATTGAGTGCAGCACTTTCACAGCATCATCTTTCAGGATTTGAAATAGCTCAACTGGAATTCCATCACCTCCACTAGCTTTGTTCGGAGTAATGCTTTCTAAGGCCCACTTGACTTCACATTCCAGGATGTCTGGCTCTAGGTGAGTGATCACACAATTATCTTGGTCATGAAGACGTTTTTTGTACAGTTCTTCTGTGTATTCTTGCCACCTCTTCTTAATATCTTCTGCTTCTGTTAGGTCCATACCATTTCTGTCCTTTATCGAGCCCATCTTTGCATGAAATGTTCCCTTGGTATCTCTAATATCTTGAAGAGATCTCTAGTCTTTCCCATTCTGTTGTTTTCCTCTATTTCTTTGCATTGATCCCTGAGGAAGGCTTTCTTATCTCTCCTTGCTATTCTTTGGATCTGCGTTCAGATGAGGTAAATAAATTTACCTGAAGTCAAATAGTCAAAGTTTCAGTTTTAGATTCAATCTCTGCTTTTCTTCTGTTTCTTAATTCACTAGACGCCTGCCTCAGGGAACAGTGACAATATCATTTATTTAGCACCAACTGGTATTGTGCCCAAATCTCTTGTAGCAAAACCATAACATTTTGCACTAACAAAGCACACCTGAGTGATCTATCACTGTTGTTGATTCTATACAGGAGCCTTCATAGAAGTAAAGCGAGTAATTTTCTTAATATCCCCAATAATTTTTCAGAGAAAATAAGTTCACTGGCTGTTTTCTTTTTCATTTCATTAAGTGAATTGATCAGTATCTTTCAACTTATAATGGGAATCCATCATTACCTATATTATTGAATGAAAAATTAGCATATTTTCTCTACACGAAAAAATTCTGTTTATATCATACACCAATAATTATAAACCTCATAAATGAAACAAGTATGAATAAAACTAAACAAAACCTATTATAGAATTCCTTTTCTGAGTATGACTCAGAATTGGTGTGTAGTCATTCTTATCTTCCTGTATCAGTGAAATACTTACGCAGGAAAGATAAAGATTCATAACAACAATCCAAGGCACTGCAGCACCCTGAAGCAAGTTTCCCTCACCCCAAGTATAATTATGTTCATTATTATTTTCTCAATATGACAATTTTGTTCTATGCTAATTTTTTGAAATTATACTCCACTCATTTTGATAGACTAAACTATGTTGATCAAAATAAGAAAAAGAATACTACATCTACCAAGTATGTGTGATAAATCAAGGTTTATAGAGTTTATTAGAAATTGCTTCCATAATGCTACAGTCATATTTCAAAGCACAAACAAAATTCTTATTCAATTGACTAATTGATGATCAGGAAGTTTGAAGGTTATTTTGTATTTCACTGGCATCCTCTATCTGAGTCTCCTATCTCCAAATAAATTTTCTTATTTTGAGTCTTAATGACTTTTTATACATGAGGCCTTTCTGAAAAAGTGAATAGCTTTAAGGGTTAGTGAAACAACAAGAGTTTTAGAAATACAGAGTCACTCTGCGAGTTTACTATAGCAAGAATTTGAATTTTCATCTCGAGTCATTTATCTAGCTATGCTATTAGACTACACTAAGTAGTAAACATTACCAATATATTATTCTAAAAGTATGATCTTTTAGGGCAATGAAATTATGGTTCTGTCTTCTATTTTTAGGCTGTGTGTTCCTGTAGCTGTCTTCAACTCCAAAATATAGACTGCTTAGAAGGCAATTAAAAAGGAAAACAAGCGTGTGAATATTCTGTCATAGGCTTTCAAGTTCAAATTGTTAAATATTAGTCATTATATCATTTCATACCTAAAACACATACACACACAACACATACACAATTTCACAGAAACAGAGCAACACATTTAAATAATTATTATAATGATTAAAACAATTTAATTGAAAACAATAAATTATAAACAATTTATAATCATTATAATTATTTAAATGTGTTGATGTATGTCTGTGAAATTGTGTATGTGTTTCAATGCGTGAGTGTATGTTTTAGGTAATAAACCTATATTATAATGCACATACTCCTTGGTATTGCTCTTTTGCTTAATAGTGTATTATGTATCAGGTATTACATATATCGGGTTTCCTAGGTGACGCTAGTGGTAAGAACCCACCTGCCAATGCAGGAGATGTAAGAGATTAGGATTCAATCCCTGAGTCAGGAAGATGCCCTGGACGAGGGCATGGAAACCCACTCCAGTATTCTTGCCAAGAAAATCTCATGGACAGAGAAGCCAGGCAGGATACAGTCCACAAAGTTGCAAAGAGTTGGGCATGACTGAAGCGACTTAGCACGGATGATGTCACTAAATATTCTGCTGCAAACATTTTGATGCCCACACAGCATTCCATTATGTACCAATGATGGCTCTTGCATGCAAATCATTTGAAGGACAACTTAAAAAATACATGTTTTCAGCATACTAAATGGGAGAAAATAATTTCAAATGATATGAATAAGGGATTAATATCCAAAATATACAAACAGCTTATACAACTCAATATCAAAAAAATAAAACTTAAAAATGGGCAGAAGACCTGAATAGGCATTTCTCTAAAAAATGACATACATATGACTAGCAGGCACATAAAAATATGCTCCATATCACTAACCATCAGGGAAATGCAAATCAAAACTACAGTGAGATATCACCTTAGACCAGTTAGAATGCCTATAATCAAAATGAACACAAATAACAAATCCTGACAAGGATGTGGAGAAAAAGGAACCTTAGCATATTTGTGGGAATGTAAACTAGTGCATCTACAATAGAATACAATACAGAGGTTCCTCAAACAACTAAAAATAGAACTACCATAGATTCAGCAATTCCAATCTTGAGTATATGCCAAAGAAAATAAAAACAGTAATTCAAAAAATATATGCACCCCAATGTTCATAGAAAATTGTTTATAAAAGTCAAGATACAAAAATGCCCAAAATGCCTATCAACAGATGAATGGATAAAGATTATGTGGCACATATATATGTAAATGTACACACTAAGAATACTACTAAGCCATAAAAATGGATTAGTATCATCTTCTACCACATGGATCTAGAGGTGTCAGAGAAAGATAAATGTTGTATATTATCATTTTATATATAATCTGAAAAATATGGAATAAATATGAGAAAAGAGAGGGCTTCCCAGGAGGTGCTAGTGGTAAAGAACCTGCTGCCAATGCAGGAGACAAAAGAGGCATGGTTTGATCCCTGAGTCAGGAAGATCCCCTGGAGGACGGCACAGCAACACACTCCAGCATTCTTGCTTGGAGAATCCCATGGACAGAGGAAGCTCATGGGCTATGGTCCATAGGGTCACAAAGAATCGGATACGAGTGAGGCAAATTAGTACATACACACATAAGAAAACAGAAACAGATTCACAGATATAGTAAGCAAACTAATGGTTAACAATGGGGAGAGATAAGCAGGGAGGGGGAGAGATAAGAGTAGGGAATTAAGAGGTACAAACTACTATGTATAAAATAAATAAGCTACCAGGTTATATTGTTCAGTATGTGAAACATAGCCAATATTTTATAATAACTTTAAATGGAGTAAAAGCTATAAAAATACTGAATCACTATATGAACAGTTGAAATTAATTAAATATTATAAATCAACTGTATGTCAACAAATACACAGAGAGTAAGTTAGGATCAACCATCAGAAATGTTGATTATTTAGTTTGAATGAAGTAGGAAAATCTGTAGTTTTATCAAGCTCCTCAATAGATTCTAATGAAAAAGAGTCTTGGGAACTACTGGTATAATTGTACTGATGTGTTTTAAAATCAATCATCTATTTTCAGACATTTAACCTCTTCACTTTTTCAAAATTGTAAACTGTAATCTTTTTTACATATTGCTATTTTCCAGAGTTCATTTCTTCAAGTAGAACGGCTACAATGTTTACTAGATGTTGCTAAATTTACTGATTTTCTTTTGCAATATTTTACTCTGTGAGTACACCAGGTGTACTCACAGAGATCAAATAAATTTAAGTGTATACTAATTACATCCAAGGTATATTTCAGAGAATCCAAGGTATATTTCAGAGAATTTTTATTTCTCTGAATTTTAGGGCATAAGATTATAATTTTACTTTTTTATTAGTCTGATAGTTGGCAAAGTTTCAGTTCTTACAGCAAAAAGAACATTCTAAGATGACTTAAGACCTTTCAACTTCACAGTAATCCAAGTCTACGCACCAACCACAAATGATAAAGAATTGGAAGTTGACTGGTTCTATGAAGACCTACAAGATCTTCTAGAACTAACACCAAAAAAAAAAAAAAAAAAAGATGTCCTTTACATCATAGGGGACTGGAATGCAAAAGGAAGAAGTCAAGGCATATCTAGAATAACAGGCAAGTTTGGCCTTGGAGTACAAAATGAAGCAGGGCTAATAGAATTTTGCCAAGAGAAGGCACTGGTCATAGCAAACACCCTTTTCCAACAACACAAGAGACAACTCTATACATGGATATCACCATGTCATGTATATAAACAGTCAGTACTGAAATCAGATTGATTATATTCTTTGTAACCAAAGATGGAGAAGCTCTACACAGACAGCAAAAACAAGACTTGGAGATGACTGTGGCTCAGATTATGAGCTTCTTATGGCAAATCCCAGGCTTAAATTGAAGAAAGTAGGGAAAACTACTAGGCCATTCAGGCATGACCTAAATTAAATCCTTTATGATTATACATAAGGTGACAAATAGATTCAAGGTACTAGATCTGGTAGAGTGCCCAAAGAACTATGGACAGAAGTTTGTAACACTGTACAGGAGCCTATGACCAAAACCATTCCAAAGAAAAAGAAACACAAGAAGGAAAAGTGGTTGTCTGAGGAAGCCTTACAAATAGTTGAGAAGAGAGTGAAAGGCAAAGAAGAAAGGAGAAGATATACCCAACTGAATGCAGAGTTCCAGAGAATGGGCAAGGAAATATAGGAAGGTCTTCTTAAATGAACAATGCAAAGATATAGAGAAAAACAATAAAATGGGAAAGACTAGAGATCTCATCAAGAAAATTGGAGAAATCAAGGGGACAATTCATGCAAGGATGGGCACGATAAAGGACAGAAATGATAAGGACCTAACAGAAGCAGAAGAGATTAAGAAGAGGTGGCAAGAAAACACAGAAGTATACAAAACAGGTCTTAATGACCTGGAAAACCATGATGGTGTTTTCACTTACCTAGAGACAGATATCCTGGAGTGTGAGGTCAAGTGGACCTTAAGGAAGTGTATTAGTAGCCAAGTTGTGTCCAACTCTTTCCAACACTATGGACTGTAGCCCGCCAGGCCTCTCTGACTATGAAATTCTTCAGACAAGAATATTGGAGTCGGTAGCCACTCCCCTCTCTGAGGGATCTTCCTGACCCAAGGATAGAACCTGGGTCTCCTGCATTGGAGGCAGATTCCTTACAATATGAGCCAACAAGGAAGCTCAGGCCTCAGGAAGCATTACTACAATAAGAACAAAGCTAGAAGTGATGGAATTGCAGCTGAGCTCCTTAAAAATCTAAAGGATGATGCTATTAAAGTGCTACACTCAACATGCCAGCAAATTTGGAAAACTCAGCAATGGCCTCAGGACTGGAAAAGGTCAGTTTTCATTCTAATACCAAAGAAGCTGCTGCTGCTGCTGCTAAGTCACTTCAGTCGTGTCCGACTCTGGGCGACCCCGTAGACGGCAGCCCACCAGGCTCCCCAGTCCCTGGGATTCTCCAGGCAAGAACACTGGAGTGGGTTGCCATTTCCCTCTCCAATGCATAAAAGTGAAAAGTGAAAGTGAAGTCACTCAGTTGTCCGACTCTTAGCCACCCCATGGACTGTGGCCCACCAGGGTCCTCCGTCCATGGGATTTTCCAGGCAAGAGTACTGGAGTGGGATGCCATTGCCTTCTCCAATACCAAAGAAGAGCAGTGCCAAAGAATGTTCAAACTATCATGCAATTGCACATGTTAGCAAGGTCATTATGCTCAAAATCCTTCAGGCCAATCTTCAGCATTATGTGAACCAAGAAATTCCAGATGTACAAGCTGGATTTTGAAAAGGCAAGTGAACCAGAGATCAAACTGCTAACATTTGTTGGATCATACAGAAAGCAAGGGGATTCCAGGAAAACATCTACTTCTTCTTCACTGACTATGCAAAAGTCTTTGACTGTGTGGATCACAACAAACTGTGGAAAATTGTTAAAGAGAGAAGAATATCAGAACACTTTATCTGTCTCCTAAGAAACCTGTATACAAGTGAAGAAGCAACAGTTAGACCCAGACATGGAACAATTGACTAGTTCAATGTTGGGAAAGGAGTACAACAGCCTGGACATTGACACCCTACTTATTTAACTTCTATGCAGAGTATATTATGTGAAATGCTGGGCTGGATGAACCACAAGCTGGAAATAAGATTGCCAGGAGAAATACAATATCAACAAACTCAGATATGCAGATGATACCACTCTCAAGGCAGACAGTGAAGAGGAACTAAAGAGCCTCTCCATGAGGGTTAAATGAGAGTGAAAAGCTGGCTCCAAACTCACCATTAAAAACAACAACAACAACAACTAAGACTGTAGCATCTGGTCCCATCAATTCATGGGCAAATAGAAGGGGAAAAAGTGGAAGCAGTGACAGATTTTATTTTCTTAAGCTCCAAAATCACTGTGGACAGTGAAAGTAAATGATGCTTGCTCCTTAGAAGGAAAGTTATAACAAACCTACACAGCATATTAAAAAGCAGAGACATCACTTTGCTGAAAATGGTCTGTATAGTCAAAGCTATGGTTTTTCCAGTACTCACGCATGGATGTAAGATCTGGACCATAAAGAAGGCTGAGTGCCAAAGAATTGATGCTTTTGAATTATGGTGCTGGAAAGACTCTTGAGAGTCCCTTGGACTGCAAGGAGATCAAATGAGTCAATCCTAAATGAAATCAACCCTGAATATTCACTGGAAGGACTGATTTTGAAGTTGAAGCTCCAATACTTTGGCCACTTGATGCAAAGAGTTGATTTATTGCAAAAGACCCTGATGCTTGGAAAGACTGAAGGCAAAAGGAGAAGGGGGTGGCCCAGGATGAGATGGCTAGAGAGCATCACTGACTTAGTGGACATGAATTTTGGCAAATTCCAGCAGATAATGAAGGACAGAAGAGTCTGGCATCTGCAGTCCACAGGGTTGCAAAGAATCAGACACAACTTAGTGACTGAACAACAAAAATAAGACGATTCACCGTTTTTTTTTTTTTTTTTTTCTTTTCATCATCTGTTTTTCTATCATGTAAAATCTCCATAAAGGCAGGAGTTTCTGACTCTATTATTTACTATTGTATCTCCAACACCACAAATAATTTCCAATACATATAAGCATTCAAAAATATGTGTTTAAACTAATTAATGCATAATTTTTTCATATATCCAGTGAATATATCTAAGAAATATGGGTGATCATTTTTTGGATTGCTCATCAGACTTTCTTCTATCCCATATTTAATGAATTGTGAAAAGCACTGTTTCATTTGCTTCACACAACAGATTTTGTCCTTCACGCTGATTTCACCATCTCTACTTCATTTTTTTTAGTCTCCTAAGGATTTTGTGAGCAAATTCTCAGCCTCTGATTCCAACACTCATCCCACTCAACAGAATGAATCGTCTAATCTCTCAATGTGCCTGCAACTTCCCATCCAACTCTTATTACCAGCACCTTTCCCATTCACGGGTGGTGGTATTCAGTCCTGTCCAACTCTTTGTGACCCCATGGATTGTAGTCTCCCAATCTCCTCTCTCCATGGGATTTACCAGGCAAGAATACTGGAGTGGGTTAACATTTCCTACTCCACGGTATCTTCTCAAACCAGGGATGGATCCTGAGTCTCTTACATCTCCTACATTGGCAGGCAGATTCTTTACCACTGTGCCACCTGGGAAGCCGATCCAGACACAGTATACTCACTTCAAATTTATCATTGGAGAATTGATGACTTATTTATCTGTCTTCAAGTTTATTGAACTTTTCTTCTGTCACACTCAAATTTCTCAGTAGCCAGTTAGTAATATGTTTCACTTTAATTATTGAGTCAGTATTCAACTTAAAATACCTGAAGGTCTTGTTAGTGTTTGTTTTAGGCTATTTTAGGGTAGAATAGAGTAGGTCTTATTTGGGGGCATGGATTTTATTCCTATGACTCAACCATTCTAGCATCAAATGCAGGAAGGGACTTCCTTGGTGGTACAATGTTAAAGAATCTGCCTTCCAAGACAGGGGGACACATGTTCAATCCCTTATCAGGAACATGCCAAGAGGCAACTAATCCAACACTCTGCAACTATTGAGCTTACGTGCTCTGGAGCTTGCATGCTCTGGAGCCCATGTACCAAAACTGCAGAAGCCCATGCACCACAATGAATGCCCAGCACAACACACACACACACACACACATATATATATGAATATGAATGTGATATGAATCATATATGCTGGATATATATATATATATATATATATAGTTAATGTCCACAGACTAATTGATCCCTAGTATTTCTTCCTATTTTTAAACTCTATAGCATTTATTCTATTGTAGAATTACTATAGTCTCACCCTGCAAAGATATAACATGGCCCTCACCCAATTTTTCATAATGAACCATGCACTGAATCTGAGGTCTCCTCTCTGTACAATCACCTTTTCTCCTGTGCTCAAGTCCCACTGACTAGAACTGCAGTTTCTGCTTTCTCAGTTCAATGAAACCATTTTGCTCTTCTTAGTCCTCAGGTTACTACTCTGTGATTCAGAAACTGTCCTTATACATAGAGCTAGAGGTACCATGGGGCTCACTGCTTGAATTTACATTTGTCAGAAATAACACTCTTATGTTGTGTATACTCTACTTTCTGAAAACAGTTGCTTCATGTTTTCTGTCCAGTTTTATGGTTATCTAAAGTGGAATTAATAGTCTGGCACTCATTACTAGGTCATAATCATAAGTAAAATACTCAAAGCAGTTTGGTACTATTACTCATTTTTATTTAAGCATTTAACTTTGTGGACCATAATTATCTGTCAACATTTGCTAAAATAGTGTGTGTGTGGGGGGGCAGTCTGAAGGGAATGTAATATAAGCAAGCTGAAAAATCCTCTAAGATGGCATTTAAGATTTTTAAATTATGCACATAAACACTTTAGTATCTCAATGAATTTCCTTTGCTGCAATCATAAAATCCCATAGTTAGCCAATTAATATTTCATATAGCTCAATGACTGAGGTACATAATTTGCTGATGGAGCAGCATAGATCATTATAACAGCTTGTTTTTCAAATCAGATCCTCTGAAATTACCTATTGATTATTCAACAGTACAGTTTAACAAATAAGATTCTCTTGTTCCTTTTTGCATATTTTGCTGTTTCAGTAAACTGTTTAATCATTATGCTTGCCAAGTTTTACTGACTAAGCTCTATACTTTAGCTCTTGGTTTTACATATTTTATTGCTCACATTACATATTTCAGAGAATTCTCTCATGTACATTCTAAATTGTTGACAATATCGTATACATTACCAATTATGAGGGTCAAGTTATCTATTGGAATTTGCTTATTTGCATAATTTGTTAAGTGAGCTACATATTTAATCAGTCTCACATTTGAAAAATAATGTATCATATAATATTTTATTGATAAGCTCATTGACATAGAATAGTAATCTTCCTTTCATGACTTTTATTTTTGTACCTTAACATTGACTTGCTTGAATTCATTTTGAAAGATAACTTCCTTCATGATTTAACTGTAATAAAGTAAAAGTGGTAGAGAAGCTACTGATCCAGAAATAAGTTCAAACATGAAATTCTAAAAGCCGTGTACAGGCTCTCAATTTATATTTTAATGTTTAGTGAAAATGCTATGCATTCTGTAGAAAATATGTCTTTAGTTCATTTTATATATACGAAAAAGGAGAAGGCAATGGCACCCCACTCCAGTACTCTTGCTTGGAAAATCCCATGGACGGAGGAGCCTGGTAGGCTGCAGTCCACAGGGTCGCTAAGAGTCGGACACAACTGAGCGACTTCACTTTCACTTTTCACTTTCATGCATCGGAGAAGGAAATGGCAACTCACTCCAGTGTTCTTGCCTGGAGAATCCCAGGGACGGGAGAGCCTGGTGGGTTGCCGTCTATGGAGTCGCACAGAGTCGGACATGACTGAAGCGACTTAGCAGCAGCAGCATACAGGAAAAAATCTGTTTATAAACAGTATTAGTTTGTTGGAGCTACCCTAACAAAGCTCCATAGACATAGAGTGTTAAAAAACAGAAATTTATTTTCTCATAGTTCTAGAATCTAGAGATCTAAGATGAGTGTTGCAATAGAACCTACATGTCTAAGACGGTGTTTGGTTTCTTCTGAGATCTGTCTCCTTAGGTTTCTTATTTTTTTTATTCAGTTAAAATCAACATATAATATTATATTATTTTCAAGTGTACAAGTGACTCGATATTTTATATGTTCTGAAATGATGACCAGGATAAGTCTAGTTACCTTCCGCCACCATGAACAGTTATTATAATATTATTGACTGTATTTTTATGTTATACATTACATACACACAGATTTTTCATTTACATTATAACTAAAATACCACGTATTCCCCTTCACCTACTTCAACCATAATCCCAGAGCCCTCCCCATGCAACATCCCCGGCTTGTTCTCTGTATCAATGAGTCTGCTTCTGTTTCTTTCATTTGTTTTTTAGATTCTACATATAAAAGAATTCATATGGCTTTTGTCTTTGACATATTTGACTTAGAATATCCTCAAGGTTCATTTATGCTATCACAAATGGCATTTCATTCTGTTTATGGCTAATATTCCATTGTATATGCATATATCACTATATCATCCATTCACCTATCATCTATCACGTCGGCTGCTTCCATACTTGGCAATTGTAACAGTTCTGCAATAAACATACATGTGCCTACGTTTATTTTAGAACTATTACAATTCTACACTGTTTCCACTTAGTGTTTTTGTTTCCTTTGGATACATACTCAGAAGTTGAATTGCTGAATTGTAGCAAAGTTCTATTCTTGGATTTTTGAGAAACCTCCATATTGTTTTCTATACTAGCTACACCAGTTTACAAACAGTGCATGAGTGTTCCCTTTTCTGCACATTCTTTCCAACACTTGTTTTATATTTACTTTCTGATAAAACAGGCATTCTGACTGGTGTGAGGTGATATATCTTTGTGATTTTGATAGGCATTTCCCTAATGATTAATGAAGTTGAACATCTTTTTTATGTGGATGCTGGTTCTGTGTCTCCTCTGGGAAAATGTTTACATTTTCTGCCCATCTTTTAAGTAAGTTATTTGCCTTTTTGATATTAAATTGTATGAGTTATTTATACATTTTAGATATCAACCCCTTATTGGAGCTGTCATTGGCAAAAATCT
This sequence comes from Bos taurus, assembly GCF_002263795.3. NCBI lineage: Eukaryota > Metazoa > Chordata > Mammalia > Artiodactyla > Bovidae > Bos > Bos taurus. The sequence continues at coordinate 20,674,587 of NC_037344.1, read as the reverse complement.
TCTCCCATTCTGTATGTTGCCTTTTTGTTTTGTCACTGGCTTCCTTCACTGTGCAAAAGCTTCTTAGTATGATATCATCCTATTTATTTTTCCTTGAGACATTTTTTAAGAAATACTGTTAAGACATATATTTAAGATAACACTACCTATGCATTCTTCTAGGAGTTTTATGGTTTCAGGTCTTATCTTTAATCCACTTTGAATTTATTTTTTATATGATATGAGAACATTTTCTAGTTTGATTCTTTTTCGTGTACCTGTGCAGTTTTCCTACCAACATTTATTGAACAGACTTTTTCCCACTGTGCATTCTGTTTCTTTGTAGATTAATTGAACATATAAGTGTGGGTTCAGTTCTGAGCTCTTTATTCTGTGCCATTAATCTATGAGACTTTTTGTGACCACCATACTGTTTTGATTACTATGCCTTTATAGTACAGTTTGAAATCAATTTGAAATCCAGGTTGGTTCTTCTTTATTAAGATTGCTTTGGCTATTCAGTCTCTCCTGGTTCCATACAAATTTTAGGATGATTTGTTCCAGTTCTGTGAAAAATGTTATCAATATTTTAAGTGATTGCGTTGAATCTGCAGTGGTATTTCTTTGGATGGTATGGATATTTTAACAATATTAATTCTTCCAATCCATTAGCATGGTATAATTTTCCATATATTCGAACCATCTTCAATTTCTTTCTTCAATATCCTATAGTTTGAAAGTATAGGGTTTTCACCTTCTTAGTTAAATGTATATCTAGGTATTTTATTCTTTTTTATGAAATTGTAAATGGGATTGTTTTCTTCATTTCCCTTTCTCATAGTTCCTTATTAATGTATACATTTTTTTGTATATTGATTTTATATCCTGAAATTTTACTGAATACATTTACTAGTTCAAACATTTTTGGTGGCAACTGGAATTTTCATATGTACAAATAGTGACAGTTTTATTTCTCCTTTTCAATCTGGATGCCATTTATATCTCTTTTCTTGTATACTTGGTGTGGTGCAGACTTCTAATACTATCTCAAATAAAAATGGTGAGGATGGGCATCCTTGTCTTGTTTCTCATCTTAGAGCAATAGCTTTCAACTTTCACAATCGAATATTATGTTAGCTGTGGGTTTGTCATATATGGCCTTTATTATATTGAGGTATACTTCCTCTTCCTGTACACCCACTTTATTGAGAATTTTAATCAAAAATGGATGTTCAATTTTGTTAAAATGTTTTATAAATCTATTGAGATGATCATATAATCTTTGTCTTTTGTTTTGTTAACATGGTGTATCATGTTGATTGATTTGCAGATGATTCATTCTGACTTGCTACTCAAGTAAATCCCACTTGGTTACAGTATATGAGCTTTTTTTTTTTTTTTTTTTTTTAGCTATTTAAAGTGTTGCTGACTTCAGTTTTTTAATATTTTGTTGAGGATTTTGCATTTATGTTTACAGGGAGATTGGCCTGTGATTTTCTTTTTCATAGTGTTTTTCTGGTTTTGGTATCAGGGTCATTGATGGTGGCTTCCTGATGAGTTTGAAAGCATCATCCCTGCTTTACCATTTTGAAGAGTTTGAGAAGAATAAGTTTAGTAGAATTCACCAGTGAAGCCCTCTGGTCTTATACTTTTGTTTGGGGGAGTTGTTGTATTACAGATTAAGTTTCATTAGTGATTGATCTGTTAAGATTTTCTATTTTATCCAGATTTAGTCTTGGAAGACTGTTCCTAGACCATTTCGTCAAGGTTTTCCAATTTGCAGGCATACAAGTTTTCCTAGTAATCTCTTATGATCTTTATGTTTTTCTGGTGTTGCTTAAAACTTCATTTCTGATTTCATTTATTTGGGTCCTTTCTTGATCCTTTTTTTGGGTAAATCTTGGCTAAATTTTTTCTCAGATTTTTTGAACTTTTCAAAGAATCATCCCTTTGTTTCAATGATCTTTTCTTTTTTCTCTATCTCATCTATTTTCATTCTGATTTTTATTATTTTCTTCCTTCTACTATTACAGACCTTTGTCTTTCCCTCTCTTTCTAGTTCCATTAAATGTCAAATTAGATTGTTTGAGATTTTTCTTATTTCCTGACATAGGCCTATATGACTGTGAATTTCCCTCTTAGAACCTGTTTTGCTGTATTCTATATATTTTGACCACCTGATCTGAAGGACCAACTCACTGGAAAATACCTTGATGATGGGAAAGATTGAAGGCAAAAGGAGAAGTGGGTGGCAGAGAATGAGATAGTTAGATAGCATCACTGACTCAGTGGACATGAATTTGAGCAAACTCCAAGAGATAGTGGAGGACAATGGAGACTGATGTGCAATAGACCATGGGGTCACAGAGAGTTGGACGTAACTTTGCCACTGAACAACAACAACAAAATATTTGGGAATCTTTTGTTTCCATTTTCAATAGTCTAAAGGCATTTTTAAAATTTCCTCTTTGATTTCTTTATTGGCCCATTGGTTGTTAAGTAGTGTGCTGTTTAGCCTACTCATCTGTGTTTTTTTCTAGTTTTCTTCTTGTAATCTATTTCTAGTTATGTATCATCGTGGTCAGAAAAGATGCCTGATATGATTTAAGGCTTCTTAAGAGTATATACAGTCTTGTTTTGTGGCCTTACATGTGATATATCTTGACCAATTTTCCATATATACTTGAAAATAATGTGTATTCTTTAGTTTTTGGATAGAATATTCTAGATATATCTAACAAGTCTAACGTAAGGCCAATATTCCCTTGTTGATTTTCTATCTGAAAGATCTAGCCACTGATGAATATGAAGCATTAAAGTCCCTTACAATTATTGTATTGATATTTATTTCTCCCTTTATTTTTGTTAATACTTACTTTATACACTTAGATCCTCCTAGGTTTGGTGCATAAATGTTTATAAGTGTCATATACTCTTGTTTCATTGACCCCTTCAGCACAATGTAACACCTACCTTGGGCATCCCTGGTGGCCCAATGAAGAAGAATCCATCTGCCAGTGCAGGAGATGCAGGTTTGATCCTTGGGTCAAGATCCCCTGAAAAGGAAAATGGCAACCCAGCCCAGGATTCTTGCCTGGGAAATCCCATAGACAGAGGAGCCTGGCAGCCGACAGTCCATGGGCTGGTAAAGAGTTAGACACAACTTAGTGACTAAATTACAAAAACAACACCACCTATCTGTCTATTTCACTCTTTATTTTAAAGTCTATTTGTTCTGATATATGTATAGCTATACCCGTGCTTTTGTTTTTTTGTGTTTTTTGTTTGTTTGTTTCCATTTGCATGGAATATATTTTCCCATTGCTTAACTTTTAGTTTGTGAATGTGCTCACTTTTAAAGTGAGTCTCTTATGAAAGTGAAAGAGAAGTCACTCAGTCGTGTCCGACTCTTTGTGACCACATGGACTGTAGCCTACCAGGCTCCTTCATCCATGGGATTTTCCAGGCAAGAGTGCTGGAGTGGGCTGCGATTAGAGAGACATATATAGCAGTATCTTGTTTTCTAATCCATTCAGCCACCCAAGCCTTTGATTTGAGAGATTAGTCAATTTATCTTTAAATAAATATTGATAGGTATAAACTTATTTCCATTTTGTTACATGGTTGCTACTGCTTTTGTATTTCTTCTCTATTTCTTTATTTTTTTTTTCTTTTGCTTCTGTGGTTCTATTGACTTCTCTAATTTATGTTTAGGTTCCTACCTCATTTTATATATTTAATATAAAGTCTTTCCCTGTGGTTACTGTGAGTTCACACATAATATCCTATGCATATAACATTCGTTATAATTTGCAAGTAACCTAATTTTGAGCACACTTCAAAGCATTATATTGTTGCTCATTGCCCCTCTCTGATATTTTATGGTTTTGATGACACATTTTACATCTTTTATTTATCTTTTAACTAGTTATTACATTTTTAATTAATTTTACTACTTTGGTTTTTTAGTCTTTGTACTTGCTTTATAAGTGCCTAATATACAACCTTTATTATTTATTTACTTTTTCTGGTGAGGTTTTCCTTTTTTTAACTTTTCTATGTTTTCTGCTGTTCTTCCAGTTTTGAGAATTGATTGAAATGCAGTGTTGTATAAGTTTAAGGAGTACAGCATAATATTTTGGCTTACACACATCATGAAATAAGTACCATAAAAAGTTTAATGAATATCCATTATCTTGCATAGGTATAAAATAAAAGAAAAAGAAAAGGTATTTGCCTTGTGATGAGAACTCTTAGAATTTATTCTGAACAACTTTCACATGCAAGACATAGCAGTGCTAATCACGTTAATTATGTTGTACATTACATCCCTAGTACTTACTTACAACTGAAATTTTGTACCTTCATCTAATTCCCCATCTCCTACTCACTGCTTCTAATAACCACACATCTGATCTTCCCCTGCTATCAGAACCAGGCACTTTGTAACAAGCATCACCTCTGTGGGCTGCATGCATCTGCTGGCTGTGTTATGGCCAGGGTTGCTACGTGGGGAAGCCAGAGTTTGGGACAATTTCCTGGCAGAGTTGTGGCCTGGTCTTCGTGCGGGGTGGACAGAGCTCAGGGTACTCACCAGACCCAGTATGGGTCAACTACTATGTGGGGATGGTGAGGCTCAAGGCACTTGCTGACCCCGTTGTGGCCCTCCATTGTATGGGAAGGTACGACTTAGGACATTTATCTACCTCAGCTCTGTGCCAGGTGCCACCTGACTAATTCTTGACATGTTCCTGCTACTGAGGGTGTGCTGAAGCCTGTCACTATTCCAAGGAGGTAAATCTCATTTAACATCTAGCTTCAGGCTGATTAGATGCCACACCTTCAGGCAGCATCTTTTAAAATATGAAGATATACACAGTTGTGTGCAGCTTATCTGTGCCTGTGTACTGCCTTAAGTTCAGAAGCAGAATGCTGCAACTACTAGAACAGTGTTGTTCAGCCAGTTCTAAGGTTCTTTTCAGAGGGAACTGGTCCATATGTTGGAATATATTGTTGTATCCATGAGAGGAAGTAAATTCAGACTCTTCCTACACCACAAGCTTGCACCTTCCTTCCTTGGCTTTCAGATGGCTGCATTTTCTTTGTAGCCACATGGTCTTTCCCAATTGCCCATTTTCTGTGCTTCAGCTGTACTATATGCCTACTTCTAGTACAGTATTTACTACACTATAATTTCCTTGGACAAGAGCCGTCCTTATTTGTTCCTCTACATCGATTGCCAAGATCCAGCACTTGATACATTGTTTTTACTCAAATTTTCTAAAGAATAAATGAATTAATTACTTAATTTTTATATTTTATAATTAAAATATGAATTAACCATCTTGCTCCTCACAAAACAACTTTTCTCCACTCTTGTTATATTAAAGACATACTCCTTACCACTTAGAACAGAAAATATGGGAAATTTTCATTTTTCTTCTTTAGCTCTCCGCTCCCTCCATTCAAACAAAATGACAATTTTACTTTCTCATGATCCTCTTCCTTTTAAATTTATTCCACTTCTTTAGAGCTGTATCACTGGGTACCCATCATATCATGTTAAAATAAATTTGACTGTCATGCTCTTCAGGCTATTTTATATACTTTTAGACCTATCACAAATAGTTTTGCCTTACAAATCCTCCTCAAGTTCTCCACCTCCTCACTCAACATGTTTTCAAATGCTGATCTCTGCCTCTCAATCTCTATTTTACTAAATGCTAATAAATCAGCTTAATTACTATATTCACGGAACATTATTTTTTTTCTTTTTAGCTTTATATGTTCAATTTAATCTCCTCTCCTAATCTGAAATACCATAGTTCTCTACTTTATCATCATATATATTTTAGTTTAGTTCAAGTGCTGTTTTTCCCTTTTCCTTATTTCCTTATTATACTTGTCCTTCCACTTACAATGTTATAATGTCTTAAGAAGAGAATATCCAGCATTTTTATCTGTCTATCCACTGCAATGTCTAGCATTTTTCCTTATACATAGTAAGGTCTGAACAACACTACTCAAGTATAAAAATGGGAATGTTTGGCTTATATTCGACACACATATCTGCTTGTAAGAAAAAGGAGCAAATCAGCAGCCATTTTTCTGGTAACTTCAATCTACTGAGCTATAAATATTTCTTGACTTCATTTAAATAAAAACTTTTCAGTTCATGCCATGCTGACATGTATATTTTTTAACATGCAAAATGTTGTCAAATAAATAATTAGTTAACAAATTTAAAATTGGTAGGTTTCACTTAATTTCCATAATCTTTTTAAAATTGAGTGGCAAATCTGGTATTAAGTATTTTTATACAGCCAAAATTTGCTGGTGGTGACTGGCATTTTACCTATTTAGCTGAGACTTCTGTGTTTGAACTTGTTAGATTTTCAAATGGCAAGTTATATAAATATTTACCTAATTTAACAGGTTATTTATTTGTGCAGGGGTGGGGTCTGGCCTGTGTAAACATTTAATTGTGACTTTTCTTCTGTATTCCTGATCTCTTTACTGGTAAGCAGTAAGCTTTTAGGACTTAAATTTGGAAGTCCACCAGCTATGCCAGCCAGCTGAGAAGAGTAGAAAGAAACTGACAACAGTGAAGGAAATGAAAAAACAGAAAAAGAATGAATCAAGCAAGGGCCACATGCCAAAACATTAAGGCAGAAAAGAAAACAACAATGATAGGAATATACGACAGACTCCAGACTCCACTTAGCATATTTTATCACATTAGTTAATCTTTACTACAATTCTGTAACAAATATTCTCTAGGTTTTTCCACTGAAAAGGCCTGGAAGAGGTGCCACCCCAATAGCAAAAATTACATCTATCACTATATCTCAGTTTCTAAATCCATTTTCCACAAACAACAACAACAACAAGTAACTGGCATTCCTTAGAGAAAGGCTGGTGCTGCAAATTTTTTCACATGAAGTGGAATAACTTGCTCAGGAAAGAACAGAGTGTTAAAAAAATAACTGCATGTGACATAAATCAGAGAAGCCAGGTTAAAGGGCTCCATTGCCTAAATTTAAGACAATTTAGCACCCAAATCAATAATGAAATTAAAAGATTATAACATATTGAATAAAACAGAAAAGTTTTAGTCCATATGAATATTAATTTTTAAATTAACTATTTAAACTAAGCATGCATGCACACACAACTTTTCAAGAAGATGTAGTAACTGGACAGAATATCACTTCTGCAATTATTCTGTGAAATCCAACTAAGAGAAAACATTCAGTTCAGTTGAGTTCAGTTCAGTTGCTCATTCGTGTCCGACTCTTTGCGACCCCATGAACTGCAGGACGCCAGGCCTCCCTGTCCATCACCAACTCCTGGAGTTCACTCAGACTCACATCCACTGAGTGGGTGATGACATCCAGCCAAATCATCCTCTGTCGTCCCCTTCTCCTCCTGCCTCCAATCCCTCTCAGCATCAGAGTCTTTTCCAATGAGTCAACTCTTCGCCTGAGGTGGCCAAAGTACTGGAGTTTCAGCTTTAGCATCATTCCTTCCAAAGAAATCCCAGGGCTGATCTCCTTCAGAATGGACTGGTTGGATCTCCTTGCAGTCTAAGGGACTCTCAAGAGTCTTCTCCAACACCACAGTCCAAAAGCATCAATTCTTCGGTACTCAGCCTTCTTCACAGTCCAACTCTCACATCCATACATGACCACTGGAAAAACCATAGCCTTGACTAGATGGACCTTTGTTGGCAAAGTTATGTCTCTGCTTTTGAATATTCTATCTAGGTTGGTCATAACTTTCCTTCCAAGGAGTAAGTGTCTTTTAATTTCATGGCTGCAATCACCATCTGTAGTGATTTTGGAGCCCCAAAAAATAAAGTCGGACACTGTTTCCATTGTTTCCCCATCTATTTCTCATGAAGTGATGGGACCAGATGCCATGATCCTCGTTTTCTGAATGTTGAGCTTTAAGCCAGCTTTTTCACTCTCCTCTTTCACTTTCAAGAGGCTTTTTAGTTCCTCTTCACTTTCTGCCATAAGGGTGGTGTCATCTGCATAGAAATACGTAATTCCAGGGAAAATTTTTTTAAATGTGAAAGTGAAAATGTTAGTCTCTCAATGATGCCCAACTCTTCATAATCCCATCAGGCTGCTCTGTCCACGGAATTCTTCAAGCAGAAATACTGAAGTGGGTAGCTATTCTCTTCTTCAGGGGTCTTCCAGACACAGATATTGAACTGGGCTCTCCTGCATTGCAGGAAGATTCTTTTACCATCTGAGCCACCAGGAAAAATAACCAGACTATAAGCCTCAAAAGTGTCATGAAAGTCAATGAAAACTAAGGGCTGACTCTACCTTCAATTTGAAGAGATATAGAGTCTAAATTCAACAGGTGATTCTAAATGAATAATTTTGCTATAAAAACACTTTTGGGACAGAAAGTGAAATTTGAAAAGAACTTGAGGATAAAATGATAGTACAATATCAGTGATGACTTCCTGATTTGTATAGGTTGCACTGTGGCTTTATACAAGGATGTTGCTCTTTAAGGAATATCATATTGGCAACTTACTTTCAAATATCACAGGAAAAAAAATCCTTTGTGCTGTGCTTGAAAACTTCTGTTAAGTTTGAAACTACTTTAAATAATTTAGAAAAACTTATTTTTTTGCAAATAAAGAATAATTCCTAAATTAAAACATATGATTTTATATGTATAGAGGGAATGATTTCTCTCTATTGAAACTACACACACACACACACACACGTGTGTGTGTGTTTGTGTATAGATATATATATATATATATGTATATGCTGCTAAGTCACTTCAGTTGTGTCCGACTCTGTGTGACCCCATAGACGGCAGCCCACCAGGCTCTGCCATCCCTGGGATTCTCCAGGCAAGAACACTGGAGTGGGTTGCCATTTCCCTCTCCAATGCATGAAAGTGAAAAGTGAAAGGGAAGTCGCTCAGTCGTGTCTGACCCTTGGCGACCCCATGGACTAAAGCCTACCAGGCTCCTCCGTCCATGGGCTTTTCCAGGCAAGAGTACTGGAATGGGTTGCCATTGCCTTCTCCAAATATATGTGTGTGTGTATATATATATATATATATATATATATATATATGTTAAAAAGAGAAGGAAGACATGGGTATATACTAAGTAATTATTTATATTTAACTAATTGAAAAAGGCTATTTAGGTAGAGTTCAGTGCAGAGATAAAGAAGTCGCCATGTTAATTATTTCAAAACTTTTCAGTTATTTTTTGTTGCACACATTACTTAATATTATATCCTTTAAGTAAAATATTTTCAGTAAGATATTAAGAAGAGATGACAAGAATACACAGGAGAACTATACAAAAAAAATCTTCATGACCCAGATAATCATGAGGGTGTGATCACTCACCTAGAGCCAGACATCCTGGGATGTGAAGTCAAGTGGGCCTTAGGAAGCATCACTATGAACTAAGCTAGTAGAGGTGATGAAATTCCAGATGAGCTATTTCAAATCCAAAAAGATGATACCATGAAAGTCATGCACTCAATATGCCAGCAAATTTGCAAAACTCACCCGTGGCCACAGGACTAGAAAAGGTCAGGTTCCATTCCAATCCCAAAAAATGGCAATGCCAAGAATGCTCAAACTACCTGACAACTGCACTCATCTCACATGCTAGTAAAGTAATGCTCAAAATTCTCCAAGCCAAGTTTCAACAGTATGTGAACTGTGAACTTCCAGATGGTCAAGCTGCTTTTAGAAAAGTCAGAGGAACCAGGGATCAAATTGCCAACATCTGCTGGATCATCGAAAATGCAAGCGAGTTCCAGAAAAACATCTATTTCTGCTTTATTGACTATGCCAAAGCCTTTGATTATGTGGATCACAACAAACTGTGGAAAATTCTGAAAGAAATGGGAATACCAGACCACCTGACCTGCCTCTTGAGAAACCTGTATGCAGATCAGGAGGAAACAGTTAGAACTGGACATGGGACAACAGACTGGTTCCAAATAGGAAAAGGAGTACGTCAAGGCTGTATACTGTCACCCTGCTTACTTAACTTACATGCAGAGTACATCATGTGAAACACTGGGCTGAATGAAGCACAAGCTGGAATCAAGATCCCTGGGAGAAATATCAATAACTTCAGATATGCAGATGACACCACCATTATGGCAGAAAGTGAAGAACTAAAGAGCCTCCTGATGAAAGTGAAAGAGGAAAGTGAAAAAGTTGGCTTAAAGCTCAACATTCAGAAAATTACGATCATGGCATCTGGTCCCATCATTTCATGGCAAATAGATGGGGAAACAGTGGAAGTAGTGACAGACCTTATTTTCTTGGTCTCCAATATCACTGCAGATGGTGACCATAGCCATGAAATTAAAAGACGCTTGCTCTTTGGCAAATTATGACCAACCTAGACAGCATATTCGGAGAAGGCAATGGCACCCTACTCCAGTACTTTTGCCTGGAAAATCCCATGGATGGAGGAGCCTGGTAGGCTGCAGTCCATAGGGTTGCGAAGAGTCGGACACAACTCAGCGAATTCACTTTCACTTTTCACTTTCATGCATTGGAGAAGGAAATGGCAACCCACTCCAGTGTTCTTGCCTGGAGAATCCCATGGACAGGGAAGCCTGATGGGCTGCCATCTATGGGGTCGCACAGAGTCGGACACGACTTTAGTGACTTAGCAGACAGCATATTAAAAAGCAGAGACATTACTTTGCCAACAAAGGTCATTCTGAAAAGCTTTGGTTTTTCCAGTAGTCATGTATGGATGTAAGAGTTGGACTATAAAGAAAGCTGAGTGCCGAAGAATTGATGCTTTTGAACTGTGGTGTTAGAGAAGACTCTTGAGAGTCCCTTGGACAGCAAGGAGATCCAACCAGTCCATCATAAAGGAAATCAGTCCTGAATATTCATTGGAAGGGCTGATGATGAAGCAGAAACTCCAATACCTTGGCCACCTGATGGAAAAACTGACTTATTTGAAAAGACCTTGATGCTGGGAAAAATTGAAGGTGGGAGGAGAAGGGAGTGACAGAGGATGAGATAGTTGGATGGCAAAATCAACTTGGACATGACTTTGAGTAAACTCTGGGAGTTGGGGATGGATAGGGAGGCCTGGTGTGCTGCAGTCCATGGGGTCATAAAGAGTCAGACACGACTGAGCAACTGAACTGAACTGAAGTGAAGTAAAAGACATATTCCCTTAAATTATCTTCCAAGAGAAGTTTTTGAGAAGCTTTTGAGAAGTTTTATTTTATGCTTCTTAAACTGGCAGAAATATCAGCAAATATTGAATAATATCAGAGAAAAGCACAACACTTTTCAATTAGCAGCATTTAAAAGAATTTTTTTGTGGAGTCAAAGAAATTGATAAAAGTTCATGGCAAAGGGCAGAAATGATACAAAGAAAAATCATAAACTTTGCAATTTGACACATACGAGTTTTGTATCACTACAAATTCTCCATCATATTTAGCTATGAAATTATGGGCAACTTAACAAACCATTCTGAGTTGGAGTTCTTATTTGGCAAAATAAAAATATAATCTGTCATGGAGATGGTTAGAGATTTAGTGATATTATAAATGTAAAGCTGCTGGCATAGGACTATTTGATTTGTTGCTTTTCTGTTTTAAATGGATATGAATTATTGATCAACTTTCATTTCAATAATCTATTTTACAATTAGACTGTATTTCCTCATGAACTGCTGAGCTGTGGATCCATGTAATGCCCACATTGAGGAGTATGCACAGTGTGTCAGATAAATTATAAACAGATTCTTTCTTGGTACTGGAGATTCAAATGCATGACCTCAACGCTCCTGCCAACTCTGGGAGAATGATCTGCTAAACAAGTGCTATAAAAATGCCACAAACAGTACTGCATGCCTTCACTTAGCATTCAGCCTAGTCTCAAAGAATATACAGTTGATCTTCGTTTTTCATGAATACTGTGCTTCAAAATCACCTATTTACCAACATTTATTTGTAACCTCAAAGTTAATTATAATGACATCTTGTGGTCATTTGTGACCCTACACAGTTCAGCAGAAACCTTGCTATCCCGGAAATAATCCCTTTACAATTTCAGCTGAGGACAAACAGTGCAAAGCTCTGTCCTCCTGTCTGAGTTCTCATATTGTAAACACGTGTCGTTTTATGGTCAGTTTTGTACCACTTTTTCTCACACCTATCAATAATTACTTTAAATGTAAATGAATTAATTATTTCAATGCAAAGGCACAGGATAACAGAATACATAAAATTACAAGGCTTGTTTATATTTTTTATACCGGAGACTCAGACCTAAAGACACACACAGACCAAAAGTGAAGGTATGAAAAAAGATATTCCATGTAAGTGAAAATGAAAACAAAGCTGGGGTAGTAATACTTACATCAGCAAGATAGACTTCTTTAAAAAAGCTATAACGAGAGACAAAGAAAGGAATTACATAATGAAAAAAGGATTCATCCAATTAGAGGATATAACACTTGTAAATATTTCTGCATCCAACATAGGAAGGAGTACCTTAATACAGGAAGCAAAGATTATCAGATATAAAAAGAGAGATTTATGGTAATACAATAATAATAGATGACTTTAATACCCTGTTTAAAGTAATGGTTAGGTCATCCAGAAAATCAGTAAGGAAATCTGGCATTTAATGACATAAACGTACACAACTGGAAATTAACAACAAGAAAAAAAAATGCAAAAGATACAAACACACAGAAATTAAACAACATGCTATTAAACAAACAGTGGGTCAATGAGGAAATAAAACAATACTTTAGCCAATGAAAACAGGAACACAAAATTCCAAATCATGGAATGCAGCAAAAACAGTTCTAAGAGGGAAGATCATAGTGACACAGGTCTACATCATAGAATAAGAAAAATAGCAAATAACCAGCATAACCTTACACAAAACAGAAATTAGAAAAAGAAGATAAAGTTAGGAAAAGGAAGGAAATAAAATTTGAGCAGAAATAGAGACTCAAAAAATATGAAAGATTAATGAAATTAAAATCTGTTTCTCTGAAAAGATAAACAAAATATAAAAACCTTTAGCTAGACTCATCAAAAAAATCCCAAATAAATAAAATCAGAAATGAAAAAGATGTTAAAAGTGACACCACAGAAATAAGGATCTTTAAGAGCTTACTATGAATACCTCAGTTCAGTCCATGCCAATATTATAAACAGCCTAGAGAAATGTAAAATATTCTAAGTTTGAATCAAGAAGTACTACAATATATTCAGTTCAGTTCAGTCGCTGAGTCATGTCCGACTCTTTGCATCTCACGAATTGCAGCACGCCAGGCCTCCCTGTCCATCACCAACGCCCGGAGTTCACTCAAACTCATGTCCATCGAGTCGGTGATGCCATCCAGCCATCTCACGCTCTGTCGTCCCCTTCTCCTCCTGCCCCTTCTCCTCTGCTCCCAGCATCAGAGTCTTTTCCAATGAGTCAATTCTTCACGTGAGGTGGCCAAAGTATTGGAATTTCAGCTTTAGTATCAGTTCATCCAATGAACACCCAGGACTGATTTCCTTTAGAATGGACTGGTTGGATCTCCTTTCAGAGATCTCAAGAATCTCTCAAGAGACTTCTACAACACCACAGTTCAAGCATGAATTCTTTGGTGCTCAGCTTTCTTCACAGTCCAACTCTCACAGCCATACATGACCACTGGAAAAACCATAGCCTTGACTAGATGGAACTCTCTGCTTTTGAATATGCTATCTGGATTGGTCATAACTTTCCTTCCAAGGAGTAAGTGTCTTTTAATTTCATGGCTGCAATCACCATCTGAGGTGATTCTGGAGTCCCAGAAAATAAAGTCTGACAGTATTTCCACTGTTTCCCCATCTATTTCCCATGAAGTGATGGGACCAGATGCCATGATCATAGTTTTCTGAATGTTGAGCTTTAAGCCAACTTTTTCACTTTCCTTTTTCACTTTCATCAAGAGGCTTTTTAGTTCCTCTTCACTTTCTGCCATAGGGTGGTGTCATCTGCATATCTGAGGTTATTGATATTTCTCCCAGCAATCTTGATTACAGCTGTGCTTCTTCCAGTCCAACATTTCTCATGATGTACTCTGCATATAAGTTAAATAAGCAGGGTGACAATATACAGCCTTGACGTACTCCTTTTCCTATTTGGAACCAGTCTGTTGTCCCATGTCCAGTTGTAACTGTTGCTTCCTGACCTGAATATAGGTTTCTCAAGAGGTAGGCCAGGTGGTCTGGTATTTCCATCTCTTTCAGAATTTTCCATAGTTTGTTGCGATCCACATAGTCGAAGGCTTTGGCATAGTCAGTAAAGCAGAAATAGATGGTTTTCTGGAACTCTCTTGCTTTTTTGATGATCCAGCAGATGTTGGCAATTTGATCTCTGGTTCCTCTGCCTTTTCTAAAACCAACTTGACCATCTGGAAGTTCACGGCCTACGTATTGCTGAAGCCTGGCTTGGAGAATTTTGAGCATTACTTTACTAGCGTGTGAGATGAGTGCAATTGTGCAGTAGCTTGAGCATTCTTTGGCATTGCCTTTCTTTGGGATTGGAATGGAAACTGACCTTTTCCAGTCCTGTGGCCACTGCTGAGTTTTCCAAATTTGCTAGCATATTGAGTGAAGCACTATCACATCATCATCTTTCAGGTTTTGAAATAGTTCAACTGGAATTCCATCACCTGCACTAGCTTTGTTCGTAGTGATGCTTTCTAAGGCCCACTTGACTTCACATTCCAGGATGTCTGGCTCTAGGTGAGTGATCACACCATCATGATTATCTTGCTCGTGAAGATCTTTTTTGTACAGTTCTTCTGTGTATTCTTGCCACCTCTTCTTAATATCTTCTGCTTCTGTTAGGTCCATACCATTTCTGTCCTTTATCGAGCCCATCTTTGCATGAAATATTCCCTTGGTATCTCTAATTTTCTCAAAGAGATCTCTACTCTTTCCCATTCTGTTGTTTTCCTCTATTTCTTTGCATTGATCGCTGAGGAAGGCTTTCTTATCTCTTCTTGCTATTCTTTGGAACTCTGCATTCAGATGTTTATATCTTTCCTTTTCTCCTTTGCTTTTCACTTCTCTTCTTTTGTAAGGCCTCCCCAGACAGCCATTTTGCTTTTTTGCATTTATTTTCCATGGGGATGGTTTTGATCCCTGTCTCCTGGAGAATGTCACGAACCTCCATCCATAGTTCATCAGGCACTCTATCTATCAGATCTAGTCCTTAAATCTATTTCTCACTTCCACTGTATAATCATAAGGGATTTGATTTAGGTCATACCCGAATGGTCTAGTGGTTTTCCCTACTTTCTTCAATTTAAGTCTGAATTCCGTAATAAGGAGTTCATGATCTGAGCCATAGTCAGCTCTCAGTCTTGTTTTTGCTGACTGTATAGAGCTTCTCCATCTTTGGCTGCAAAGAATATAATCAATCTGATTTTGGTGTTGACCATCTGGCGATGTCCATGTGTAGAGTCTTCTCTTGTGTTGTTGTAAGAGGGTGTTTGCTATGACCAGTGTGTTCTCTTGGCAAAAGTCTATTAGCCTTTGCCCTGCTTCATTCCATATTCCAAGGCCAAATTTGCCTGTTACTCCAGGTGTTTCTTGACTTCTTACTTTTGCATTCCAGTCCCCTATAATGAAAAGGACATCTTTGTTGGGTGTTAGTTCTAAAAGGTCTTGTAGGTCTTCATAGAACCATTCAACTTCAGCTTCTTCAGTATTACTGGTTGGAGCATAGGCTTGGATTACCGTGATATGGAATGGTTTGCCTTGGAAATGAACAGAGATCATTCTGTCGTTTTTGAGATTGCATCCAAGTACTGCATTTCGGACTCATTTGTTGACCATGATGGCTACTCCATTTCTTCTAAGGGATTCCTGCCCACAATAGTAGATATAATGGTCATCTGAGTTAAATTCACCCATTCCAGTCCATTTTAGTTTGCTGATTCCTACAATGTCGACGTTCACTCTTGTCATCTCCTGTTTGACCACTTCCAAGCTGCCTTGATTCATGGACCTAACATTCCAGGTTCCTATGCAATATTGCTCTTTACAGCATCGGACCTTGCTTCTATCACCAGTCACAGCCACAACTGGGTATTGTTTTTGCTTGGCTCCATCCCTTCATTCTTTCTGGAATTATTTCTCCACTGACCTCCAATAGCATATTGGGCATCTACTGACCTGGGGAGTTCCTCTTTCAGTAACCTATCATTTTGCCTTTTCATGCTGTTCATGGGCTTCTCAAGGCAAGAATTCTGAAGTGGTTTGCCATTCTCTTTTCAATGGACCACATTCTGTCAGACCTTCCACCATGATCCATCCGTCTTGGGTGGCCCCACACGTCATGGCTTGGTTTCATTGAGTTAGACAAGGCTGTGGTCCAGCAGACTGATTAGAGTAATTAAAGTGAATCAGTAATTTAAAAGACTCCCAATAATCAAAAATCCATGACCAGACATCTTCATAGGTGAATTTTACCAAACATTTAAAGAAGAGTTAATGCCTAACTTTGTCAAACTACTCCAAAAAACTGAAGAGAAAAAAACACTTCTGAACTAATTGTTGAAAGCTTGCATGATTCTGATACCAAAACCAGACAAGAACATTAAAAAAAAAAAAGAAAGATGGAAAGAAAATTAAGAGCCAATATCACTGAAGAACACAGATGCAAAAATTCTCAACAAAATATTAGCAAACTGATTTTAATAATACATAAAAAAGATCATACACCATAGTCAAGTGCAAGGACAGTTTAATATCCACAAATTATTAAATGTGATCTACAACATTAATAAACTGAAGAGTAAAACTCATATAATTATCTTTATAGGTGCAGAAAACAGACTTGACAAAATTGAACATGCACTTGTGATGAAAACTCTCAACAAAGTGAGTATAGAAGGAATATACTTGGAAATAATAATGGCCATATATGGCAAACCTATGGCTGATATCACACTCAGTCAGGAAAACCTGAAAGCTACTTCCCTACAATCAAGCAGTAGTGAAAGATGCTCACTGTTGTTGCTTTTATTCAGTACAGTATTAGAAGTCCTTGCCATAGTAATTAAAGAAGAAAAAGAGATATAAGCCATTAAAATTGGAAAGGAGGGAGTAAAAATGTAATTATTTGTAGATGATATGATGCTATACATAGAAAATCCCAAGATTATACCAAAAACTTTTAGAACTGAAAAATGAATTCAGAAAAAAATGTAGGATACAAAATCAATATATAAAATACTCTGGCATTTCTATACACTAATAACAAATGATAAGAAAGAGAAATGAGAAAATAATCCCATTTATAATTATTTTACAAAAACAATAAATTTAGGAATGAGTTTAACCAAGAAGTTCTGTACTTTAAAACTATAAGTCACTGATGAAAGAAATTGAAGACAACAGAAATATATGGAAAGATTTACCATGTTCATGAACTGAAAGAATTAATATGGTTAAAATACCCTGGCTAAAAGAAAAAAAAAAAAGTCCAGGCTACCCAAAGCAATATACAGATCAATGCAATCCTTATCAAAATACTGATAGGATTTTTCACAGAACTGGAACAAATAAACACAAAGATTTTGTGGAACCATGAGCAATCCTGAATAGTCAGTGCAATCTTGAAAATGAAGAACCAACCTAGAGGCATTATGCTCCCTGATTTTACACTATGTTACAAAGTCGGAGTTATCAAAATCATATAGTACTGGCACAAAAACAGATGCACAGGTCAACTGAACAGAATAGAGATCCCAGAAATAAACCCACGCTTACATGGTTAATTGTGCTCAGTCGTTCAGTCACGTCCAGCTCTCTACGACCCCATTGACTATAGCCCACCAGGCTCCTCTGTCCATGAAATAGCCCAGACAAGAATACTGGAGTGGGTTGCCTTCTCCAGAGGATCTTCCCAACCCAGGGATTGAACCCAAATCCCTTGCATCTCCTGCACTGGCAGGTGGATTCTTTACTATTGCACCACAAGGGACTAACTCTACATCAAAAGAGGCAAGAATATACAGTGAGGAAAGGACAGCTTCTTAAATAAATGCTGTGGAGAAAACTGGACAGTCACATGCAAAAGAATAAATCTGTATCAGTAGCTTATGCCATGTACAAAAACACACCTGGATTAATGAGTTAAATGTGAGTCATGAAACACTATAACTCCTAGAAGAAAGCACAGGCAGTCAGTTCTTTGATATCAGTCATAGCAACATTTTGGGGGATATATCTCCCCAAGCAAAGGCAACAAAGCAAAAGTAAATAAATGAAATAACATCAAAAAATATTTTCCACAGTGAAGGAACCTATCAACAAAGTGAAAAGGGAACTGACTGAATAGGAGAAGATATTTGCAAATTATATATCTGATGAGTTTAATACAAGTTCATATCAAAAAATAAACAATCAGATTAAAAACTGGATGGGGGACCTAAACCTGACATTTTCCCAAAAGACAGACAGATCACTATAGGCACATTAAAAAAAAAAAATGCTCAACACCAGAAATCACCAGGAAGATGAATATCAAAATCTCAGTGAGATACCACCTCATCTGCCAGAATGGCTGTTATCAAAAAGACAAAAAATAAGTATTGGTGAAGATGTGGAATAAAAGGAACTCTTGTTTCTTCTTCACTGTTGGTGGGAATGTAAATTATTGCAGTTGCTATGGAAAGCAGTGTGGAGGCTCCTAAAAGATTAAAAATAGAACTACTACACAATTTGGCCATTTCACTTCTGGGTATTTACATGAAGATAATGAAAAAAAATAATTTAAAAACATATATGTACCTCTATGGTCATTTCAGTACTGTTTACAAGAGCTAAGATCCAGAAACATCCTAAATGTCCATCAAAAAAATGAATAGACAAAATAGAAGTTATATTACTCAGTATTAGTAATATTTCATGGCTCAATAGAAGCAATATTGTTCAGCCATAAAAAGTAGAAATTGTGCCTTTGCATCAACATTAATGGACCTAGAAGGTATTATGTGAAGGAAAATAAACCAGATATAAAACAGTAAATACTTAGGATTTCACAGAAAACAAACTAGTGGTTGCTGCTGGTGAAGAGAGAAGTTGGAGAAATAGTTAAGGGGACTTAAGAGACACAAACTTCTGGTCATATATTAAGGGTCACAGGGATATTATACACTAAATAGGGAATATAATCAATAATACTGTAATTGGTAGCAGATGGTAACTAGATCTATTGTGGTGATCATCTCATAATGTATATAAATGTAAAATCACTATGTTGTACTCAAAAACTAATATTACATTGTATGTCAACTATTCTTCAGTAGGAAAACAATTTAAAAAGCAAAATACATAAGCCACTAAGCTAATACAACTTAAAGAAGAAATATACATATTTCCATATTTAGTGGGAGACTTCAACATCCCTCTCAGAAACTGAGAAACAGAAAATCAGCATGTATTTTATAGTCACTTTGGGATCTGGTATGTGTTGTACTGACACAAAATTGAGGTAAGGAAGAATACCATTTTAGCAACCTGAGAAATATATGTTTGTATAATTATATGTGCATGTAAATGTCTATATTTAGGTAGGAATATAAAAAAAATAAGGGAAGAAAGAGAAAGATAGAGACATAAAAAGGGAAAAAAGAAAAAAAAAATTTATAAACTACTACAACAGGACTTCCCTAGTGACACAGACAGTAAAAAATTTGCCTGCAATGTGGGAGACCTGGGTTCGATCCCCGTGTTGGGAAGATATCCTGAGAAGGGAATGGCTACCCACTCCCAGTACTGTTGCCTGGAAAATTCCATACACAGAGGAGCCTGGCAATATACAGCCTATAGTGTCGCAAAGACTGAGACATGACTGAGTGACTAAGCACACACAGAATTACTAAAACAAGTATGGGGACAGTGATAAAATATTTAGTCCATTACTAATCAATCTTTGTATTAGTTGAACATTTTATGGTAATCATACAGTTGTATAGATTCTGATAGAAAAGTAATGCTATTTTCCTTCTGAAAAGTATGACTGTTACCTTCTGATGATATTAAATTTGATAATACCTTGTGAGTGTTAAAAATGATCTTTTTCCCATGTTAAATTTCAAATAATAATGATTTTAATAAAGAAAACTTAAAATTATATTAGATGCATATTTTTTTTAAAAGACTCATTTTTTTAATTTTATTCTCCTTCCTTGTAAACGTATTTATTGAAAAGACATTTGCCATATAAGTATACTTCTCAACCATTCTCTGTGAAATATTTAATCGAGTATAGAACATAATAATCCTTAAACAGTATAACATGGTTATTTTAAGCAGCAGTGTTCTTTTTTTTCTCCTTTTTTAACTCTCTACAGAAGTGCACTTGTTTACATGAAAGTTAAAAATCATTCAGTTTCTAAAACCTTTTCTTTACTTTTGTAAACCCCATGTTCATTAGACTAGAATGCATGAATGATTATCCATGAAGACAATGTTTAGTTGAATAATTTAAAAAACATTAATCATGTCTTATAAACAAGAATAACTTGTTACTTTAGAAGACAGAAAGAGCAGGCATAATACTAATTATATGTAAGATGCTTATGCTATTTTAAAATAGAATTTGAGTTGAAATATACATTTGCTAATAAGTCTAGTTAAGACCACTACCGCAGCCTACCAGGCTCCTCCATCCATGCGAGTTTCCAGGGAAAAGTACTGGAGTGGGTTGCCATTGCCTTCTCCAACTTTACTGATACCATTGTTAAAATCAGTACATATTATATTATTTGAATTTTTCATATTATTAGCTCCTGACTTAAAATATAAAAAATCATGACCACATGACTCATGCAACCAATATCAAAATCAAGATACAGAACTGTTCTGTCACCCCAAAGATCCCTTATGCCACCATTTATAGTCACAAAACCCTCCTCCATCCATAACTCAGGGCAGCATTAAAAGGTCAACAAAGTAGATTCTACTACCTTATGTGCATGTAATCAAATACTTACAGCAACTACTAAAGGAGTGATAGAAAGTGATACAATAAAAAGCATCATAGAAATTAAAATAAAATTCTAAAAAATGTTTAAGTACCCATACAATGGCGGGGCCAATAACACAGAAATGGAAAACAGAGAACATGAAAACAGAAAACAAACAAAAGATTTATATAGGTCAACTTTAATAACTTTCTAATTAAAGTAAATGCAAATGGCCTAAATAAATCATTTAGAAGATAAGAGATTGGCAGAGTGGATTTAAAAAGGCTATTAACCAACTATATACTATCTATAAGAAACTTATTTCAAATTTAACAGTATAGGTAAACTGAATGTAAACAGGCATAAAGAGATAAACCATATATACACTAACATATATACTCGAATCATAAGGAAGCATGAATAGCTATATTATTAACAGATAAATAGACTGAAGAGCAAAGAAATTCACCAGGAACAGAAAGGGACATTCAGATCAGATCAGATCAGTCACTCAGTCCTGTCAGACTCCTTGCGACCCCATGAACCGCAGCACGCCAGGCCTCCCTGTCCATCACCAACTCCCGGAGTTCACTCAGACTCATGTCCATCGAGTCAGTGATGCCATCCAGCCATCTCATCCTCTGTCGTCCCCTTCTCGTTCTGCCCCCAATCCCTCCCAGCATCAGAGTCTTTTCCAATGAGTCAACTCTTCGCATGAGGTGGCCAAAATACTAGAGTTTCAGCTTTAGCATCATTCCTTCCAAAGAAATCCCAGGGCTGATCTCTTCAGAATGGACTGGTTGGATCTCCTTGCAGTCCAAGGGACTCGCAAGAGTCTTCTCCAACACCACAGTTCAAAAGCATCAATTCTTCGGTGCTCAGCCTTCTTCACAGTCCAACTCTCACATCCATACATGACCACAGGAAAAACCATAGCCTTGACTGGACGAACCTTTGTTGGCAAAGTAATGTCTCTGCTTTTGAATATGCTATCTAGGTTGGACATAACTTTACTTCCAAGGAGTAAGCATCTTTTAATTTCATGGCTGCAGTCACCATCTGCAGTGATTTTGGAGCCCAGAAAAATAAAGTCTGACACTGTTTCCACTGTTTCCCCATCTATTTCCCATGAAGTGGTGGGACCAGATGCCATGATCTTCGTTTTCTGAATGTTGAGCTTTAAGCCAACTTTTTCACTCTCCACTTTCACTTTCATCAAGAGGCTTTTGAGTTCCTCTTCACTTTCTGCCATAAGGGTGGTGTCATCTGCATATCTGAGTTTATTGATGTTTCTCCCAGCAATCTTGATTCCAGTTTGTGCTTCTTCCAGTCCAGCATTTCTCATGATGTACTCTGCATATAAGTTAAATAAGCAGGGTGACAATATACAGCCTTGACGAACTCCTTTTCCTATTTGGAACCAGTCTGTTGTTCCATGTCCAGTTCTAACTGTTGCTTCCTGACCTGCATACAAATTTCTCAAGAGGCAGATCAGGTGGTCTGGTATTCCCATCTCTTTCAGAATTTTCCACAGTTTATTGTGATCCACACAATCAAAGGCTTTGGCATAGTCAAAAAAGCAGAAATAGATGTTTTTCTGGAACTCTCTTGCTTTTTTTATGATCCAGCGGATGTTGGCAATTTGATCTCTGGTTCCTCTAAAACCAGCCTTTTCTAAAACCAGCTTGAGGTACACCCCAATGTTCATCGCAGCACTGTTTATAGTAGCCAGGACATGGAAGCAACCTAGATGTCCATCAGCAGATGAATGGATAAGAAAGCTGTGGTACATATACACAATGGAGTATTACTCAGCCATTAAAAAGAATACATTTGAATCAGTTCTAATGAGGTGGATGAAACTGGAGCCTATTATACAGAGTGAAGTAAGCCACAAAGAAAAACACCAATACAGTATACTAACGCATATATATGGAATTTAGAAAGATGGTAACAATAACCCTGTGTACGAGACAGCAAAAGAGACACTGATGTATAGAACAGTCTTATGGACTCTGTGGGAGAGGGAGAGGGTGGGAAGATTTGTGAGAATGGCATTGAAACATGTATAATATCATGTATGAAACGAGTTGCCAGTCCAGGTTTGATGCACGATACTGGATGCTTGGGACTGGTGCACTGGGATGACCCAGAGGGATGGTATGGGGAGGGAGGAGGGAGGAGGGTTCAGGACGGGGAGCACATGTATACCTGTGGCGGATTCATTTCGATGTTTGGCAAAACTAATACAATATTGTAAAGTTTAAAAATAAAATAAAACTAAAAAAAAAGGAAAAAAAAAATAAAACCAGCTTGAACATCAGGAAGTTCACGGTTCACATATTGCTGAAGCCTGGCTTGGAGAATTTTGAGCAGTACTTTACTAGCATGTGAGATGAGAAAGGGACATTAAATACTTATAAAAATAAGTCCATTCATTAAGAAGGTATAGCAATCCTAAATATGTAGACACCAATCAGAAAGTTTCAAAATGTTTGAAGCAAAATTGATAGAACTAAAAGGAAAAATGTTTTAAATCTACAATTACAGTTAGGGACACAAAATTATCTCTCTCAGAAATTACTTGACAGAGTATCAGTAAGGATATAGAACGGCTGGACAACACTGCCAGCCAAAAGATTCTGACATTTCTTGAACAGTTAACCCTAAAATAGCAAAATACATACTCTTTAAAAGTACCATTGAAACAGTCAATAAGATATGTCACATAATGGGTTTCAAAACAAACTTCAAAAAGTTTAGAAAACTGAAAATATACAGAGTATGCTATCTGAATTCAGTGTAATCAATTGATCACTCAATAAAAGAAAGATAAGGGGAAAATCTCCAAATACCTGGAAATTAAACAACAGACTTCTAAACAATTTGTGGGTTGAAAAAGAAGTTTCAAAGGAAAAGAAAAAATAAAATTGAACTGAATAAAAATTAAAAGTGTAATATATTAAAATTTGTGGGATGCAGCCAATACAGTTCTGAAAAATTTATAGTACTAAATGTTTATATTAGAAAGCAAGAATGGTATGAAATCAAAATATAAGCTTCTACTGCTAAAAGCTAGGAAAAGACTATTAAGGCAAATCCAAAGCAAATAGAAGAAAGCAAATGAAAAATGAAGACAAATCAATAAAATTGAGAACAAAATAACAAGATTAAAAATCAATTCAAAAGGATCATTATGTCTAAATGCAAAACTGGTGAATGGATAAATTGTGGCTTACTCACACAACGAAATATTACTCAGAAATTAAAAACAAATTAGTTATTAATCCGTGAAACAATTTAGATCGATATCAAGGGCATTTCAGTGAACAAAAACGTCAATATCAATATGTTGCATATTTTAAAATCCTTTTATACAGTATTCTCAAAATGACAAAATTACAATATGAAGAACAGATCACTGATTACTAGGGTGGAAGAGATTATGAACGGGAAGTGTGACAGTGCCTTTGGTGAGGCAGGACAGTTCTATATAGAGGGCCTAATGTTGATTATTGAAATCTAAACATGATAAAATTTCATAGTATTGCACATTAACGTTACTGAATAAATAAAAGTTACTGAATCTGAATAAAATGTTTAGTTGATAGTATTGATTCAATGTCAGTTTCCTAGTTCTGATAATTGTACTAAGGTTATATATAATTTTTATCATTGGGAAAGTTGAATGAAAATTATACAGGCACTCACTGAACTGTTTTTACAACTTTTCAAAAATAAAAAAGGATCCAACAAACACACACACACACACTCACAAAGACACCCCAATGATAGAAAATATTTGGATACTCAGGCTTGCACCTAAGAACAGAGATCAGGGTGATGCTTCAAACATGTCAAAGAAAGCCAAAGACTGTCAGCAAATCGCTGAGGGTGGGTGAGAGGCATGGGACAGATTTTCTCTCAGATCCCTCAGAAGCAAACAACTCTTGTTGACACCTTGATCTTGGATTGCAAGTCTCAAGAATGGTGAGACAATAAATTTCTATTGTTTAAGTCACCCAGTTTGTGGTGCTTTGTTAAGGCAACCCTAGCAAACTACACACTATGGTAAGAGGCAGTCAGGTTTTCAGACTTTACCATTTCCCAATGTGACCTGGCGTGCTGGGATTCATGGGGTCGCAAAGAGTCAGACACGACTGAGTGACTGATTTGATCTGATCTGATCTGAGTGTAAGACTAGACACAAATTTCCTGGTGATGATAAAACAGAAAATCTATGTAATGGCCTGTCTTAGCCCATTTTGTTGGACTGCCATAACAAAATACCACACACTGGGTGCCTTAAACAACAGAAAGTTCTGGAACTAGGAAGTCAGAGATCTGGGTGCCAGCATGGTTCAGTTCTGGTGACAATGATCTTATCTCTCAGATGGCCACCTTCTTGATATGTCTTCACACATCTGAGAGAGGGAGCTCTCTGATGTTTTTTTTTTTTTTTCACAAGGGCACTAACCTCATTATGAAGGCCCCAATATTATGACCTCATCTCAACCTGATTATCTCCCCAAAGCCCCACCACACTGGGGGTTAGGGCTTCAAGATATTTACTTAGGTGGGACCCAAACCTTTATTCCAGAGCAGACCCTACAGGCACAACTGAGTTAAGTGGGACTACATGGAAAGCTGAAAGACCAAGTGACCATTTATATACTGAAAGGATTTACTCAGCACCACATTAATCCCCAAGGAGATTTTAACAATGTGTGACAACCATAAACTTGATTTGATCCTTGCTGTCAGGCTAGGATTAATTGGTTTTCATCTCTCAACTACCTGCTCAAATTTATGTCCTATTATTTAGTCTTGAAGCAGTTGCTCTTTCCAGCCTTAAAAAGGCTTCCCTTTCTTGCTCTACCCTCTTTTATTTCAGGCAATTCTTTTCTGAGTTCATTTTTTTCACATAAAACCTTGAAAAAAGAAGCCAAAAGCACCTAACCTACCACTAATATTCATTTGTTACATAGTCTACTTCGCATGTTACTGCTGAATAGTGTTACCAAATGTTTTGCTACTGTTACGGTAGGGCTGTAACTTGATATACCAATGTCCATTTCAGTCAGAACAGATTAAACTATGTTTATGTTAATGAAACAATCCTCAAATCTCACTGATTTAACTATAAAAACAGCAAACAGTTTATTTCTTATACATACTGTATGTAAAATGTATTTGAGGTAAGGGTCTCAGCTTGAGACACTCAGGCTAAGACTGATGGGAGCTTTGCCAGACTTCAGCATTTGGAGCACTTGGATCACTAGACTGACTTAGGCCAATTTTTAAAGTGTTTGTTAAATCCTATTGCAGATAGAAATCATATTCTAGGATTTAACAAACACTTTAAAAATTGGCCTAAGTCAGTCTAGTGCTCCAAATGCTGTAGTGCTCCAAATGCTGAAGTCTGGCAAAGCTTCCATCAGCCTTTGCCTGAGTGTCTCAAGCTGAGACCCTTATCTCAAATACATAGCACAAAGTACATACTGAGTATAATTACTGCTTTACTGAGCAATAACAAAATAAAAGCAAGATGAAAACAAAACAAAAAATATTGAAACCACAACTACAAATATGAAATCTACATACTTAAGTTGCTTAGATAGTATTAGATTAAAATAGTTGCCTATCTTTTCCCAAATAAAGGTAGAAATATTTTTATTCCCATTTTCTGCTTTGTTTAGATGAAATACAATTTATTTATTAACTTACCATGAGTAGATAAAAAACCATGCACTGATCATCAGTTATATTTGAGATATTATATTAAAGACACTATAAATACATGAAGAAATTAGAGTATTAAAACATAACTGCTTAAGAAAAAATACGAAATATGCATCATAGTCTCAGTTCCAAAAGACATTAAATCATTATAAGTCCTACTTGGTTTATTAAGAAAACAAAGTATAATAAAAAACTGTACAATTAGTCTTTGATTTTTAGGAGGGCTAATCTTAGGGGAAAATCACTAAGTAAGTAAAAGTTATTCTTATATCATCTTTCTCATTTTCCCCTACTGAGTACTCTTCTCACTTTTGTACCCCGTCAGCCTGGATTCCCCAGAATTATATGTTATTGTCCCAGGAAATTACTGGAAGCTGTGCTAGTCATTACTTCCCTGCAGTGAATCATTGTTAACTTTCTTTAATTCTATTAAAGCATGCCTAGAAAAATCCCAATACCTACCTTATTTCATAAATCCACAAGAATGCAAACAATGGCTGGGAATGTGATTGATCATGAGTTGTTTTTGTATTCATCTAAACAAAGACCATCTCTATTATTAGAAGAAAATACATGACAAAGATTAAATAAATAAATACATATATTGGTTCTCGCAATCCAAAGTAATCAAGAGCTATGTGTAGGGTCGTAAGGGGCAGACAATTTTGTTCAAGAAAAGCAGATGATGAAGAAATCAATTTTATTACTCACATGTGCTTCAAGTTGTGTTATGCTACTTTTACAAATTCTATTAATTTTGTGTAGATGTTACTGTCAACAAGTGACAGATGAGGAAATTAAACATTGGAAATTTGTGCAATAATTAATAGAGTTAAGTTGCTTAACTGCTATTGAAAAATGTTTAAATTTTTATTTTTATTCCATTATGCTATCTTTCAGCACTTATGAAACTATGTTATATAGGTACTTAAATAGTGGGCATTTTATAGCAAATAACTCAATATTATAATATGTACCAATACTCCCTTAAAATTTTAGCCACAAGAAAATGCATTTTGATAAAAGAAATTCCCATAAGAAAAGCTGAAGAAACATATAATTTTCTATTAGTACTGCACCTAATTACCAAATATTTTGACCCTTAAAACAACACAAATTTATTTCTCACAGTTTGGTAGGTCAGAAGTCTAGTGTAGTTGGCTGGTTTGTCTGCTCATATTTCTCAAGGCCAAACATCAAGATTTCAGCAGAGCTGTGTTCCTCACTGGAGGCCCTAGGGAAGAATCTGTTTTCAAGTGCATTCAAGTTGTTGGCAGAACAGTACCTTGCAACTGAGGTCCTATTTCCTTGCTGGCTGTCATCTGAGTCTTGCCTTAACTCCCAGGGGCCTCCCAGGGCCCCCTTACAAGTGTGTCACTATCTCTCATAACTAGCAACAGTGGCTGGAATGCTTCTCACAATACTCTCTCCTCCTCCTATTTTCCTGAATCATCCCTCTCTCTCAACTTCAGCAGGAAAAGATACTTCATATTCAAGGGCTCCTGTGATTGGACTTGACACCATATCAACATAACTCAAATCCCATACTCTTAATCACATCTGCAAATTACCTTTGGATCTGTTTACAATATTAAAAGATTTCAGTTGTTAAG
Organism: Bos taurus; assembly: GCF_002263795.3. Lineage (NCBI taxonomy): Eukaryota > Metazoa > Chordata > Mammalia > Artiodactyla > Bovidae > Bos > Bos taurus. The sequence continues at coordinate 20,646,234 of NC_037344.1, read as the reverse complement.
GTATGGATATCTTCGGGGTATGAGTATTATGTTCTAACACAATTTTCATTGCCAAACTAAAAACCAGAAAATAGAAACAGTGAAATCTTTTCACACTGCAAAGAAAATCACCATTCAGAATTACTCCAGTTCTTACTCTAAATAGCATAGGATCCCATTCTTGTGTCTTTGGATAATTCTTCTGAATCAGTTGTCAAGATTACAGCCAGAACCCATTTAAGTGAATTAAAAAATAGTTCAGTATTGGCTAAATATATTCAAAAAGACTCTATACATTTTACTGCAATGAACTCTTTAATGTGCTAAATTCTGGGTTACAAATACATATTTTTTCCTTCCAAGTATATATAGAACCCAATTTTCTATATAGTCATTTAAATGAAATGATTTGATTAGAACTGTATTATTATTTATTTGGATGTAAATTTGAAACTTAATTTCCATTTAGTCTGAATGAAAGATGTATATGTCATAAAAGTTACCCATCTTCATTCTGTAAATAAAAGGGAATAATACAACTATAATGGGAAAAATGCCAGAAGATGTTGCTTTCAAAAACAGTAGATTACTAATTGACCTTTTTCTGAATTTGTCATACTATTTACCATTTCAGCAGTTAGCTATCTTTCTGACAAGTAAATTTCTTAAAAATGTGAATGACATTTAACTGGATAGAGCTATTTGTCATTGAATAATTTAATGTCATTTCTTATTGCTTCAGTTTAAATGGTTGATCTAATTTTTATTTGCAATGTACAATTTAGATAACTCATTATATTGGTTAATGTCTAAATATGTTAAAAATTTAGATAAATGTGCTTTTCAGTTGTCAGCATAATCAAATGGGGCATATGGTAATGATATTAAACACCTGATTACATCCCATGATAGAATACATTTACTGCATCCTTTCCCTTCCATTTTGTTTATTCACATCTCCTCTAAATCTTTTCTAGAGCCCATTTTACATCTCCATAGCTACAATAATTTCATGAAATTATCAACTGAGCTCCTTGGATTGCTTTATTCTAAGTTGTTTGCTTTATTCTAAGTTCTAGGGTTTATATTTATTTTCTCCTTTTATTTTCTAGATTCAGATTACACCTCCTTTCCTAGATTGCACTGAAAATGAATTTCTGTTCTTTATGAGAGCTATAGATAACACGGTCTTATTTATCTGCCTTTTATTCACTATAATTTTCATGTTTTGTTAACATTTATATCTATTAATAGATTAATTGATAACATTTATATCTATCCATATAATGACATTAACTTTGATACTTCTCAATAGTTTATATAATACTCTTCTAAAGATAACACATATACTTATCACCCTTTTCTGATATATTTGCCATTAAATATAGTTTTCAAAATTGTAGATAAATTGCCATGTATTAAAAGTGTGTGTGTGTCAGATAGAGAGAAATTGCTGAATAAATCTGATTAATCAGTTTTGTTCTGCACAGAGAATGATACTGTAAGTGATTTTAATAATACATATGATAACTAATTCATTTATTTCCTATTTTCTACCTTGCTTATATCTAGTAACATTCAGGCCAAATCATAATATTTCATGGCACCACTGCATTCCTCTTTCAACTTTTTCTTCGCTGGAAAAGTGCCTTATACTGACCATTCTCACGATACCAAATTATCACTGGTTGCTAACACGAAATAGGCCTGCTACACCCAAACGTGATCTGACATTTCTCTTTTCTCAGTCTTCATCACTACCTATTAATTTGCAGAACAAACAGCGATACACTACATATGGGAAGGAACTTACCCCTATTTATCCTCAGACTCTCTGTCTACTCGACCTCTCATTGTTGTCATATTAGTGAGTGTACATAGTCACATATATTGAGAAAATATTATTTTATAAGGTGCTATCTTCTTCCTCAAAAGAAGAGAAATGAAAAATGAAAATTGCTCAGTCGTGTCCAGCTCTTTGCGACCCCATGGACTATATAGTCCATGGAATTCTCTAGGCCAGAATACCGGAGTGAGTAGCCTTTCCCTTCTCCAGGGGATCTTCCCAACCCAGGGACCCACCAGGTCTCCCCCATTGCAGGCAGATTCTTTACCAGCTGAGCGACAAGGGAAGCCCACAAAAGAAGAGAAATGGCTTGCAAAAAATATTTATGAGCATTTCACAAATCACAAAAACATAAATAGAAATAGCAAGTTGTATCAAAAAAAGAGATAAGTTGCTAAGATTAAGTTTCAAATTTATTTGTGGTTTCCTGAAAGTCATTATGGAAAAAACATTCTATTAATTAGTGACTGTGTAGCTTAGGACTTTGTCCTCAGAAATGTCCACTGTTGACCCATGAAGTTTTATTACCTTTTTGATGTCATTTAAAATTCATGGACTTTTTGTATATATGATGGATTGAAATCCATTTAATAATTATTCATTTTTATTTTGCTGTAATTATCCTATTTTAGCTTAGCAGAAACATCTTAAAATTGGCATTTTTCTTTCTTTCCTTTAGAACTGATCTTTTCTTTGAACATCTTTGTGTTTGGTTACTTATCTTTTCCTTCTTAATATGTAAGTTCTCTTCACTTATTAGGAGTATTAAATCTTAAAGTATATTATAAAAATTTACTTTCCAGTTGGTCAAATCTTATTTTTATTTTTTGTACTTTTGTGTTCTGCTCTTAGGGTATTTCTTCCCCAGCAAATATCTTTTTTATATTCTACATTGTCAAATTTATCCATGTTTTCTTCAGTTTCTTCAAGTAGAATAAAAGTTACGGCTAGAAAAATCCTCCTTACTCCTAGTTTGTAAACAATTTCACTTTATTATTATGATTACTTTTAATACTTCTACATTTACTTTTAAATCTCAAATTTATTTGAAATTTACCTAAACATATTTGATGAAGATTACATACATTTTTCTCTTTAATGCATGGCCACCTACTGCTTACAATATCATTAATATTTACTACTGAAGAATTGATAATAGCATCAGTTAAATATTAAGATCGAGTAGGTGCTTGGACTTTTTCTACAGGGTGCAATATAAATTTTCATGAATCTGCAAACAACAATAACATTTCTCCTTTAGTCGGAAGGAACCAAGAGATAGAAAATGAAGTAGTTTCTCTCATCTGTATTTCCAGTGTCTCTTCACATTTATTTCTCCTTGTTTTTATACTTTCATCTCTGTTAATTTAGAGATCTAGTTCTAAGGAAATAAAGTTTCTTCTCAGGGGCACAATGGTGATTCTATTTAGCTTAAAATCAAGATTTCCATTTGAACTTTTTGAGTCTCTGAGTCAGAGTCAGAGAAGAGTTGACTTCCCTGGCATGGATGAACAACCCCAATTATTAATAGGAGCTGGAGTTTCTGTTACATAATAGAGGAAAAGTGAATGGATGTATTCTAGAGGATTCTCTAGGCTACTTTTGGCACTGTACATCCAGTGGTAAAAGTTAGTGGAAAACTACATCAGATCATTACAGTAGGAATTCTAAGGCTCAAAATGTTTTAGGAATAAGGGTTTTGAGTCACTCTATCAAGCACAGACCCCTGAGTCAGTATTTTGCTGAGAGCAAAAGAAAATATAAAGGTTAGTAGGTGAAGGAAGTCATAAATAACCATGAAAGATTATAAGAACTGCTACAATGTCCAAATTCAGGGTACTATCTAGACCACACTCACACTGAATTCTATTAAATAGTACATGCCTGGAGCACAAAACTAATCATACTATACAGTGTAAAAAAAGGTAATCCCTGAACTAAGATTTCCTAACTAACAGGAACTATGATATGACACAATTTTCTTCTTTGTTGTATATCATGTATATGCCCTAGTGAATCTAATAAAAATTAAATTTATATATTACAAAATAACAATTTGAGATTATACCTGAACCATAATGACTACCATCAAAAGATGAATGCACTCTTTTGTGAGGAATAAGTGAACCATCTCGGTTTGTAGGACAAATACATACATTATATTACTCTTGACATTTCTGCTGCCTATTATATTTTTTATTGAATTTCCTAATGAGTGAATTTAAGCAAATTCTATGGAATGGTTCATTCAAAAATGATTCCAACTTCTATTAAGTATGCCTTCACAGTGTTGTGGATTCTGGAATGCAAATTTCTATTTTTCCCAGATTCCCATGTAGCCAGGGTCATAGATATAATTCAGAGTCCACACATTAAATACTCTCATGGGGACATTTGGCTGTAAAACAGAGTTAAATGTAGAGAAAAGAAAGACATGAAGCATTGCTTTGCTGGCAAAGACACTGGTAGAAGTTCTGCGCTCAGCACATGCCAGAAGATTTCACACATTTCTGGACATTAAAAAGGAGACTTTAACCATCCTGCACAGACAGAATAGCACTACGGTCTGAAAGCTACTTCTGGAATTATGAACTATAGCCTATTATTCTAGTCTTCCAAAATTACGTAAGAGACCTAATGAAAGAAAGTGAAAAGTGAAAGTGAAGTCGCTCAGTCGTGTCTGACTCTTTGCGACCTTGTGGACTGTAGCCCACCAGGCTCCTCCACCTATGGGATTCTCCAGGCAAGAATACTGGAGTGGGTTGCCATTTCCTTTTCCAGGGGATCTTCCCGACCCAGGGATTGAACCCAGGTCTTCCACATTGCATGCAGACGCTTTAACCTCTGAGCCATCAGGGAAGCAAGAGACCTAATATTTGACATTAAATATCTTCAAGCTTAAACTAGTCATTATGATTTCTGCTGTGTGAAACCAAACCCTGATTGAAACATATAGTATTTTCTCTCTATCAAATTTGTACAGTCTTTGCCAAAACAAATTCTTTTAGAGATACAATACTAAGATTTGTGATTATGCAAGGAAAGAAAAAAATTATTTATTGAATTCTATTTTTTTAAATAAGCAAGAAAATACACTTCAGAAATTAAAGAGGAAATTTAAAAAAAACCCAGAAACTAATGAAAACAAAAACATGATGATCCAGAATCTATGGAACACAGCAAAAACAGTTCTATGAGGGAAGTTTATAGCCATAAAAGTTTACCTCAGGAAACAAACAAACAAAAAAAAACTCAAAAAATCTAACCTTACACCTAAAGCAAATAGAGAAAGAAGAAAAAAGCTTAGTAGAATTAGTAGAAGTAAAGAAATCATGAGGTTCAGAGCAGAAATAGAGACTAGAAAAAAAAAAATTGAAAAGACCATTGAAACTAAAAGCTGATCATTTGGAAAGGTAAACAATATGATAACCTTTAGCCAATACTCATGAAGAAGACAGGCAGAGGCCACAAGTCAATTAAATCAGCAATTAAAAAGGAGAAGTGACAATCAACATCAGAGAAATACAAAGAATCACAATAGGCCACTACAAACAACTACACAGCAGTAAAATGTACAACCTAAAAGAACAATGGCTTGAAAACTGGATGATAAAACAAAAGACCTCAAATAGCCAAGTCAGTCTTGAGATGAAGAACCAAGCTGGAAGAATCAGGCTGCCTGACTTCAACTACACTGCAAAGCTACAATCATCAAAACAGTATGCAATGGGCACAAAAACAGATGCATAGATCAAGGGAACACAATAGACAGCCCAGAAATAAACCCACACAGATGCGGTCAATTGATCTATGACAAAGGAGACAAAGGCAAGAACATACAATATGGCAAAGACAGTTTCTTCAATAGTGGTGTTGGGAAAACAGGATAGCTACATAAAAAAAGAATGAAATTAGAATTTCCTCCAACACCATATACATAAGTAAACTCAAAACAATACACATAAATCCACTAAAAACAAATTACAGACTTAAATGTAAGATCAGCTATTATAAAACTCCTAGACGAAAACATAGGCAGAACACTCTTTAACATAAATTGTAGGGACATTTTTTTTTTGTCTCTGAAAGAAAAGGAAACAAAAGCAAAATTAAACAAATGGGATCTAATTAAACATAAAAGCTTTTGTGTGACAAAGAGTACCATTGACAAAACAGACAATCTACTGAGAGAAAATATCTTCAAAATTATATGATTAATAAGGGATTAATATCCAACATATATAAACAGCTCATACAACTAAACATCAAAAAAAAAAGTTAAAAATGGGCAAAAGAACTAAATAGATATTTTTTGAAAGAGGAAATACAACAGACACAGCACAGGAAATTCAAAGGCCAACATAATCATCAGGCAAATGCAAATAAAAACTGCAATGAGATATCACCTTACGCCTTACACCTTACACCACAGAATGGCTATCATTAAAAGGAATACACATATGCAAAAAAAAAAAAAACAGGTTACTCAGGATAGGGAGAAAAGGAACACTTATACACTGTTGATGGGAATGTAAATTAGTGCAGCCACTGTGGAAAACTATGGAGCTTTCTCAAAAAACTACAAATACAACTACCACATGAACCAGCAATTCCATTCCTAGGTATGTATCTGAAAAAAAAATTTTTTTTAATTCAAAAATGTACATGTAGTCCCATATTCATAGCAGCATTATTTGTAATTGCCAGGCATGGAAGCAACCTAAGTATCCATAAATATATAAATATATATAGATGTGGTATATACTTATTTGTTTAGTTACTGAGTAGTGTTCGACTCTTTGTGACCCCAAGGGCTGCAGCACTGCCCAAGGACAGGCTTCCCTGTCCTTTGCGATCTCCCAAAGTCTGCTCAAACTCATGACTATTGAGTTTGCATATAATGCAATATATGTGTATATGTATATACATGCTGCCATGTATATACATATATACATACACACAATGAACTGTAGAAACTTCTGAAAGAGATGGGAATACCAGACCATGTGACCTGCCTCTTGAGAAATCTGTATGCAGGTCAGAAAGCAACAGTTAGAACTGGAAATGGAACAACAGACTGCTTCCAAATAGTAAAAGGAGTACGTCAAGGCTGTATATTGTCACCCTGCTTATTTAACTTATATGAAGAGTACATCATGAGAAATGCTGCACTGGATGAGGCACAAGCTGGCATCAAGATTGTCAGGAGAAATAGTAATAACTTCAGATATGTAGATGACACCACCCTTATGGCAGAAAACAAAGAACTAACAAGTCTCTTGATGAAAGTGAAAGAGCAGAGTGAAAGAGTTGCTTTAAGCTCAACATTCAGAAAACTAAGATCATGGCCTCTGGTCCCATCATTTCATGGCAAATAGATGGGGAAACAGTGGCAGACTTTATATTTTGGGGCTCCAAAATCACTGCAGATGGTGACTGCAGCCATGAAATTAAAAGACGCTTGCTCCTGGAAAGAAAATTTATGACCAACCTAGACAGCATATTAAAAAGCAGACACATTACTTTGCCAACAAAGGTCTGTGTAGTCAAGGCTATGGTTTTTCCAGTAGTCATGTATGGATGTGAGAGTTGGACTATAAAAAAAGCTGGGCACCGAAGAATTGATGCTTTTGAACTGTGGTGTTGTAAAAGACTCTTGAGATTCGCTTGGATTGCAAGGAGATCCAACCAGTCCATCCTAAAGGAAATCAGTCCTGAATATTCACTGGAAGGACTGATGAAGCTGAAACTCCAATACTTTGGCCACCTGATGCAAAGAACTGATCCATTTGAAAAGACCCTAATGCTGGGAAAGATTGAAGGCAGAAGAAGAAGGGGATGGAAGAGGATGAGATGGTTGGATGGCATCACCGATTAAATGGATATGAGTTTGGGTAAACTCCTGGAGTGGGTGATGGACAGGGAGGCCTGGTGTGCTGCAATCCATTGGGTCGCAAAGAGGCAGACACGAGTTAGCGACTGAATTGAACTGAACTGATACATACACACATATGGATATAGATACCATATATACATATATGCACATATATACATACATATGTGGATATATATGTGGTACAATTGTATATATACATATGGATATGTATATACGTACAGACACACAATGGAATACTACCTGCCATAATAAAGCTACAATATTTTGTCAGTTGCAGCAACATCCAACAAAGATGGATTGGAGGGCATTGTGTCAAGTGAAGTAAGTCAGAGAGAGATAAATGTCATATGGTATCACTTATATGTGGAATCTAAAAAATACAACAAAGTAGTGAATTAAAAAAAAAGAAGCAGACCTACAGATATAGAATACAAACTAGTGGTTATCAGTGGGGAGGGAGGGACGGGGTATTACAGGGATAGAGGAATGAGCAGTACAAACTATTAGGTGTGATAGGCTGAAATATGTACAACACAGAGAATACAGCCAATACTTTATAATAACTGTAAATGGAAAGTAATCATTAAAATTTATATAAAAATAAAAGATTATTTAAAATAAAAATAAGTTTTAAAAAAGAGAAAATACAGTAACTACTAAATACTGATATCTAGTAAAGTTTGCAATGTGCAATAAATATTTACTAAAACTTTCATATTGACATAATGATTAAAATAATATTTTTATAAAAAAGGGTGTATTATTGGTATGGCATATTATAATTTGCCAGAGGCAATATATCAAGTAAGGCTGTTCAGCAAAATAGTTTTGCTGTAACTTATTAGTGTCTTTTTTTATTTTTCAAATTCTTATATTTTTACTTATTTCCCAAGCAATCGCTGATTACTGGCTTTTCCTTCCACTGATTCCTATTTGATATTAGTTGGTTATACTGTGACAACGTGGATGAACTAATGCAGGATGAACCTACATTATTAAGTGAAAAGTATGAGACAGGGAAAGACAAATAGCATTTAATTTCACTTACACATTGAATCTAAAACAATTAACAGCATAAGGGCAAGCTCATAGATAATGAGAACCAACTGGAGGTTGCCAGAGGCAGAGGTTTGGGGTTCAGCAAAATAGATGAAGGTGGTCAAAGGGACAAAATTTCAATTATTAAAAAAAAAGCCATAGGGATACAAGGTAACATACTTTGACTATTAGTTAATGTTACTAGATTGCATATTTGAAAGTTGTTAAGATAGTAAATCTTTAAAATTCTTATCACAGGAAAAGAAATCCTGTAACTATATGGTGACAGATATTAACTAGACTCACTGTGATGATAACTTTGCAACATATACAGATATTGAATCATTATGTTGTACACCTGAAGCTAATATAATGCTGAATGTCAATTATACCTCAATAAAAATAAATTCAAAAAAGAGTTGGCTGTAAATTTGTGTATTTTACCTCTTAATTGTCATTTTATGAATCAAATTTTCCAAATGTAAAAGGCAAAGCATTCTCATTGAATAAAAATAAAATCAAGCAACCAAATGGCTCTTGAAAATCATGGATCTTTTCCAGGTATTTATAATGCATTCATTTTATAAGTGCAATATTAAATATAGCCTTTAAAATAGCACTCTATATCAGAAAACACTTATTTGAGGGGTGGAGGGAATTGTTCATTATTTCCAGGGCTGATAATTCAGCCACTATATACCAGCACCAGCATTTATCCTAAGTACTCAATGCTACACCAGTTGTTACTTTGAATATGCTCTTGATTCTTTCCAACCAATCTGTTACCCACAATAATGCTATGATCTATTATAGTCACTGCTCATAATTTCATTTTTAACAAAAATTTTAAAGTAAAAAAATAATAAAATACTCCAGAGAAACTTAAATTCTGCAGTTACCAAATGTACAGAACATTTTAATACGCAAGTTTTGCTGATCCCAACTTCTATATTGATTTGGGCTACTTTCAATCTTCATCCAAAGATTTACCCTATTTTCACTCTGTAAATTCCTATCAATCAGTTCTCAATTCAGTGGCCTTTGAAAACATTCAGGTAAGATATCACTAGTGAAATTATCCACCTGTGTTCTTGACATCATACACTAGTTGATTAAAATACTGATAAATTTTGGCCACCATGATTTCATTTGTGTCAAGGGTGCCATATTCTCCAGTACTCCAGTGGTTACATTTTTGGTGATATGAACTCATAGAGTTTCCACATTGATTAGACTGGTCAACACTCCTAAGCTTTGCCTAAGTCTCTTCAGGAATATTATAGGTGCTAGTAGATCACTGGCCCCTCTCAGGAGTTCAGCACACCAGTCCATGACTTGCTGCACAAACAGAAAGGAAAATGGTCACAGCTTTCCTTTTGATATTGACCTAACCTGCTATGCTATGGCCCTGGTTCTACAGTGGGCATAATATACGCCAAGTATGTGCCAGAAACACAAACAAGAGCAGCAGTCATTGAGTCCAGAACCATACCATAGATCTTACCCCAGGTCCCACTCAGACCCATACTATGTCAAGTTATTTTTTGCATAATAAAAGTACTACATTATCTAAATGGAAAAGGGGATTTTAAAAATCGGCTACCTACATATGTTCTGAAATAAGTTTAATATATACTGGCCAAAATTTAGTATCACATATTTCTGCTGACATCAAGCACCTCAATATTAAGGGAAAAAAATATAAAACAAGAATCATCCTGCAAATTGCCAAAGAAATGTCTAGAAACTACGAGGGTTGTTCATACTTTTAATAAGAATAAACTCATAAGAATCCTCCAAAACTTGAGGAATCTGCTAACATTTTCAGAATATGTATATTAAACTCAGGCAAACCTTTTAAATGATTCTCTCTTCAATCTACAATAAAAGGTAATGCACCAGAATTCTACCAAGTTGGCTACATTTCAGTTTTTCCTTCTTTAACGTCAAGAATTACAGAGGAGAATAGGCTTCCCTGGTAGCTCAGTGGTAATGAAATCACCCTGCAATGCAGGAGACTCTGATTTGATCCCTGGGTCAGGAAGATCCCCTGGTAAAGGCAATGGCAATCCACTCCAGTATTCTTGACTGGAGAATTCCATGGACAGAGGATCCTGATGGGCTACAGTCCATGGACTCTAAAAGAGTCAGACACAACTGAACAACTTACCATAACTGAGTTATAGAAGAGAAAAAACACTGACAGCAATTCACATAAAAGCATTCCAAAGAGTATAACTAGATTTACACTACAGTTTCATAGACTTTTAGAGTGACAACTTGAGTATTCCTCATCTCAGCTCTGTGATTGTACTAAATTAACATGCACACACACACACACACACACACACACACACACACACTCCTAGGCTATTTTGTTTATCTTTAATATGAGTAGAATAATAATATAGAATTCTCCTGAGGTGTTACGAAGAATGATGAACAGAAAGGACTCCCTGAGGATTAATGATGTGGCCTAGGTTCCCAGCTAAAGTTACATGAACACTGCACAGAAGGAATGCACGTAAATCTATCATACATATTTTATACTGGACAACATTGTCATCTGGGAAGATACAGGAGATTTATTGTTCAGTGCTGCTGTTGTATTTAGTTCTATGTGTTTCACATCTCAGTAGCTATAGCTGAAAAGTTATTTTAACCATAGTTTCTCACCTATTAAAATTAACAAATTTCTAAGTTATGACCTAAGTCATCTGCATTAGCCATTTATTACATCATTCACTCCATTTGTGGACAACATTTTTTACTGCTTTGAAATCTATTGTAATAAAAGCTTATATAATGAATTTAAACCCTAAGTGTTTTAAATATATTCTTTTGATAATCTGCTTAATTTCCCTCTTTGCATATTATTACTCTTAATGTTTTCCTGGTTTCAGAATTAATATATAAATCTATGAAAATCATACTTAATTTTCTTAATAAAATAGAACCTTCCTTGAGATTTCATTTTCTATAAATTTGAAAAAAAAAATGTTACTATTTAAAACAACTCTTAGCTTGCTCACTAGGTCACTTCAGTTGTGTCTGACTCTTTGCGACCCTATGGATTGTAGCCCGCCAGGTTCCTTTGTCAATGGGATTCTCTAGCCAAGAATACTGGAATGAGTTGCCATTTCCTCCTCTAGGGTATCTTCCTGGCTTGAGGGATCAAACCTGCAACTCCTGCAATTTCTGCATTGCGGGCAGATTTTTTACCCAGTGAGCCACCTGGGAAGCCCAAAACAACTCTTAAGTTATATTTTTTACACTTTATGTATTTTCCTCATTTTTCTAAGCATGTAGGTACTCAAGAATAAAAATGAAGTCTTTAATATGTATCTTTTACTCACCAATTCTTTTTATTATATCACTAGTAGGACTAAATTCTGAAAGAGATCAGTTTAAGGTAAATCTAGGAATCAATAGCTAGAGGTAATGACTACTATTTCTATTTAAAAAGAAATATTTTAGGGATTTTACTCTGGTTTATAAGCACACCAATTTTCTTATATTTGTGTCTTTTTACAATTTATACTCAATATGCTCCAAAGGTTATACTAATAACCTTGGAGAAAAAAAGACAACTAATTTCAAAAGACTTTGAAAATGTTTTTAAAAGTTTGTATTAAACCATAAAACCATTCTAGAGTGACAAATGAATCTAGCTGCACACACCATATCTTTCATTTCATTATTTATTTCTTGTGATGACTATAAAGATGAAAATTCCTCTCTCCTATAATCACGAAGAAAAGATCATCTGTGTCTTATAAGAAAAATAACACAGTTGATGTCTTGGGAAAAGGATTATGATGCATAATTTGAGAGGGAAAAATAAGTACATAGAAGTCTTTGAGATCTGAATTGTGGTTGGATACATTAGAAAACATTACATATCACTGAGGACTGACTGAACCAGAGCTTGATAATTCATTGCATTACTCTCACTCAGATAGGACTAGACTTTGTGGAACAAAGATGGATACAGATAATTTCTGATTTCAAGGAATTTATTATCTGATAATTCATGCACCTAGATCCTACAATATATTAGCTTAGTGTCACAAGAAATATACAAATAGAGAACTCCATATTAGAGCGTGATTTTATTTTTCTATTGATGTGGAAGAAATTAGGGAAGATTTTAGGTAAACTTCAAACAACCTTGAAAGATAAACTCGATTTTGGCAGAAAAAAGACATTCCAGGTGGAAGACTCAGCATGAAAATGAACAAAAGATACTGTCTAGAAAGAATTATGGTCACAGTGTATATTATAGCAGCAACTTGAATAATGAATGTGGATATATTTCTGGGAAAACTGTGCCTTTTATCTCATTTTCTGAATTAAGGTTAAAAATTTAAAAGTTACAAAAGGCCTACTGTGAAATGAATAATCGGTCTCGCTCCTTTACATCCCAAGTCAGAGAACCAAATCACAAGGTTCTTAGCTTTCCAATATACTCTTTGTGTACACATGCATATATACTATTAATTCCTTTTTTAACTTTCATGCAAATGGTAGCATAATAAATGTTATTCTCATTTGTCATTTTAAACACAATATCTCCCTTGGATTAGGATTATTCCTTATCAGTTCATTCTTCTGAAATCTATGTGAAATGAAAGTTGAGTTGACTAGTTTTAGTGAAGTAATTAGTCTGACTGCAAGTATCTGTAGAGTGAATATGTGACCAGAAAGTGGAGGCATCTTGTGCAGACTACTGCCAAGTAGTGGTGATGAAAGGAAGAGGCAAAAGGAGTTTCTCAAAGAGCTATTAATATTTTAGAAGATAACAAATATAATGCAACTAAACCAGCTTTGGTGGTAAAAAGCTTCTATTCAACTACAGATTTCAACATTATTAAGTCTACAACTTTGGAAAAATTACCTTTCTTGAGCTTCAGTTACCACATGTGTACAATGGAGAACAGTAATAACTAATTCACAGAATCTTTGTAATGTTTAAGTGAATGTTTACTTTCTAGTCAAAATAGGGATTTTATGGTATTTCATTATTATTTACTAGTAATCATTTTATAACAAAAGCCTATGTTATTAATGTTTCTTAATTATATTAATATATGTGATATACTTTGTGACATAACAGACTATAGCCTGCAAGGCTCTTCTGTCCATGAGGATTCTCCAGGTAAGAATACTGGAGTGAGTTGCCATGTACCCCACACACATATAATATACTTGTGTTTGGGTTTTAATATTGTTTTATATATGTAATAATTTATGTAATGCTTTGAGTTATATAAAGTAGAATACAGTGATTCTTGGTTTCATTAGGGTGGTGTTAGCCACTGGAACAAGCAAACTCCAAGATATCAGTAGCTTCATACGGCAGTTTATTTTTAACTTATGAAATAGCCCAAAGTAGCCCCATGCTCCTCATTAGTAAGTGTTTTTCCCCCACATGATGACTCAGAGACTCAGATCTTTAACATCTCCTGACTCCCTAATCTTATATGACTTAGAGTCCTCTACTTCTAGACAGCAGAAGCAGAAGCTGTGGAGAAGCCTTATCTGCTCCTTAAATGCCCTCTTTAGAAAAAGATACTCATTATTGCTCTTTATATTTCTCATGGCTATAAATGCATGTGAGAAGCCTAGTTGCCTTTCAATGACAATCTGCACTCCCCTGGAAGAAGGACCATACATTTTCATCAGTAGCTAGCCATTTCATCACAGTAGTCCAAAAACATCATTCAAAAATGAAGAAAGTTAAGACCCAGCAATTGTTGGTTCAGCAGAGATATTTACTGTTTTCTTATGGTGTTTCCTTAATCTAATGTTATTTGGTAATGCAATGGATATAATATCATTAAACTGTGGACAGCATGAAAGGAGAAAATGTTAGATTATTGTGATGGGAAAATAATAATGTTGGTCAATATATTTACAGTTAATTATAGGATATGGAGTGTCATTTTTCCTTTTTAAAAATAATTATTTAGTATTAAAATTATCATAAAATATTACATTGTTAAGAAGATCTATGATTTTAGTACTGAGTCTTCATTTAGGAATTTAGAATCTCATTTGCATATATCATGATAATGAAAAAGCATTATTCTTTTTTTACGCTGCCTGCAGAATAAACAATAGAAAAAAGGGAATTGCCAGTGCTGCCTGAGCCACCATGTAACTGGCCAGAATACAATCTAAAAGGAGGAAACAACATTTTCAAAGCTGTATTTTCAAAATTTGTCAAAGTTCCCCATTAATCAGCAAAAATATTTTTCTAAATATACATTTGGAAGACTTTACATCTATACTCATTGCTGAAACAGTAGAAAAATCATGCTCTACATGTACAAAATATTGCTAAGTTATTCAAAGAAGATAGTATGAAGCTATTTATAGGGGATACTATGATATAGAAGGACTTCCCTGGTGGCTCAGATGGTAAAGAATTCGCCTGCAATGTGGGAGACTTGGGTTCAATCCCTGGGTTGGGAAGATCTCCTGGAGGAGGGCATGGCAACCACTCCAGTATTCTTGCCTGGAGAATCCTCATGGACAGAGGAGCCTGGTGGGCTAGAGTCCATGGAGTCGCAAAGAGTCGGACACAACTGAGCAACTAAGCACAGCACATGATAAAGGAAAAAGATCTCTTATGCTTATGTGTCAATCATCAGCATCATTACTTTATCTATTGAGAAATTTATCAAGAAGATGAAATTGTTTTAAAATCTTGCTAGAAAAAGTGAACAAAGAATGCTGCATTTTATTGTATAAAAAGAAATATTTACTCATTCAATCACCAACTGAACACCTACCATACGCCAGGCAGTTTTTTTGGACACTAGGGATACTGTAAGAAACAAAATACACGAGTTCCTCACTTGCCCATTTTTCTTTTATGTTCTAAAACTAAAAGTAACAAACTAAGTAACAAACTAAGAGATACTACACATAATCAGACAGCTATCTTTGAGGAATGAATTTTCTTGGGTTACTTACTTTAAACATCAGAACTTTCACCATGAGTGAAAACAGATATGTATGCATTAGAATAATCAAAAGTGCCAGCAGAGATCACACTAAGTGGTGAGCCAACCCTGTCATACAAAGGCAGAGCCGGCAGAGGGAGATGAAACAGGTTTGTGAGATGCTCTGAGAAAATATCCTTGAATACAATATGCTTCTAAGTACTAGAAGTTCCAGAAATACTCATAGTGGACTAAAAAAAAAAAAAAAAAAAAACTGTAGAACATTATAAATTTTTGATTAAAGGAATTTACCAGTTCCTAAATACCTAATTTTTAAACTATTTTTCTTTGAAGAAACTGCCTTTTGATATATACTGGGTAATTAATTTAGAAGTTAAGTGAATTGGTGCCAGGTTTCTGGTGGAGAATTTAGTCAAAACATGTGTTACCTCTCTATGAAGTAATCTTGTCTTTGAGTAATGAGTTCTACATATTTCAGTCATAATTCAAAAATATGAGGCAATTTAAAAGTGAGTAACCTTTTCAGTTCAGTTCAGTTCAGTCGCTCAATCATGTCCAACTCTTTGCAACCCCATGAATCGCAACACACCAGGCCTCCCTGTCTATCACCAACTCCCAGAGTTTACTCAAACTCATGTCCATAGAGACAGTGATGCCATCCAGCCATCTCATCCTCTGTCGTCCCCTTCTCTTCCTGCTCCAACCCCTGCCAGCATTAGAGCCCTTTCCAATGAGTCACCTCTTCGCATGAGGTGGCCAAAGTATTGGAGTTTCAGCTTCAGCGTCAGTCCTTCCAATGAACACCCAGGACTGATCTCCTTTAGAATGGACTGGTTAGATATCCTTGCAGTACAAGGGACTCTCAAGAGTCTTCTCCAACATCACAGTTCAAAAGCATCAATTCTTCAGCGCTCAGTTTTATTCACAGTCCAACTCTCACATCCATAAATGACCACTGGAAAGACCATGGCCTTGACTAGACAGACCTTTGTTGGCAAAGTAATGTCTCGGCTTTTTAAAATGCTGTCTAGGTTGGTCATAACTTTCCTTCAAAGGAGTGAGAGTCTTTTAATTTCATGGCTGCAATCACCATCTGCAGTGATTTGGAGCCCCAAAAAGTAAAGTCTGACACTGTTTCCACTGTTTCCCCATCTATTTGCCATGAAGTGATGAGACCAGATGTCATGATTTTAGTTTTCTGAATGTTGAGCTTTAAGCCAACTTTTTCACTCTCCTCTTTCACTTTCATCAAGAGGCTTTTGAGTTCCTCTTCACTTTCTGTCATAAGGGTGGTGTCATCTGCATATCTGAGGTTATTGATATTTCTCCTAGCAATCTTGATTCCAGCTTGTGCTTCTTCCAGCCCAGTGTTTCACATGATGTACTCTGCATATAAGTTAAATAACAGGTTGACAATATACAGCATTGACATACTTCTCTTCCTATTTGGAACCAGTCTGTTGTTCCATGTCCAGTTCTAACTGTTGCTTCCTCACCTGCATACAGGTTTCTCAAGAGGCAGGTCAGGTGGTCTGGTATCCCCATATCTTTCAGAATTTTCCACAGTTTATTGTGATCCACACAGTCAAAGGCTTTGGCATAGTCTATACAGCAGAAATAGATATTTTTCTGGAACTCTCTTCCTTTTTCCATGATCCCGCGGATCTTGGCAATTTGATCTCTGGTTCGTCTGCCTTTTCTAAAACCAGCTTGAACATCTGGAAGTTCATGGTTCATGAATTGCTGAAGCCTGGATTGGAGAATTTTGAGCATTACTTTACTAGCGTGTGAGATGAGTCCAGTTGTGCAGTAGTTTGAGCATTCTTTGGCATTGCCTTTCTTTGGGATTGGAGTGAAAACTGACCTTTTCCAGTCCTCTGGCCACTGCTGAGTTTTCCAAATTTGCTGGCATATTGAGTGCAGCACTTTCACAGCATCATCTTTCAGGATTTGGAATAGCTCAACTGGAATTCCATCACCTCCACTAGCTTTGTTCGTAGTGATGCTTTCTAAGGCCCACTTGACTTCACATTCCAGGATGTCTGGCTCTAGGTGAGTGATCACACCATGGTGATTATCTTGGTTGTGAACATCTTTTTTGTACAGTTCTTCTGTGTATTCTTGCCACCTCTTCTTAATATCTTCTGCTGCTGTTAGGTCCCTACCATTTCTGTCCTTTATCGAGCCAATCTTTGCAAGAAATGTTCCCTTGGTATCTCTAATTTTCTTGAAAAGATCTCTAGTCTTTCCCATTCTGTTGTTTTCTTCTATTTCTTTGCATTGATCCCTGAGGAAGGCTTTCTTATCTCTCCTTGCTATTCTTTGGAACGCTGCATTCAGATGTTTATATCATTCCTTTTCTCCTTTGCTTTTCCCTTCTCTTCTTTTCACAGCTATTTGTAAGGCCTCCCCAGACAGCCATTTTGTTTTTTGCATTTATCTTCCATGAGGAATTCTTGATCCCTGTCTCCTGGAGAATGTCACAAACCTCCATCCATCGTTCCTCTGGCACTCTGTCTATCAGATCTAGTCCCTTAAATCTATTTCTCACTTCTACTGTATAATCATAAGTGGTTTGATTTAGGTCATACCTGAATGGTCTAAATTTCCTACTTTCTTCAATTTAAGTCTGAATTTGACAATAAGGAGTTCATGATCTGAGCCACAGTCACCTCCTGGTCTTGTTTTTGCTGACTATATAGAGCTTCTCCATCTTTGGCTGCAAGAATATAATCAATCTGATTTTGATATTGACCATCTGATGGTCCATGTGTAGAGTCTTCTCTCTCCATCTACAACGGACCACGCAGAAGCACGCCGGCTATGACAGACCACGCAGAAGTGTGGCTGAGAGGAGGTACCTGACATCCATGCTCAGGGGCGGCCGTCGAGAGCACCAGGCTGCAGTGGCACCGGAGCAGCCGAGAGGAGCTACCCCACGCCCGAGGTCAGGGGCGATGGCCGAGAGGAACAACCCCACATCTAAGGAGCTGAGCTGCGTGGGCGCAGGAGGGACTAGAGGAGCTACTCCCCATTCAAGGTCAGGAGTGGTGGCTGTGAAGAGATACCCCTCATCCAAGGTAAGGAGCAGTGGCTGCGCTTTGCTGGAGCAGCCGTGAAGAGATACCCCACGTCCAAGGTAAGAGAAACTCAAGTAAGATGGTAGGTGTTGTGAGAGGGCATCAGAGGACAGACATACTGAAACCATACTCACAGAAAACTAGTCAATCTAATCACACTAGGACCACAGCCTTGTCTAACTCAATGAAACTAAGCCATGCCCTGTTGGGCCACCCAAGACGGAAGGGTCATAGTGGAGAGGTCTGACAGAATGTGGTCCGCTGGAGAAGGGAATGGCAAACCACTTCAGTATTCTTGCCTTGAGAACCCCATGAACAGTATGAAATGGCAAAATGATAGGATACTGAAAGAGGAACTCCCCGGGTCGGTAGGTACCCAGTATGCTACTGGAGATCAGTGGAGAAAATACTCCAGAAAGAATGAAGGGATGGAGCCAAAGCAAAAAGAAAACCCAGCTGTGGATGTGACTGGTGATAGAAGCAAGGTCCGATGCTGTAAAGAGCAATATTGCATAGGAACATGGAATGCCAGGTCCATGAATCAAGGCAAATTGGAAGTGGTCAAACAGGAGATGGCAAGAGTGAACGTTGACATTCTAGGAATCAGCAAACTAAAATGGACTGGAATGGGTGAATTTAACTCAAATGACCATTATATCTACTACTGTGGGCAGGAATCCCTTAGAAGAAATGGAATAGCCATCATGGTCAACAAAAGAGTCTGAAATTCAGTACTTGGATACAATCTCAAAAATGATAGAATGATCTCTGTTCATTTCCAAGGCAAACCATTCAATATCATGGTAATCCAAGCCTATGCCCCAACAAGTAATGCTAAAGAAGCTGAAGTTGAACGGTTCTATGAAGACCTACAAGACCTTTTAGAACTATCACCAAAAAAAAGATGTCCTTTTCATTATAGGGGACTGGAATGCAAAAGTAGGAAGTGAAGAAACACTTGGGGTAACAGGCAAATTTGGCCTTGAAATACAGGATGAATAATCTTTTAGCACAACCAATTTTGATGGAAGTCAGTATGTAAAGTTAGTAACATAAGCGCTCATATTTTCAGCAACTGGAAGATTGGCTAAATGAAGGATACTATAAATTCTATAAAATTCATAATAGGTATAAAAATTTTCCAAATGTGCCTTGGCTTATACTTCATACATACATTTAAAAAATCTTTCATGAGTCAAAAGTTCATAAACATTTTTCACTCATATATTACACTATTGCTTATATATTCTACTTCATCTTTCACTGGCAAACTTTGAGTGCCTGGGTAGATAATAAATATAAGTGATAATTATAAAATGAGGGTATATAAATTGAAAAAACAACCATTTGTTTGGTTTATGGGCTTTTTGTTAAGAAATTTATATATTATATTGTAGTTTTTATTTTTCCATATCAACATCAATACTCTATATCATTTAAAATCAGTAATGAAACAGAAAAGAAATATCATAGGATTAATATCTGAGGCAATACAGACCATAGTTTGTGTCCTTTCTAATAGTATTTTAAGTGTGTTCCACATATTAGCAGTGTCAACATCATCTGGAAGCACATTAAAATCAAAATCTCCATTATTAAAAAGATCCCCAGGAGACCGTATGACTATTAAAATTGGAGAGGTCCCAATCTGGTCTATACAATAACCTTCTTTCTGCTCCCTGTTTGCTAATAGGACTCATATTTTGTTCACATTTTGGGTGGTCATGTTAATCATGATCCCTTCCCAACCCTTAGTGACATAGGTTGATTAGACTAAGCCAAGCATGATAATTTAATTCCTTTTCTTTTGTTTGAGTACAGGCATGAAATGCAACCCTGAACAAAGTGATGTAGGAAACATTTTGGGGGCTTACAGAAAAACAAAATGTCATTACCCTGAAAAAGGAATACAAAACAAGGACATGGCTACACTTGCTTCAGGTATTTTCTTTCTGCAAACAATGTCTGCAGTGACCACCACACTTTTATAACTCAAAAGAAGACAAGGAAATAGCAGAGAAGCTGAGCTACAGTCTTTAAGACCTAGAGGAACCCCTTGGTTGCTGCATGCTTGTTAATGAGATAATGAACACTTTCTTGTTGACTCACTTTCAGTTGGCCTCTGTTATTTATCCAAACATATTAACTTAAAATAATTATTGAGATCAACAGCATGATTGTTGTTTAGTCACTAAGTCAGGTCCAACTCTTTTGTGACCCCATGGACTGTAGCCCACCAGGTTCTCCGTCCATGGGATTTCTCAGGCAAGAATACTGGAGTGGGTTGTGATTTCCTTCTCCAGGGGATCTTCCTGACCCAGGGATTTAACTTGAGTCTCCAGCAATGATAAGCAGATTCTATACTGCTGAGCCACCACAGAAGCCCCATAGCTTGATTAGCCTCATTATTTTTCATTAAAACTTCACCCTCTTAATCCACAGATAGGGTAATTTTTGTGGATTTCTATTAGTGAACTACATACAGACCCTGAGATATCCCAAATGAATGTCAATCTCTAAATCAGAAGATTTGCTTGCTGAGTTAGGACTGAATTAAAAATTAAATTTAAATTTCTCTATGTGGATTTTCTTGCTATAAATATTAAAATTAATTGGTTTTTTATATTCAGTTCTATGAACTTGGAAAAAAAGAGCAAAAGAATAGCCCAAATTTAGATCATGTTAGTTTTGATTGAATAGATTATTTAAGTGACTGCCCTAAGTAGCTCATAATAGTTTAATTATTGCCACATTTACTTTCTTATAAAAATCACCATAAGAAAGCTCAATTTAAGAGCAAAACTAGGGCTTATCTTCCACTTTTACTGTACATAGATTTTCATTTGACGTATGTTTTCATTAGACGTATGTTCATTAGACATGTAGAATTTAAATTCTACTGGACAGTATTTATTTTATAATTATACAAGGCTTTTAAGACATATTTTATTCAGGAAAACTTCAGAAATTTTTAGCACACTAGCCCACTGCATGATCACTTAGTATTTACATATATATGTGTGTATATATTTTATTTTATTAAAATAATTATTATTTATAAAATATAGCCGATGATATCTTCCAATATTTGCCAGAGGAGTATTTCTGGTCCCAAATGCTATTTCAAACATTGCCTCTTCCCTTCAAGAGGTACAGTTCATTTGTTCTTCCTTTTAAACTCAAGAGTACTTATGATTGCTCCAACCAATATACTATGGAAAAGTGATACTTTGTCACTTGTGAGGCCAGATCACTGATAGGACATGCCTCTGTTTCACCATTCCTCTTTCTTGATATGCTTACTCCAGGAAATCAACCACTTACTGTAAGGAAGTCGAGGCTACCTAGAGAGACCACAGGCAGGTCTTGGACAATAGTCAGCATCAACTGCGAGAAAAGTGAGTGACCAAGCTTTCAGCTGATTTCATTCCTCATCTCAGCCTTCTCAAATGACTGAAGCCCCAGATATTTTCGTACCCAACCAGGTAGAGTATGACGTGACTGAATTTCTGACCCACAGAATCTGTGAACATAAGAAATGGATGTAATATGTTACTAAATTTTAAAACTCTATGAATGAGTGAATGAATTAAAAGTACACATTCAAATCTTAAAAGAAAGTTCATTAAGGGCATATGTTAATCTAAGATGCTGTTAACAGTGGAATAAGTTGGTCAATAGAAAGGCGGTAGGCTTGTTGTCAGATACAATCAGATCAGATCAGATCAGATCAGTCGCTCAGTCGTGTCCGACCCTTTGAGGCCCCACGAATCCCAGCATGCAAGGCCATCCTGTCCATCACCAACTCCCGGAGTTCACTCAGACTCATGTCCATCGAGTCAGTGATGCCATCCAGCCATCTCACCCTCTGTGGTCCCCTTCTCCTCTTGCCCCCAATCCCTCCCAGCATCAGAGTCTTTTCCAATGAGTCAACTCTTCGCATGAGGTGGCCAAAGTACTGGAGTTTCAGCTTTAGCATCATTCCTTCCAAAGAAATCCCAGGGCTGATCTCCTTCAGAATGGACTGGTTGGATCTCCTTGCAGTCCAAGGGACTCGCAAGAGTCTTCTCCAACACCACAGTTCAAAAGCTTCAATTCTTCAGTGCTCAGCCTTCTTCACAGTCCAACTCTCACATCCATATATAACAACTGGAAAAACCATAGCCTTGACTAGATGAACCTTTGTTGGCAGTAATGTCTCTGCTTTTGAATATGCTATCTAGGTTGGTCATAACATTCCTTCCAAGGAGTAAGCGTCTTTTAAGATCATGGCTGCAGTCACCATCTGTAGTGATTTTGGAGCCCAGAAAAATAAAGTCTGACACTGTTTCCACTGTTTCCCCATCTATTGCCCATGAAGTGATGGGACCTGATGCCATGATCTTCGTTTTCTGAATGTTGAGCTTTAAGCCAACTTTTTCACTCTCCACTTTCACTTTCATCAAGAGGCTTTTGAGTTCCTCTTCACTTTCTGTCATAAGGGTGGTGTCATCTGCATATCTGAGGTTATTGATATTTCTCCCAGCAATCTTGATTCCAGCTTGTGCTTCTTCCAGCCCAGCGTGTCTCATGATGTACTCTGCCTATAAGTTAAATAAGCAGGGTGACAATATACAGCCTTGACGAACTCCTTTTCCTATTTGGAACCAGTCTGTTGTTCCATGTCCAGTTTTAACTGTTGCTTCCTGACCTGCATACAGGTTTCTCAAGAGGCAGGTCAGGTGGTCTGGTATTCCCATCTCTTTCAGAATTTTCCACAGTTTATTGTGATCCACACAGTCAAAGGCCTTGGCATAGTCAATAAAGCAGAAATAGATGCTTTTCTGGAACTCTCTTGCTTTTTCCATGATTCAGATGATGTTGGCAATTTGATCTCTGGTTTCTCTGCCTTTTCTAAAACCAGCTTGAACATCAGGAAGTTCACGGTTCACATATTGCTGAAGCCTGGCTTGGAGAATTTTGAGCATTACTTTACTAGCGTGTGAGATGAGTGCAATTGTGTGGTAGTTTGAGCATTCTTTGGCATTGCCTTTCTTTGGGGTTGGAGTGAAAACTGACCTTTTCCAGTCCTCTGGCCACTGCTGAGTTTTCCAAATTTGCTGACATATTGAGTGCAGCACTTTCACAGCATCATCTTTCAGGATTTGGAATAGCTCAACTGGAATTCCATCACCTCCACTAGCTTTGTTTGTAGTGATGCTTTCTAAGGCCCACTTGACTTCACATTCCAGGATGTCTGGCTCTAGGTGAGTGATCACACCATCGTGATTATCTTGGTCGTTAAGATCTTTTTTGTACAGTTCTTCTGTATATTCTTTCCATCTCTTCTTAATATCTTCTGCTTCTGTTAGATCCATACCATTTCTGTCCTTTATTGAGCCCATCTTTGCATGAAATGTTCCTTTGGTATCTCTGATTTTCTTGAAGAGATCCCTAGTCTTTTCCTTTCTGTTGTTTTCCTCTATTTCTTTGCATTGTTCGCTGAAAAAGGCTTTCTTATCTCTTCTTGCTATTCTTTGGAACTCTGCATTCAGATGTTTATATCTTTCCTTTGCTCCTTTGCTTTTCGCTTCTCTTCTTTTCACAGCTATTTGTAAGGCCTCCCCAGACAGCCATTTTGCTTTTTTGCATTTCTTTTCCATGGGGAGGGTCTTGATCCCTGTCTCCTGTACAATGTCACGAACTTCATTTCATAGTTCATCAGGCACTCTATCTATCAGATCTAGTCCCTTAAATCTATTTCTCATTTCCACTGTATAATCATAAGGGATCTGATTTAGGTCATACCTGAATGGCCTAGTGGTTTTCCCTACTTTCTTCAATTTCAGTCTGAATTTGGCAATAAGGAGTTCATGGTCTGAGCCACAGTCAGCTCCTGGTCTTGTTTTTGCTGACTGTACAGAGCTTCTCCATCTTTGGCTGCAAAGAATATAATCAATCTGATATCAGTGTTGACCATCTGGTGATGTCCAGGTATAGAGTCTTCTCTTGTGTTGTTGGAAGAGGGTGTTTGTTATTACCAGTGCATTTTCTTGGCAAAACTCTATTAGTCTTTGCCCTGCTTCATTCCGTATTCCAAGGCCAAATTTGCCTGTTACTCCAGGTGTTTCTTGACTTCCTACTTTTGCATTCCAGTCCTCTATAATGAAAAGGACATCTTTTTTGGGTGTTAGTTCTAAAAGGTCTTATAGGTCTTCATAGAACCATTCAACTTCAGCTTCTTCAGCGTTACTGGTTGGGGCATAGACTTGGATTACCATGATATTGAATGGTTTGCCTTGGAAACGAACAGAGATCATTCTGTCATTTTTGAGATTGCATCCAAGTACTGCATTTTGGACTCTCTTGTTGACCATGATGTCTACTCCATTTCTTCTGAGGGATTCCTGCCCGCAGTAGTAGATATAATGGTCATCTGAGTTAAATTCACCCATTCCAGTCCATTTCAGTTCGCTGATTCCTAGAATGTCGACATTCACTCTTGCCATCTCTTGTTTGACCACTTCCAATTTGCCTTGATTCATGGACCTGACATTCCAGGTTCCTATGCAATATTGCTCTTTACAGCATCGGACCTTGCTTCTATCACCAGGCACATCCACAGCTGGGTATTCTTTTTGCTTTGGCTCCATCCCTTCATTCTTTCTGGAGTTATTTCTCCACTGATCTCCAGTAGCATATTGGGCACTTACTGACCTCGGGAGGTCCTCTTTCAGTATCCTATCATTTTGCCTTTTCATACTGTTCATGGGGTTCTCAAGGCAAGAATACTGAAGTGGTTTGCCATTCCCTTCTCCAGCAGAGCACATTCTGTCAGATCTCTCCACCATGACCCGCCCATCTTGGGTGGCCCCACGGGTATGGCTTAGTTTCATTGAGTTAGACAAGGCTGTGGTCCTAGTGTGATTAGATTGACTAGTTTTCTGTGAGTATAGTTTCAGTGTGTTTGCCTTCTGATGACCTCTTGCAACACCTACCGTCTTACTTGGGTTTCTCTTACCTTGGGCATGGGGTATCTCTTCACGGCTGCTCCAGCAAAGCGCAGCGATTGCTCCTTACCTTGGATGAGGGGTAACTCCTCACTGCTGCCCTTCCTGACTTTCAACATGGGATAACTCCTCTAGTCCCTCCTGCGCCCACGCAGCCACGGCTCCTTGGACGTGGCGTTGGTCCTCCTGGCCAACGCCCCTGGCCTCGGGCTTGGAATGTGGAGTACCTCCTCCTGGCAGCCGCCCCTGACCTCGGACGCGGGGTAACTCCTCTTGTCACCGCCCCTGACCTCGGACGTGGGGTAACTCCTCTAGTCACCGCCTCTGGCCTCGGATGCTGGGTATCTCCTCTGGGCCACTCCCCAAACTCAGACGTGGGGTAGCTCCTCTTGGCCATTCCTGCGCCGTCGCAGTCTGGTACTCTCGGCTGCTGCCCCTGATCTCTGATGTGGGGTAACTCCTCTTGGCCACCGCCCTTTGGGCATGTGGTCCTCCTGGCTTCTGCTCCTCACCTCGGACATGGGGTGGCTCCTCTCGGCCGCACTTAGTGCACCCGTTGCAGTATGAATTCTAATTTTGTGATCTGACTCAAATTTTCTGAGCTATACCTTCCTTACTTTTAAAATAGATATAAATATTCCTATTTCATGAGATTATGATTAAATATACAACATATAACCTACTAACTAGCACATATTGTTGCTGTTACTTAGTCGCTAAGTCATGTCCAACTCTTTTGTGACCCCATGGACTAAAGTCCACCAGGCTTCTCTGTCCATAAGGATTTCCCAGGCAAGAACACTGGAATGGGTTGTGATTTCCTTCTCAAGGGGAACTTCCCAACCCAGGGATCAAACCTACATCTTCTGCATTGGCAAGCGAACAAGCAAATTCTTTACTACTGAGACACCAGGGAAGCCTAGTACATATAGATAATAAATGTTTGCTACTGTAGCATGTTTTAGAAGACTAAGAAGTGTATAATGATAATAGTAATTCTGAGCATTGACTTGAATGCTTACTATACGTCAGGTACTAGGCATGATGTCCCGCATGTGTTGTCTCAATAGTACTAAATTTATTCGGTATATTAATTCAGTCCATGCACACTTATGTCTCAGAGACGCATACAGTTAACTCATTCAACTGTAAGTATGTTTTAGTTCCAAATGCTGTGTAGGCTTTTATTACTAGGTTGGTGAAAAAGTAATTGCAGTTTTGGACCATGAACTTTTTTTTTTTTTTTCTTTTTTTAATGTTTTTTTAAATTTTATTTTTTAACTTTACAATATTGTATTGCTTTTGCCATATATCAACATGAATCCGCCACAGGTATACACGTGTTCCCCATCCTGAACCCTCATCCTTCCTCCCTCCCTGTACCATCCCTCTGGGTCATCCCAGTGCACCAACCCCAAGCTTCCAGTATTGTGCATCAAACCTGGACTGGCGACTCATTTCATATATGATATTAGACACGTTTCAATGCCATTCTCCCAAATCATCCCACCCTCTCCCTCTCCCACAGAGTCCAAAAGACTGTTCTATACAAAACACTGTTCTTTCAGTACCTCTTTTGTTGTCTCGTATACAGGCTTCAGCAATATGTGAACCGTGAACTTCCTGATGTTCAAGCTGGTTTTAGAAAAGGCAGAGGAACCAAAGATCAAATTGTCAACATCTGCTGGATCATCGAAAAAGCAAGAGAGTTCCAGAAAAGCATCTATTTCTGCTTTATTGACTATGCCAAAGCCTTTGATTGTGTGGATCACAATAAACTGTGGAAAATTCTGAAAGATGGGAATACCAGACCACCTGATCTGCCTCTTGAGAAACCTGTATGCAGGTCAGGAAGCAACAGTTAGAACTGGACATGGAACAACAGACTGGTTCCAAATAGGCAAAGGAGTTCGTCAAGGCTGTATATTGTCACCCTGCTTATTTAACTTATATGCAGAGTACATCATGAGAAACGCTGGGCTGGAAGAAACACAAGCTAGAATCAAGATTGCTGGGAGAAATATCAATAACCTCAGATATGCAGTTGACACCACCCTTATTGCAGAAAGTGAAGAGGAACTCAAAAGCCTCTTGATGAAAGTGAAAGTGGAGAGTGAAAAAGTTGGCTTAAAGCTCAACATTCAGAAAACGAAGATCGTGGCATCCGGTCCCACCACTTCATGGGAAATAGATGAGGAAACAGTGGAAACAGTGTCAGACTTTATTTTTCTGGGCTCCAAAATCACTACAGATGGTGACTGCAGCCATGAACTTAAAAGACGCTTACTCCTTGGAAGGAAAGTTATGACCAACCTAGATAGCATATTCAAAAGCAGAGACATTACTTTGCCAACAAAGGTTCGTCTAGTCAAGGCTATGGTTTTTCCTGTGGTCATGTATGGATGTGAGAGTTGGACTGTGAAGAAGGCTGAGCGCTGAAGAATTGATGCTTTTGAACTGTGGTGTTGGAGAAGACTCTTGCGAGTCCCTTGGACTGCAAGGAGATCCAACCAGTCCATTCTGAAGGAGATCAGCCCTGGGATTTCTTTGGAAGGAATGATGCTAAAGCTGAAACTCTAGTACTTTGGCCACCTCATGCGAAGAGTTGACTCATTGGAAAAGACTCTGATGCTGGGGGGGGGATTGGGGGCAAGAGGAGAAGGGGACCACAGAGGATGAGATGGCTGGATGGCATCACTGACTCGATGGACATGAGTCTGAGTGAACTCCGGGAGTTGGTGATGGACAGGATGGCCTTGCATGCTGCGATTCGGGGGGTTGCAGAGTCGGACACGACTGAGCGACTGATCTGTTCTGATCTGATACAGGGTTATTGTTACCATCTTTCTAAATTCCATATATATGCATTCGTATACCGTATTGGTGTTTTTCTTTCTGGCTTACTTCACTCTGTATAATAGGCTCCAATTTCATCCACCTTATTAGAACTGATTCAAATGTTTTCTTTTTAATGGTTGAGTAATACTCCATTGTGTATATGTACCACTGCTTTTTTATCCATTCATCTGCTGATGGACATCTAGGTTGCATCCATGTCCTGGCTATTATAAATAGTGCTGCGATAAACATTGGGGTACACGTGTCTCTTTCAATTCTGGTTTCCTCAGTGTATATGCCCAGCAGTGGGATTGCTGGATCATAAGGCAGTTCTAATTCCAGTTTTTTAATAAATCTCCACACTGTTTTCCATAGTGGCTGTACTAGTTTGCATTCCCACCAACAGTGTAAGAGGGTTCCCTTTTCTCCACACCCTCTCCAGCATTTATTGCTTGTAGACTTTTGGATTGCAGCCATTTTGACTGGCGTGAAATGGTACCTCATCGTGGTTTTGATTTGCATTTCTCTGATAATGAGTGATGTTGTGCATCTTTTCATGTGTTTGTTAGCCATCTGTATGTCTTCTTTGGAGAAATGTCTATTTAGTTCTTTGGCCCATTTTTTTGATTGGGTCATTTATATTTCTGGAATTGAGCTGCAAGAGTTGCTTATATATTTTTGAGATTAGTTGTTTTTCAGTTGCTTCATTTGCAATTATTTTCTCCCATTCTTAAGGCTTTCTTTTCACCTTGCTTATAGTTTCCTTTGTTGTGCAGTGGACCATGAACTTTAAATCAGTATAGAAAGAAAGAAAGAAAGTGAAGTCACTCAGTCGTGTCTGCCTCTTTGCGACCCCATGGACTGTAGCCTACCAGACTCCTCCGTCCATGGGATACTCCAGGCAAGAACACTGGAGTGGGTTGCCATTCTCAAATAGGTCATGAATAATTAAAATAGGAACCATTACAATCAACACACTTTTGCCATCCAGAAATAAGCTTCTTTATTCCTGTAGCATAAAAATCCATGCTTCAGGATTTGGAAATCACTTGGAAAGCATTTTTTGCCTTCTGCTGGTTGTGGAAACATTTTGCATGCAAAAAGTTGTCAAGATGCTTGAAGTGGTAATTAGTTGGGCTAGAGGCTAGGTGGATTTGGCTGATGAGGCAAAACTTCATAGACCAATTCATTCAACTTTTGAAGTGTTGGTTGAGCAATGAGCAGATGGGCATTGTCATGGAGAAGAATTGGGCCTATTCTGTTGACCAATGTCAGCTGCAGGTGTTGCAGTTTTGGGTGCATCTCATCGATTTGCTGAGCATACTACTCAGATGTAATGGTTTTGCTGGGATTCAGAGAGCTATAGTGTATTAGATGGGCATTACATCATCAGTGACCCTGACCTTTTTCTGATGCTAGTTTGGCTTTGGAAAATGCTTTGGAACTTCTTCATGGTCGAGCCACTGAGCTGGTAGTCATCAGCCATCATATAAATTCCACTTTTCATTGCATGTCACAATCCAATCTAGAAATGGTTCTTTGCTGTTGATTATAAGTGAAGACACTTCGAAATGATTATTTTTTTGATATGCAGTCAGATCATGAGGCAGCCACTTACTGAGCTATCTCACCTTTCTAATTTGCTTCAAATACCAAATGACCATAGAATGGCCAATGTTGAGTTCTTTGGCAACTTCTCATGTAGTTACAAGAGGATCATCAAAGCTGATCGGCTTCGATGATCCTCTCAACCGGGTGTTGTCAGCTTCCCATAGCCAGTCACCGTGCTCCCCATCTTCAAGGTGCTCATCACCTTTGCAAAACCTCCTGAACCACCACTGCACTGTACCTTTTTTGGCAGTTCCTGGGCCAAGTGCATGATTGTTGCGCCTTATCTCCACTGCTTTACAACCCATTTTGAACTCAAATAAGAAAATTGCTTGAATTTGCCTTTTATCTAACATCATTTCCCTAATCTAAAGTAAATATAAAATAAACAGCAAGTAATAAGTCATTAGCAAAAAAACATAAAGCAAGAAATGTGCATTAAAATGACGTATAGCATAACCATTTATTTAAGAAAGTATTCCAATATCAAACAGCAAAGTTCAACAATGCAAAACTGTAATTACTTTTGTACCAACCTAATAATAAAAATGTGCAGGATCATCTTTAAAATATAGTTGAAAGAGCAAAACATAGAATACTAACCGAAAATCTCAAATTAGTTTAAATAATCTTTTTATAGAAAAGGAATTTTAGTTTAAAGAGTAAATCTAAACTAGTAACACAAGAAGGTAATACTAAATAATTTCAATGTGGTACAGCCAGTGGCTGTCTTGTGTAAAAAATATGTTTTACAAAATCTGTAAATACTTGAACTTAAAATATGTAACTAAATATGAAAAAACACAATTGTTTTAATATGCTACCTATACTAGTATAGGCTCTACTGATAAAGACTCAAAATTGCACTAATGATCCATTATTCCTTGATTTCACATTTGAAAGCACAGACTCAGAAAGCTAATCATATGAGCACATGCAATTTCAGAAACTTGTAACCATCTGGAGTATCTTAAGCAGCAGAAGCCAATATTTGTGCTGTTATTTCCACTACAGGCCTTTCAGTGGCACTCTTTGCAGAGAAGCCCGGACTAAGAAGAGAAATTAGTGACCATTCAAGGACATGGCTCAAAGACAGTTCTATTCCATTAGTGTATGTATAACTTTTCTTAAAGTTGTGATAAATTTCCGCAAAATGTGGTTTATCCAAGACCAACATCTATTCAGACCATAAAATGGAGGGGAAAAAAACTCTGTAGTTCATTTAAACAGCCTTTTTAAAGTCAGAGAATGTTTAGCTGAAGAGGCATTGCCTTTATTGCTAGCTTATGCTGAATGAATAATTCAGAATGAAAGCAGTTGCAGCATAATGATAAAATTACATAAATCAAAGGGTAGATGCTCAATCCAAATATCTGCAGAAAAAAGTCACATTTCCTACTCTTCTGTTTACTGACAGTTATTTTGTTTGTGCAGATGTTCCAAAACTATCATCACACATTTCTTTGTGATATTTATAACCTACTTGAAATGCTTGGTCAAAAATTTTACTTCTCTATTCAACACATCCTTAAGCCTGAGTTGTTTTCTGTTGTCCAGAAGAAGCTATATATTAATGACAGGCAAAGTTCAAGGGAAATGACCATTTGCTATGAGAATAGAGAGTGAGAAGAAGGGAGGGAATTGATAATTATTGGATGCCTCTTTCATACTAGGTGGCAGGAGACCTTCTATTGCATTTTATTGTCTTCTTTACAACCAACTGCATCTCGAGTTATAATAATTATTATGATTTTGTTAGATAGATTAGTGTAATATTTATGGTCTAGGATCACACAACTACAAAAATGTGATATCACATTAGAAAAGTCTGACCCAAACCTCTTGCTCTTGCCAATACATGAGAAAAACCTGAATATTTTAAGGCATCATTAAAGCACAGTGACTTTAAGCAAAAATATTTTTAAAAGAAATGAAAGTACAAACTTTTTAGGCCCAGAGTTTAAAAATAGAATGTCCTTTACCTGGATGATTTAAACAAAGTTTATTTTGAATGCCATGACTTTTGAGGGTACTTTTCAACAACATGGTTTCTCCCCTTGTTAAGGCAGAGTCACATTTTAATACATGGATTTCTGGACTTACTTGCACAAGAAATCTTAGCCTGAAGCTCTCTGCTTAGAAATGGGCTTCTCCTCTGATTAGGTTCATGCTAAAATCCACCACATGTCAAATCGACTTAAGAATAAAAGTCATATCTGCACAATTGCCTGAATAGCTTATTGATTTAGATTTTTTTAAATAGTGAGTTCAGCAAAATCAGAAGGGCAACAAAACCAATCATTTCAGCCCAAATGGTTCATTCCCCAGCTGTGCACAGTCACAAATAGAAGAGCGGGCTATCTCCATCAACATAAGGCTGCACACTGTCACTCTCTGTGTGCATTACCTATTTCCTTACTGAGGAAGAAATCAATGCTGCTACATTTTGCCCAGCATTGCTTGAAATAGTCATAGAAATTTATTTTAGAGAAGGCCAGTTTTGATGTGTAAATTTTTATAACTGCTTACGTATTATAAATTATTGTAGTGTTTATACATAAAGTAATCATTAGTAATAAAATATTGTTTTATTCACTGCTGGTTTTTAAAATATACCAAATTCCTATACTGTGGTTTTCTTTTCCTGTATCTGTAACAAGGCAAATAATCACAAAGAATCATTAAAATTTCAAGTAAAAGAGTATACTAAGGTTCACCAGAGCCAACATTTACATAGGTACATTAAGTAAAGTATGGATGCTCCATGTAAGAAGGTATGTTTCTACCCATATAGCAAACAGATTCTTTGATTGATTACTACAATCTTTAAATCCTTTTCCTCAGACCTTAACTCTTTAGACCTATATTCATCATTAAAAAGGTCTACACCCTGGTTTATATGCCAAAATATACTTGACTTGCTAAAAGTAAAAAATAAGAACTTATTGGGGTTCAGAAATTATATTTTTGGCCTAATAAACAAAATACTGAAATAGGTCACTTTCATTATTTCAGTACATGGAAATACTATTATTTTATACAGATGACCATAAACAGTAGTGGATAGTTACTCAGAAAATTAGGCATCTGAGTGTAAAAATTAAAAAAGCTAGAAAACAAGGGGATATTTAATTTTCATTTAATATATGACATGACTGTAACTAAAATAAAGCTAAAGTCATAATTACTTTATATTCAAAAAACTTCAAGCAATTATTGCCCAGATAGTTAACATTTAGCAGAACATAGAAGAGGTTTGTTCAAACTCTTGTTGCTCAAAATTGGTGTAGTTATGAATAATAAATAGCCTATTAGTCCATTTCTAAATTATCACCATTAAGAATAATTATTACTTTAATTGATCTATATTTCATATTACAAGGGATGTATTTACATCTGCTACATCAAACTAAAAAAAATAAAGAAGCCATTATATAATCTGTTATACATTCTTGTTATGAAAACTCATAGAAAATGAAAACTTGATGTTCCAAATTTGAGATGCAGTTGCCAAGACAACCAAGAGGCACAATACTGCATACCACTATTCAGATGGTATTTCAATATCAGAAAGAATCTATTACATTATGTATTATTCTTTCTCTGTATTTAAATATAATATTTTAGTCCTTTGTTTTCAAATAGATGTATTTGTGATAATTTTAACACAGGAGGTTGGTTTAAGTATGTAGATAGGTAACAAATGAATCATTATTATCTTTTTATGAAATTTCTGGTTGGTATACATATGTCATACTAAAACATTTTTTATTTGTATAAATATTTAAATACATATAATATTCAGTGATTAATATAGTTCTGTGATATGACATTCACCCTAATGTAAACTTTTCAGTACCCATATACAAGCTTAATCCTTCCTCAAATCTTTAATCACACTTTCAACTATTCTTTGTTTTCTCCACTAGAGTGTCCTCATAAGCACTTCAGCCTATTTCCAAACTGAATATATCAGCTTTCCCTAAACCTGCCTCCTTATATATTCCTTAAATTTTTCTACCAGCAACACTGTCTTTCCAATCATTCAGGATCAAACAGAGTCACATCTGACTTTTTATTCTCCTTATCATCACTGTATAATTCACTGACTAATCCTATCGAGTCTGCCAGGAGAATAATAATTTATTGTTATTGTAATTTCAATATTGGTTCAATATTTATTTTGTAGAGTCAGATGAAAAAGCAAGTTTATATTAATAAAAGTTTACCTATTTTGTGTTTTATATATATATATATATACACACACACTAAAGGAGGACATACAATGACAAGGGAATGGGGAGATGGAGCAGTGGAAGAGGGCAGAGGGCCAGGTGACAGCAACGCTTGAAAAGCATCCGTATTACATGCTTAGGTTTATTTGGTGGTTATGAACAAACCAAGAGAGATTTTTTCAGAAGAGAAATTACTTAAGAAAATTTTGGAGGATGTAATTCTTACAGAAATATGGAGAATTAATTAAAGAGAGAGAATAGTGGCAGAAAAGCAGATAGAAGTCTCCTACTATAATTCAGGAACTAAACAATGAGGATACGAAAAATGGTATTATTAGTGGGATTTTAAAAGATTTGATGAACTCGAAAACTTGTCTTGTTGCTTTAATGTGAAAGAAAACACACTAACTGCTCAAAAAAGGAAAAGGAGAATATTGTAGAAGGATCTTGAAAGATAGCATTTTGATAAGAGAAATGGAGAAGGAGAATCTTTCATACAGAAAGGAAAAATACACAAAAGAACTGAATGAGCAGTGAGGTGCTTGTTTATGGACAATAAGATATTTTTATAAATGAGAAACCTAGAAAATAGGCAAACTGGAAAAGTAAAACATTATTATTTTGTTGTTTGGTCGCTAAGTCATGTCCAACTCTTTGTGACCCCATGGGTTGCAGCATGCCGGGCTTCCCTGTCCTCCACTATCTCCCAGAGATATCTTTCTGGGAGATGCTTAATTTTATTTAAAAGTCAGATCATAAGGAGACTTTTTATAAAATTAATTGTAAAATATCATATGCTTTTCTTTAGGGAGAATTATTTTAATATAACACAATTTGATTAAATGAATAACTGCTAATCTAATTTTACTAGGCAATTTTAATATGTTAATTAAATCTGAAATTTTACTAGCTATATTCATATAAAATAAGAACTGTAAAAAATAAATGTATATTTATGGATAATTTCAGAATAAACATAAATACTCAACATTTTTTAAGATGAAATAAAGAGTAAGGAGGAAAGGAAATGGAGAAATGCTGAATAACAACTGACGACAAAGAATTGATACTTTTGAACTGTGGTGTTTGAGAAGACTCTTAAGAGTCCCTTGGACGGCAAAGAGAACTAACCAGTCAATCCTAAAGGAAATCAATCCTGAATATTCATTGGAAGGACTGATGCTAAAGCTGAAACTCCAATACTTTGGACACCTGATGTGAAGAGCCAACTCATTAGAAAAGACCCTGATGCTGGGAAAGATTGAAGGTAGGAGGAGAAGGGGACAACAGAGGTTGAGATGGTTGGATGGCATCACCGACTCAATGGACATGAGTTTGAGCAAACCCCGGAGACAGTGAAGGACAAGGAAGACTGGCCTGCTTCAGTCCACGGGTTCACTAAGAGTAGGACACGACTGGGCGACTGAACAACAGAGGGTGAAGACAGCGAGAAGCATGGCAATATACACAAACTAGAGAATTAGGCTTAGGAATTGAAGGCACTAGCTAAAGGTACAAGTAGAGGAAGAGCTAGATACTAAAATGAGGATGGGCCAAAATTATGTAATAAGGATTATTTAACAGAATCAGTATGTCTTAGTCATGATACTACAGTGTGATAAGTATTAATTTATTAAAACTACTCCTGACACCACTTTGGATATCAAAACACAATATTTATTATTGTTGAAAAGGCATCCTAAAAGCCTGAGTGATTTTCCTTAGGCATTACATATGCACTCATTACTGAAAAACTATTTTGAATGAAAAACTGTTGTGATAAGTAAATTAAGATTATTCCATGCATAAACACAATACCATAGTAGTGGTAGGTAGTATTAATGATAATAAAAATAGTAATAGCCAATATATAAGGAAAAACCATTATGTTCCAGTAATACCTTACATGTATTATCTTACTTAATCCTCGGGACAATCATAATAAGATTATTATATTCAGTTTACAGAATAAGAAAATTAGGATTAAAATAATTAAGGGAAAGGCCCCATATCACACAGGATTTTAAATTCCTGCCAGTGAATATTTGAAAAATTGTCTAAACTTTCATTAATTGTCAGGATTTCAGCAGATTTATTTACTGTTTCAAGAAAAAATTGTTTTAAAAAATCTAGAGCAATCTTTAGGATAGGAATACCAATGCCATTTCTACATGTTAAAAGATACTTTTTTTTTTTTTTTTTGGTTTGTGGTTGTTGTTTTTACATTTTTTATAAAGCAATTCAATATAATTAAGATTTATACAATTTCCACACAACAGTAAAGTACAAATTCTATTCAAGTTCCCATAGGCTATAAACCAGGAGACACTGGAATATGTCCAGGACATAAAATAAGGTGCAAAATTTCATATAAAGTATTAAAATCATATAGAGTCTGTTCTCTTATCATTGTGGAATTATGTTAGAAATTAATATCAAAATATACTTGAAAATAATTCATATTTTAAGCACAATATGACATATACCAAGAGAGATATTTGACTTACCATTGAAAGCCTCAATAAAGTTTAAAGTCTGAAAAATCACAGAGGGTGATTGCAGAGAAGAGAGCATTTAAATGGCAAGTTAATATCAAAATGAGAAATTAATATCACAGTTACTTTAAAGACTCCATGTATTTGAAAAAAATAAAGATACTTTTTTTAATGTATTAGAATACCCAAGAGTCAAAATTTAATATGCACTGTTTTGGAAAGAGGAAACATGCTTCACCTTGCATTGACAAAGAAATGTAAGTCATTTAGACTGCAATAGGTGGCAATTTACGACTGAAGTGACTTAGCAGCAGCAGCACCACCACATTTCATTGATTCCAAGAAACACAAACTTACCATATTTCATTCATTCTAAGACATATTTCAACATTGCTAAAATCCGGGTGCATTTTATAATTGATAGCATATATTATTTTTATGGTGGTGCTTTTCTCTTCATGAGTGAAAAATCAGTGGCTTACCTTACAATCAATAGAAAAGATTTGTGAAATGCATCATTTATCTATAGATATATTCATCTAAGAAAACACATACAAATTCAAGTTACTATTGTCATCAATCGTAATGCCAGAATATTGGAAACTATAAAACTCTAAAAAAAAAAATGTGATATACCCAAACAATGGAGTACCTTGTAAACTTTACAAAGAGTAAGACAGAACTATGTGAACTTTGGCTTCCGGGTGGTGCTAGTGGTCAAGAAGCTGCCTGCCAATGCAGGAGACCTGAGAGGCAAGTTCCATCTTTGGGTCAGGAAGATCCCCTACATGGCAACCCATTCCACTATTCTTGCCTGGAGAACTCCATAGACAGAGAAGCCTGGCGGACTACAGTCCATAGAGTTGCAAAGAGTAGGACTGAAATGACTTAGCATGTATGCATGTGAACTTCATGGAAATCTTTTTACATTATAATATGTAAAACATGTCATGTCAAAAACGTCAAAAACAATGTTTGTACAAAAATGCTATCATGGTTGTTTCTGGAATGGGAGAGCTTAGGTGATCAGAGTAGGAGAAAAACTGATTTTTCATTGTATTGAATTTTTCAATGATTTTTCATTGTATTGTATTAAGTACTGAATTTTCCTCCAACTGCAAGTTTACCTATCAGGTAATCAAATCCATATTGTAAAATATTTTTAAGCTATTATATCCATTAAATTTAATCTAATTTAAATAATTCCTTCTAATTTTGAGATTGATTACTGTTACACGCTTCTGAAGAAGTACAACTTATTCTTTTTAAAATTAGAGTATAAAATAATTACTTTTCTTCTTCTTTGCATGTTTTCTAAAATTGAGTGAAATTAACTGTACATGATGTATAATATTTATCCCATAAATATTGGGAACATTTGTTATGTATAGAATTGGGTTTTATTTGTTTGCTTAGTCAGTTAAGTATGATTACATTGTTTAATAGGATTTGAAAGAGCAAATATTTTTGTTAAATTATTGCTATTATGACTATCCTTTGGAGATAATGTTTAAGCTTTTTATTTCAACACTGCCCAATGTGTTATCACTTTGTCTTTAAATTATCTGGGATATATTTGATATCTATGGCTTTTATTGACTTTTTCCCAGATCTCTGAGGAATACCTACTTCATTATTTTTTCCCCTAGTTTTAAAATATACTTATACAATATTGTAAAGTAAAATAATAATAATAAATAAATTAAATTAAATATACTTATGATTTTTCACTTGGAAGTAGTCCACTGTAGTCCTAAAAGGATTTTTATACATCTTTTTGGAGTCCATTCTGTGGAATCTTGAAATGGCTTGTTTTCTTTCAGAAAATGAAATGGGCAGAATTGAAGGATCATCAATTACGTCATGGAGAAGGCAATGTCACCCCACTCCAGTACTCTTGCCTGGAAAATCCCATGGACAGAGGA
Source organism: Bos taurus (assembly GCF_002263795.3). NCBI lineage: Eukaryota > Metazoa > Chordata > Mammalia > Artiodactyla > Bovidae > Bos > Bos taurus. The sequence continues at coordinate 20,607,334 of NC_037344.1, read as the reverse complement.
GCCTGGTAGGCTGCAGTCCATGGGGTCGCTAAGTCGGACACGACTGAGCGACTTCCCTTTCACTTTTCACTTTCATGCATTGGAGAAGGAAATGGCAACCCACTTCAGTGTTCTTGCCTGAAGAATCCCAGGGACCAGGGAGCCTGGTGGGCTGCCGTCTATGGGGTCGCACAGAGTCAGACACGACTGAAGCGACTTAGCAGTAGTAGCAGTAGCAGCAGTAGCAGCAGCAGCAATTACTTCAGGGTCAAGAGTATCTCAAGAGTTAATCATGTATAAGATGTTAACTGTAAACAGCCATCAGCAAGCTTCTAGAACCAGAAGCCCAAGGGCAAAGTTTATATATATGGAAAAAAACAGATGCTGTCTCAGCCAGTGTTGCATCCACTTCTATTGTTTGTCTAGCAAGAACAAAAAAGCCTTTGTGGGTACATCCTGGAACTGTTTACTATCCCTTAAGAAGGTAGAATCTTAGCTTACAGACTTATCTAACCTTCTTCATTGACACGTTATAGTGCGTGCTCCAGTGGACCATAAAAATCCTCACAGTTCATGGTAAAACGACACATCTGCTTCTTTAGGAGCTTTGTTTTACCCAGAGTTATATATGACTATTGTGACTTTCCTCATATTGTTCAGTGTTTTTTCCATTTTTATTTTTCCTTTGGAGTCCTTTAGAAAAATAGAACTTGGCGTCCTTATGTTTCTTTAAAATTTTACTATGGGCTTCCACCAAAGAGCAGCAATGATAAAATCATACTGAGGTTACTTACTTGGAAATCTAGAAGTATATATAATATTTAAAAGTTTAAATTAAATCTGAAAAATCTTACAGAAGTGATTTAGCACAAATACAAAGCTATAATCAAATGTTGAAATGAAAAATGCAAAGAAAATGTCATGCACATCTCTGCTGTAGTTAAGTGTTCCATAGAAAATGAACTGCAGGCATTAACATCATCAATGTGTTTATTCTTGTGAAAAGTGAATACCTTAATGTCATCCTGAATAAATAATGTGGTTCGTGCAGAACTGATCTCTGAAGAAAGTACAAGGAATGTAGCTAGAGGGGCTTCACTTAAACTGGTGAATAAACTTGCATGCTTGTGTGGGTGTCATATTTATATGCAGATAAACTGAATACCTGGAATCTTAAAAATAAACCATAAGCTATATACAAACTTCTCATTGCCTTTAGTATACTGGTATACAAATACTTGTTGAGGAAAAATCATCCCTTAGAAACTAACATTTTATAAATATTTTTTCAAGTATATGAGAAAATAGATTCTCAAAGGATTCAGAATTGTATCATAAAAGTTTAAATATAACCTTTCTTTCATGTCCTTCTTATTTATTTTTTATTTGAAGTATGGTCAATCCAAAGTGGTCACAGGACTGGAAGAGGTCAGTTTTCATTCCAATTCAAAGGAAAAGCAATGTCAAAGAACATTCAAACTACCACACAATTGCACTCATCTCACACGCTAGCAAAGTAATGCTCAAAATTCTCCAAGCTAGGTTTCAACAGTACATGAACCAAGAACTTCCAGATGTTTGAGCTGGATTCACAAAAGGCAGAGGAACCAGGGATCAAATTGCCAACATCTGTTGGATCACATAGAAAAAGCAACAGAGTTCCAGAAAAATATCTACTTCTGCTTCATTGACTATGCTAAAGCCTTTGACTGTGGATCACAGTAAACTGTGGAAAATTTTTAAAGAGATGGGAATACCAGACCACCTTACCTGCCTTCTGAGAAATCTGTATGCAGGTCAAGAAGCAACATTTAGAACAGGACATTGAACAATGGACTGGTTCCAGATTGAGTAAGGAGTACTCAATTGAGTAAGGAGTCATGGCTCTATACTGTCACCCTGTTTAAGTAACTTATATGCAGAGTACATCACACAAAATGCCAGGCTGGATGAAGCAGAAGGTGGAATCAAGATTGCTGGGAGAAATAAAAATAACCTCAGATATGCAGAAAGCAAAGAGGAACTCAAGAGCCTCTTGATGAAACTGAAAAAGGAGAGTGAAAAAGTTGGCTCAAAACTCAAAATTCAAAAAACAAAGATCATGGCATCCGGTCCCATCGCTCCATGGCTAACATGGGGAAACAATGAAAACAGTGAGAAACTTTATTTACTCGGGCTCCAAAATCACTGCAGATGGTGACTGCAGCCATGACATTAAAAGATACCTGCTCCTTGAAGAATAGCTATGGACAGACCATTAAAAAGCAGAAACATTACCTTGCTAACAAAGATCTGTCTAGCCAAAGCTATGGTTTTTCCAGTAGTCACGTATGGATGTGCTAGTTGGACCATAAAGTAAGCTGAGTGCCAAAGAATTGATGCTTTTGAACTGTGGTGCTGGAGAAGACTCTTGAGAATCCCTTGGATGGCAAGGAGATCCAACCAGTCAATCCTAAAGGAAATCAATCCTAAATATTCATTGGAAGGACTGATGCTGAAGCTGAAACTCCAATATTCTGGCCACCTGATGCAAAGAACTGATTCCTTGAAAAAGATCCTTATGCTGGAAAAGATTGAAGGCAGGAGAAAGGGATGACAGAGGATGAGATGGTTGAATGGCATCACCGACTCAATGGACATGAGTTTCAGCAGGTTTCGGGAGTTGGTGATGGACAGGGAAGCCAGTCCGTGGAGTCACATAGTGTCGGACACGACTGAGCGACTGAAATAAACTGAGAGTTGAGTCACAGTGTCATGTTACTTTCAAGTATACAGCACAATGATTCATATATATATATATATATATATATATATATATATATATATATAGATGCCAAGTCATTTCCACCATTTCTAACTCTTTGTGACCCTATGGACTATAGCCCCCCAGGCTCATCTGTCCATGGGATTCTCCAGGCAAGAATACTGAAGTGGGTTGCCAAGATTTCCTGACCCAGGGATCAAACCTGCACCTCCTGTGGCTACTGTATCACAGGTGGTTCTTTACCACTGAGCACTGGGGAAGCCTATTTAATGTGTGTGTGTGTGTGTATATATATACACACACATAGACATACATACATCTTTTTGGAGTCTATATTCTGTGAATATATATATATTCCTTTCCATATATTCCATATTCTTTACCTGTAGATTTTATCATAGAATATTGATTAGAGGTCACTGTACTACAGTACCTCCTTGTTGTTTATCTGCTTTATATATAGTAGTGTGTATATGTTAATCCCAACCTTGTAATTTATCCTTCCTCTATCTTTCCCCTTTGATTTCTCTTCTATATTTCTGAGTCTCTGTTTTATAAGTAAATTAATTTGTGTCTCTCTTTTATTTTAGATTCCACATACATCTTTTTGATTTATATATAAATTCTTCCATTTCCCAGCACTGGTATAGGACAAATTGTATGGTACTGACTAGTCCCCTTTCTAAAATTCCTAATGCAACTTCAGTAGAATGCCTCAGAAGAAGGGACAAAATCAGTCCTCTAGTATCTCTGAATGCAATTCAAAATAGTCACTATCAGTTGGTGATGAAAGTTGAATAGCCAAGGAGTTTTCTCTACTTTTGATACTAAACATAAAGACTTATGGATTTACAGGCACCCAAATTATAAACAATCTGTAAATTACAAGACATGTCAGGTAAGCCCAAGGCCTATTTCTGGTCATATTTGAAATTAGTTACTCAAACTCCATTATCTACATCTGAACTTGATGCTTAAAAGATGTTAGTAATATGAAATTTCTCCTTCCCTTGTTCTTACATATTGATTTATATCTGCTAATTTATATTATTAGCTGAAGTGTCTTTTGGAGATAGAGTGGACTTGGACTCAACCCACACTGGAACTATACCATATAAGCATTTTTGAGGTGAACTTGAACTGACACAGTTAAACATACTACAAATAAACATACTCTGTTAGGATGACTGAAATTCTTCCAAGATTAGAGGGTTTAAAAAGAACCAATAATATATCCAGTACCATAACTAATTGTCATCCAGTTACTAGGTCACATATTTTGGTAGTGGTGCTAGAAGAGCGTTGGTGTAAATATCTGTATCTTTCTTTTTGTGTCAGTGATTCTGTGAATTCAAAGGAATGCATCATTTACAGCTGTAATTTTTTGGTTCTTAGGCAACTCTGAGGAATGCTTCCTGACTGCGTGTGACACACACCTATACAGCTTTCACCCTCTCTTATTAAAGCTAGCAATGATTACATTAGCTGAAACACCTAGAATGTTCATGGTTTTCTGACTTGGTAAGACAATAATTTGCCTGCCAATGCAGGAGATGCAGGACATGTGGGTTCAATCCTTGGGTCAGGAAGAACACCTGGAGTAGGAAATGGTGCCTCACTTAAATACTATTGCTTAGAAATTTCCATGGGCATAGGAATCTGGAGGGCCATAGTCCATGGGGCTGCAAAGAGTCAGACACAACTGAGCGACCGAACACACACAAGAAGATTGCCAGTGGGGAGGACCAATGGCTTCCAGTACCACCACATGACAGCTTGGGGCAGTTAGTACTCAGTGAGATCCACAGTGTCTTGGGCTCATTGTCCTTTCAAGCCCTTGTGAAGGACTTTACTCTTCCACAGTAATCAAAACTGGCAAACAACAGCTTCGTTTCCTTTGGAGCAACTGAGGAGATTTCTAGAAAGTTAAAGCCAGAAGTTCCTGGTTAAGGATGGAATCCCTAGAGTCAATCAGGTGGAAGATCAGTGCAGAGAGAGTTGTATTATTTCTGCAGATGTAGCTTCTTCTAAATCCATGGACACGTGAAACTTGAGATTCAGAAGCTATAAATAAATACAAATAATGATTAAAATATTCAAGGAGGAATTTTTTCACTCTATTTCTAGTGAAACAGTTCTGCTTCTTAATTCTGAAGCACCAGTGAACATGACTTACAATTAGGTTTTCCTTCTTTCTCCTATCTGTGAGTACTTTTGCTGTTTGATCTTAAGAGTTTGAATTTTGAATATTATTTGAATGAAGACCAGTTTTTGTTCCAACTTAAACCTCACACATTCTTTACCCTTTTTTTAAAAAATTTTATTTTATTTAACTTTACAATATTGTATTTGTTTTGCCATATATCAAAATGAACCTGCCACAGGTATACATGTGTTCCCCATCCTGAACCCTCCTCCCTCCTCCCTCCCCATACCATCCCTCTGGGTTGTCCCAGTGCACCAGCCCCAAGCATCCAGTATCAGTATCGTGCATCGAACCTGGACTGGCGACTCGTTTCATATATGATATTATACATATTTCAATGCCATTCTCCCAAATCATCCCACCCTCTCCCTCTCCCACAGAGTCCAAAAGACTGTTCTATACATCAGTGTCTCTTTTGCTGTCTCGTATACAGGGTTATTGTTACCATCTTTCTAAATTTCATATATGTGCGTTAGTATACTGTATTGGTGGTTTTCTTTCTGGCTTACTGATTGAAGACACTAATTCCCCTGCTAACACATCCCATACTGATTATCAGAATGTTTAACTATTAAGGGAAGGTTGGTTATTTGCCTTTAAAACGCCACTGAAATAGGCCCACATTAGACATACATGCTATCAGTTCAGTTCACTTTAGTCACTCAGTCGTGTCTGACTCTTTGCGACCCCATGAATCGCAGCACGCCAGGCCTCCCTGTCCATCACCAACTCCTGGAGTTCACTCAAACTCATGTCCATTGAGTCGGTGATGCCATCCAGCCATCTCATCCTCTGTCATCCCCTTTTCCTCCTGCCCCCAATCCCTCCCAGCATCAGTCTTTTCCAATGAGTCAATTCTTCGCATGAGGTGGCCAAAGTACTGGAGTTTCAGCTTCAGCAACATTCCTTCCAAAGAACACCCAGGACTATTCTCCTTTAGAATGGACTGGTTGGATCTCCTTGCAGTCCAAGGGACTCTCAAGAGTCTTCTCCAACACCACAGTTCAAAAGCATCAATTCTTCAGTGCTCAGCTTTCTTCACAGTCCAACTCTCACATCCATACATAACTACTGGAAATACATGCTACAGATCTAGCTAAAGATCTAATTTTAAAATGCCAATAAAACACAGGATTAGAGATGGATAGGGCATAGAGAATCAGACATGAAGAGATCTATATGATCAAGAGAAGCTGGAGCAAGACAAAGTATAGGACAAAATGCCCCAAGTGAGACAACTGGGAGAAAGAAGTAGAATCCCATAAAGTACTAACATTCTAGTGTTGAAGATGAAACTGAAGGGAACTAGTAAGCAAATCCATGAAGATAATTGGTTTCAGAGATAATATCAGAAAGGATGATCATATATGGGTATACAGATGAACAAAAGGAATAAGAGGTGAATAAATAAATTTGAAGGAGGAAATTACTGTGAATTAGAAATTAGAATTAAAATTTATCACATATTCATATATAAATCTATATACAAACATTTGTAAATAACTAGCATTTTATAATGACCATTATGAATATTAACTCTACTATCTGGATATAAGTAATATTTTAAACAGAAGACAGGAGATATTAGGAATTACTTTTACATATAAAGTATAGGATTCTTCCCTTTATAAGACATTCATTTAATTATAGGCTCAAAATGTATGAATTTAAAACAATGATTCCTTTTCCTATAGTACCAAAAAACCTGCCAGAAGTAGCAATGTAAAGTTTATATTTGTGAATACTGCCAAAACACGTTTTTTAGCACCCAGTAATGTATTCTAAAGTTTTTCCAATTTCTGAGGTGAATATGATCTTGTGAGTATTTATAATAGCATCTCTTTAATTCCTAGTGAGCTTGAAAAATTTCTCAAATGCATATTGGTCATATGTATTTCATCTTGTAACTATCTGCTACATATTTTTTCTTTTTAGATTTTCATATTTAAAGGCTTTCAGATAAATAATCATTAACAGTATCTACTGTTTATGAAAATTTCTCATGAACGAAATGTCTTGAAAGGTCATCAAGACAACATGGCTTGGAAGGAAATAAAAAAATGATACTTAAAACTGTTCTACATAAGAAATGAACAGTTAATGGGGGAAGCTAGAACAAGAAAAGACAAAGAGGGAGTGGAAAGAGAGAGGGAAGAAAAACAAGATTAGGAAGCTCCATGTGGAACCAAAGGTGGCAAGCAACAAGTTTCTAGTGTCAGGATGACCTAAGACTCTTAGTAAAGGTTTCTCATATCCGAGGATTCTCATATCCAAGATTTCTCATATCCACAGTTTCTGTTGCTATAATGAATATCACTTCAATGAATCGAAAGCCAATAACAATATAAGCCCCAAGAAATTCACATAATATTAGAGACAGCACTGGCCTTACTATTAGAAGCAGGTTATAATTTTAATCTCTAGCTAATCATATTTTTATCATAAAGAGTAACCCCAGTTAAATTCTGAGTTAGCATAGTAATTATGGTCCTGGAATCTCACTACTTTGTATATATCCTGGATTCCACAATAACTAGCCTTATGAACTTAATCTTTGTAAAACTTATCTCACCTGTCAAATGCAGATAATTTTAGTATCTACATTATAGAATTCTTATGAGGATTTAATGAAGTAATTTAATGAAGTAATATTGACAAAATCCCCAATTCAGTGTCTGAAACAAAGTAGGCACTCATTAAATGTCAACCATTATATTTCTGCAAACATTTTTATATTATATAATTGGGAAAAAATAATTTTTTATAGAAGAGAATTTTGTATCCTCCGTTTTTCATTAAATATTCCACTGCATTATGGAAAGCACACTGACTGACTGCCCACCCTGGCCAGGAACTATGCATAGTAATCATTCGTGTGAGTTATTTTATGACAGGAGGTCCTCGTAAGGAAAACAGAACTAATAAGCCACCACCAGGTAAAAGAGTTTGAGAAAGGTCAAAAGGAAACACCACATGTCTGACTACTTCCCAGAATCCTTATTGCTGGCATCCATCTTGGCTGAGCAATGCCAAGTGGGCCACTAGGAAGGACTCTCAGTCAAAATGACTGGCCAAAGACAACCTGGAAACTAATCCAATCACCATAAAACCCTAGACTGCAAGCCACATGGCAGAGCAGTTCTCCTGGCTTCCTCTTCCTGCTGCTCTCTGAACAGGCACCCTTTCCAATAAAGTCTCTTGCTTTCTCAGCACGTCTCTCTCCTCGGACGATTCCTTTACCTGTGTTAGACAAGAGTCCACTCCTGGGCTCTAGAAGGGGTTCCTCTTCCTACAACTATATGTCTTTGTTATGTGCTTGAATATTTTTCAAAAGTAAAATATTGATATTATATGGATGAGAAGTGAAGTGAAAGCCGCTCAATCAAGTCCAATTCTTTGTGACCCCATTGAATATATAGTCCAGGGGATTCTCCAGGCCAGAACACTGAAGTAGGTAGCCTTTCCCTTCTCCAGGGGATCTTCCCAACCCAGGGACTGAACCCAGGTCTCCCACACTGCTGGTGGATTCTTTACCAGCTAAGCCACAAGAGAAGCACAAGAATACTGGAGTGAGTAGCATATCCCTTCTCCAGCAGATTTTCCTGACCCAGATATCCAACCAGGCTCTCATGCATTGCAGGCAGATTCTTAAGCAACTGGGCTATGATGGATATAATATATATTAATGTTAAAAACAATTTACTTCTCCAGGATTTAGTATATGTGTGTGTGTGGGGGGGGTGTATAGATATATATACCTATATAGATATAGATACAGACATAAATATTTGCTTACCAGTCAGTTCAGTTCAGGTAATCAATAGTGTCTGACTCTTTGCCACCCCATGGACTGCAGAACTCCAGGCCTCCCTGTCCATCACCAACTCCCGGAGTTTACTCAAACTCATGTCTATTGAGTCAGTGATACCATCCAACCATCTCATCTTCTGTCATCCCCTTCTCCTCCTGCCTTCAATCTTTCCCAGCATCAGGATCTTTTCAAATGAGTCAGCTCTATGCATCAGGTAGCCAAAGTATTGGAGTTTCAGCTTCAGCATCACCTTCCAGTTAGTATCTAGGACTGATTTCCTGATCTCCTTGCAGTCCAAGGGACTCCAAGCGTTTTCTTCAACACCATAGTTTAAAAGCATCAGTTCTTTGGTGCTCAGCTTTCTTTACAGTACAACTCTCACATCCATATGTGACTACTGAAAAAACCATAGCTTTCACTAGACAGATATTTGTCAGCAAGGTAATGTCTCTGCTTTTTAAAATACTGTCTAGGTTGGTCATAGCTTTTCTTCCAAGGAGCAGGTGTCTTTTGATTTCATGGCTGTAGTCACCATATGCAGTGATATTGGAGACCAAAAAAAAAAAAAAATAGTCAGCCACTGTTTCCATTGTTTCCCCATCTATTTGCCATGAAGTTATGAGACAGGAAGCCATGATATTCATTTTTTAAATGTTGAGTTTTAAGGCAGCTTTTTCACTCTCCTCTTTCACTTTTATCAAGAGGCTCTTGAGTTCCTCTTCACTTTCTGCCTTAAGGGTGGTGTCATCTGCGTATCTGAGGTTTTTGATATTTCTCCTGGCAATCTTGATTCCAGGTGGTGCTTCATCCAGCCAAGCACTTCACATGATGTACTCTGCACTTAAGTTAAATATGCTTGGTGACAATATACAGCCTTGATGTACTCCTTACCCAATTTGGAACCAGTCCCTTGTTCCATGTCTGGTTCTAATTGTTGCTTCTTGATCTGCATACAGATTTTTCAGGAGACAGGTAAAGTGGTCTGGTATTCCCATCTCTTTAAAAATTTTCCATAGTTTGTTGTATTCCACACAGTAAAAGTCTTTGGTGTAGTCAATAAAGCAGAAGTAGATATTTTTCTGGAACTCTCTTGCTTTTTCTATGATCCAATAGATGTTGGTAATTTAATCTCTGGTTTCTCTTCTTTTTCTAAATCCAGCTTGAACATCTGGAAGTTCTTGGTTCATGTACTGTTGACGCCTGGCTTGGAGAATTTTGAGCATTACTTTGCTAGTGTGTGAGATGAGTACAATTGTGTGGCTGTTTGAACATTCTTTGGCATTGCCTTTCTTTGGGATTGGAATGAAAACTGACCTCTTCCAGTTAGGCCATTGCTGAGTTTTCCAAATTTGCTGACATATTGACTGCAGCACTTTAACAGCATCATCTTTTAGGATTTGAAATAGCTCAACTGGAATTCTATCACCTCCACTAGCTTTGTTCGTAGTGATGCTTCCTAAGGTCCACTTGACTTCATATTCCAGGATGTCTGGCTCTAGGTGAGTGATCACACCATCATAGTTATCTGGGTCATGAGGATCTTTTTTGTACAGTTCTTCTGTGTATTCTTGCCACCTCTTCTTAATATCTTCTGCTTCTGTTAGGTCCATACCATTTCTGTCCTTTATTGAGCCCATCTTTGCATGAAATGTTCCCTTGGTATCTCTTATTTTCTTGAAGAGATCTCTAGTCTTTCCCTTTCCCTTTCTATTCTTTACCTCTGTCTCCTTGTATTGTTCAGTGAGGAAGGCTTTCTTATCTCTCCTTGCTATTCTTTGGAACTCTGCATTCAGATGGGTATATCTTTCATGTTCTCCTTTGCTTTTAGCTTCTCTTCTTTTCTCAACTATTTGTAAGGCCTCCTCAGACAGCCATTTTGCCATTTTGCATTTCTTTTTCTTGGGGATGGTCTTGATCACTGCCTCCTGCACAATGTCATGAACCTCTGTCCAGAGTTCTTCAGGCACTCTGTCTACCAGATCTAATCCTTTGAATCTATTTGTCACTACCACTGTATAATTGTAAGGGATTTGATTTAGGTCATACCTGAATGGTAGAGTGGTTTTCCCTACTTTCTTCAGTGTAAGTCTGAAGTTTGCAATAAAGAGTTTATGATCTGAGCCACAGTCAGCTCCTGGTCTTATTTTTGCTGACTGTATAGAGTTTCTCCATCTTCGGCTGCAAAGAATATAATCAATCTGATTTTGATATTTACCATCTGGTGATGTCCATGTATAGAGTTGTCTCTTGTATTGTTGGAAGAGTGTGTTTGCTATGACCAGTGCGTTCTCTTGGCAAAACTTCTGTTAGCCTTTTCCCTGCTTCATTTTGTACTCCAAGGCCAAACTTGCCTGTTACTCCAGGTATCTCTTGACTTCCTGCTTTTGCATTCCCATCCCCTATCATGAAAAGGACATCTTTTTTTGGCATTAGTTTTAGAAGATCTTTAGGTCTTCATAGAACCATTCAACTTCAGCTTCTCCAGCATTAGTGGTTGGGGCAAAGACTTGAATTATTGTTATACTGAATGGTTTGCCTTGGAAATGAACAGAGATCATTCTGTCATTGTTGAGATTGCACCCAAGTACTGCATTTTGGACTCTTGTTGACTATGAGGGGTATTCTATTTCTTCTAAGGCATTCTTGCCAACAGTAATGGATATAATAATCATCTGAATTAAATGTGCCCATTACAGTCCTAAAGTTTTAGTTCACTGTTTCCTAAAATGTTGATGTTTGCCCTTGCAATCTCTTGTTTGACCACCACTTCCAATTTAGCTTGATTCATGGACCTAACATCCCAGGGTCCTATGTAATATTGTTCTTTACAGCATCAGACTTTACATCTATCACCAGTCACATCCACAACTAGGTGTTGTTTTTGCTTTGGCTCTGTCTCTTTGTTCTTTCTGGAATTACTTCTCCACTCTTCTCCAGTAGTATTTTGGGCACCTGCCAACCTGGGGTGTTCATCGTTCAGTGTCATATCTTTTGCCTTTTCATATTGTTCATGGCTTATAAATTAAATTATTATTTTAATATGTATATGTTGGACAATGAATAATATTTTTATTAATTTTTACTGGATTTTTTTGAATTGTCTATTCATATTCTGTTTTTGTTAACTTTTTAAATTGGGCTCTTGGTATTTAATCAATATCTTTAATGTTACTGAAATCAGAAAATATGTATTCTGCTCTAAATAAATAACTAACAATGTACTTATCATATTCAATCTGTTGACAACGTGAAGATTACCTGATTTGCTCTTTCTTTATCCATTTGTTTATTTATAGTTCAGAGATTATTTTATAGACATAATTAAGGCATATTTTAAGAATGTTAGCATTAAAGTTACAGATCTAAAATCAAGTTAGGGCTAAATGTAAAATACATAACATTATAACATAACAGTGGATCTAAGCTCTGACACCCAAGTTGGGGGGAAAATGTTCTGATCAAGTAGAAAACTAGCAAACTGTATAAAGTAAAAAGAAAACAATTCCTATAGATGAAAACAAATAGTGAAAACATAAAAATTTTTAAATATATGCTCTATTTTTAAAAATAATATATATATATATATATATATATATATATATATATTATGCTTATTGTTTGTCTACTGCAATAGAATGCAAGTTCTATGAGAGCAGGGAATCTCAATGTGTTCAGTAACATATCCCAAGATTCTACAAGAATGTTTGACACAACATTGTTGCACAAAATACATTTTGCGTGTAAACTTTAATCCCCCCCAAAATAGAACAATAAATATATATATATGCACCATCTAACCACAACTGAGCTAAAGCATCTAGTATACACAGATGCTATTGAATCTTCCCTCCTTCTCCTACAGAAGAAAGGACTATCTTGCATGTTTTATTCTTGTGCAGTTATTTAAAACTTACTACACATTATTTTATTCCTAAGCAATAAATATTATATATTATTTCCCATATCTAAAACCTTTGTGATACTTGTGTTTTGTGTTTAACATTTGCTTAAGTTTATCCTTATTGATAGGTCATTTACTGTTGCTGCTCTACAGTGATCCATTATATGAATATGTAAACATTATGGACTAAATTGTGTCCCTGCAAATTCAAACCCTAACCCCTAATGTGACTGTATTTGGAGACAAGACTTTCAAGAAGTAATTAGTTATCTGTGATAACTTTATCTAGTGATAAAGAATTCTTTTATCTAGTGATAAAGAATCTGCCTGTAATGTAGGAGACTTGGGTTACTTCCATGGGTCTGGAAGATCTCCTGGAGTAGGAAATGGCAACCCAATTCAATATTTTTGCCTGGAAAATTCCATGGACAGAGGAGCCTGGTGGGCTACAGGCCATGGGGTCATTATGAGCCGGCTTCAACTGAGCATACATACACACACATGAGGTCATAAAAGTGGGATACTAATCCAATAGGGGCAATATCCTTATAAGAGGAGAGACAGACATCAAAGATACACAAACACAGTGAAAAGGACATATGAGGACACAAGAAAAACATAGCCAACTGTAAAGTCATGGAGAGGCCTCAGGAGAAACCAAACTACCTACTGACTCCTTGATCTTGGACTCTCAGACTCTAGAATTGTAAGAAATAAATATTTGTTGTTTAAAACATCCAGTCAGTAGCAATTTTTTTATGGCAGCATTACATAACTAATACAGTCACACTTTTTCTATTCTCATGTTACAGATATTGGTATTGAATTGTTTCTAGGTTTCATCACTAAAAACAACAGTGTAATTATCTTTATTTTACTTGTTATCTTGTATATATATGCAAAAATTTATCTGGGCTGGATACCAACAAGCAAAATTGTACCTTAGAATCTGGTCATCTTTGGTGTTATCCTCTATTATTGTGTTTTCAAATGTAATTGTGCCAGACTACACTTTAATCATGAGCATATGCCTCCCCTGTTGCAGCACTTCTGAAACATTTGCTATTGTCAGGATTTAATGTTTCACATTTTAATGAATGGGAAATAGTATCCCATTTTGCTTTTAATTTGTATTTTCCTAATTACTAGTAAGATTGAATAATTTCTCATAGGTTAACGTCCATTTAAGATCCCACTTATGTAAATATCTTAAACTTTTGTCCATTTTCTTATTGTGTTATCTTCCCTTATTGATTGGTCAAGGTATTCTATAATCTGAGTACTAATCATTGATAAATAATATAATATAAAGGTTTTTTTCTGTGATTTCTCTTTTAAATTTTATGAGGGCCTTCACAAAATAGCTACTTTAAAGTTTGCCATAGTTATTTGTCAACAAATACCTTCGTTGTTGATACTTTTAAAACTTTAAGAAATATTTTATTAAACCCAGTAATAAAAATACTCATTGATAACATTCGTTAAACTGTGATTTTAATTTAATACTTTCATTACCCAGAGATTGTTTAGTTATTGATGAAGTGGGGACTCAATTTTATTATTTAACATTCTAATCTAATACATAGCAACATTTATAGTTTATATTTTCCCACAATTGTACACTTAATTTTGTTTGAAAATTATAATTCTTATGTTGCTGATATGTAATTGTAATTTATTTTTGAATATTTATTTTGTAAAAACCACTTTGTTGTTGTTGTTCAGTCATTAACTCAAGTCTATCTAACCATCTCATATCTGCCTCCCCCTTCTCCTTTTATCTTCAATCTTTCCTAGCATCAAGGTCTTTTCCAATGAGTCAGCTCTTCATATCAGTTGGCCAAAGTATGAGAGCTTCAGCAACAGTAGTTCCAATCAGGGCTGATTTCCTGTAGGACTGACTGGTTTGATCTCCTTGCAGTCTAACAGACTCTCAAGAGTCTTTTAAAGCACCACAATTCAAAAGTCTTCTAAAGCATCAATTCTTCAGCACTCAGCCTTCTTCATGGTCCAACTCTCACATCTGTACATGCCTATTGGAAAAACCATAGTGTTGACTATATGGACCTTTGTTGGTAAAGTGATGTCTCTGCTTTTTAATATGCTGTCTAGGTTTGCCAGAGCTTTCTTTCCAAGGAGCAAGTGTCATTTAATTTCATGGCTGCAGTTACCATCTGCAGTGATTCTGGAGTGTCATTGCTTTGACTTTTTCTCCTACTATTTGCCATGAAGTGATGGGACCAGATGCCATGATCTTAGTTGTTTTAATGGTGAATTTCAAGCGAGTTTTTTCACTTCCTCTTTCACCCTCGTCAAGAAGTTCTTTAGTTCCTCTTCACTTTCTGCCCTTAGAGTATTAGCTGCATATCTGAGACTGTTGATATTTCTCCCCAAAATCTTGATTCCAGCTTGTGATTCATCCAGCCCAGCATTTTGCATAATATACTTTGCATGTAAGTAAAATAAGCAGGGTAACAATATACAGTCTTCATGTACTCTTTTCCCAATTTTGAGCGAGTCAGTGGTTTCATGTCTGGATCTAACTGTTGCTTCTTGATCTGCATACAGGTTTCTCAGGAGACATGTAAGGCAGTCTGGTACTCCCAACTCTTTAAGAATTTTCATAGTTTGTTATGATCCACAACAGTCAAAGGGTTTCGCATAGTCAATGAAGCAGAAGTAGATGTTTTTCTGAAACTCCCTTGCTTTCTCCATGATCCAACAAGTGTTGACAATTTGATCCCTGTTTCCTCTGCCTCTTCAAAACCCACCTCATAAATCTGCATGTTCTTGGTTCAAGCACTGCTGTAGTCTAGCTTGAAGAATTTTGACCGTATGAAATGACTGTATGCAATTGTATGTTAATTTGAATATTCTTTGGAATTGGAATGAAAAGTGACCTTTTCCAGTCCTGGTGGCCACAACAGAGTTTTCCAAATTTGCTGACATACTAGTGAAGCACATTAACAGCATCATCTTTTAGTATTTAAATAACTCAGCTCAAATTTCATCACCTCCACTAGCTTTGTTCCTAGTAATGTTTCCTAAGGTTCACTTGATTTCACACTCCAGGATGTCCAGCTCTAGGTAGGTAACCACACCACACCAACCACTCTGCTTTCGTGCATTTATTTTTCTTTGGGATGATTTTGGTCACTGCCTACTGTACAATGTTACAAACCTCCATCCACAGTTCTTCAGGCACTCTGTCTACCATATCTAATTCCTTGTCTATTTGTCACCTCCACTGTAAAATTATAAGTGATTTGATCTGGGTCGTACCTGAACGGCCCAGTGGTTGGCCCTACTTTCTTCAGTTTAAGACTGAATTTTGCAATGACGAGCTCATGATCTGAGCCACTGTCAGCTCCAGGTCTTGTTTTAACTGACTGTATAGAGCTTTTCCATCTCTGGCTGGCTGCAAAGAATATAATCAATCAGATTTCAGCATTGACCACCTGATGATGTCCATGTGTAGAGTCATCTCTTGGGTTGTTGGAAAAGGGTGTTTGCTATGACCAGTATGTTCTCTTGACAAAACTTTGGTAGCCTTTGCCCTTCATCATTTTGTACTCCTAGGCCAATCTTGCCTGTTAATCCAAGTTTCTCCTGACTTTCCACTTTTGCATTCCACTCCCCTATGATGAAAACGACATTTATTTGCAGTGTTCTAGAAGGTCTTGTAGGTCTTCATAAAGCTGTTCAGCTTCTTCAGCATCAGTGGTTAGGGCATAGACTTAGAATACTGTGATAATGAATGGTTTCTCTTGGAAACAAACACAGATCATTCTGTCATTTTTGAGATTGCATCCAAGTACTGTATTTCAGACTCTTTGGTGATGGATTACATAAATTGTTATTTGAATGGTAAAAAATCTCATTTGGTCATGATGTATAATTATTTGTACACATTGTTGAATTTGATCCACTAATATTTTGTTGAGGACTTTTACATTTATTTTATGAGAGATACTGATCCACAGTTTTCTTTCTGTTTTTGTCTGGTTTTCTTTTTAACAGGATTGTTGAATTAGCCTAAGGAGCTACATCTGCATTAGTTAGTGGTTATTTCTAAACCTTTTGAAATTATTTCATAATATCTTTTTTCTCTGAAAAACAAAAGAATGCAATGAAAATTATAATAGATAAAGTAAGAAATCTAGACCCTCTAAAAATATTCAGAAATGTCTTCGAGATATTATAAATATCATCTACAAATTATTTATAAGCCAGACTTAATATTTTGCTTCCTTGGAATACGGGTGACAGTAATTTTTCCTCCAGTCTTTCTTGGACTGCATATTTTGTTGATAGTTTTAAAAATTATTTTACTAATTTTTTCCAATTGTGTTGAGGTATGATTGGTAAGTAGAAATTTTATTTGTGAAACATATCACTTTTTATGATACAAAAATGTGATCAATAAAACAAACATCCATGAGTTTAAGGTCCAGCTTTATTAAATCTTAATACTTTTGTCTTATTTACCTGATATATTTTTTAGCAAAAAATCAATTAAATTTATTGAATGCCTACTAATTTTTTTAGAAGTTGTATTTGGCTTTAGTTTTCAGTCTGTCTGCCCTCTAACGGAGAAGGTTAAGAGGCTTATGGAAGCTTCCTGATGGGAGAGACTGACTGAGAGAGAAACTGGGTCTTAGTGGAGGTGATGGAATTGTAGTTGAGCTATTCCAAATCCTAAAAGATGATGCTATGGAAGTGTTGTTCTCAATATGCCAGCAAAATTGGAAAACTCAGCAGTGGCCACAGCACTGGAAAAGGTTAGTTTTCATTCCAATCCCAAAAAAAGGCAATGCCAAAGAATCCTTAAACAACTGCACAACTGCACTCATCTCACACGCTAGCAAAGTAATGCTCAAAATTCTCCAAGCCAGGAGGCTTTAGCAATATGTGAACCGTGAACTTCAGATGTTCAAGTTGCTTTTAGAAAAGGCAGAGGAACCAGAGATCAAATTGCCAACATCGGTTAGATCATCGAAAAAGCAAGAGAGTGCCAAAAAAACATCTATTTCTGCTTTACTTACTATGCCAAAGCCTTTGACTGTGTGGAATACAACAAACTGTGGAAAATTATTAAAAGACATGAGAATACCAGACAACTTTACCTGTCTCCTGAGAAATCTGTATGCAGGTCAGGAAACAACAGTTAGAACTGGAAATGGAACAACATACTAGTTCCAAATTGGGAAAGAAATACATCAAGGCTGTTTACTGTCACCCTACTTATTTACCTTATATGCATAGTATATCATGAGAAACACTGGGCTGGATGAAGCACAAGCTGAAATCAAGATTGTCAGGAGAAATATCAAAAACCTCAGATATGCAGATGAAAACACCCTTATGGCAGAAAGTGAAGAAGAACTAAAGAGCCTCTTGATGAAAGTGAAAAAGGAGAATGAGAAAGTTGGCTTAAAACTCAACATTCAGAAAACTAAGATCATGGCATCCGGTCCCATCACTTCATGGCAAATAGATGAAGAAACAGTGGAAACAGTGAGAGACTTTGTATTTTTGGGCTCCAAAATCACTGCAGATGGTGACTGCAGCCATGAAAACAAAAGACACTTGCTCCTTGGAAGAAATGTTATGAGTAACCTTAACAGCATATTGAAAAGCAGAGACATTACTTTGTCAACAAAGGTCTGTCTAGTCAAAGCTATGGTTTTTCCAGTAGTCATGTATGGATGTGAGAGTTGGACTATAAAGGAAGCTGAATGTCAAAGAATTGATGCTTTTGAACTGTGGTGTTGGAGAAGACTCTTGAGAGTCCCTTGGACTGCAAGGAGATCCAACCATTCCATCCTAAAGGAAATCAGTCCTGAGTGCTCATTGGAAGGACTGATGCTGAAGCTGAATCTCTGATACTTCAGCCACCTGATGAGAAGAACTGACTCATTTGAAAAGACCCTGATGTTAGGAAAGATTGAAGGAGAAGGAGAAGGGGACGACAGAGGATGAGATGGTTGGATGGCATCGCTGACTCAATGGATATGAGTTTGAGTAAACTCCGGGAGTTGGTGATGGTCAGGGAGGCCTGGAGTGCTGCAGTCTATGGGGTTGCAAAGAGTCAGACATGACTGAGTGACTGAAATGAACTGAATCAGCTTTAGTTAGGATGAAATATTTCAATATGCCTATAAATGCACAACAGAAAAATATAAAGCTCAAGATTTATCACTAAATTATTTCATGTAACCACCAGCCGGTTTAAGAAACAGTATTTGCTGACACCAAGCTCCCTCATTGTTCTCTTTCATTACTAGCTATCTCCTTTGTTCCCTCAAAAGTAACCCCAATTTTGACAATGAACTCAAGTCTTTGTGACTAAAACTAACTGATGCTGGGCTTCAGTCTTTCAGAAAGTCATTCTACATCTAGCTAATTCTTGATTTTGTATTTTAACATTTCAGGGTCACAGCCCAAAGATGGTGGATTTATCTGGGCTATTTTCTTCCTCAGGGAAATTCCTGGACTCATGCCTAGTACACAAGACTGTCAGATAGTTCCTAGAATCCTAGACTCTCAGTCACCCCTTACAGAATTAACAAATACCCGCAAGGCTAAGAAAGTCCCAAATGCCAGATTCCCATTGACTGAACTGCAGCTTCTCCAATTCTTGGTTCATTAATTTTTCAGTCTTGCTAACTTGCCAGTTCCTTCAGACAGATAATTTTTTTATGTTTCACTCAGCTCTCATAGTTGTCTTCAGCAGAACTGTTGATTAGGTTTACTTAATTCTGGAAGCTTAAATCTCCTCAGTATTTGTAATGGATTTATTATAAATATAACTAATATTTCCTGTTTTCTATTTCTTTGATCTCATCTCCTCATTTCTTTTCTCTGTCAAGAAAGAACCACTGTCCTGAACTGTAGTTTTTCATTCGTCACATTTCATAATTTTACTCCATACATAACATATATATATTACACAGTATTTTTTGTACATTTTTATATTTTTGATTGTATCACAAAACTGAAAGTTCCATTCCAATTCTCTTACTTCAAAATATATTTGTGAAATTTGTCTTTGTTGACACATGTATTTCATTTCAAATATTTTAACTGCTAACTAGTATTATTTGTAAAAGTATATTGCAAATAAATTAATTCTTTGGGGAGGGGTCACATTTCCCCAACCAGGGGTCAAACCTGTACCCCATGCAGTGGAAGATCGGAGTCCTAACCACTGAACCACCAGGGAAGTCCCAACTCTCTCCTTTTGATAGACATTTAAGTCATTTCAAATACTTTGCTCTTATACTCAATGTTCTAATAAATGGTCTTATACATATAAAAACATTTTTCTGGGAATTAACTATGACTAGAAATGAGGAGTTTTATAATAAGAACATGTTCAACTTTACTGAAGTTTTTCTATTACTTTGCAAAATGCTTTATCTTTATTTACTCTCATCAGCCTAATATCTAAATTTTCTTTGCTCCATATCCTTGATAACACTTGGTACTTTCAGAATGTTAGGACTTTATTTCTAGCCTGACAATTAAATGTTTGATATCTACTTTGAATTTTCAATTTTGTACATCATTCATTTTCTTCATAAATGTATTTGCTCCCATAGTTTCTTTTTTCTCTGAATTCTGTTTTAATATGTTTGCCAATTCTACTAATGTTCTTGTTTTTTTTACTTTCTTACTGGTTTCTAAGATGTGTATATACTTCAAATTTAAATTATTTTTGCTTTATGTCTGTATAATACATACAGTCTTTAAGCAGTCATTTAAATTTGTATTTGATGGTGTCCTATTTTAATACAGCCATATCTATCTTTATTTTTATTCATGGTATGCATTTCAAAAATTTTTAAATAAATTTCTCTTTTTTATTATTTTTTTATTTTATAAGATTTTTTTTAATTTTATTTTATTTAACTTTACAATATTGTATTGGTTTTGCCATATATCAAAATGAATCTGCCACAGGTATACATGTGTTCCCTATCCTGAACCCTCCTCCCTCTTTCCTCCCCATACCATCCCTCTGGGTCATCCCAGTGCACCAGCCCCATAGGAATAGCTTAGATTACATAACAGTGGGAAGAAATGCTCAATGATTTAACACTATGGTGAATATTTCATATTCACATAAAGTACACTGTGAGACACAAAGATGCTGTAGGTAGTGCTCTATGTAACCTTGTGATGCAGGTTACTGATTTCAATGAAATTACATTATTCTTCTGTAACTCCTTCGTTACATTCACACCTCATGATCTTTTAACCAAAATACTTCAGTGTAAAAAAAAAAAAAAACCTATAAATTGTCACATAAATCTCTCAAACAATAACATAAATAGCTCTTTACTATGTAGAACATTATTTCAAGTAAATCATCTATTTTAATCCTTTCAAAATTATCAGAAACTAATGCTATTTTCCCATTGCATGAGTGGAGAAACTGAAGCCGAAATCATTTTAAGCAACTTAGTACAGGTTGCGCTTCCCTGATAGCTCAGTTGGTAAAGAAACCACCTTCAATGCAGGGGATCTGGTTGGATTCCTGGGTCAGGAAGATCCCCTGGAAAAGGGATAGGCTACCCACTCCAGTATTCTTGGGCTTCCTTTGTGGCTCAGCTGGTAAAGAATCTACATGCAGTGCAAGAGACCTGGGTTCAATCCCTGGGTTGAGAAGCTCCCCTGGAGAAGGGAAAGTCTACCCACTCCAGTATTCTGGCCTGGAGAATTCCAGAGTGATGATTCAATCCTATCTTCTGACTAGTCTTTCTATATCTTATAGATGAAATGAAAAGCCGAACACTGGGACTTACCTGGTGGCACAGTAGGTAAGAATATCCCAGCCAATGCAGAGGATAAGGTTTGATCCCTGGTCTGGGAAGATCCCACATGCCATGGAACAACGAATCCTGTGCACCACAACTATTGATCCTGCACTCTAAAGCCGGAACGACAACTGCTGAGCTCACATGCTGCAGCTACTAAGCCCACGTGCCCTAGAGCCAATGCTCTGCAACAAGCCACTGCAAGGAGAAGACTGCACACCATAATAAAGAGTAGCCCCCACTTGCTGCAACTAGAGAAAACCCATGAGCAGCAGCAAAGATACAGCACAACCAAAAATAAATAAATAAACAAAACTTTTTTAAAGTACTTAAATCCTTAGTATTTAATTATTAGTAAAAGGTCAGTTTTCATTCCAATCCCAAAGAAAGGCAATGCCAAAGAATGATCAAACTACTGCACAATGGCACTCATCTCACACGCTAGCAAAGTAATGCTCAAAATTCTCCAAGCCAGGTTTCAGCAATACATGAACCGTGAACTTCCAGATGTTCAAGCTGGTTTTAGAAAAGGCAGAGGAACCAGAGATCAAATGGCCAACATCCGCCAGATCATCAGAAAAGCAAGAGAGTTTCAGAAAAACATCTATTTCTGCTTTATTGACTATGCCAAAGCCTTTGACTGTGTGGATCACAATAAACTGTGGAAAATTCTGAAAGAGATGGGAATACCAGACCGCCTGACCTGCCTCTTGAGAAACCTATATGCAAGTCAGGAAGCAACAGTTAGAACTGGACATGGAACAACAGCCTGGTTCCAAACAGGAAAAGCAGTACATCAAGGCTGTATGTTGTCACCCTGCTTATTTAACTTATATGCAGAGTACATCATGAGAAACGCTGGGCTGGAAGAAGCACAAGCTGGAATCAAGATTGCCAGGAGAAATATCAACAACCTCAGGTATGCAGATGACACCACCCTTATGGCAGAAAGTGAAGAGGAACTAAAAAGCCTCTTGATGAAAGTAAAGAGGAGAGTGAAAAAGTTGGCTTAAAGCTCAACATTCAGAAAACGAAGATCATGGCATCCTGTCCCACCACTTCATGGAAAATAGATGGGGAAACAGTGGAAACAGTGTCAGACTTTATTTGGGGGGGCTCCAAAATCACTGCAGATGGTGATTGCAGCCATGAAATTAAAAGACGCTTACTCCTTGGAAGGGAGGTTATGACCAACCTAGATAACATATTAAAAAGCAGAGACCTTGCTTTGCCAACAAAGGTCTGTCTAGTCAAGGCCATGGTTTTTCCAGTGGTCATGTATGGATGTGAGAGTTGGACTGTGAAGAAGGCTGAG
The DNA here is from genome assembly GCF_002263795.3 of Bos taurus. NCBI lineage: Eukaryota > Metazoa > Chordata > Mammalia > Artiodactyla > Bovidae > Bos > Bos taurus. The sequence continues at coordinate 20,584,536 of NC_037344.1, read as the reverse complement.
CGCCAAAGAATTGATGCTTTTGAACTGTGGTGTTGGAGAAGACTCTTGAGAGTTCCCTTGGACTGCAAGAGGATCCAACCAGTCCATCCTAAAGGAAATCAGTCCTGGGTATTCATTGGAAGACCTGATGCTAAAGCTGAAACTCCAGTACTTTGGCCACCTCATGCGAAGAGTTGACTCACTGGAAAAGACCCTGATGCTGGGAGGGATTGGGGGCAGGAGGAGAAGGTGACAACAGAGGATGAGATGGCTGGAGGGCATCACCAACTCAATGGACATGAGTTTGGGTAAACTCTGAGAGTTGGTGATGGACAGGGAAGCCTGGTGTGCTGCAGTTCATGGGGTCACAAAGAGTCAGACACAACTGAGCCACTGAACTGAACTGAACTGAAAGTATAATACTAATATTTATATCTTCATATGAAAGAGTGACTTGGATTTGCAGATGTAATAACTCAAGAAATGAAATTCCTCATTTTTTAATAAATTAACAAAAAAGAAAAAATGGGATAAGAATTGGAAAAAGTAGATACATATATATACATAACTGAATCACTTTACTGTACACCTAAACACAACATTGTTAATCAACTATAATCCAAATTATATAAAATGTTTAAAAATGAAAAAAATAAAGATACTTACCCTGAAATAAAATAAAATCCCTCACTTTTATAATTGAACAGCATATAAGATTATGTCAAATATATTTCCTGACTATGTTTGATAGCAAGTACAGATCCTATCCAAGATGTTATTCAAAACAAGGAAGCATATTTCAATCGTGCTGATTTCACTGAGAGAGGCAGGAACCACATATTACAAGTGTAACTCTATGATCTTTAGCATACAGAAAATACTGAATATCCATTTATACCAACTAGCTTGTCCTTGCTCTGCTGAATCAAAGTCGCAGCAATCACTGAGAATAATTCTGCCTCTTCAAAGTGTATTAGCAGAGAGATATAAGCAGACCATGAACCGAAAAATTGTTGGAAAAAAATCAAAGTGGTTAGTCCTACATAGTAATGTAATTTATCTATGTTTTCTTGATTTCAAATGTTCCTTCCAACATATTATAGAAACATGAAAAGCACGTGAATGTTATCATATGTCATGTTTCCATTCTAAGAAAAGGCACTGATGATTTTCCTTTGATGAGGCACAATGAGTTGCACTTCAAACACACACAAAGAAAACTAGTATTATTATAGTTCCTTTGATTTATAGCCAGTTCAATATTAAACATACCACTTGTAAAAAAATTCCTGTGTGCTTCCAGTGGTTTCATCTCTTATACTCTACACTTAATGCATAGCCCTATTTATTATTTTAAAACAAATATATATGTGTAATTGTTAAATGATAATATGACACCATGCACATTTGAAAGTTTACCCTGTTATTATTTGTCCAAAGTACTCGTCAGGGAAGCACTGCTCATTTGACTAGAACCTGTTTAAATATCCTCTAAAGCAATGTGTTAGGCTGACAGAACAAAGAAGAGAAAGGATAATTCTTATTTCTAAATGTTTTCTGAAGTCTTACTTTATATAGAAAGCAGGTGGTTACGGAGCAGTTGAAAAAATAATGAATTATAATACCTGAATTCAGCCACTGACACTGAAGACTAGCCTGCTTTAACCATTGCTTGACCTTGGTGATTGTTTTTCATCACTTTGACACCTAGATTTCTGGTAAGATCATAATACATTTTATGCTCTACATTTCTCCTTTATGCTCTCTAATTGAAGAACTTTCAGTCTGAAAGAGTTTTGTAAAATGGTTTCAAAGTAATAGTCTGCTAACACATACTGTTTCTTGAGAACAAAGGCAATGGCACCCCATTCCAGTACTCTTGCCTGGAAAATCCCATGGGCGGAGGAGCCTGGTAGGCTGCAGTCCATGGGGTCGCTAAGAGTCGGACACGACTGAGCGACTTCACTTTCACTTTTTACTTTCATGCATTGGAGAAAGAAATGGCAACCCACTCCAGTGTTCTTGCCTGGAGAATCCCAGGGACGGGGCAGCCTGGTGGGCTGCCGTCTCTGGGGTCGCACAGAGTCGGACAGGATTGAAGCGACTTAGTGGCAGCAGCAGCATGAAAACAAAAACAAGAGCAAAATAAAGCATTCCCTCAAATTCTTCAAAATCTCTAAAGAGCAGATAAACTTTCCCATAAGGTTAAAAAAAAAAACAACAACTTATAAGTATTTATTGCAAGTTATAGATTTGAATATATTTACACAGAAACATTTGTTTTGCATCTGATATTACCTATTCTCCTGAAAATTATACCCTATCCTGAAAATTATACCCTCATTTCCCAGATCATAGTTGGTCAGGTGATAAAGGTTTACTAAAACAGTGTAAGACTACTGAACTTCATACTAATGATAATGAGAAGTCACTAAAAGGTTAAAGAGTAACCGAGTAACATGAATGGACTTACATCTTAAGAATATCATTTGGTAATATTTATATGAAGATTGGATTAGAAGGGCACCATGTAGGAGAAGCTCACTTGAGAAGTACACCAGAAAAGAAAAGATGGCTACCTGGAGGAAAGTGGTTTTGCCCAAAGACTAGAAAGACTTGAAGAGAATTGGAGTCAATTCATCTATGCCCACATCTTCACCCTGTGCCCTCTTGACTGTACAGAGATCAGATTGACATATTTGTTTAAATCAGAGACCTTCTTCTCAAGCTGCATCCTTCAGCATCACAGAAGGACTGGCTGTGAAATGATTCTCCCTCTTCTGCCATCAATTTTAGTGTGTTATTGGTAACAATCTAATGATTAAGTCAAAAATCTTTTTCTCTTCTATTAGAACTTCAAAGAATCAGATAGGATCGTGTGATCACAACTCACAGATAGTAGAGATGAAGAATCTGACACAAAAAATTCTTCATATCCTAGGGGTAATATATATTTAATTTTCTTAATTTCTGAGTCTTTTTTATGTCTGTGTGTATATTTGTGCATGCCCATACATGCAGTCTAAAAATAAGGAACACATACCTCATAAAATTACTGTATTCAGGGTTTTTTTATGTAAAACATTTAATATAGTACCTGGCACAGAGGAGACATTAAATAAATATGTAATCGCTTCTTCCAATTAACCCTTTCTTAGCTCACAGCCAACAGATGAGAGTTCTTTTAGGGATACTAAATAAAAAATATATGCTGGTAATCCCTAACCTAAGAATAGAGACCATAAAAAACTATAACTTTCAGATTTCCTTAGAAGTCTCCAAATCTAATTTATCATAATAAATATATCTAGATTATTTACTTGAACCAAATATAGAGTTTATGTTCTTTCTTCTTTAAGCTCCTATATTTAACTAAGGAGTATAGCTATGCTATAGTGACATTTTTATATATTGAAATCTTGGAGTAAAATATTTTTAACTTCTTTTCCCTGGTAGTTTTAAAACAAAATCCTAATGAAAGGGAATGGAATACAAAGTTAAAACCTGATTTAAAAAAAAAACAAACCTGATCAACCTCCATATATTGCCAAAAATCTGATTTTTAGGAACATCATCCAAGGTTTCATAAGAGCGGCTCTTGTCATTATTACCCTCCACACTCCGAGAGTTCCCGAGAAGTCCAAGAAGAGACACTAATTTGACCACAGATCATAGAGTATCTTTGTCAAAATTTTTTAAAGTCATAAGCAGAATGCAACTAGGCAATATAAAGAAAAGTGAACAATAAGGCTGTCATTTTTTAACAAGAAGGCAAAGACACTGATACTCAGTGAACTGGAGATACTATAACAGCTTGCTTTCTCTGTTAGATTCCATCTACCCTTCTGTTCTAACTCAAATGTAATCAGATCACTGCCTTGGAGGAGTAATGGGACAGAGTTTCCAACTATTTATACCAGATAAAATGACCTCTATTTCATTGCCACCGTGATTAAACTTGTTATAGCTATGCAACAAGAGACCAGACTTAAGCATTAGAAATTGTTAAGAAATCGTTCTTTAATTGTTACTCTAGATGTTTTGACACATTTTTCTGTGGATTTCTTACTCCTATTTTCAAACCTTTTATTGTTCCTATCAAAATAATTGAAGGGATTGCTATAAAGGTCATAAGGATTTAACAAAAGAACTACCTGTCCTCCATTTCTCTTGTTATTAGAGAGTACATAGGCTCTGGTTCTTTGCAGTGCTGAAGAGATACTCAGGAGGGAGTTGATACTAACTGCCATGCGCTTAGCATATGAAACATGTCTAGGCAGTTTGCAATTGGACTTCTTATCCTTTATTTAACTTTCTTTCCATCTCTCTCTCTCTCTCTCTCTCTTTAAGTTGATATCTTAAAGGATTTGGGGGGGCAGGATTTTTACGCCCAATAATTTATTTGTTATACTATAACACATCACTCCTATAAATTCCCTCAGTATGCTGAATTAATTAGAACCCTAATCTAGAACACTTATTCTCACAAAAATTCCCTTCAATATGAATTATGAAGAAGGAAAAGGGCAATTTCTAAGCTAGACCCATTCTCCCAACTGTATCTCATAACTACTCTGTTCTTTTTGTTGCTGTTGTGTCCCTCAGTCATGTCCAACTCTTTGAGATCCCATGAACTGAAGCATGTCAGGTTTCCCTGTACTTCACAATCTCCCAGAGCTTGCTCAAACTCATGTCCATTGGGTCAGTAATACCATCCAACTGTCTCATCCTCTGTCATCCCCTTCTCCTCCTGCCCTCAACTTTCCCAGCATCAGGGTCTTTTCAAATGAACTGGTTCTTTGCATCAGGTGGCCAAAGTAATGGAGCTTCAGTTTCAGCATCAATCCTTCTAATGGATATTCAGGACTGATTTCCTTTAGGATAGACTGGTTTGATCTCCTTGCAGTCCAAGGGATTCTCAAGAGTCTTCGCCAACACCACAGTTCAAAAGCATCCATTTTTCGGCAGTCAGCCTTCTTCATGGTTCAACTCTCACATTCATACATGACTACTGGGAAAAAAAAAAAAAAACATAGCTTTGACTATACAGACCTTTGTCGGCAAAGTAATATTCTTGCTTTTTAATACTGTCTAGGTTGGTCATAGCTTTTCTTCCAAGGAGCGATCATGTTTTAATTTCATGGCTGCAGGTACCATGTGCAGTGATTTTGGAGCCCAAGAAAATGAAGTCTGTCACTGTTTCCATTGTTTCCCCATCTATTTGCCATGAAGTGATGGGACCAGAAGCCATGATCTTCATTTTTTGAATGTTGAGTTTTAATCCAGCTTTTTCACTCTCCTCTTTCACTTTCATCAAGAGGCTCTTTAGTTCTTCTTCACTTTCTGACATACGGGTTCTGTCAACTGCATATCTAAGGTTATTGATATTTCTCCCAGCAATCTTTATTCCAGCTTGTGCTTCACCCAGCCTGGCATTTCACATAATGTACTCTGCATATATGTTAAATAAGCAGGGTGACAATATACAGTTTTGATGTACTCCTTTTGTAAATTCAGTTCAGTTCAGTCACTCAGTCGTGTCCAACTCTTTGCGACCCCATGAATCGCAGCACACCAGGCCTCCCTGTCTATCACCAACTCCCGGAGTTCACTCAGACTCACGTCCATCGAGTCAGTGATGCCATCTAGCCATCTCATCCTCTGTCATCCCCTTCTCCTCCTGCCCCCAATCCCTCCCAGCATCAGAGTCTTTTCCAATGAGTCAACTCTTCGCATGAGGTGGCCAAAGTACTGGAGTTTCAGCTGTAGCATCATTCCATCCAAAGAAATCCCAGGGCTGATCAAGAACCAGTCTTTTGTTCTTTGTCCAGTTCTAACTGTTGCTTCTTACTAGAAGCATACAAGTTTCACAGGAGGCAGGTAAGGTGGTCTGGTATTCCCATCTCTTTAAGAATTTTCCACAGTTTGTTGTGATCCACACAGTGAAAGGCTTTAGCATAGTCAATGAAGCAGAAGTAGATATATTTCTGGAACTCTCTTGCTTTTTCTATAATCCAACAAATGCTAGAAGTTTGATCTCTGGTTCCTCTACCTTTTCTAAATCCAGCTTGAACATCTGGAAGTTCTTGATTCATGTACTGTTGAAGCCTAGCTTGGAGAATTTTGAGCATTACCTTGCTAGCATATGAGATGAGTGAAATTGTGCAGTAGTTTGAACATTATTTGGCATAGCTCTTCTTTGTGACCTGAATGAAAGCTGATGTTTTGCAGTCCTATGGCCACTGAGTTTTCCATATTTGCTGGCATATTGAGTGCAGCACTTTCACAGCATCATCCTTTAGGACTTGAAATAGCTCGGCTAGAATTTCATCACCTCTACTAGCTTTGTTCATAGTGATACTTCCTGTTGCCACCTGTCTTCACACTCAGAGATGTCTGGCTCTAGGTGAGTTCTTTCTTTGGGTGTAGGATTATCTCCATTATGCACTTCCCATCCTAATATATGAATAATCTTATTATTTTATGGGAAAAATTCAACAACTACCACTAGGCACATAAAAACTAGGAAACTAAATAAAATAAGCAATTCACATCTAATAAAAGCAAACAATTACCTTGAATATTTCATTAAAATTCACTGTTAACTGTCTCTGCATCTGAAAATTAGTTTAATTCTGGCCTTCAATACCCCTTCAAAATATTATAATATTGACTTAAATTATGTCATTACATTTCACTATCTTATATTGACAGTTTCCTGAAATGGTTTTCTTTTCTTTGGTTGAAAATTTATACTAGGCCAGAATTTTATCACACATCCTAGTATTTAATAATGGGCAGTCTCCAGTATGAGAAAAAAGCATAGCATAATAGAACTAGAATTTAATCTTCAAATCAAACAGATATTTAACTCAGTGTGCAGTCCTTTCTCATTGCTCAGTCTGATGTGAAGCCTTGACTTTTCCCGTCTGATGCCATTTGGGAATTATATGAAGAAGTGAAGAGGAAGACAAAGAAGCAAATTCTATATTTATTAGTTTACAACGCTATGCTGCCATATGAAAACTCCCACAGCATCCCTGCCTTCACCATCACTACCATTTCCCAGATGTATGCGATTGAGTTTGAGTGGAATAAAAGAAGCAGCTTGACTCCTTTCTTTCTTATTTAATTCTTATAAAAAAAATCAATAGTCCTTTTCTGAGATTTAAGGGAAATAGGAATGCAGATTTGGATAAAAATATTTCCAAATTAGGACTTTTTGAAGGTCACAATCTTTTCTTATATTACATAAATATCTATGAAAATATTATTTTTATATTTCTCACATGAGAATACTTTTACAGTGTTAATATATGCTATATGTATATTCAAACCTGTAGATTCAAAACTAGTTATCCAGTGATAAATTAAGTAATGTCTATGTTTTAACCCTCATGGATACATATTTTATATTAGCTTTTAAGTGGTAAGAAAGTACTAAAAATTAATTCCATTGTTAGAAATCAAAAATAAAAAATCTTATATAATTATGTTTGAATAATTAAATGGCATTTTGTTGGAAAGACAGCATGAGGAAGAGCAGCGTGTTCCAGAAACGTTTTTAAGAAGGCAGAAAATTAAGTGAATTTAATGGCGAGCTTTAAAAAAATTTCCTATTAAGTGCTTATATATGATGGTAGTTTAGTCGCTAAGTTGTATCCAACTCTTGTGACCCCAGGGACTGTAGCCTACCAGGCTCCCCTGTCCATGGGATTTTCCAGGCAAGAATACTGGAGTGGGTTGCCATTTCCTTCTCCAGGGGATCTTCCGACCCAGGAATCGAACCCAGCTTCCTGCATGGCTGAGTGGGTAAAGAATCCACTTGCAATGGAGGAGACACAGGCAGATGTGACTTCGATCACCAGGTCAGGAAGATCCCTCGGAGGAGGACATGGCAACCCACTCCAGTATTCTTGCCTGGAGAATCCCCATGGTCAGAGGAGCCTTGTGGGTTACAGTCTACAGGGTTGAAAGAGTTAGACAGGACTGAAGTGACTGAGCTTGCACACACATATACATAGTTACAAAAAATATATTCCACGATGTATATTAATTCACTATTAATACTCCTTCAACATAGTTTTTTCACATATATGCATATGTGAGGGTAAGAAATACTCATTTAAATTTCTACAAAAAAATTTTTTTTTTAATTTAAAATAGTCTAATGTAATGAGCTTACAATAGTCTGAAAATGTAAACATCTGTAAATTTCTTAAATAGTGCTAAAGATTAAAAACAAGTTTTTTAAATATCAAAGTGACATATCAAAGTTTGGAAATATCAAAGGTTAATAAGATTATATATAGTATTGCAACCCATCTATAATTTAATTCCTTTTTACTTGTGTAAAACAATAAGTCTACCATTATAAACAACCTATATAGAGCCATGCTAAATGATGCCATGAAGTTATTACGTGATATTTGCTACATTTTCTCTCCCTTGTTTTTAAAAAGATTTATAGTTATTTCTCTATTTTAGCCAGCAGATGTGAAGTGATTTCAGGATGATCTATATGTATCAGAAAGTGCCATTTGTTTTTTTTTTTTTTTTTTGAATTGCAAGGAATTTTATTTATAAAACTATTTAATTACATTTCATTAAAGTTTCCAAAAATTAAGTTATTTAAATTTTTATTTAAAATTGAGATAATAATAATATTCATATTTGCCTTCTAATTTGAATATTCAGTTCAGTTCAGTTCAGTCGCTCAGTCATGTCTGACTCTTTGCGACCCCATGAATCGCAGCAAGCCAGGCCTCCCTGTCCATCACCAACTCCCGGAGTTCACTCAGACTCACGTCCATCGAGTCAGTGATGCCATCCAGCCATCTCATCTTATGTCGTCCCCTTCTCCTCCTGCCCCCAATCCCTCCCAGCATCAGAGTCTTTTCCAGTGAGTCAACTCTTCACATGAGGTGGCCAAATTAGTCTAATATTTTAAGACTTTTTAAAATATGAAAATAATTTTAGTATTTAATTTCCTTTTTGATGAAATATTTAAATATTATATGCCTAGAATACATTTTTTATACTTTACTGCCAATAGACATTGTGAGCAAATTCTTTTTTTTTTCACTTTATTTATTTAATTTTTTAGAGGCTAATTACTATACAATATTGTATTGGTTTTGTCATACATTGATATGAATCCACCACGGGGGTACATTTGTTTCTTATTTAACTCCACTTCCGTGGAAATCTGAAGATGTCTCATGCATCATCTCTTCAATTTCCTGAAGAAAAGTAACTCAGTATTTTGGCACAAGGCACCCTAAGAATGTCCTATGTCAAGAATAATTATAATTTCATTTTTTAACATCTCTCCTGCAGTATGAAGTGAAAGTCACTCAGTCGTGTTCAACTCTTTGTGACCCCATACGGTCTATGGAATTCTCCAGGCCAGAATACTGCAGTGGGTAGCCTTTCCCTTCTCCAGAGGATCTTCCCAACCCAGAGATAGAACCCAGGTTTCCTGCATCACAGGCGGATCCTTTACCAGCTGAGCCACCAGGGAAGCCCAAGAATACTGGAGTGAGTAGCGTATCCCTTCTCCAGTGGATCTTCCCGACCCAGGAATTGAACCGGGGTCTCCTGCATTGCAGGTGGATTCTTTACTAACTGAGCTACCAAGGAAGCCCCTTCGGCAGTATATTGACTTTCTAAAGGAGCCTTGCCGTCTGGAGTCTGATAAATGTGTTCTTGTGTGTATGAACTGAAATGAATCTGAATCACGCTAGTTAGAGCTATCCATGTGAAAGTATAAATATGTACAAATGTACATATTGAAACATTCATTAATTTGCTGCTGCTGCTGCTGCTAAGTCGCTTCAGTCATGTCCGACTCTGTGCAACCTCATGGACTGCAGCCTACCAGGATTCTCCGTCCATGGGATTCTCCAGGCAAGAACACTGGAGTGGGTTGCCATTTCCTTCTCCAAATCGTGAAAGTGGAAAGTGAAAGTGAAGTCACTCAGTCGTATCTGACTCTTAGCGACCCCATGGACTGCAGCCCACCAGGATCCTCCATCCAGGGGATTTTCCCGGCAACAGTACTGGAGTGGGGTGCCATTGCCTTCTCCCATTCATTAATTTACTTCATGACTATTCTACTTATTAAAACAGAGGTTACTTTGACAGACTAACTCAAATTCTGTCTCTATAAAAAATAAGAAAAGGTACCTAACTACATGGTTACCATGCTGTTTGCAAATTGAGTTTTAACAGTTACTATCATTTCACAAAAACAAAACATCAGATTACTGCTAATCCTAAAGGCTTCTGTAAACTGTAAGGGTGACAAAGGAAAGTTTATATAAAATACTGGAGAAACAAAGACAGTAAAGTGAGAGAGCAACTACTTCATATAAAGTCATACCAAACTCCTTACCGTGCCTAACCCCACACTGCTTTTCCACAAGCACCTGCCATGCCATTTTACAAGTAATCCCTATGCCCGGAAGTTTTGTGTTGTTTCTCCCTCCAAGATAAATCCTCTTCTCTTTCCCCTTTATAGCATTTCAAAACTTCTGAAGGTTATCCTTTCATAGCATTTCCACCATATCTTAATTGTGATCCTTATCACACTGCATGTTAATATTTTACTTATTTTCTTACCCCATTACACTAAAGCAATTTGAACACAGTGACATCTTGTTTTTATATATGTTCATAAGAGTTGGATATAGACATCACCCTCAAAAACCTGCTTAATAAATGAGTGAATGATTGAAAGAATGACTGAATGAGAAAAATATGATCAACAGCACCTTTACAACACTGAATAAAATAAAAAGTATGCATTTGGTGCCAGTGTCAGAAGAGGATAAGATGGATGGATAGCATCACCGATTCAATGGACATGATCTTGGGCAAATTCCTGGAGATGGTGAGGGACAGGGAGGGCTATCGTGCTACAGTCCACAGGGTAACGAAGAGTCAGCCATGACTTGGCGACTGAACATCAAGTCAGAATGCATAAGGAGATTTCTACTGATTCTTAATTCAGATATGGATGGCAAATTCTAAAGAAATTCTTCCCAGATATAATTTAACATTAGAGCACATGTCTATAGAAAAAATGTTCCCCATTTTATTTTTTATTTGATTTGTAAAATTACTGAACTTACAGATATGACAAACACAACAAAGCTGGGATTGACTGAGCAATATAATCTAAGGATTGTGAAGCATGTGAGATACAACTGATAAATCAAACCAAGGAGCCAGTGATGAGGAAAATGGAAAGAATTTAATAGTTGACTCTATAAATGAACATAGAAAAGTGAAGCGTTTTAAAATTAAAGAGTTTAGAATTTAGCAGTAACATGACAGAATGGAGGAAGGACATATGGAAAGTAAAGTGTGTTTAAGAAATTCTAAGATGTAGCTGTATTACAATAAGTGAGAATAGAAAACAAAATGATTAACTCTTAGTACTTGTGTAAGTAGAAAAGGAAGAAGAAATTTAAGATCCTTATTTGAAAAAGAAAAAGTGGAGGTTGAGGCTGATTCATATTGATGTTTGACAGAAAGCAACAAAAATCTGTAAAGCAATTATCCTTCAGTTAAATATATATATATATATTAAAGTGGAGGTTGATACTGGTATGAAAATATCAGAAGTAAAAGAAGGTAATTTGAAAAAGCTTCAGAGTTGTTTTTAGCCCATTACACTTTGAGTAGAGATTGGCATTATGGTAGGATGATCCCAAATCAAGAATTTTCAAATGATATATTTCTTGGAGAAACTAACAAAATCAGTCTTGACTTGCTAATTTTGAGGATGAATTTACAGAAAAAAGTGGAAAAACCCTTACACATTTGAAAGCCCCATCATAAAGAAGATAAGAATATTTGAAGAGATCAGCTTCAAGTACAAACTTGAATATATAAATGTTATAAAGTAAAGAATAGAAAGTAAAACAAACATAGATTCAAGAATTAAATATGCGGCTAATCAGTAAGGCAACAAATAGAAAACAGAAAGAAAATCTAAGAATCATTAAAGTATAAACACATCTTGCCAAAGAAATACCCAAGCAGAAGAGTTAAACAACTTTCAGATAAGAAGAACTAATCCAAATAAGAACTGGGTAAGCATAGTAGGTATATCTAGGATATCACTGATAATCAGTGATAGAAAAGACAAAACTAAACATAAAGGAAAAACAAGAGAGGAAACTGAAATTTGGTATGTGCTCAAAAGGGGCTTAGCTATTATAATGAAGTGAAGAAGTAAAGTCGCTCAGTTGTGTCCAATTCTTTGCGACCCCGTGGACTGTAGCCTACCAGGCTCCTTGGTCCATGGGATTTTCCAGGCAAGAGTACTGGAGTGGGTTGCCATTGCCTTCTCCAGGAGATCTTCCCAACCCAGGGATCAAACCCGGGTCTCCCGCATTGTAGGCAGACGCTTTACTGTCTGAGCTACCAGGGAAGCTCAAGTTATTATAATATATATACTTAATTCTCACAAATTTATGAGATAAGCATTGATTAAGACTGAAATAATTACCCACACAATGGATTATCTTATGTTGCTGGTATACAGAAACTGACAGGGGGAGAAAGGCTCTCTGTGTCTTACCAAAATTCAATCATGAAGGACAAGAGAAATTAAGATATAAATTATCCAAAACTATCACAAGTCCCAGTGTAGCTTTTGTTCTGGACTTTTTAATTTAGGAGAAAGCAAAAAGTGGCCAATATCTGAAGACAAGTAGACATTTGGTAAAAGAATTCTAGAACAAGAGGGAACAATAATTTATTGTTCTCACTAAAATAGTTATTGGAGACCCATAGTTATAGAATAGAGAAATCTTTGAAAAGAAATAAAAATGCAAAGGCCTTGCAATTTAGACAGAGAAAATGTTTTATAGCAAGACATTCAAAATGTTACGTCATATCTAAGTATGAGCAAGTCACATTGCTGAGGTATGTAGGAAAGTCAGCTCCGTCAAGAATTCTAGTTTTATAAAAAACAAAACTGAAAACAACATAAAAATGAACAAGCAATTCCTGGCTTTTGGTGATAAAGTAGATGATTCTAAAAATTGTTCAAAACAATACCAGCTAAGGTTAATAGGTTCTTTGGAAGGTTGAAAGTTAGGAAGTTGGCCAATTTTATAGAGGTTTATCAATCATAAAGCAGCCATTTTTTTTTGGCAGATTCATTTCAATATTTGGCAAAACTAATACAATATTGTAAAGTTTAAAAATAAAATAAAATTAAAAAAAATAAAAATAACATAAAATAAATAAAATAAAACAAAATTTAAAATAAAAGAAAATAATAATAATAAAGCAGCCAATTCTCTAGGATCATTTATGGAGGTTTCTTTTGTTGTCAACAGAATTTATACATCAGATGCCAGTTTCCTTCATCTCATTGAGAATTTCCCTATAATATTTTTTTATAGTTTACTTTCTGAATGATAACCAAAACAATTAAACCAAATTGTGTTATATCAAGGTAGATGATAAGTGATAGTATCAATTATTTGCATTTTGGAGCTTTAAACATTTGAAGAGTTAACAAACTGTTACTAATGGTACAGTCATAAGAAATAGATTAAATCATAATTTTGCCACTTAGAACCTTGATCTTATATGTAAAATGAACATACTAATACCTACAGGGTGGAGTGGTTCTTAGAATTGAAAGGATGTGTACATCTACTTAAATGGAACCTGTTACACAGTAGAAGTTGAAAAAAATGACACGAAGGGCTTGAAAGACAAACTGAAATAATATATATGTCAGTAACATTAAAGCATAATCTTGAAAAAGGTAAAACCATGATTCTCATCTAAATATATGAACAAATTTCAAATATATAGTTTAATTTATTAATTAATGAGGCAGCATGAAGGATGTTGCTATGCTATGCTATGCTAAGTCACTTCAGTCGTGTCCGACTCTGTGCGACCCCATAGACAGCAGCCCACCAGGCTTCCCTGTCCCTGGGATTCTCCAGGCAAGAACACTGGAGTGGGTTGCCATTTCCTTCTCCAATACATGAAAGTGAAAAGTGAAAGTGAAGTCGCTCAGTCGTGTCTGACTCTCAGCGACCCCACGGACTGCAGCCTACAAGGCTCTTCCGTCCGTGGGATTTTCCAGGCAAGAGTACTGGAGTGGGGTGCCTTTGCCTTCACCAATGAAGGATGTTACATCTGGTCGATTGATTATCCAAAAAGCAGATACATATATAAGCAAACAGGAATATTGAAATTAATGTGATTAATAGGCATAATATTTTGATCCTTCAACAAGGTTTGTAGAAATCAACTGCACTCCACTCATCAGAATGCATCTACATATAACAACCAAGAATTAGTTGTACCACTAGCAGTTATCTACAATTTACAACATTATAAAAATAGCTCAAAGATTATAAAAAGACAGAGATAAGTAGGATTTGTGCACTAAATAAGACATCTGGTACTAATTTCTGCCAATTTCCATTTGTCCACTCACACTCATTTTTCTGACAGTCTTCCCACCTTACGTTCATTATGATATCAAATACATTTTATTATTGGTCACAGAAAAATAGACTAGTCTTGTTAGGTTTGACCTAGTTTTATGTAGATCAAGTAAGATTTTTTTCATTAACTCTGTAAGCTTCCTTTAGAATTCTTTTACTAATCAAGTGCCATAGAGTACTGAATAAATTCACAAGTACACAAAATTCATTTCCACTCAAATGTTTCCATTAAAAAAAAATTAAGATCATCATTTTAAATATTTCTATGTATTCACTATTCAGAGAATAGGAAAACAAACACAAGAAATTATCTCCAGCAAATCTGTACTACAGTGCTTTTACATTTGAATGAATGAATTCTCTTTCAGAGATCCTCAAAATTTTCTAAGGCTCCTGGCTTATCAGAAATTTACCTTTCTTACCAGCTTGGAGACTCAGCTCTGTAAGGTCAGTTCTCCTAACAGAACTTTGTATGCCTTGTGTTGTCAATAAAGCAAGCATTCTTATTAAAAACCTTCTTATCACACCCAATTCAATAAGCATCACAGAATCATATGATACTGCAGGTGTGGCTGTGATTATGTAATTTGTCACGTATGTACTGGTAAAAATGAGAACAGACTTTTACAGTACTAATGCAATCTATTTTTATTTTTCCATAAAAAGTCAAGAGACTCAGATTTTAATAATTCTGGGAGGTCAGTGAGAATCAGATATCATTTTAAATGTATTATTTCAACTAATAAATGCTAAATTGTTAGAGTTACTAAACTGGGGTAACTAATTGTTTTGAGTTGCAAATAGCTTAAGAAAAAAGAAAAAGGACTTCCATGTATATTTGGAAAATGGAACATTCAAAAAACACCAATAATACTGCAATAAATAAACACAGTCTAATTTCTCCCATCAGTGCACTCATTCCTATGTAATTAGTTTGGGGTTGGTTTTGTTTGCATGTTTTTGTTTTTCTGCTGGAGCCTAGGTTACGCATCCAGTTGCAGGTGACTTCTGTATTAAATACTGTATTTAATACTGACTTCTGTATTAAAATGAGCCTTGGAAATTCTGATTCAGGTCACTTGTATGATCTGAAAGTTATCTAAGTGACGTTTGCTAAGAGACTCTACCTTCAAGTCTAAGCCTTACTGTCCATAGTTTGAAATGCCTGATGGAGTATTTTCCACAAATCTCTGAGACTGTCTTTCTTTCTTTTTTGAAAGCATATTCTCTAGCCTGTAGTTTGTATCAAAGTCTTCAAGAAAGCCAAATAGTAAAATAAAAATATCTGTGAATGATATTGGATTAATTTCTGGTTGTGGTTAGTTTATTTCTATAAGTAATAATATCAGGGGAGGAGACTAAAATTCTCTATGGCAGCATAGTTTATAAGCATTAATTAGTGTTTTCCCTGAAGATAAGTACATATCATGGAAAGAAACCCATTGACAAATCTCCATTCTTCCCAAAATGCATACTGTCTCTAAAATATTTATATTATTAATGCTTTACCTGCATAAACTAAGGGAAGACTGGGCATATCTTCTGATCTGACAGTTTTCTATGCAGCTCTTACAATAGCAATACATGAAACCAACCTAATGATTTCCATCATTTCCCTTTACATAAAGAGGAAAAGGAATATATATGATTTCTCAAAAGCTGAATGGAAAATCTCAAAGAAAATTATAAGTAGACATTTTATAAGTTTTAATGTAGGTTTTGGAAATGATGAAACCAGGAGTTGTCAGAGATTGGGGCACTTGATTAGGATAGATTGTGGTTGCCTGAGAAGCAATAGTTGGTTTTGCATTTAATCACAGTGACAAGAAAAAGTTTTATGGACACATAGAAAAGAATGCAATTGTGAAGAACTTAATAGTTTTTTTTTCAAAAATGAAGAAAACTTTGTCTTCTTTCTCATTCCTTTAAGTAGTAAAGAAGACTTTAAATTCAGCATAAGACATAGAAAATTAATCTAATACAACACAGAATCTCTACTATCTAGGTTCATTCAGTCGCTCAGTCATGTCCGACTCTTTGCCTCCCCATGAACCACAGCACGCCAGGCCTCCCTGTCCATCACCAATTCCCAGAGTCCACCCAAACCCATGTCCATTGAGTCAGTGATGCCATCCAACCATCTCATCCTCTGTTGTCCCCTTCTCCCCTTGCCCTCAATCTTTCCCAGCATCAGGGTCTTTTCAAATGAGTCAGCTCTTCGCATCAGGTGGCCAAAGTACTGGAGTTTCAGCTTCAACAACAGTCCTTCCAATTAACACCCACGAATGATCTTTAGAATGGACTGGTTGGATCTCCTTGCAGTCCAAAGGACTCTCAAGAGTCTTCAACACCACAGTTCAAAAGCATCAATTCTTCGGCGCTCAGCTTTCTTTATAGTCCAACTCTCACATCCATACATGACCACTGGAAAAACCATAGTCTTGACTAGACGGACCTTTGTGGATTGCATCAGATTGAAAAATAACTCCTTTTATTGTTGCTAAAGGCACTAGTTAGAAAATTTGCAAGTTCACCCCCAAATTGAATGAATCCAAATGTTTATACTTCATTATGCCCTTTTATTCTCTGGAACCAACGGGCACTTTGCTGCTGCTGCTGCTGCTGCTGCTAAGACACTTCAGTTGTGTTCGACTCTGTGTGACCCCATAGACATCAGCCCACCAGGCTCCCCCGTCCCTAGGATTCTCCAGGCAAGAACACTGGAATGGGTTGCCATTTCCTTCTCCAATGCGTGAAAGTGAAAAATGAAAGTGAAGTCGCTCAGTAGTGTCTGACTCTTAGCGACCCCATGTACTGCAGCCTACCAGACTCTTCCGCCCATGGGATTTTCCAGGCAAGAGTACTGGAGTGGGCTGCCATTGCCTTCTCCAAATGGACACTTTAGGGAAAGTGATTCTCTCATGGGGTCTGCAAGGTCAAAATAATTTTTGCAATAATACCAAAATGCTACTTATGTTAAAATGCAATGTGTTCATTATCACTATATTCAAAGGAATCAATAAGTGTTAAAAATGTCAGTTTCTATTTCCAATACAGTAAGTGTACAGAGTTAACACACATAAACAAAAGCTCTTTGAAGTACACAAAAGTATTAAAGGTTCAGAGACTAAGACTCCTGAAAACTTCTGCATTAAGAAAACCCTATACTTTTTTCTTGATAAACAAAAAACAGATACACAATTGCATTTCTTTGTTACCACTGCTCCTAGTATAGATAACTTTTAACAAAATTAAACTACAATTTTCACAGAAAAAGCAAGGAGTTGGATAAATGAGAACTGTCTTACTAGCAGCTTCATGAATGTACACAATAAATTCTCTAACATCACATATGTTAGAGACATATGTCTCTTACACATTCATGACCCAAAGCTGCAGCCTCTCTATAGAATATTAAATTAAAAAGGCATACAGAATCAAAATGATGTTTAATAACTAGGCTCTGGTAACCTACCTTACTTAAAAATTATTTAGGTATATACAATGAGTATCCATTAAGTAGCTTAAGGTAATATCAGACTGTGGTTTTAGATTATTTAAAGATCTCAGAAAGTGAAGAGGAACTAAAAAACCTCTTGATGAAAGAGGAGAGTGAAAAAGTTGGCTTAAAGCTCAACATTCAGAAAACGAAGATCATGGCATCTGGTCCCATTACTTCATGGCAAATAGAGGGGGAAACAGTGGAAACAGTGTCAGACTATTTTTAGGGGGCTCCAAAATCACTGCAGATGGTGATTGCAGCCATGAAATTAAAAGACGCTTACTCCTTGAAAGGAAAGTTATGATCAACCTAGATAGCATATTAAAAAGCAGAAATATTATTTTGCCAACAAAGGTCCATCTAGTCAAGGCTATGGTTTTTCCTGTGGTCATGTATGTATGTGAGAGTTGGACTGTGAAGAAAGTTGAATGCCGAAGAATTGATGCTTTTGAACTGTGGTGTGGGAGAAGACTCTTGAGACTCCCTTGGACCATAAGGAGGTCCAACCAGTCCAACCTAAAGGAGATCAGTCCTGGGTGTTCATTGGAAGGACTAACGCTAAAGCTGAAACTCCAATACTTTGGCCACCTCATGTGAAGGGTTGACTCATTGGAAAAGACCCTGATGCTGGGAGGGATTGAGGAAAGGAGGATAAGGGGATGACAGAGGATGAGATGTCTGGATGGCACCACTGACTCAATGGACATGGGTTTGAGTGAACTCCAGGAGTTGGTGATGGACAGGGAGGCCTGGGGTGCTGCGATTCATGAGGTAGCAAAGAATCGGACACGACTGAGCAACTGAACTGAACTGAAAGATCTCAGAAATTTCCCTTGAACTGACATAATATAAAACATAATTACTGTAGAAATAAAAGTATGACAAAATAATTATTCAATTTAATTGAACAAATTTAAATCTGTTTTAATATTAAAGAAAGAAAGTGAAGTCGCTCAGTCGTGTCTGACTCTTTGCGACCCCGTGGACTGTAGCCCACCAGGCTCCTCTGTCCATGGGATTCTCCAGGCAAGACTACTGGAGTGGGTTGCCATTTCCTTCTCCAGGGGATCTTCCCAATCCAGGGATTAAACACAGGTCTTCTGCTTGGCAGGCAAATTGTTTACCACTAGTGCCAACTGGGAAGCCCTTTGTTTCTATTATACTTAACAATAATAAACCAGAGAAAAGATCATTGATGCTAGTTTTTTGAAAAGATAAACAAAATTATAAAACCTCTAGCCAAGAAGGCTCACCAAAAATAAGAGAGAACCAGATAAAATAAAAACTGAAAGAGGAGAAATAACCACAAAGCTACAAAAAATCGTAAGAGAATACTATAAACAGTTATATACCAACAGACTTACAGATATAGAAATCAAAGTAGTGATTACCAGTAAAGAAAGAAAAGGGGGAGCAAGGTAGGGCATAGGATTGAGATACAAACTACTATGTATAAAATAAACAAGCAACAAGGACATATTAAATAGCACAGGGAATAATAGCTAATATCTTGTAATAACTTTTAATGGAGTATAATCAGTAAAATTAATGACTACTATGTGTTTTTTTTGACTACTATGTTTTGTATTTGAAATTAATATATTATAAATCAACTATATTTCAATTAAAACAATAAAAAATAAATATGGATAAACTATAGAAAAGAATAAAATCATAATCCTCATACAGAAAATAAACATAAGATTTTTATTTAACTCATTAATTAGGGACAGGATTAGTAATATAAAAGTCTTCAAAGGAGAATTAAGAGATACATATTAAGTAATTAGGAATGATGAAATGAATTTGTTCAATAGACTGAAAACTGACTTCTTTGGGAGAGCGAAGGAAATCAATAGTACTTCTACAGAACAAGATTTATTTTACATGCCTCTGAGAAAATTACATCCATTGCCATCATTTATCTACAACTTAGAGTGGTTATATAGCTCAAAGGCAGTGAAGGATGAGCTAGAAAGAATACCCAATGATCTTTTTTCTGCATTTCAAAGTCATTCACAATTATTCCTGAATTTATCATTAGGAATAATTTGCCAAATTGTTCCTATTAAATGAACTGATCTCTAATTTTAGATACAGAACAAATGAATTTAATCAACAAAGTTCCTAACAGAAACAATTATAACTCAATGAAGAACTTAATGAAATTTATAAAATTACACATATTCAGTTTACTGAAAAATTGGATGCGATAGAATGCAATCAGGGAGAAACTTTATTTCTCCTCATAACTTCCCCTTGCAGTGCATTCTGTAGACTGATTTTATTTCCCAAGGTTAAATGAAACCTCAGGAAAATCTCATAGATTTCTCATTCCTTTCAGGTAATATAAATCCCTGTCAGTCTAATATCAAATCTTTAACTCTCTTCAAATCTATAATTTCTCTCTATTTGGCTGATAAGCAATCAAAGGAAAATAAATGCATAGTTGCTTTGTCTTGATCTCCTGACCCACACTTTAGGGTACATTCCAAGTTGAAGCAAGAGAAGTGGGGAGAGATAAGAGTAAGAAGTCGCAGCTATCTGGAAAGGCTGTAAATCACCACTGGTATCATTTGGGTTGTGAAAAGCTAACTCTTTCTCATGTAAGACAGTCTTCGTAGTTGCATAGCTTCCTGAAGTTTCTAAAGTGATTGACAGTGTTCCTTCTGTCATGTCGATGTTTCTGTCCCCATCACTCATGTCCCATCTCTTATAGGGCCATGTTAGACTTCCAGCCTTTCCTTTGGAGGTTACCTCATTTCTGATTGGCAGTCATCCTGGAAAGCATCTTTTAGAAATGACTCACTATTAGAACTTTGTTCAGTATTCTTCTTGCTGCTGTTGCTGCTAAGCCACTTCAGTGGTGTCTGACTCTGTGCAACCCCATAGACGGCAGCCCATCAAGCTCCCCCGTCCCTGGGATTCTCCAGGCAAGAACACTGGAGTGGGTTGCCATTACCTTCTCCAATGCATGAAACTGAAAAGTGAAAGTGAAGTCACTCAGTTGTGTCGGACTCTTAGTGACCCCACGGACTGCAGCCTACCAGGCTCCTCTGTCCACGGGGTTTTCCAGGCAAGAGTACTGGAGTGGGTTGCCATTTCCTTCTGAAGCTCACGAAAAAAACAATACCTCTGTTTTGGCAGCCAGTGAAAGTGCCATTCTCTCTCAAAGTAGTACATCTGAAATTGTTCCAAGTAAACTTTAGATCTGCTCTTTAGCAGACTTTATATCTGCTCTCGTGCATTTAGACTTTCACACTTGAATACATTTAACTGCATTTCACACTTGAATACAGACTTGGTTTACTTGAAGTACACTCTCATTTGTTTTGAGATAAGGAGGAGATACTGCCTGATCATAAGAGGTTAGAGGAAACCCACAGTATACCAGCAATTACTTCTCTCTAAATACCTCCATTACATTGTCTTCAAATTTATAATAAAACTTAGAAAAAACATTCAAGATCACATTTAATATGTTACATGCATTTAGTTTTCACATGTCATGATTTACATTGAATTAATTTTTGTAAAGTTCTTGTGTTATTTATCTTGTTTATAAAAAATTCAGGCAGCTTGAATTATTTAAGCGAATTTCTTTGGAATAACACACATTACAAACGTTTATTTGTATGTCCGCTTTTCAGTGTGGCCTACATTCAACTTCTTATTTAAAACTGGAGACACATCCACTTCTAGAACACACCTACTGCCCTTCCTTGCTTAATTTTTCCCCACAACACTTGTCACAGCATAACAAATCTAACTATGCTATATTATACTATTGTACTTATTCCTCTTATTTATCTTATAGCTACATAGAAAACAATAACATTGTATCCCAGTGGAAATAGTAATCATAGAAACTGAGAACAGTCATCAGAGTTTTCATACTATATACAAATGTAGAAGTGACAGGATATACTGATGTAATGAACGTAAAAATGAAGGAAAGAAATCAAATATGTGTTCTGCTTTTTGAGCCAGAACAATTAGGTGTTTTTATTGTTTGGTTTTTAAAATTACTGTTGTGCAAAAATTTACTGAAAAATTTAAAGTATTTTTTAAAATGTGAACTTTGGTGAAGTCATTAAGAGTTCCTGAGAAACTAGAACATTAAACAAAAACTTTAAAAGATAAGGGAAGGAAACTAAGAAGGAACAGTCAGGCTAGAGGGAAAACAAAGAAAGTTGGGACACTGATGGTTTGGTGAGATATCGAAAATAGTGTAAGTAGCCAAGTTTGTAAATGTCACTAAAGTACGACAAGAAAAAGCTGGAAAAATATTCATTGTATTTATAACTATTAAGACCGTGGAATTCTCAGGTGGATTTGACAAGAAAGATAAAGGTCAAATCCACAATGAAGAAATGAGAGTGAAGTGGAGAATAAAGAAATCAAGCATAGCAACACTTTCAAGAACCCGGGATGGTGCTACTGTAGAGGCAGAAGGTTGACAGTTGGAGGGGGGTGCAGGTTAGAAGAATGGATCTGGATCTGAGGACTATTTTATTGTTGTTTTTAAAGAAAACTGGGCATGTTTATACACACATGAAAATGGATCAGTGTAACTACAGAATACACAAAAGACAAATAACACTTTTAAGTGTAAGAATTCTGAGCAGATATAAAATCTATGTGCTTTATAGGATAGAGCTACTGTGGATAAACAGAGAAAAGGTGTCCTTTATTATTATATAAATCCTACATGTATGTTGATGATGAGAGTCATAGTAATAGAAATATTATGAGGTAATTCAGTGTAGGACAGAATAATAAAACATTTTACCTCTCTTATCTCAATTACTCATACCATTAAATTTTGTGAATCAATTACTATTGTTATTTCAATTCATAGTTCAAAAGCTGACACAGAAAATTTGTCCAATTCTGTCACTCAGGAAATGCTTGGATTGAGGATTTATAAGTTCTTGACTGTAAAACACCAACTTTTAAATTTTTGAAATACAACATCGAGAAAAGTTAAGGGAAAAAGACAAAGGGAGGCTTTTCATCTTCATAACCAAGTCTAGCTGATAATGATATTTGACATGTGCTAGAATAACTAGAGCTTATGAAGTTTTATTTTCTCTTAAAATTATATTAGAAAGCTAAGAATCACTTGGTGGATCATAATTACTCTAATTCAGATAATTTCTGGAAATTTATGAAAATGTGTGCCTTCATTTTGTAAAAATTACACTTCCAAAATGACTCTCTTGCTTCAATGAAGTTATTGAGTTTCCATAAATAGAAGCAACATCTACGGCAAATGGATTATATATGCATATATATGGTAATGTATCTCACATTTTATTTTTTGATCAAGTATAGGAATATAATAACAAAGTGACAATTACTGAGCAAATTTATACAGCCTAGTTCACTAGTTTAATAAAAACAAACCCATGGAAAGTGCACATTGCAACACTTCACCTATTAAATTGCACAGAATTGAAGCAGTGTCTAAAGGCCATTCTACAAGCAACAAAAATTACCATACATACATATTAATATGCATGGGATTGATAAAGTGAGCCAGATTTGCAACCTATACATAAAACTGTCAACTCACATTTCAATGATAAATCATGAAAAAAAAAAAAAAATAAAGGGGTATTCAGGCATAGGAGGACTGCATATATTTTATGGGCTGGCAAAGACATTATCTTTGTGTGTCTGATTCATTCGTTGTGCTAATTTTCAAAATACCTGACATTTTACCAGAAAGTTAATATGACAGGTATAAATTAAAACCATCAGTGTGAAAAATATGCCATGTTTTCACAAATCTACAGAAATCTATAAGCCACAAAGTGTTATTTTTTTAAATTTCTTATTTCCTAATATATTACAGTTTGGTAAAATCTTTACCAAAGATTCTGAAATTAAACATATTTACTCTAGTTCTCAAAGTATTAATTGGACAGAAAATAAACTTCTCTTATTACCTAAGAATACTATCACATAAAGTAAGAGGAAAACATAGTGATGTTTTTATGTGTTATATAGCTAGCTTCTACATAATAAATAAATAGTTGTAAACAACACTTAGCGAAAGAAAATGTTTAATACACATCACATTGACATTTCTTAAACTAAACTGCTTATATTCTCCTCTAAATCTGTCCATTGCAAACTTCCTTGGAATATGTTCACTTCCTACTTCTACAGATATTCTGTGTTCTGACATATTAATAATATCATCCCTCTACTGCAATATTCTCTTAGTCTCTCTGCTCTATCCTTGGCAAACCTAACAAATATTTTCATTACAGTAATTACACTTTGTCCTTTTAAAGCAGCCAGGTCACATCACTAATCTGCTAAAATTCTTTCAATATCTGCAGATTTTACCTGTGTAAAACACAAACTCTTTTAAAGGGCTTGTTGCTGTTCTTCAGTCGCTAAGTCATGACCCACTCTGAGACTGCACAGACTGCAGCATGCTAGGCTCCACTGTCCATATCTTGCAGAGCTTGCTCAAATTCCTGTCCATTCAGTCAATGATGCTATCTAACCATTTCATCCTCTGCCACCCCCTTCTCCTTTTGCCTTCAATCTTTCTCAGCATAAGGGTCTTTTGCAATGAGTTGGCTCTTCTCATCAGGTGGCCAAAATATTGGAGCTTCAATTCAGCATCAGTCCTTCCAACAAACAGTCAGAATCGATTTCTTTCAGGATTTACTGGTTTGATCTTCTTGTAGTCCGTGGGACTCTCAAGAATCTTCTTCAGCACCACAGTTTGAAACATCAATTCTTTGCCGCTCAGACTTCTTCATGATCCAACTCTCACACCCCTACATGACTACTGGAAAAAACATACCTTTGAGTATACTCACCTTTGTCAGCAAAGTGAGGTCTCTGTTTTTTAATAGGCTGTCTAGGTTCATCATAGCTTTCCTTCCAAGGAGCAACTCTCTTTTAATTTCAGAACTGCAGTCACTGTCCACAGTGATTTTGGAGCCCAAGAAAATAAAATAAAATCTGACACTGCTTCTACTTTTTCTCGTTCTATTTGCCATGAAGTGATGGGATCCAAAGCCAAGATCTTAGCTTTTAGAATGCTGAGTTTCAAGCCACCATTTTCACTATCTTATTTCACCCTCATCAAGAGGCTCTTTAGTTCCTCTTCGCTTTCTGCCATTAGAGTGGTATCATCTACGTATCTGAGATTGTTGATATTTCTCCTGGAAATCTTGATTCCACTTTGTGATTCATCCAGCCTGTTATTTTTCTTGATGTACTCTGCATAGAAGTTAAGTAAACAGGGTGATGATATGCAGCCTTGTCATACTCCCTTCCCAATTTTGAACCAGTCCAGTATTCTAATCCAGTTTTAACTGCTGCTTCTTGATCTGCATACAAGAGACAGGAGACATCTATGGTGGTCTGGTACTCCCATGTTTAAGAATTATCCACAGTTTGTTGTGATCCATAAGTCAAAATCTTTAGTGTAGTAAATGGAGCAGAAGTAGATATTTTCCTGGAGTTCCCTCGCTTTCTCTATGATCCAACAAATGTTGGCAATTTCATCTCTGGTTCCTCTGCCTATTCTAAACACAGCCTGTACGTCTGGAAATTCTCCATTCACATACTGCTGAAGTCTAGCTTAAAAGACTTGAGCATAAACTTGCTAGCTGTGAAATGAATACAATTGTATAGTGGTTTGAATATTCTTTGGCACTGCCTTTCTTTGGGATTGGAATGACTGTTTCCAGTCCTGTGGTCCCAGCAGAGTTTTCCAAATTTGCTAATATATTGAGCACAGAACTTTAAAGTATCATATTTTAGGATTTAAAAAGCTGAGTTATAATTCCATCACCTCCACTAGCTTTGTTTATAATAATGCTTCCTAAGGCCCACTTGACTTTACACTCCAGAACGTATGGCTCTAGGTGAGTGACCACACCGTCATGGTTATCTGTGTCATTAAGACCTTTCATGTATAGTTCTTCTGTGTATCCCTGCTACCTCGTTTTAATCTCTTCTGCTTCTGTTAGGTCCTTATCGTTTCTGTCCTTTATTGTGCCCATCCTTGCATGAAATGTTTCCTTGATATTTCCAATTTTCCTAAAGAGATCTCTCATCTTTCCCAATCTATTGTTTTCCTTTATTTCTTTGCATTATTCATTTAGGAAGGCCTTCTTATCTCTCCTTGCCATTCTCTGGAACTCTGTATTCAGTTGGGTATACTTTTCCTTTTCTCCTTTGCCTTTTGCTTCTGTTCTTTCCTCAGATATTTGTAAAGCCTCCTCAAACAACCATGTTGCCTTATAACATTTCTTTTTCTTTGGGATGGTTTTGGTCACTGCCTCCTGTACAATGTTATGAACCCCTGTTCATAGTTCTTCAGGCACTCTGTCTACCAGATCTAATCCCTTGAATCTATTTGTCACCTCCATTGTACAATCATAAGGGATTTGATTTAGGTCATACCTGAATGGTCTAGTGTTTTTCCTTACTTTCTTCATATGAAGCCTGAATTTTGCAATGATCTGAGCCATTATCTGAGCCACAGTCAGTTCCTGGTCTTGTTTTAACTGACAATATAGAGCTTCTCCATCTTCGGCTACAAAGAATACAATCAATCTGATTTCGGTATTGACACATGATGTCCATGGGTAGAGTCATCTCTTGTGTTGTTGGAAAAGGGCGTTTGCTAAGACCAGTGTTTTCTCTTGACAAAACTCTGTTAGCCTATGCCCTGCTACATTTTGTACTCCAAATCAAACTTCCCTGTTATTCCAGGTATCTCTTGACTTTCTACTTTTGCATTCCAATCTCCTATGATGAAAAGGATATCTTTTTTTTTTTTTTTGGTGTTAGCTCCAAAAGGTGTTGTAGGTCTTCATGTGTATGTGCTTAGTCACTCAGTCATGTCTGGCTCTTTGCAAACCCATGAACAGTTGCCCACCAGGCTCCTCCGTCCATGGGAATTCTCCAGGCAAGAATACTGGAGAATGGAGTAGCCATGCCCTCCTCCAGGAAATCTTCCCAACCCAGGGATCGAACCCAGGTCTCCCACATTGCAGGCAGATTCTTTACCATCTGAGCCACCAGGGAAGCCCCTAGGTCTTCACAGAACTGGTCAACTTCAACTTGTTCAGTATCAGTGGTTGGAGTATAGACTTGAGTTACTGTGATGTTGAATGGTTTGCCTTGGAAATGAACTGAGATAATTCTTTCATATTTGAGGTTACACCCAAGACTGCATTTCAGATGCTTTTGTAGACTCTGAAGTTTATTCCATTTCTTCTAAGGCATTCTTGCTCACAGTAGTAGATATAATGGTCATTTGAATTCTATTCACCTATTCCTATCCATTTTAGTTCACTAATTCCTAAGATGTCAATGTTCAATCTTGCCATATACTGCTTGACTACATCTCATTTACCTTGTTCCATGGACCTAACATTCCAGCTTCCTATGCAATATTGTTATTTACAGAATTGGACTTTGCTTTCACCACCAGGCACATCAACAACTGAGGGTCATTTCTGCTTTGGCCCAGCCTCTTCATTCTTTCTGGAGCTATCAGTAACTGCCCTCTGCTCCTCCCTAGTAGCATATCAGACACCTTACAACCTGGGTAGCTCATCTTCCAGTGTCATATCTTTTTGCTTTTTCCTCCTCCAATGGATCACATTTTGTCAGAACTCTTCACTATGACCTGTCTGTCTTGGAAGTTTGGCAAGACATGGCTCATAGCTTCATTGAGTTATGCAAGCCCCTTCACCACAAGAAGGCTGTGATCCATGAAGGGGATAAAGGGTTTAGAAAGACCTTAATGATCTAGGCCCTCATAATCATCCTAATCTCTTTTTCGACCTCACCCCCGTCTTTCAAACAGGTCCCCTGCCCATTATACTGGCCTCTATTACTCTAATTTGCCTCCCATGATCCTGTCTTAGGACCTTTGTACTGTCTGTTTCCTCTGCCTGGAGCACTCCTCCAAGTTCCTGTAACCCCAGGGGGGGATATGGCTAACTCCCTAACTGCCTGTCTAATCTTTACAAAAATGTCATCTTCCCAATATAGCCTACTCTGATTACCTTATTTTACTTTGCAACTACAACTTTTGTCACTTCTATTTCCTTTATATTGTTTTACTTTTGCTTATTCCAATAATATTATTTTTTAATATTCTGTTTAATTAGTGTATTCATTATATTTCCCTATATCAATTAAAATATAATTTCCACTGAGCAAAACAACTTGTCTATTGTTGAGCAAAACATCCTCAAGGATGCAATACAAAGACCTAAAACAATACCCTAGAAAGTATTTAAAAGATATTTTGAAGAGAACAGAATATTTTAATATAATGCTAGTGACAAAACACACACATACAAATTTAATTCTAGGAAGAGTAAGACAAGAAACATAAGCAAGACAAGAAACAAAGTATTTTTTGATTGGTAGGAAAAAGTATATTATTTGGATGGAAATAAAAATAAGTGCTTTCAAAAGACTGTATCTGAGATGAGCCTCTAAAGATTGGTAAAATTTAATAAGTAGATAATCAAGGTGTAGGAACTATAAGAATTAATTAGAGGAATTAAGAATAAAACTAAGTATCATTTGCTTTGTATTTTCTATCATTCTATGTGACAATGGACAAACAAAGATGAGTAATCTGGTCACTGATTTCAAAGCACCTGCTGCTAGTGAAATGTGTGTGTATGTGTTTCAATTCTAACACTCAATCAATAGTAAAATAAAGTGCTAAAATGAAGAATATTTAGAATACATCTCTGAGAAGACATCTTCTCAGAGGAAGTTGCAAAAGTAAAAAAAAATCCCAAAATATCAGTTTTTTCCATAGTCAATGAGTAGACTTTACCTATATGGAATATTTGATAATATTGTCAAAGGAATAAAATGGCATAGTATCTAGAAAGTATCTCAGTTCATGCTCAGATGGGTGTTTACTTGCAGCTGATTTTATAAAGCTTATTTATAAAATTTTCAATTTGGACATAATGTTCACATCCTTGCAGATTTCAAATCTATTTCTTGCCCAACAGTAAGGACTGCCAACCAGGAAGATGAATAAAAGGGAAGTTACAGACAACTCCATGACTTTTATTCCTGGACATAAAATTTCTGTTCTCTTCTCCCTATTTGTCCTATTCCAATAAAAATGGTTGAGCAACTTAGAAAAACACAAAAGAATCTTTAGCATTACTTGGAGCTAAACTCCAGGCCAATCCTAAGCTTTCCCTCTTCCAAGTAAGTCTCATTTCATCACAATCTTTTAACATTCTGCAACAAATTACTTCCCAAAGGTTTTGCACAAATGAAAGAAAAAAATGGAGAAATGAGAATGACTTAAACAATGCTCCAAGAATCCACCAATAACAACCCCATTGTATCACACACTTAAAATTCTATAATCTCCAACACTCCATAGAAAAAAGAACATTCCACCTCTTTTGCCTGCAGCAGATTTGAGTTTCATTTTGATTCATTTGTTCTTTCTGCCAAAGTTAGATCTTTATTTGTGTATTTTCAACTCCCAGAAGTAGTAAGATAAATGAAAATAAGCAAGAGCTTCCCTTTCATTTTTTTGTTGTGGTTAACCTATTTTCTCTCAATCTGTATTCAGTAAATTCCAAAAGAATAAATAGAATCACTGTAAAAGGATGCTTCCCTTCAACTCATATACTGAAAGTGACCAAATTATCTTTTAAAGAACAGCTGCTACATTTTATCTCCACAAGTTTTACTAGCAAGGATATGATGAACTTAATTATTTTTAAAATTGAAGTATTTGTAAATACCTTAAGTAATTACGATCTTTGTAATAATTCTATAATATGAATGAGTTGGTACCTAATAGCCAAGGTGAACATCAACAAAATATTTTAGTGAAGGTATTTTCCCTTGGCTTTGCTCCCTTCTGGTATCAACTGAAACATCATTTTCTTCCGATAGCCATCTGTTCCACTAACTTTGGGTCATTATTTACAGAACAAAAATTAAAATATACATGAAACTGGCCAAGGATTTTTAAACCATGTTTACAATTAGATGAATTAAAATAATATTGGAGACAGGAGGAAAATAAAAAACATGCTTTACCATCTTATTTTCTGCTGAAGCTGAAGACTAGAACAACTAAACTACATCCAAAAGAACCAAGATTAGAACCTTTGTTTCTTACACTTGTTCTGTGTTGTTTTCCCATTCTATCACATTCCGTGTTGCCTCTCTATATTTTATGAATTAAAAAAAAAAATCTTCAGAATAGAACACTTCATAAAATTGTAACATTTCATAATTTTTTACACATGAATATAATCTGTTTTTAAAAATTGTTAAATCTGTAGTCTACCCTTTTAGGTATTTTAGACACCTGAGATACTATGTAATTATGTAACACTGAACATTTCACATGGAAGAATGAAATATTTCTGGAGCTTTCAGGGGGAAAACAGAAACATTCATTTAAGAGAGAACTGAAAAAAGAAAATATTAATAAAGTTCTCTTCAAGAGGAACATACTATTTTAGACTACAATTCTATATATCATAAGGCCCAAACTTTCCCATGCTATTGCCTTGACTTTTTGAACTTTACAGGTCCCCTTGCTCTCACCAGGTATGCTTCCACACAGGAAGAAAACTTCCCACCTGGCCAGATCTTCTATCAGCTAGACCATCTGGATGCTATCTGATGATCCATAACATATGGGTTTTACCTGCTTGCAAGTCCTTGAAATCATTCAAATAAGCCAATCATACCCTCCCAGACCCTGTAGAAAGAAACGGCAACCCACCCCAGTATTCTTGCCTGGAGAAATCCATGGACGGAATGGCCTAGTGGGCTATGGTCCATGGGATCACAAAGAGCCGGACATGACTGAGCAACTAACACACCCTCCCAGAGTTACCCCTGCCCTCTTTTTACCACAAACCCTACCTCCTAAAGCCTGTTTATTCACTGTATTCCTGAGTGCAACTCTGTATCCCTGTGTGGCATGTTACATCCTCCTCTGGGGCTGTGAGTATATTTGATTAATAAACTTCCATTTGATTGCTGAAATGAAGTTGCTTAGTCATGTCTGACTCTTTGCGACCCCATGGACTGTAGCCCACCAGTCTCCTCCATCCATGAGATTTTCCAGGCAAGAGTACTGGAGTGGGTTGTCATTTCCTTCTCCATTCGATTGGTGGGTGGCATGTATTTGCCCATGACTGTGGGTGAAATCCAATTCACCACATTTCACTAATCAACATCATTTTAACACTTGCTTGTCCTCCAGGCAGCACACAACCTAAACAATACTGTAAGATTTCTGCCTAAGTTATTTTCTAGGAATTTGGAGTCAACTGCGTCTAATTCAAGCTGAGTTAGTTAAGACAGACAGGACCACCAACCCTTCAACTGGACAGGCACAAGTGTCCTCAGTGACTCTGGACATCAGAGGGCTGAAAATTACCTTAAGAACAAGCAGAGGCCTGTAGTCCAGTTAAGTCTGTGCAACTGGACAATTAGCATACTTTTCCCGGTCACCTTTCCCTATAGTTCCCATGCCTTGGACTACTTTGCTTCTCTATTCTTTACCCCATAAATGCTGGAAGTCCCTTGCCTCCAGGGAAGCAAAACTGAGATTTGTTCTCCTATCTTCTCACTTGGCTGCCTTGTGAATAAACCCTCTCTCTCTTTGCTGCAAACCTTAGTGGCTCAGCATTTTGACTTGTGTACATAGGGCAAATTGACCTGGCTCAACATCAGCCATTTAACACTATTTAGAGTAGAGAATCCCTTACTCACCAGCAGAGTTAATAAAAGGTGATCAAAACACTATAACATGGTGCAACGAAAAGACCAAACAAAATTTCTCAAAACCTACTTTGGGACAAAAACTGCTATACTTTAAATTCCAAATATTCGATTTTAAAACCCTTTTCATCCTTAGATTGCATTAGCTAAACTTAAAAACTATTTCAACTGCAGAGAACGACAACTTGCACTGCATAGAACAGGAGAGTAATAGAGAAGAGCAACAGAAGATCTGCCCTAAACTCCCATACTGCTAGAATAGATTTGCAAATCCTGGCTTGAAGATTTCCATATTCATCTAATCCTTATAAACACTGGTATTCCATACAAATGATATTTTACAAATTAAGAAACACAAAGAAGCAAAAGCAATTTGATTTCTTTTCATCTCAGCTGTTCTCTGACTCACTGTAGTATAATTTTTAAAAAATTAGCTTAATTGAGATTTAATTTATTTAATTTATGATCACAATGAAATACATGTAATAGAAGTGTGGCAATAAAACACAACTCTTTATGATAGCATGAAAATTTTGATTTTGATATGAAGAAATTTTTCATTTAATACTAGAGTGATTTAGAAGAATATGTGTTTGTGCTAATTTGCTTCAGTCATGTCCAACTCTTTGCAACCCTATGGACTGTAGCCCCCCAGCTCCTCTGTCCATGGGATTCTCTAGGCGAGAATACTGGAATGGGTTACCATGCCCTACTCCTGGCCATCTTCTGACCCAGAGATTGAACCCTCTTCTCCTGTGGCTCCCACACTGCAGATGGATTCTGTACCACTGTGCCTTAGAAGAATATAAGCAAAGGTCAACAAAATTGAAGCTAATGATTTAAAAAATTTTTTAAGTCAACAGAATTTTACATTTTATATTAAATATTATAATATAACATTTTATATTATAAATTTAGTATTCAGTTTTAAAAATACTCAACAACTCTAGATCCTAAAAGGTTTGTGGGAAGAGTCACTCATTTTATTCATTTTATTTACACTGTTCAATTCCATTGTAAGTTTTCAGTGTTTAATAGCACAATCTCATTTCACAAAGCATGCATTTAAACTTGAAACTATACAGTAAGCCTGTTTATTTAAAATATACATTTTCACAATTTTTAAAATATTAATTTTATATTAAGCTATATAATTTATCAAAAGCAAATATATTATATTCATAAATTTCCTTTTTAGTAAGCACAACCAAGACCATACAGATTTGATTTTCTCACAAACCACATAAACTTATGAAGAACATCTCCACATGCATCATACTTCCTTTAATTTTTTCCTTACTTAATCCCTGTAGATTAACTTTATAAGTTTTATTTTGACCTATCACATTTATGATACTTTGAGAAAGGATATAAATACATTTCCATCCTGACCCCTGTACCTGGATAAACATATTTTCTTGACATTGCAGCTTCTGTGAGGACTAAACTGGTAGAAATGTCTTAGAAAATCTACTCAGAATTTCAGGTGTTATCAATGTATGTCGCTGCATTTCTAATTTCAAATTTACTACAATATAGCTTTGTGAATTAAACGAAGTCATTAAACATTCTAAAGCTCAAAATCTTTTTCATCAGTGCAGTGAGGAATTTGGAACTATTTCAGTAACAAAAAAATGTTATGAATACACCATTTTGACTGACTGACTTTTAAATATTTATTTTCATATGTTTACACAGTTCAAAAATCCAAAAGACAAAATTGTAAACAATGAGAAGTCTCAGACTCACTCAATCACCATCAATCTAATTTACCCCACCTCATTCCATCAGAGGCAACCATTGTTATTACTTTTGGGTACATCACCCTGGGGTGCTTTGTGCAAACATAAATATATACTCATTTTACCTTTTTGTTTAAAAAAAAAATGTAAACTTGATATAGACAATACTATGAAAATTGCTTTTTCAACTGATAATGATGTATCTTGAGCTCTTTAATATCAGCATATAGAAAGTTTCCTTATTTTCTTTACCTGCTTTACTAGAGTGATATATTACTAGTCCCCTATTGATGAACACAGGGTTCCCTTGTGGCTCAGATGATAAAGAATCTGTCTGCAATGCAGGAGACTGGGGTTCAAGACCTGGATTGGGAATATCACCTGGAGAAGGGAATAGCTACTCACTCCAGGATTCTTGCCTGTAGAATTCCATGGACAGAGAAGCCCAGCGGGCTACAATCCATGGGGGCGCAAAGAGTTGGACATGACTGAGTGACTAATACATACACACGCATTGATGAACACTTGGGTTATTTCCATTCTTCTGGTGTTACAGACAATATTTCAGTTACCTACTTTATAGCTATATCATCTTATCTATATAGAAATGTATTCCAGATAAATTCTAGAAAGTGAGATCAGTTGGTCATAGGATACAGGTAAATATTTCGATATATTATTCTAACTCCTTTTATTGGCATTATAGCACTTGTCCTCCCACCAGCAATGTATCAAAGTATCTGTTTCCCCTTAGCCTGGCCCACAGAATATTTTCTTATTTTCTCATCCTTTTGAATTATTGCTAATCTGAGAAGTAAAAAATGGTATCTTATTTTATTTTTACTTTGCATTTCTCTTTTGAGCAAGGTTGAATTTTTTTTAATTACTCTTTAATGTATATATAAATTTGCTTTCTTTTGTTCATTCTTTCATCTTTTATATATCTGTAAGATATTTACATAAATTAGGAAGATTAAATCTTCTTCTCACAGATGAACTGAAAATAATTTTTCCTAGTTTGTCACTTGTTTTCAGAGTTTGTTTACAGTGCTTTTTTTCCCTTCATTTTGCTATGCAGAAGTATTTGATATTGTTATAGTCAAATTTATCAATATTTCCCTTTATGGATTATGGATATTAAATCATAACTGAAAAAAGCTTCCATACTCTAAGCTCATAAAAGGATTTGCACATATTTTATCCTAGTATATTTATGATATTTTTCTTACCCTGAAATTCTTGTTCTTCTCTAGTACATTTATTACCAGACTTCTAGTACAATTTTAAAAAGGAATGGTGAGAAAAAACATCCTTGCTTTATAATTGATCTTAGTGAAAAAGATTCAAGTTTCTCATCATTGAGTATGATATTATCTGTATGATTTTTTGTAGATATTCTTTTTAAAGATGAAGAAGTCCCTTTGTATTCCCAATTTACTGAGAGTTTTTATCATGAGTGTGCACTGGATATTATTAATATTTTTTCTGCATCTATTGATATGATCATGGGGTTTGTGCCTTTTTAGGCTATTGATGTGATGGATTACATAAATTGTTATTTGAATGTTGAACCAGCCTTGCATACCTGGTAAAAAATCTCATTTGGTCATGACATATAATTATTTTTACACATTGTTGAATTTGATCCACTAATATTTTGTTGAGGACTTTTACATTCATTTCATGAGAGATACTGATCTATAGTTTTCTTTCTGTCTCTGTCTGGTTTTGTTTTTAGGGTAAGCTGGCCTCACAGAATGGGTTAGCAAGTATCTCTGTGCTTCTATTCTCTGAATGAGATTGCAGAGATTTGGCTTAATTTTTAACAAAATGTTTAATAGAATTCACCAGTGAACCCATGTGGGCTTGGTGTTTTCTGTTTTGTAAGATTATTTATTAGCTCAGTTTCTTTAATAAATAAACACATATTTGAATTATCTATTCTTATATAAGTTTAGAAATTATGTCTTTCAATGAATTGGTGCATTTCATCTAAGTTATCAAATTTGTATACATAGAATTATTCATAATAAATCCTTTATTATACTTTTCATGTCTTTGGGTTTGTGATTTCACATGTTTCTCACTTCTCACATTAGTAACTTGTCTTTTTTCTTTGTTCCTTAGTTAGCATAGCTAGAGGCTTATCAGAGTTATTGATCGGAGTTGAGTATTTCTCTGTCCTCTAGATACCTTAGGCTCTGATAATATGCCAGCAAGTTAGGCTCAGGTTAACTAGCTTCACCGGAAGGGAGGCCTTGTTAACAAGAACAGAGTACTCTGGATTATTTCAAAATGGGTTCCTTTTCCCCTTTCTCCCTGCCCATAGCCTGAAGGTGTTTTTTTCTGATGAGTAATGTGGGAGCTGGCAGACCTCCTGAAGGTAAATCCCACAATACTGAAGCAGGGACTCCCTATGACTGGTTTTCCCTGGAGTTGTTAAACCTCAGATTTGGCCATACTGGCCTCCAACAATGTTGTCAATAACAATTCAGATTTTCCTTCCCCACCACTGGTACCTATATTACTTCCTGATTATATGTCTGTGCTCTAGTAAGCCATGACTCCCTGTATTCACCTATCTTTTTCTCCAATCCTGGAGGCAGCAATCTGCCATGTGATCTCCCCTCTCTTATGGGTACAAAAAAAGGTGTTGATTTTCAGTCTGCTTAGATTTGTACCTATTCTTAGGACAGAGGGGTGACTTCCAAACTCATTATATGTGGAAGCAGAAACTGTTCCAACCCTTACTCAGGTGTTTAACTATCAGCTTCACTTGCTGCTCCTGGCCAACAGTAACTGTCAGAGCTCTGAACAATTTAATATTTGATAATTATCTTGAGTAATTTTCTTTAAATTATAATAATTTTACTTCTTATTATTTTCAATATAACTTTTCCTACATGTATTTTACTAAAAAAATTAAGAAATAAAAGTAGTTGGGAGGAAGGGGATGGTGGTTGGGAACCAACATCCATATCCTTGCTAAATGCTTTCACTTCCTAAGAAAGCTTAGTAAAAACCATTGTTAGCAGAACACCTCAAGAGGATGAGAAAAGAAAAAAAGTTATTTTCCTAAGGACTTTGGGATTGGAGAAGCTGGGCATATTTCCAGCCTCTCCCACTTATATCTTGGCTCCGGTGCAGCAAAATATCTTCCCCAAAACACAACCAGGCTTGAAGGACAAAAGTAAGTTAACCCTTCAATCACCATATATTTAGACCAATTTCGTATACAGTGGAATCATGAATCACTCTGGTAATAGTGAAATCACACGGACATGTTAGGCAAATATACCCTCTCAGAATCTCCCTAACTAGTCATGCATCATGCTTTCACTTATATCATTCAAAGAGAATTTGCAAGTAACTTTTCTTACTATATACATTTTAACAACAAAAATTCTATATCACCTACTTCTAACTCTACACTGGAAGAGATAGGGTCCACATATGAAATCATTTCTGAGATCCATTATTAAGATAATTTTTAAAAAGTAAAAAATGTATGGAGTATATGTATAGTAATTAAGTCATCAAGCTCCAAATGTGCACTTCATTCAGAAAATGCCTGTAATAATGGAGATTAACTATTAATCCTATACTTGAAATTTTATTTTCCTTACTCTGCAATCTGCTTTCTTTTCCCTTTTTCAGAAAGCTTCAAGTTTGTTAAAGTCAAAGAACTTCTCAGCTCTTGTATGTTTTTACTTATGATAAACTCCTATTTCAGAGAGGATGAGGTTGATGCAGCCCTCTGAACATCAACATTTTTAACATTAACACCCCTAGTATTTAGTTATAAAGACACAAGAATTCATAGTTTTAGCTCGTATTTCACTTACCTACTAGATTTCTGGTTTAGCGCTTCTTAGTTTCAGTCTCTGCTGGGAATTCTCAGGCATCTCTACTCCTCCAGGTAAAGCCAATGAACTCCAAAATCTACAGGAGAAATGTTCACTTTACCATTTTTGCACCATACTTTATTTTTAACCCAATTTGATAAGCCTTCTGAAATCTTAGGATATAATGGTCATAGTTTACTGAAACAATCCTTCCTCACTGGTAAATACATATAGAGTATTTGCTCATAATGGTCTGGGTGCAACCCTAGCCTTCTATATCATTTTCTTGCTCAACTACTTTGTTGTTGTTGTTCCTAATTACTTCAAATCAACCCTAATAATCAGATTCTAATTTCTTCAAGTCAACTTAATTTTTAAGTTCTAGGTCTTGGTGCTAATCCATATTCTGACACCAACCTTTGAGGTTGATGGAAAGATGTTAACTGACAAAGATAAAGGATACAAATTTTCTTAAATGAAAAAAATTAGTGAACAGCTACTAAGACAACCACACAAATTGGGAAATCTAATATTTTCAGGCTCTAAGTCCCCAGTTTCCTATTATTTCTGCAGAGGATTCTTCCAGCTTTAAGAAACTTGCTTTTCTATTACAAAGATGAATTTGTTCTGATAACTCTTCTGTAAAACTTGGCTACTATGATGGTATAAATAACTAATGCAAATAATCTCAGTGCATTTTTTAAATTTTTCTTGGATACCGAATGAATCTGAATTATCAGTTTTCAAGGTAGTACAAGCTTTAGATTTTCTTGAGGTAAGTAACTTGCATGGGGATCCATAGGTAAAGCCAAACCTGGATTCAAAACTAGTTCACTATCCTTTACACACTCTGCTCTACTGCCTGTGCCTTGTCACTAACTTTGACAGAACTGATTTCACCTCATTAAGCTTTGAAACTGCCCCTCAAATTATACTGATAGACAGACATAGACGCAGAGCTTGCCATGCATTTATTAGAAGTCTATAAGAGAAACTACTTTAAAATATAAGCATTTAAAATTTTTCCTTCTACTTAGCACCCATCATTTTCTCATGGATACAAAAAATTATGTTAATAGTCACATTTTCTTATTTTGTTTTGGCTATTGAGACATAGTTAAATTTGGGTACATATTTTGCAATGCATAGGAAGTTCTGGTCTCATTCCATTTATATTCTCCTCGAAGTTGCCAATTTAACAATTTTATTTAACAATGTTTTATAAGTGCAAAAACATCCATAACTTACAGATGGTTATGGTGACTGCGGCCATGAAATTAAAAGACACTTACTCCTTGGAAGGAAAGTTATGACCAATCTAGACAGCATATTCAAAAGCAGAGACATTACTTTGCCAACAAAGGTTCGTCTAGTCAAGGCTATGGTTTTTCCTGTGGTCATGTATGGATGTGAGAGTTTGACTGTGAAGAAGGCTGACCGCCGAAGAATTGATGCTTTTGAACTGTGGTGTTGGAGAAGACTCTTGAGAGTCCCTTGGACTGCAAGGAGATCCAACCAGTCCATTCTGAAGGAGATCAGCCCTGGGATTTCTTTGAAAGGAATGATGCTAAAGCTGAAACTCCAGTACTTTGGCCACCTCATGCGAAGAGTTGACTCATTGGAAAAGACTCTGATGCTGGGAGGGATTGGGGGCAAGAGGAGAAGGGGACGACAGAGGATGAGATGGCTGGATGGCATCACCGACTCGATGGACGTGAGTTTGAGTGAACTCCGGGAGTTGGTGATGGACAGGGAGGCCTGGCGTGCTGCGATTCATGGAGTCGCAAAGAGTAGGACACGACTGAGCGACTGAACTGAACTGAACTGAATAACTGATTTTATTCTGTTTTACATAAATTATTTTATTCAATTCTCACATTTTCCTTAGGACATATAGACCATTAATTTTTCCAGTCAGTAGAAATTTTTCCAGTCAAGGGTAACCTTCTTTAAGGCTGTGATATGGAAGCTGCATATAATTCTGCCTGCATACAACTGGACCCAATGTATCCTTATAAATATAGGCTAGGGATGCAGATTACAGACCAGTAGCAATATATTTGTATAAATAAAAGTAAGGAAGAAATAATAGACTATAAGGGATGGAAGAATCCAACAGTTTCTTAAGATAAATGAGAAGAAATAAAAAAGCACCTAAATTGATATTTATTTAAATATGAAGCAATTTGGCCTGAATTACCCAGTTAGACTATTCACATTGTTCACTTAAACCAGTAAATTTTCCATTTCCTTCAAGTCATTTCTACATATAAGATTAAATTACACCCTATCAATCTTTATTCTAGAATATGCAATGATATAACAAAAATGATTTAAAACTGCTTGAGCATATTATAAATTGAAGACTATCCTATATTTAATTTGAAAATGCTTGTATCACCACTCACGCTCTTTTACTATAATTTTAGTTTACTCTCCCATAAAAAATGCATAGGTGCCATTCATTGATTAATATTTTATATTGAATATGATTTATAACATTCTCTTTTATTGGGGACATGTCAAGCACATCAGATTTTAATGCATTGGCTATCCTGCATCATGGCACATAATTTATTTTTATTCCACTAGTCATAAATTTGGCTATAAATTTGTGTCAGGAAACTGTTTTCAATAAATACACTGAAATTAATTTGTATTGACCTCAGTCTTTAAGAGGGATTCTGAAATATAACTATAGATCAATAACTAGTAAAATTCAAAATCACTCTGTTTTGACAAGTTTTTTTCCTTATTGGTAGATTTCATCAAACCAAATATTTACTGGGTACTGGGGGTGTACCCAATATCTTTTTTATGCCTCCTTTTTATGCTTCTAGCATTATCTTAATTTTAAATGGTTATAAAAACATCAAAAAACATGGATTATTTTCAGAGATACTTAGAGATTGAAGCCTCCTGGGAAGATAAGATAACTTAACCAGAGATATCCTAGCCAATTTGACCATGTCTGAGGATAAAGATGGAAATGGTGTACTTTTAAAAAGGAGAAAAAAAAAAAAAAATGTTTAGCCTTGCTTATGGAATTATATGGTGACTGTATACCTTACTGATAACTTTAAATGATACTTCTTTTCTAAATCAATCATAATTGTGTTTGAAAATGAAATCATCTCTTTATATATTTGTCTCTTATCACGTCTTCTCTGTAACTGGAAATCAAGAATCTTGTGAAAAGAACTATGTCAGGAATGACTGAGAAGTGACCTGAGGACCTCCAGGTTTACTGCTTATGCTAGACTTTTGCTGAGCACTCTAAATTAAACTGCTGAATAGTTGCTGAGTTGTCAAAAGGAAAGAATAATGCTGAGACCTGGAGTTTTCCTGCACTAAAGAAAATATACCTTTTCCTAGTAACAAATGCATACATTCTATAACCCAATCATATGTACAGAACAGTTTTACTCTACAACCCAAATTCTTGGTAAATAACTTGTATAAGACTACATTAACATCCCCCCTTTTCCCCATAAAAACCCTTAATCATTTTCCTCTGGTAGGACACTATTATGGGTTCCTCCTGAATCTGAGAACCCCAAATTGTAACTGGAAG
Source organism: Bos taurus (assembly GCF_002263795.3). Classification (NCBI taxonomy): domain Eukaryota; kingdom Metazoa; phylum Chordata; class Mammalia; order Artiodactyla; family Bovidae; genus Bos; species Bos taurus. Next base: position 20,543,608 of record NC_037344.1, on the reverse strand, counting down.
TCTTCAAATTGCCTTTTTGCCTCCTTGTATTAGTTTGGGGTCCTTTAGGTTGACAGTCTTAGAATTGATCTAACTCAACAATTTTATAAATAGGTAAATATAACTTTAAGAATATTGAATTATTCAAATTAAAATTGCAATAATTAATAAACAATCTCGTGCTTATGCAAAGTTGTGTTCAACTCTCTGTGACCCTGGGACTCTTTGCGATCCCGGGACTCTTTGCAACCCTACAAATTGTAGCCTGCCAGGTCCTCTGTCCATGGGCTTTCCCAGGCAAGAATACTGGACTGGGTTGCCATTTCCTCCTCCAGGGTATCTTCCCAACCCAGGGATCGAACCCAGGTCTCCTGTGGCTCCTGCACTGGGAGACAGATTCTTTACCACTGAGCCACTAGGGAAGCCTTTAATGAAGAATATGTCTATGTATTAGATATAATACATGTGTCTATGTATTAATGTAACAGTATTTATCAAATACCTCTATGCCAGATTCCTGAGCAAGTGTGGAGATAGTGTGGTAATCAGATCATATTCATTTTCTGCCCTTGTGAAGCTTCCGGGTCTAGTGAGAAAGAGGGATGAGTCAACTAAATACCCTGTGATGTGATTACAAAGCATTGTCAGTACTATGGGGAAAAATAAACAGGGGGAACTACAAGATATAAGAAGGCATTGACCTTATCAAGCTCACAGAACCAAGCAAAGGGTCTGTGAGAAAACGTACTTTTACCTAAGATAGGAAGGAGGAAGTGCACATTTTCCCGTCAGGATTTAAAATTTCTGTATTTAGGATAAAACTTACTGTCAGTGGAGTATCCTTAGTTGACACTCTCCCTCGAGAGCGAGCTCTCTCCCTCTCCTTCATCTCTCTCCCTCAGGCTGGCTTGCAAGTTTTCTACCATGCCGGCGTGCTTTCTCGCGAGACAGCGCTACCACGCAGGGTTCTATACAGTGCAGGCGCACTTTCTCGTGATATTGCCATCTCGCGATCTCACCAACTGGCTCTGCAGCTCTCAGCTCTCAAGTCTCCTGCGCGCTTCCATCGTTCCTCACGTCTCTCCGGCACAAGAAATATTATTATAAAACCAAAACAACACATCACTACACGTCTATCAAAATGGCTTAAAAATAATCTGAAATGCTGGCAAGGGTACAGAGGAACTTGATCACGCGTACACTGCTGGTGGAAATGGAATATAAAATGGTAAGCCACTCTAGAAAAGTTTAGCCAGTTTCTTATACAGCTGAACGTGCATTAACCCTATGACCCGGAAATTGCACTGTTGGGCATTTAGTCCGGAAAAGGTGAATGTTCCCTAGCAACTTTATGAATAGCCGAAAACCGCAAACAGCCCAGATAGCCTTCAACCCTGACTGATTAAACAATGGTACACCTATACCAGGATTCCATGGCAGCTCAGACAGTACAGAATACACCTGCAGTGTGGACAGACCTGGGTTCGATCCCTGCGTTGGGAAGATCCCCTGGAGGAGGGCATGGCAACTCGCTCCAGTATTCTCGCCTGGTGAATCCCATGAACAGAGGAGTCTGGCGGACTACAGTCCGTGGGGTGGCAAAGAGTTGGACAGGACTGAGCGACTAAGCACAGCACAGCACACCTATACTGTGAAGGCAAAATGAGAATGGGGCCGAAGAGGAGGTGATGGTTGGAGTAGAGTAATGGACTCTAAGGACATGAATTTGAGGAAACTCTGGGAAATTGTGAAGGAGGAGGGAGTCTGGTGTGCTGCAGTCCATGGGTTCACAAACAGTGGGATAGGACTTATCGACTGAACGACAACAATGCTATGAAATACTGCATGTTAATAAAATCAGTTCAGTTCTGTTACTCAGTGGTGGCTGACTCTTTGTGACCCCATGGACTGCAGAAGGCCAGGCTTCCCTGTCCATCACCAATTCCCAGAGTTTATTCAAACTCATGTCCATCACATTGGTGATGCAAACCAACCATCTCATCCTCTGTCGACCCCCTTCTCCTTCTGCCTTCAATCTTTCCCAGAATCAGGTCTTTTCCAATGAGTCAATTCTTCACATCAGGTAGCCATAATATATTGGAGTTTCAGCTTCAGCATCGGTCCTTCCAATGAATATTCAGGACTGATTTCCTTTAGGACTGACTGGTTGGATCTTCCCAAGTTTGGAAAGGAATACATCAAGGCTATATATTGTCACCTTGCTTATTTAACATATGCAGAGTAAATCATGCAAAATGTTGGGCTGGATGAAGCACAAGCTCTAATTAAGATTGATGGGAGAAATGTCAATAACCTCATATATGCAGATGACACCACCCTTATGAAGAAGACCTAAAGAGCCTCTTGATAAAAGTGAAAGAGCAGAGTGAAAAAGTTGGCTTAAAGTTCAACATTCAGAAAATTAAGATCATGGCATCTGCCCCCATCACTTTATGGCAAATAGATGGGGAAACAGTGGAAACAGTGACAAACTTTATTTTGGGGGACTACAAAATTGCTGCAGATGGTGACTGCAGCCATGAAATTAAGAGACGCTTGCTCCTTAGAAGAAAAGCTATGATCAACCTAGACAGCATATTAAAAAACCAAGACATTACTTTGCCAATAAAGGCCCATCTAGTCAAAGCTATGGTTTTTCCAGTAGTCATGTATGGATGTGAAAGTTGGACTATAAAGAAAGCTGAGCACCAAAGAATAGATGCTTTTGGATCGTGATATTGGAAAAGATTCTTGAGAGTCCCTTGGATTGCAAGGAGATCCAACCAGTTAATAAAATGGACCACAGTATTAAAACATATGTATATAGTGAGGTCACCTTACACTCTGATTTTAGTTTCTAAAAAAAAGTTTCTAAAATTCTCTGATATAAGGATCCAGGGATCCTTCAATAAATAGCTGATTCTAGAACTGATGAAGTAAATATAAACAACGAGCCTGGGATATCGTGTACTGCCAGCAAGTGAGAAAGTCAACAACAATAAGGAAATGAACAAACCCAATGAAGGGGCATGCAAAAGGGACACTAGAGTCAATTAAATGAGCTCCCAAAGCTGAAACAATTAAAGCAAAGAAATAAATAGTATTGGAATATAATCTAAGTATAGAATAATTATCCATGAGTCTATAATGATTAAGTAGACGATTGAATAAATAAGCGCAAAAGAAAAGACAAATCTCCTGCAGAAGAATTCTGTGTAATCAATGTACACACCTTACCATCAAAGAGCTGGCAGGTAACTCCCACTTCTTAAGTATGACTATGCATAGTGACTTCCTTCCTAACATTACCATTTTGGAAAAGGAGAAAAAAACACTTTTAAGTGGAGAAACTTAACAAACACTACTCAGATGATATCAACAATGATAGGCTATACCCTGGAAAATGAAAATGACCTTTTACCTTTGTGGTCTTTGTCCCCAAAACCCATAACCCCAGTCTGATCATGAACAAAAACATCAGACAGATCCAGTAGAAGGACATTCTTCAAAACACCTTAACAGTACACCTCAAAACTGTCAAGGTTATCAAAAACAAAAAAATTATGAGAAACTGCCACAGCCAAGGGAAACCTAAGGAGATTTGACAACTAAATGTAATGTGATATTCTGGATGCAACTCTGGTACAGAAAAGATGATATTTAGGTAAGTACTAAGAAATGTGAATAAAGTCAAATTTAATGATAATCATTTTTCATTAAATGTAACAACTGTCTTGTATTAATTATAAGGTGTTAATAATGGAAAACTGGGTGTGGGGTACATCAGAACTCTAAGCCATCTTCATAATTTTTCTGTAATTCTAAATGGCCTAAAAATTTTTAAATATATTACCAAAAAAAGTAAAAAAAAAAAAGAAAAAATTAAAAGCTTACATGCATTCCATTAGTATAATATCCTTGAAAGGACAGTAATATAGAAATAAGAGAACAATTAGAAGTTGCCTGAGGAAGGAAGGTGGCTGTGGCTATAAAAGGGTATGACAAGAGATCACTGTGATGGAGTTATTCTATATGTTAGCTAAGATAGTAGTCACATGACCCTACACATGATAAAATGGTATGAAAATATACACACAATGCCTGCATATAAAACTGGTAAAACTGAATAATGTTGGTGTATTATATACATGTTAATTTTCTAGCTATGATAGTATCCTGTAATCATGCAAAGTGTTAATTGGGAGGAACTAGCTAAAAGGTTTACAGGAATAACTCTGTGTTATTTCTTAGAATTGTATGGGAATCTATAATCATCAATAAGGAGTTTAATTTAAATATTATTGTGCCATATAATCATGGCAGTAGATTTAATGGTGTACAATTGGGAAAGTGGGATAGAGATGCAAGATTGTAAAGATCTTTCTAGAGAGAGAGAATATCACTTGTAAAATGACCTGAAATAGAAATTATGCTGCATTCACTGAACAAACATGAAAAAGCAGCCCATGTAGCTTGAGTTTCTGAGTCTAGGATAGAGTAGTTCAATGTGGGATTGGTGGAAATAAATGGTGACCATCTTGTTGAGCCTTTTAGGGCACATCAAAATTTTGTTCTTAGTTTTAAGTGCCTTTGTAAGTCATGAAAGTGGGAAAGATTGTTTAGCATTAACTTTTCAGTCAATAGAGCAAGGGATAAATTTATATTTTAGAATTGCTGTGATACTTAGGAATTCTTATTCTTGTAAGATTAATTATATGTGCTTCTTGGCCAGATTTTTCTATATATATATACCACAGATCCATATCCTTACTGGATATTTGACATTGAGCTAATTACTCAGCCCTCATAAACAGCTTTTCACATTATATTTACACAGACTCACCTACCTAGTGATCACCAAACCCTCATATGTATATGACTTGGACTAAACAAAATAATACATATGCAGCACTTAGTATAGTGTTTGGCACTTATTAAGCTTTACAAGACTGCTGTTAATTTCAGTTTTTCATAGACTTTTAAGAATTATAAAACTAATATTGTTAATTATATAAAAGGTCAAAAAAATGAAGATGAAATAAAATTTTAACTACTTGTTACAGCACCTTGCATCCAAAATCACCCTTAAAAGGCCATGCATTAGTTAAACCTAATTATAATGAAAAAGGAGGATCATGGGTGACAACCCTACAGTATCACTACTCTGTCCTAGACTCAGAAACTCAAGCCACATGGGCTGCTTTTTCATGTTTGTTCAATGAATGGAGCATAATTTCTATGTCAGGTCATTTTACAAGTGATGTTCTCTCTCTCTAGAAAGATCTTCACAATCTTGCATCTCCCAGAATAACACTTTTTTACTGCTATAGATCCAAAACAAAGGAACACAAAATATTTGCTAAATGGATGGGGAGGTTAAACTTAATATATAATGGCTTTTATTTTCCCTGTGAAATAAGGTAAGATTTATTCAACAAGGTTTATTCAATAAGGTTCAACAAAGAAAAGAGTGAGGGAGAGAGAGGATTTGAGTGGTGAATCTTTGAAATAACATCTACAGAAGTGTAAAAGATGGCAGACACGTAAAAAAAGATTAATGTTAAAAAGTGCTAAAGTTCCAGCTGAATGTGAAGCCCATAAATGTGCAGTATCACATATTAAATAATTTTCTGTAATATTCTTTTCAGTTGTAGCCTAGGATTAAAATCAGAGAACTGTGTAGCCAAATTAAGCTAGTAAGTAAAAGCAGGCAGAACAAGTGATGCACGATACTGGATGCTTGAGGCTGGTGCACTGGGACGACCCAGAGGGATGGTATTGGGAGGGAGGAGGGAGGAGGGTTCAGGATGAGGAACGCATGTATACCTGTGGTGGATTCATTTTGATATTTGGCAAAACTAATACAATTATGTAAACTTTAAAAATAAAATAAAATTTAAAAAAAGAAAAAAGAAAAAGCAAGAGAATTCCAGAAAAAAAAAAAAAAAGAATGGTGAGTGTAGAAGAAACAAGACACATGGGTGTTGATTAAGGAGTGTATTCCACATAAAAGGAAAGATGGAGCTGAGGCAGGGTAGACTGTAGATGCTTAAAAGAAAATATAGAAACACAGATAGTATTAATGTATATACAGAGCTATTATAATAGAACTAAGTGAAAGTGGAGAACATTAGAATGCTGAAAAGGGTATATTCAAATGGTTTTATACCTCATCTTGCAACAGGACAATGTTAAGATTCAGGTAAGGTCTTGGATTCATTTTGCTCACTTTATTATCTTCATATAATGTTCACTTTATTGTCCTCATATATTATCTTCAATTATTTACCTTGTCTCACATATTATTAAATAAATTACTTGAATCTTAGCCAAGTTATAAATTAGAAACAACTAGTATGAACACAATAATTATTTAGCTGCATATCTTTATGTTTATTTAATCAATTGATGTTTTGAAAACATGTTTCATAATGTATAAATGTACTTGTATAGTGCCATTTTATCAAATATATAAATAAGTTAATGTAATGGGAATACATATCATATGTTTAAGAATTGGTTGTACAATCAGAACAGATTTGAAGTTAATATCGAAGAGGATAAAAGAGCAGGGGTCAGTAGGTTTAATTAGCTGAAAATGTAAACAAAAACTTCAATTAAAAGAGTTAAGCAACTAGCCGCCTCCCTAGTCGCTCATATGGTAAAGAATCTGCCTGCAGTGCGGGAGACCTGAGTTCGATCTCTCCCTTGGGAGGATCCCCTGGAGGAGGGCATGGCAACCCACTCCAGTATTCTTGCCTGGAGAATTCCATGAACAGAGGAGCCTGGCAGGCTGCACAATGCGTGGGGTCACAGAGTCCACCGCGACTGAGCAACTAAGCACAGCACACAAGCAACCAGAAGGGGGAGCTCTCACACCCTGAGACGAAAGCAGAGCCCAACATGAAAAAAAATTCTTTCCTGGCAAGTACCCAGCCAATGAAAAGCGATGGTCTTTTTGTTAGTACCGCTGAGAACTTTGTTTTCCTCTCTATAAAAATTTTCTCTTTCCCTTGCTTGGGGGGGACTTGCACGTGTCTTCATCATGGTTGCATATCCCTAATTCTTTGCTGATCCTGAATAAAACCCATCTTTACTGGAGAACTACCTGGCTGCCTTTTTGACTCAGGTCAGCTTTAGACATTAATAAGAAAATAAATATTAGAGAAAAATTGAACTGTAGATATAGAATAGTTACTGAAAAGTGAACCTTATTTTAAATTTACCTGATATATTTATTTAGGAAACATTTATACTTTCTTTAATGATTAGAGAACAAAAGAAGTTATAAAAAGAAAAAAATTAATTTAATTTTGAAAGAAGGTGACCCTGGGCAATACAAACAAACAAAAAGACACATGCCCCTGAATAAATCACTTACCCTCTCTCCTCTGCTGAATCTTACTTTTCTCATTGGAAATGCAAATAATTTGTTTCTATTTCTAGCCTGATTTTTTTCCCCCAAAAGTTCTTGAAGGCAACACAGGGAATAGGTATGATAAAAATGATTTTAATATAAGAAAACTATGAATGTAGGGACGAAAGAAGAAAGGCAATTAGATGAAGCCAAGAGAAATAATCCTACCCATGAGGAATACAGAGCCAAACTGAGCCAGTGTACAGGATTATTAGATTTTGTAAGTCATTGTCTATACAAATGCAAAGAATTGTTTTTGTTACCAAACATGTGAAATAAGAAAGATCAGTGGCTTTGGTATGCAGAGAACTGATATTTCTTACATCAGCCCTAAAGTATCAGTATGACTTAAGCTTCCATTAATGCAAGAAAGAAGGGAAGGTTTTAGGAAGATGCCTTTAGTCTTTTTGTTCTCACGCACAAAAATGACACAATTCTTTAAAACAAAATGAAGGTTACTGATGTACCAGATCATGTATAGAGAAAAGGGGTAGCAAGACCAAGGAAGCAATGATGCCAATGGAGAAAGCCTTAAGTGGAATGTCCAAGTCACCCATTTGAAGGAAAAGAAATTTGTTGAAAGAGAGTGAGTCAGTCTATGACACAGCTGGTCAAAGGAATAAACCACTTCTAAAAATATAATCACTGGCTATTTGTATAGAATTCATAAATAGAAAAAAAAAACTTTTCAAGTGGCTAAGATCCTTTACAGACTTTGGATAATGTATTATCAGACATTGCTTTTTTCATTTACTTCAACTCTTTATTTGTGATTTTGGTTTTCAGTCTATCTGCCCTCAGCTGGAGAAGGATGAGAGGCTTATGGAAGCTTCCTGATGGGAGAGACTGACTGAGGGGGAAACTGGGTCTTATTCTGATGGGCAGGGTCATTCTCAGTAAATCTTTAATCCAATTTTCTGTTGATGGGTGGGGCTGTGTTCCCTTTCTGTTATCTGACCTCAGGCCAAATATGGTGGAGGTAATGGTAACCTTCAAAAGGTCCCATGCATGCACTGCTACATTCAGTGCCCCCAACCCTTCAGCAGGCCATCACCAACCCATGCCTCCACCAGAGATTCCTGGACACTCATGGGCAAGTCTGGGTCAGTCTCTTGTGGGGTCACTGCTCCTTTCTCCTGGGTCCTGGTGCACACAAGGTTCTGTTTGTGCCCTCCAAGAGTCTGTTTCCCCAGTCATGTGTAAGTTCTGGCCACCCTATGGTGGTGGTGGTGGGGGGGGGGGGGGCGGTTAATGGCAACCTCCTCCAAAAAGGCTTGTGCCATAACCAGGTCTACTGCAAAAAGGCAAAATGTTTGTCTGAGGAGACCTTACAAATAGCTATGAAAAGAAGAGAAGCAAAAGGCAAAGGAGAAAAGGAAACAAATACCCATTTGAATGTAGAATTCCAAAGAAGAGCAAGGAGAGATAAAGACTTCCTACTGATCAGTGCAATGGAGAAGACATTGGCACCCCACTCCAGTACTCTTGCATGGAAAATACCATGGATGGAGGAGCCTGGTAGGCTGTAGTCCATGGGGTCACTAAGAGTCAGACATGACTGAGCAACTTCCCTTTCACTTTTCACTTTCATGCATTGGAGGAGGAACTGGCAACCCACTCCAGTGTTCTTGCCTGGAGAATCCCAAGGACGGGGGAACCTGGTGGGCTTCCATCTATAGGGTCGCACAGAGTTGGACACGACTGAAGCAACTTAACAGCAGCAGCAGCAGTAATTGGTGCAAATAAATAGAGGAAAACAATAAATTGGAAAAGACTAGAGATCTCTTCAAGAAAATTGGAGATACCAAGGGAACATTTCATGCAAAGATGGGCACAATAAAGGACAGAAATGGTACAGACCTAACAGAAGTAAAAGATATTAAGAAGAGGGGGCAAGAATACAAAGTAGAACAGTACAAAAAAAGATCTTCACAACCCAGATAATCATGATGGTGTGATCACTCACCTAGAGTCAGACATCCTGAATGGGAAGTCAAGTGGCCCTTAGGAAGCATCACTATGAACAAAGCTAGTGGAGGTGATAGAATTCCAGTAGACCTATTTCAAATCCTAAAAGATGATGCTGTGAAAGTGCTGCATTCAATATGCCAGCAAATTTGGAAAACTCAGCAGTGGCTACAAGACTGGTAAAGGTAAGTTCTCATTCCAATCCCAAAAAAAAGGCAATGCCAAATACTGCTCAAACTACTGCAAAATTGCACTCATCTCACATGCTAGTGAAGTAATGCTCAAAATTCTCCAAAGTAGGTTTCAACAATACGTGAATCGTGAACTTCCAGATGTTCAGGCCAGCTAGGAAAAGGCAGGGGAACCAGAGACCAAATTGCCAACATCTGTTGAATCATTGAAAAAAGCAAAAGAGTTCCAGAAAAACATCTACTTCTGATTTATTGACTGTGCCAAAGCCTTTGACTGTGTGGATCACAATAAACTGAAAAATTATGAAAGAGATGGAAATACCAGACCACCTGACCTGCCTCTTGAGAAATCTGTATACAAGTCAAGAAGCAACAGTCAGAACTGGACATGGAACAACATACTGGTTCCAAATCAGGAATAGAGTACATCAGAGCTGTATATTGTCAACTTGCATATTTAATATATTTGCAGAGTCATCATGAGAAATGCCAGGCTGGATGAAGCACAAGCTGGAATCAAGATTTCCAGGAGAAATATCAATAACCTCATATATGCAGATGATACCACCCTTATGGCAGAAAGTGAAGAGAACAAAAAAGCTTCTTGATGAAAGTGAAAGAGGAGAGTGAAAAAAAATTGGCTTAAAGCTCAATATTCAGTAAACTAAGATCATGACATCTGGTCCCATCACTTTATGGCACATAGATGGAGAAACAGTGACAGACTTTATTTTTGGGGGCTCCAAAATCACTGCAGATGGTGACTGCAGTGATGAAATTAAAAGACACATGCTCCTTGGAAGAAAAATTATGACCAAACTTGACAGCATATTAAAAAGCAGAGGCATTACTTTGCCAACAAAGGTCTGTCTAGGCAAAGCTATGGTTTTTCCAGTAGTCATGTATGGATGTGAGAATTGGACTGTAAAGAAAGCTGAGCACTGAAGAAGTGAAGTTTTTGAATTGTGGTGTTGGAGAAGACTCTTGAGACTCCCTTGGACTGCAAGGAGATCCAACCAGTCCATCCTAAAGGAAATCAGTCCTGAATTTTCATTGGAAGGACTGATATTGAAGCTGAAACTACAATACTTTGGCCATGTGATGCGAAGAAATGACTCATTTGAAAAGACCCTAATGCTGGGAAATATTGAAGGCAGGAAGAGAAGGGAATGACAGGATGAGATGGTTGGATGGCATCACCAACTCAATGGACATGAGTTTGAGCAAACTCGGGGAGTTGGTGATGAACAGGAAGGCCTGGCATGCTATAGTCCTTGGGGTTGCAAAGAGTTGAACATGACTGAGTGACTGAACTGAACTGAACTAACTCTTTATTGAGATTGAATTTTATGTCTGTATTTTTCACCATAATGTTTACATAAAACAATGTGTAGCACACAAATATAATTAAGTTATATGCACTTGGTATCTTCAGAAATGATGACTGTAGCCAAAAAATAAAAATTTTAGTTATCATTAGTATCATTTTTGATATTACTTATTCATACAGTTGAATATCAAAAAAAAGGAAAGATCTTAAAACACAGTCTATAAAGATGTGATAGTTTTAAAATTTTAAATCTAAAAATAACATTTAATAAAATTTTTATTAGTTTTTTCTCTTTTGACATGTAATAAACAATTTTGTCCAGCTATGTAAGTGTGCACTCAGTCGCTCAGTAAAGTCCAACTCTTTGCGAACCCATGGACTGTAGCCCAACAGGCTCTTCTTTCATGGGATTTTCCAGGCAAGGGTACTGGATGGGTTGCCATTTCCTACTCCAGGGGTCTTCCTGACCCAGAGATCAAACCTGTGATTCTTGCGTCATGGGTGAACATTAACAGGAGGATTAACAGAAGGATTCTTTACTAACTACACAACCTGGGAATCATTTATTTACCATTACTTTGTAGTTACATTTTACTTAACTTTGCTATGCATTTATTATTATTTAAAAGTACATTATCAATGAGCACTACTAAAGCATTTTTCTATAGCTATTTGTCTTTTTGTGAACTTGTAATCTTACTGTCCTACGCCCCCATGCCCGAAACTAGGGGCGGCGGCTGGGAGAAGCAACCCCACGTCCAAAGCCAGGGGCGGCGGCTGGGAGGACCAACCCCAAGCCCAAGGAGCCATGGCTGCATGGGCGCAGGAGGGCCTAGAGGAGCTATCCCACATTGAAAGTCAGGAAGGGCGGCGGTTAGGAGATACCCCTCATCCAAGGTAAGGAGCAGCGGCTGCGCTTTGCTGGAGCAGCCGTGAAGAGATACCCCACATCAAAGGTAAGAGAAACCCAAGTAAGACGGTAGGTGTTGCAAGAGGGCATCAGAGGGCAAACACACTGAAACCATACTCACAGAAAACTAGTCAATAAAATCACACTAAGACCACAGCATTGTCTAACTCAATGAAACTAAGCCATGCCTGTGGGGCAACCCAAGATGGGTGGGTCATGGTGGAAAGATCTGATAGAATGTGGTCCACTGGAGAAGGGAATGGCAAACTACTTCAGTATTCTTGCCTGGAGAACCCCATGAACAGTATGAAAGGGCAAAATGATAGGATACTGAAAGAGGAACTCCCCAGGTCAGTAGATGCCCAATATGCTACTGGAGATCACTGGAGAAATAACTCCAGAAAGAATGAAGGAATAGAGCCAAAGAAAAAAGAATACCCAGCTGTGGATATGACTGCTGATAGAAGCAAGGTCCAATGCTATAAAGAGCAATATTGCATAGGAACCTGGAATGTCAGGTCCATGAATCAAGGCAAATTGGAAGTGGTCAAACAAGAGATGGCAAGAGTAAATGTTGACATTCTAGGAATCAGCGAACTAAAATGGACTGGAATGGGTAAAATTTAACTCAGATGACCATTATATCTACTACTGCGGGCAGGAATCCCTCAGAAGAAATGGAGTAGCCATCATGGTCAACAAAACAGTCTGAAATGCAGTACTTGGATGCAATCTCAAAAAACAGAATGATCTCTGTTCGTTTCCAAGGCAAACCATTCAATATCACAGTAATCCAAGTCTATGTCCCAACCAGTAATGCTGAAGAAGCTGAAGTTGAAAGGTTCTATGAAGACCTACAAGACCTTTTAGAACTAACACCCCCCAAAAATGTCCTTTTCATTATAGGGGACTGGAATGCAAAAGTAGGACGTCAAGAAACACCTGGAGTAACAGGTAAATTTGACCTTGGAATACGGAATGAAGCAGGGCAAAGACTAATAGAGTTTTGCCAAGAAAATGCACTGGTCATAACAAACACCTTTTTCCAACAACACAAGAGAAGACTCTATACATGGACATCACTGAAATCAGATTGATTATATTCTTTGCAGCCAAAGATGGAGAAGCTCTATACAGTCAGCAAAAACAAGACCAGGAGCTGACTGTGGCTCAGATCATGAACTCCTTATTGCCAAATTCAGACTTAAATTGAAGAAAGTAGGGAAAAATCACTAGACCATTCAGGTATGACCTAAATCAAGTCCCTTATGATTATACAGTGGAAGTGAGAAATAGATTTAAGGGCCTAGATCTGATAGATAGAGTGCCTGATGAACTATGGAATGAGGTTCGTGACATTGTACAGGAGACAGGGATCAAGATCATCCCCGTGGAAAAGAAATGCAAAAAAGCAAAATGGCTGTCTGGGGAGGCCTTACAAATATATGTGAAAAGAAGAGAAGCGAAAAGCAAAGGAGAAAAGGAAAGATATAAACATCTGAAAACAGAGTTCCAAAGAATAGCAAGAAGAGATAAGAAAGCCTTCCTCAGCGATCAATGCAAAGAAATAGAGGAAAACAACAGAATGAGAAAGACTAGAGATCTCTTCAAGATATTAGAGATACCAAGGGAACATTTCATGCAAAGATGGGCTCGATAAAGGGCAGAAATGGTATAGACCTAATAGAAGCAGAAGATATTAAGAAGAGGTGGCAAGAATACACAGAAGAACTGTACAAAAAAGATGTTCACGACCCAGATAATCACTATGGTGTGATCACTGACCTAGAGCCAGACATCCTGGAATGTGAAGTCAAGTGGGCCTTAGAAAGCATCACTACGAACAAAGCTAGTGGAGGTGATGGAATTCCAGTTGAGCTATTTCAAATCCTGAAAGTTGATGCTGTGAAAGTGCCGCACTCAATATGCCAGCAAATTTGGAAAACTCAGCATTGGACACAGGACTGGAAAAGGTCAGTTTTCACTCCAACCCCAAAGAAAGGCAATGCCAAAGAATACTCAAACTACCGTACAACTGCACTCATCTCACATGCTAGTAAAGTAATGCTCAAAATTCTCCAAGCCAGGCTTCAGCAATATGTGATCCATGAACTTCCAGATGTCCAAGCTGGTTTTAGAAAAGGCAGAGGAACCAGAGATCAAATTGCCAACACCCACTGGATCATGGAAAAAGCAAGAGAGTTCCAGAAAAACATCTATTTCTGTTTTATTGACTAGGCCAAAGCCTTTGATTGTGTGGATCACAATAAACTGTGGAAAATTCTGAAAGAGATGGGAATACCAGACCACCCGACCTGCCTCTTGAGAAATTTGTATGCAGGTCAGGAAGCACCAGTTAGAACTGGAGATGGAACAACAGACTGGTTCCAAATAGGAAAAGGAGTACGTCAAGGCTGTATATTGTCACCCTGCTTATTTAACTTACGTGCAGAGTACATCATGAGAAACGCTGGGCTGGAAGAAGCACAAGCTGTAATCAAGATTTCCGGGAGAAATATCAATAAACTCAGATATGCGGATGACACCATCCTTACGGCAGAAAGTGAAGAGGAACTAAAAAGCCTCTTGATGAAAGTGAAAGTGGAGAGTGAAAAAGTTGGCTTAAAGCTCAACATTCAGAAAATGAAGATCATGGCATCTGGTCCCATCACTTTGGGAAACAGATGGAGAAACAGTGGAAACAGTGTCAGACTTTATTTTTCTGGGCTCCAAAATCACTGCAGATGGTGACTGCAGCCATGAATTTAAAGACGCTTACTCCTTTGAAGGAAAGTTATGACCAACCTAGATAGCATATTCAAAAGCAGAGACATTACTTTGCCAACAAAGGTCTGTCCAGTCAAGGCTATGGTTTTTCCTGTGGTCATGTATGGATGTGAGAGTTGGACTGTGAAGAAGGCTGAGAGCTGAAGAATTAATGCTTTTGAACTGTGGTGTTGGAGAAGTCTCTTGAGAGTCCTTTGGACTGCAAGGAGATCCAACCAGTCCATTCTGAAGGAGATCAGCCCTGGGATTTCTTTGGAAGGAATAATGCTAAAGCTGAAACTCCAGTACTTTGGCCACCTCATGCAAAGAGTTGACTCATTGGAAAAGACTCTGATGCTGGGAGGGATTGGGGACAGGAGGAGAAGGGGATGACAGGGGATGAGATGGCTGGATGGCATCACTGACTCGATGGACGTGAATCTGAGTGAACTCCGGGAGTTGGTTTGGACATGGAGGCCTGATGTGCTGCGATTCATGGGGTCACAAAGAGACATGCACGACTGAGTGACTGAACTTAACTGATACTTCAGTTTAAAAATAGCTTTTGCTCTAACACACACAAAAAGCCCTGTCTACAAATGACAGTCAAATTCTGAGGTACTGGCAGAATTTGTGGGGACATAATTCAGTCTTTTAATAAGTGAAATCTTCCTGTTTGTTTAATTTAATCATAAAATTAACTTTGTACATGTTAAGCTCTCATATTTTCCTGCATTTTGGAGCCATTTTTAAGCTATACTTATGTAACTTATTTTAGAAAATAGGCTATTATTATTTTCCCTGATTATAAAAACCTAGTGTCATGTAATAGAGAACTTGAAAATATATAAAACTGAAATTATGATGACAATATTATCCATAATTCCAGAAATATATTAGTGTTAAACAGACACTTTGTTTCATATAAACTCACATGTGCATGTACACATACAAATACAAATTGAAATCAGTGAAAATTCAGTCTTATTTCATATTCTTTTTCAGTTACTGGTAGAAATCATCCCTATGATTGTTTTTTTTAAAAAATCATTTTTAATAATGAATAGCATTCTTCTATATGACAATAATCTTCTTGATAATTTAGATTTTCTACTTCCAAGTTGAATAAACATGACTCATGGCTTTTCTCAGAACTCTCAGTAATAAAAATACCTACAGTAATGTATTCTTTGTTAAATACTGCCCCACCATGATAATTATTATGTCCAGTGCCATGTGGTATCAAGTCTAAAGTTGTTTAAATATTAACTGAGGTGCTTTCTCAGTAAGTAGTGGAATTATAATATTCTTTTTCTTCTACCTTTTCTAATCTAAGCTTCTAGTTCTCTTTTTTTCATAATGATAATCATGGCTTCTGGCCAGTTCATAGGAAAATGTGTTGAATGGGGCTTCATACTTCCTCTGGGCTCTCCCCTGAGGTTCTCTTTAGTTAGGTGAATGCATTCTTTTCTGCAAGTCACTTATACCATCCTCAGAAGCTAGGAATTCAACATTTCACTTCCAGTTCCTCCTTTGCTGAAGCTTATTTGCTCCTTTAGAGGGTTTATAGGAAAAATTAGAAAGGTAGTAACCTCCACCAAATTTATTTTTATATGTGCTTCATGGATAACTTTGAGATTCTTTGCATGGACACTCTCTGTGAGTGAAGGCTGATCCAAAACCATTAGAGAGTCTGTTCCTGAAGTATCTGGCAAGTATGTCATTTTTGCTCTGGATTTCCATAGGTAGGAAAAGAAAACACAAATCAAACTGTTTACCTGCAAATAATCTTATGGAAGCTCTGCCCTTTTTACTTAAGATTAGAGGAAGTCACAACCTATCCTTCCTGGTAAGTGGACTGGAACTTCAGAATATCAGCATCTCTCTCAAAAAAAAAGCAAAAATCTGAAAAAATTCTCCTTATGAATTAAATGTCTCATCCATGTTTATGACCTTTTTGATTATTATGATAGTGGTGATTGTGGGCATAATAATAGAAAAAAAATGACAGGAAATAAAATACATTTTAGCTGTGTATGTAATATAAGCATTTAGTGAAAACACAGAAATAAATGTGACAAAATGTTAACAGCAGTTAATATTGGAGGATGGATTACATGTGTTCATAATTTAGTCTGTTCTTCCAAAGACCAAATTGCGAACATCCGCTGGATCATCAAAAAAGCAAGAGAGTTCCAGAAAAACATCGATTTCTGCTTTATTGACTATGCCAAAGCCTTTGATTGTGTGGATCACAATAAACTGTGGAAAATTCTTCAAGAGATGGGAATACCAGACCACCTGACCTGCCTCTTGAGAAATCTGTATGTAGGTCAGGAAGCAACAGTTAGAACTGGACATGGAACAACAGACTGGTTCCAAATAGGAAAAGGAGTACGTTAAGGCTGTATATTGTCACCCTGCTTATTTAACTTATATGCAGAGTACATCATGAGAAACGCTGGGCTGGAAGAAGCACAAGCTGGAATCAAGATTGCTGGGAGAAATATCAATAACCTCAGATATGCAGATGACACCACGCTTATGGCAGAAAGTGAAGAGGAACTAAAAAGCCTCTTGATGAGAGTGAAAGAGGGGAGTGAAAAAGTTGGCTTAAAACTCGACATTCAGAAAACAAAGATCATGGCATCTGGTCCCATCACTTCATGGGAAGTAGATGGGGAAACAGTGGAAAGAGTGTCTATCAGACTTTATTTTTGGGGGGCTCCAAAATCACTGCAGATGGTGACTGCAGCCATGAAATTAAAAGACGCTTACTCCTTGGAAAGAAAGTTATGACCAACCTAGATAGCATATTCAAAAGCAGAGACGTTACTTTGCCAACAAAGGTCCGTCTAGTCAAGGCTATGGTTTTTCCTGTGGTCATGTATGGATGTGAGAGTTGGACTGTGAAGAAAGCTGAGTGCCGAAGAATTGATGCTTTTGAACTGTGGTGTTGGAGAAGACTCTTGAGAGTCCCTTGGACTGCAAGGAGATCCAACCAGTCCATTCTGAAGGAGATCAGCCCTGGGATTTCTTTGGAAGAATGATGCTAAAGCTGAAACTCCAATACTTTGGCCTCCTCATGCAAAGAGTTGACTCATTGGAAAAGTCTCTGATGCTGGAAGGGATCGGGGACAGGAGGAGAAGGGGACGACAGAGGATGAGATGGCTGGATGGCATCACCAACTCGATGGACATGAGTTTGAGTGAACTCCAGGAGTTGGTGATGGACAGGGAGGCCTGGCGTGCTGCGATTCATGGGATCGCAAAGAATCAGACATGACTGAGTGACTCAACTGAACTGAACTGAGTTCACTTTAAAATGTTCTCAATAAGACAGAAATAAAACGTTGTTAGTTCAGGTCAGCATTTCTCTTGCCAACCTATATGTTATTTGAAAATAGTTTTAAAATGGTATTTATCCCCATTCTAAGCTCACTATCTTAGTAACACAAAGTGGAGTTTGCAACAGTAAGTCTTATTATTAAAAATTTATATAGAGGATTTTTTGATGCTTTCTGTATTATTTTTCTTCTTCTTAAAACTTAAACTAAAAGAATAGAAGAAAACATGATCCCTACACCTTCTACTCCTTATTCTGTATAATACTCAAAGGCATTGAAAATGTCATGTAAACTCTTTTTGGCAGTGTCATTCTATCTCACTTTAATTCATAAGACTGAAATTAAGTTGTGTGTGCATGCTAATTTGCTTCAGTCATGTCTGATTCTTTGTGACCATGTGGACTATAGCCCACCAGGCTCCTCAGTCCATGGGATTCTTCAGGCAAGAATACTGGAGTGGGTTGCCATTCCCTTCTCCAGGGGCTCTTTCTGACCCATGGATTGAACTCATATCTCTTAATGTCTTCTGCATTGGCAGGAGGGCTCTTTACCACTGGCACCACATGAGAAGCCCCAAAATAAAGTCAGCACCTTTCTAAAACACTGGCAAGTTTTTCACCAGACCCTGGGATAAACTGACGTAATTATGTTATTTTATGCCACACTAGTCTAATATTTATTGTATTCAAAAATTATAATAATTGAGCACCTACACTGTACCTAACACTATTCAATATATGAGAATATCGCAGTAAAACCAATATAAACTAAACTAATTAAAGCTAGAAATCATACAATCTAACAGTTAATACGAGGTCCTCCTTAGAGTTGCGTAGTTAGATCAAAGATATTTGACAATAATATTAAAACTTAGCTGCAAAAATTGTATTTCAAGGGCACTATTATAATTCCTGGGAGAGGTGACCTTTGACAGAACCATGTTTCTGGATAGATAATAGGAGGATAAGAACTCAGATATCAGGAACATCAATGGCCTATTATAGACATAACTTGTGGAGGATGTGGGGATTTGCAGGGGATGGATTTCAAGGGCTGGAATGTAGGATTCATGAAGCAGGACTAACAGACTTATTGATTCAGTACTGAGAAGATGACATATTTTCCCATTTAAATGATGTAAAATGTATTTCTTAATCTGACTCTGTCAAATACACACAACATAAAAGCACCAAGTCCTGACCAATTTTACAAGTAAAGATACCAGGGAGTTACTTTTAGATTCAGAGACTTTATAGAGAAAAAAAATGAATAAAATTGCCAGCTCCCAAGATAATCACAATGGTATGATCACTCACCTAGAGCCAGACATCCTGGAATGTGAGGTCAAGTGGGCCTAAGAAAGCATCACTACGAACAAAGCTAGTGCAGGTGATGGAATTCCAGTGGAGCTCTTTCAAATGATGCTGTGAAAGTGCTACACTCAATATGCCAGTAAATTTGGAAAACTCAGCATTGGACACAGGACTGGAAAAGGTCAGTTTTCATTCCAATCCCAAAGAAAGGTAATGCCAAAGAATGCTCAAACTACCGCACAATTGCACTCATTTCACACGCTAGTAAAGTAATGCTCAAAATTCTCCAAGCCAGGCTTCAGCAATACATGAACCATGAACTTCCTGATGTTAAAGCTGGTTTTAGAAAAAGCAGAGGAACCAGAGATCAAATTGCCAACATCCACTGGATCATCAAAAAAGCAAGAGAGTTCCAGAAAAACATCGATTTCTGCTTTATTGACTATGCCAAAGCCTTTGACTATGTAGATCACAATAAACTGTGGAAAATTCTGGAAGAGATGGGAATACCAGACCACCTGACCTGCCTCTTGAGAAACCTATATGCAGGTCAGGAAGCAACAGTTAGAACTGGACATGGAACAACAGACTGGTTCCAAATAGGAA
Source organism: Bos taurus (assembly GCF_002263795.3). Taxonomy (NCBI): domain Eukaryota; kingdom Metazoa; phylum Chordata; class Mammalia; order Artiodactyla; family Bovidae; genus Bos; species Bos taurus. The sequence continues at coordinate 20,523,781 of NC_037344.1, read as the reverse complement.
AAGGGTGTGTCAAGGCTGTATATTGTCACCCTGCTTATTTAACTCATATGCAAACTACATCATGAGAAACGCTGGGCTGGAAGAAGCACAAGCTGGAATCAAGATTGCTGGGAGAAATATCAATAACCTCAGATATGCAGATGACACCACCTTTATGGCAGAAAGTGAAGAGGAACTAAAAAGCCTCTTGATGAGAGTGAAAGAGGAGAGTGAAAAAGTTGGCTTAAAGCTCAACATTCAGAAAACAAAGATCATGGCATCTGGTCCCATCACTTCATGGGAAATCGATTGGGAAACAGTGGACACAGTGTCAGACTTTATTTTGGGGGGCTCCAAAATCACTGCAGACGGTGATTGCAGCCATGAAATTAAAAGATGCTTACTCCTTTGAAGGAAAGTTATGACCAACCTAGATAGCATATTCAAAAGCAGAGACATTACTTTGCCAACAAAGGTCCGTCTAGTCAAGGCTATGGTTTTTCCTTTGGTCATGTATGGATGCAAGAGTTGAACTGTGAAGAAAGCTGAGTGCTGAAGAATTGATGCTTTTGAACTGTGGTGTTGGAGAAGACTCTTGAGAGTCCCTTGGACTGCACGGAGATCCAACCAGTCCATTCTGAAGGAGATCAGCCCTGGGATTTGTTTGGAAGGACTGATGCTGAAGTTGAAACTCCAGTACTTTGGCCACCTCATGCGAAGATTTGACTCATTGGAAAAGACTCTGATGCTGGGAGGAATTGGGGGCAGGAGGAGAAGGGGACGACAGAGGATGAGATGGCTGGATGGCATCACTGACTCGATGGACAAGAGTTTGGGTGAACTCCGGGTGATGGTGATGGACAGGGAAGCCTGGTGTGCTGTGATTCACGGGGTCACAAAGAGTCAGACACAACTGAGCGACTGAACTGAACTAATGGCTTTTGTCCCAACAGCAAAAAGGATGACACTGAAACAAAAGGGGCCAATTGAGGACAACATGAGTAGTGGGATACTGTGTCGATGAGGAGCCCATTCGTTACTGCAGCTGAATAGTTCTATGTTTTGCACTTTATTGTGACTGTGGAGTTACAGAAGCCTGCTATCTCATTAGAACCCAGAAGGTGATGAGAAATAGTCTCATGATAACCCCAGGGTAGATGGAGGGGAGTGAGTAGGAGATGCCTTATAGAAGTTCTTTCTTCAAGGCAGCTGCCAATACTCAGTTTAGCTCTAAATATATGCAAGTTTGCTGTGGTATCATGTGAAAGTGAAAGTGAAAGTCACTCAATCGTGTCTGACTCTTTGCCACCCAATGGACTATACAGAGCACGGAATTCTCCAGGCCAGAATACTGTAGTGGGTAGCTGTTCCCTTCTCCAGGGGATCTTCCCAAGCCAGGGATAAAACCCAGGTTTCCCATATTGCAGGCAGATTCTTTACTGGCTGAGCCACAAGGTAAATTAGGTATCATGTGGCATGGCCACAAATTTTGGAAAACATCAAAAATACTTAATGTGCTGCTTTTTCATTTTTGTCTACAGATTTTCTAACGTGGTATATAAGAGAAATTGAATCAACTATCACTGTGTGTGCTGTCAATTTTAAACATCTTTCAGATAATCTAAAAGATATGGTATAAAATAGCATTTTTCCTAGGTCTCCACTTCATTTAATATCATTTGTAATAGACTACCCTCACTCATTATTCTGAAAAATCTGTTTTACCCAAATGTAACTGAATATTAGAGCTTCCTTGGTGACTCAAGAATCTACCTGTAATTTAGGAAACATGGGTTTGATCCCTGGCTTGGGAAAATCCCCTGAAGAAGAAAATGACAACCTACTCCAGTACTCTTGCCTGAGAAATCCGATAGACAGAAGAGCCTGGCAGGCTACAGTCCATGGTCTTGCAGAGTCAGGCATGACTCAGCAACTGAGCACACACAACTGAATAGTAGAATCCACTTCAGGATCACCTTTTCAAAGCTTGTCCAACTAAGTAACAGATATCTCTTGCCCACCATATTATTTGTGTTTCCATTATTATGCCTCAAACGTAATTCCCCTAAAATGGCTACTGCAACCCCTAATAAGTAGTTTTTCTCTATGTAAATGATGTTTAGCTAGTCTGATTAGCCAACACTCTATGTTTTACCTCTTTTTAAAGAATAAATAGCTTTGCAAGGTTTAAAGTATAACCAGGACTGGTTATTCATCATAGATTTTAGTGCATGTAGTCTAGTATTTACTGCTACACTTTTTTTAATTTAAATTTATTTATTTTAATTGGAGGCTAATTACTTTACAATATTGTATTGGTTTTGCCATATATCAACATGAATCCACCACAGGTGTACACGTGTTCCCCATCCTGAACCCCCCCTCCTACCTCCCTCCCCATAACATCCCTCTGGGTCAGCCCAGTGCACCAGCCCCAAGCATTCTGTACTGCTACACTTTTTAAAAGCATTTAAACCTAAGTAAAATTGAATCATGCAATCATACACAATGCATATTGTAAGGACAGCTAATGGACTCTATCATTTTGGTGCTAACAGCTGTTTTCTCCTCATAAATTCTATTCTTAGACTCTATCCACACTACCAACCAAAATAAAACAGGAAGTTAGAGGAGAAAAATAGAATAGAAACATTCTCTTAGTCTTTTAAAACCAGGACCATTGTCTCTGGTTTTAAATGACCAAATAATTCAGGTGTATTTTAAAAATCTTCTTGTTTCCTGCAGAGAGGAGGAGAGAGAGCAGGAGGAGGAGGAGAAAGGGGGTAGGAGGGGGAGAAGAAGAGAGAGAGGAGGGCAAAAATAACTAGCCCATTAAGGAAGATAAATCAGATTTACTCATTTAATCATACGGCAATCATTGTGCCGTATTCAATTCTAATATTTGTTAAAGAACTTAAATATTGTAAGAGAAGCTGAAGTCCCTGGTATCTTTTCAATCCCTTTTCTCATCTTTACTCCGTTAAAGTGAATATTGCATCAGTTTTTGTGATACTACTGCTCTTGCTAGCATAAGTTAACCATGTAAGTATCAATAAATTTTTTGTGTATTGGTTATATTTATAGTTTTATAATGTTACAAATACCTTCATTAAAATAAGCATTGATAAAGCTCACCTTCACTTTCCTTCTTTTTCAAAGTTTTTGTTGATCTTGGCTTTTTTTTTTTTTTTTTCAGTTTTGTTTACATTTTAGTAAGAGTTTGATGAAATTCTAAGAAATACAACAAATGGCTAGTTTGATTGGCCAGAAATGGGATTTCCAGTATGGATTGTGCCACCCACAAGCACTATATATATCTTCACTTATTTAGCGTTCTTTTTTTTTTTTTTCTAAAGTTTTGTAAGCTTTTTTCCATAAATATGTTGCACTTCTTTTGCTAAATTTATTAATTTATAACATAATATTTCTTACTACAGAGATTTATTTTTAACTAAATTTCTTCTAATTTTTTCCTTTATTTTCTCATAATTATACTTGTAGTAAATTTGAATATTGTAATATTATCCCCAAACTCGTTTTAAAAAACTAATAAGTCCACATATCAGGAAAAAGGAAAAGATACACTCATTACGTCTTTTTAAAATGAGGCAACAAGAATATCCACAAATTTCAAAATAAGAATGAGGTTAACCAAACCACCAAAACAGCAGCAATAGAACAGCAGCTGATGGTGGGAAAAGCAGAGTGAAAATAAAATACAAAATTAACCTTTAATCATGTAAATAACTCTCCCTCCCCAAAGAAACCCCAAACTTACTACCACTTATTGCAGTGTATTCCACCCTGACCAGTGAAATTGAGAAAATTCCTCACAGAGGCAATGTAAAGTGTATGAGCAGATATGGAAGATTAAATATTGCTATTTCAGCATATCCTACTGACAATTTCATATATATCAAGCTAAACTTCTCTTAGAAAATGGCTCACACAGAAACCAAATACTAAGTACAAAATTAAAACTGAGCAGGACAAAACCTCCGAACCCTCAGTTCACATAGTGTAGGAGGGTAACCCAGGTAGCAAATGCTTGTAAAAGCCATGAAGTTTGAAAATGTGCCCCAGCCATTTTCCCTGGAAAACTTTCATCATTTAAGCATAGGATACCACAAATAAATAAAACAAAATCTAAGATCATGCCAGTGTACTCCAAGATTAAAAGATAAAAATAAATCAGATGTTTCTATAAATAATGAGAAAACACCAGAAATAAACGGCAACAAAGAGATAAACAGATAAAACAATAATCTACTATATACAAGTGGGAAAAATAAATCTTTAAAACTTGTGCAAGCCATGGAAGATCAGCTAAAATTAGATATATAGTAGCTCAGAAATATATGTCTAGGAATCCAGAAGACCTCTCAGATATCAGGAAAGAGATATGGTGTGGGGGATTCGTGGGAGGAAACAAAGCAGAAGATACAGTAGAGGGAAAAAAAGAGCAAGGGGGAAACAAAAGATGGAAAAGACGAATATATAACAATATTAGAGAAATAAGAAAAACTGAGCAGAGTAGAGAATAACAGGTAACACATCCATAATCACATCTGTATCAACCAAAGAACACAGACCCCCGAAAACGGAAACAATAGTGGAATTTTTTGCATATTTTATAAAATAGTTTCCAAGTTTCTTTGCATAAGCATTTGTGTTAAATTTTGTTTTTTACTAGTAGTATGTGAGACAGTCTCTTCCTATTTTAAAGTCTTATCTGATTGGAAAAACATTATTTTAATTTTTATTTCTTGATTAATAAAACTGAAAATAATTTATGTAGTCATTCATTTTCCTCCCTTTGTCTCTTCTATCTACTTTTCAGATTGTGTGTCTTCTTTAATTAAGATTTTATTTTTTAGAGCATTTTTATATTCACAAAAAGTTGAGAGGAAGGTACGAAGATGTCTCATATATCCCTCACCTCCACAAGTGACTGGCCTCCCATCTTATCAACATTCGCCACCAGAGTGGTATATTTGTTACAACTGATGAACCTTACATTGACACATCCTAATCACCTAAAATCACTATGTGCTTTATAGTTCACACTAAGAGTCACTCTCTGTGCTGATCATTCAATGGATTTTGATAAATGTATTTGCTATCATACAGATAGCAATAGTTTTCAAGATGCTGAACATTAGGCCATATAAAATGGTGATAGTCTGAAAGAAGACAGAAAGCCTTCGAGCCTTGCATTTATCTCAGTTTGTTGCCTTGAGAAAGGCTTCAAGTATGGTTCAGAATCCTGGCACACTCCCTAAGTTAAGGAACCTGAGAAGAGCCCTTAAGGAGAACTGCTACTGCTGCTAAGTAGCTTCAGTCGTGTCCGACTCTGTGCGACCCCATAGACGGAAGCCCACCAGGCTCCCCCGTCCCTGGGATTCTCCAGGCAAGAACACTGGAGTGGGTTGCCATTTCCTTCTCCAATGCATGAAAGTGAAAAGCAAAAGTGAAGTCGCTCAGTCGAGTCCGACTCTTAGCGACCTGGACTGCAGCCTACCAGGCTCCTCCGTCCATGGGATTTTCCAGGCAAGAGTACTGGAGTGGGGTGCCATTGCCTTCTCCCTTAAGGAGAACTAAGTGGCTATAATTTACAAGAGAAAGTAGTGGAGAGGAGAAAAGTGCACAAAATTCTGAGTATCTGCAGTCTCCCCTGAGTATTCAACAAAGTACTGAGCAACCTGAGGATGTGGGGGAAAAACACTAGACAAGATTAGAGAGGACAGTTCCGGTGCTTTAACAGGGCTTGAATACTACCTGTTTCTATCTGCCAGACTGAAAAAACTCAAGATTTATAAAGCACCAAATGGAATACTCAGGAGAGTTTTGCCTCAATAATGGGGAACGATTAACCCACTACTCAGCACTGTTCAGGAAACATCTAAAAAGAAATCATAAAAGCAAGATGAAAATTAATCCAACCATTTTTAGGTAACTAAATGAGGCAGTTCGGTTTTGCCTTCTAGGACAAAGATACAGGGTATTTTAGGAAATCAAACCATACAGCACCATTTGAATGTAGAAATCAAAATGTTTGGCATCCAAACATAGAACTAGGATAGGAAAAAGGAAAACATGACTTTTAATGAGGGAAAAAATAATTATTATAAGCTGACAGATACTGACAAATGTTAGAATTTGTAAAAAAAAAAAAAAAAAAGGTATTAAAGCCATTAGCGTAGCTGTAATTCATATGTTAAAAAAATCAAAATTCTCAAGATAAAATCTTAATATCTGAAATGAAATTATACACTGAATGATATTAATGTAAGATTATACATTGCAGTAGAAAAGATATGTGGATTTGAAGACAAAACAATAGAAACTACAAAATGAAACAGGAAAGAAAGATTACCTACAAAAAGTACAGTTAACATTATCCTTAATATTAAAAATGCTTTCACCCTAAGGTTGGACCTAGACAAGTATATCTGATTTCCTTCCATCTATTCAGCATTGAATTCATAGTTCTTGCTAGTACAATAAAGAAAGAAAAAGAAAGAAAACTAGACTGGAAAGGAACATATAACATTTTTCTTATCCACAGACTTCACCACAGGTTTACTTTTGAATATTTATCTTGTATCCAGCAATCTTGGTGAAGTCTAATTTTAACAATCTGTTTTTTTCAAATGAATTTTCATGTTGGTAATAGGTTTTATGAGAATTCTTTTTTCCTCCTTTGTAAAGCTAATGCCCATATTTCATTTCCTTTTCTTTTTTTTTTTTTCTCCACTGGCTAGAACTGAGAAGCTTTTTAAAAAAACCTTATTTTGTCCCTGTTTTCAAAAGAGATAAATCTTATTATGTTTTAAGTATTATTCTTTCAAATAAAATGTGTTACTTTATCAAAATCTCCCTTTCTATTTAAAGAGGTAAACTTATATTTGGGCTATTTCGATCATTTTATTTTGTGTTTTGTATTTCTACTCGTTGTATTCATTATCCTGGCTTTCATTCCATTTTTGACTTCTCTAAAATTAATAGAACATTTTATATTACCTTTCCCCTTTACAATTTCAGATGTTACATAGCCCATATTTTGTGTATTTATACCTAACATTGTTTACCTCTTATCTTTATAGATCATTCTTAATTTTACAAAGCAATGAATTTTCTTGAAGTGAGCATGGCATTCTTAATCATTCTCCAGGACAGGCAGAAGTTCACAAACATCCAGGAAATCTCTGGTGCTCCCTGCCAGTCACTATCACTAGCTACACAAGCCTCCTCTCTGGGCTTCCCAGGTGGTGCTAGGAGTAAAAACTCGCCTCCCATTCCTGGAGATGTTAGAGATGCAAGTTCGGATCCTGGGTTGGGAAGATCCCCTGGAGGAGGAAATAGCAACCCACTCCAGTATTCTTGCCTGAAGAATCCCATGGACAGAAGAGCCTGGTGGGCTACAGTTCATAGGGTCGCAGAGTTAGACATGACTGAAGTGACTTAGCACGTGGCATATTAGGTGATTTCTTTAGAACTATCTCCCAGTTCACCAATTCTCTATTTAGCTCTATGTAATCTTTAGTCTTTCAACTGAGTTTTCAGTTCAGTCATCATATATATATATTACTTCAAGTTCTATTTCTTTTTCAAATTTTTATTTTCTTTCTTAGCTCTTCAAAAATGTTAAGCATATATTTGGTAGTTTCCTTCTGTTTCTTGCATCTACTATGAACACTCATAAAAGGCTCACTTCTCATGTTTCGAATTTTAAGAGGTAAATTTCATCAAACATTTTTTCATATCTGATTACATTATTTCAGTCTCCCTATTTCTGACAAAGTTGAGTCGTTTTTAATGCCCTTGGAAAAAATTGTAGGTAAATATAAATTTGAAAGCTAAGCATAGTTTTTTTTTTTTTAATTCACAGAGTTTTGATTTTTCCCAGCACATTTTCTCTCTTTATACTAAAGACTAGACAGAACAGAAATTTTATGTCCACATTTTTTCTTTATGTGTAGTTTTTCCAGTTCACTTTTAATGGATGAAGAATCTCTGTGAAAGAATTTTCAAGACTAGAAAGTAGGGCTTAACTAACTTCAACAGCCACAGGCCATCTCCCTATCATTTTGTATGGATTAAAAGTCTAGGCTTCAGCCTTCAAACCCTGTGTAGAGGATAAAATCATTATGGATTATAGAGTCATAAATTCACACCATATTGATTTTTATTATTCTTTGTGCTCCTTAAATCTTTTCTTTTATTCCTTTGTGTTTGATTACATATTATTTTTAGAGTTTCATTTTATCTATGATCTCATGTTTGTAACAGAAGGAAAATTATCTGACTCAGCTTAGGACATTCATTGTGCTTTTCAAATAAGTTGTCTTAATAAGCAGCTGGACTCCACATCTGTGTCTTTTTTATTATAGTTCTCTCATCTCCAATCCTCACATCCCCTCTTCTCTTTTCTACATTTCTCTCTAGCCTATTTTCTCATCATGTGTATGTGACATTTCCACCATTTCACTCAATTGTTTCTAAACATCAAAACTCTTTCTTGATCTTTAGTTAAATTTAATTCACAGAAATAGTTTCTCTAATTACAGGTTTGGGGAAATCAATTGATGTCTCCTCTTTTAAAATTAATTTTTAATTGTTGATTTTCAGTATTCTGCTTTAAAGAGATACTTGCTGTTAGAGAAAACAAACAAACAAAAAAGTCAAAATCCACAAAAATCAGGCACACACATTGTAAGGAACTATCATGAAAACCATGACTTTGTGTAACCCTTGATTAGCTGGAGTTCAGTTCAGTCCCCAGTCATGTCTGACTCTTTGCAACTGCATAGACTGCAGCATGCCAGGCCTCCCCCGGTGATACCATCCAACCATCTCATCCTCTGTCATCCCATTCTCCTCCTGCCTTCAATCTTTCCCAGCATCAGGGTCTTTTCAAATGAGTCAGCTCTTTGCATCGGGTGGCCAAAGTATTGGAGATTCAGCTTAGGTATCAGTCCTTCCAATGAATATTCAGGACTGATCTCCTTTAGGATGGACTGGTTGGATCTCCTTGCAGTCCAAGGGGCTCTCAAGAGTCTTCTGCAACACCACAGTTTAAAAGCATCAAATCTTTGGCACTCAGCTTTCTTTATAGTCCAACTCTCACATCCATACACAATTACTGGAAAAACCATAGCTTTGACTAGATGGACCTTTGTTGGCAAAGTAATGTCTCTGCATTTTAATATGCTGTCTAGGTCGGTCATAACTTTTCTTCCAAGGAGTAAAGTGAAGTCACTCAATCGTGTCCAACTCTTTGCAACCCCATGGACTATAGCCTACCAGGCTCCTCCCTCCATGGGATTCTCCAGGCAAGAGTACTGGAGTGGGTTGCCATTTCCTTCTCCAAGGGATCTTCCAGACCCAGGGATCAAACCCAGGTCTCCCGTATTCCAGGCAGATGCTTTAACCACTGAGCCACCAGGGAAGCTTCCAAGGAATAAGTGTCTTTTAATTTCATGGCTGCAGTCACCATCTGCAGCGATTTTGGAGCCCCCCAAAATAAAGTCACTGTTTTCACTGTTTCCCCACCTTTACCATTAAGTGATGTGGCAAGTCCATCCTAAAGGAGATCAGTCCTGAATGTTCATTGGAATGACTGATGCTGAAGCTGAAACTCCAATACTTTGGCCATGTGATGCGAAGAACTGACTCATTTGAAAAGGCCCTGATGCTGGAAAAGATTGAAGGCAGGAAGAGAAGAGGACAACGGAGGATGAGATGATTGGATGGGATCACTGACTCAATGGACATGAGTTTAAGTAAACTCCGGGAGTTGGTGATGGACAGGGAGGCCTGGTGTGCTGTGGTCCATGGGAATCTGAAGAATCGGACAGGACTGAGCAACTGAACTGAACTGAACTGAACTAATGGGACCAGATACCATGATCTTAGTTTTCTGAATGTTGAGTTTTAAGCCAACTTTTTCACTCATCTCTTTCACTTTCATCAAGAGGCTCTTTTGTTCTTCTTTGCTTTCTGCCAAAGGGTGGTGTCATCTGCATATCTGAGGTTATTGATATTTCTCCCGGCAATCTTGATTCCAGCTTGTGCTTCATCCAGCCCAACGTTTCTCTGCATATGTTGTTCTCTGCATATAAGTTAAATAATTAATGTGACAATATACAGCCTTGATACCCTCCTTTTCCAATTTGGGTCCTGCCTGTTGTTCCATGTCCAGTTCTAACCATTGCTTCCTGACCTGCATACAGATTTCTCAAGAGGCAGCTTAAGTGTTCTGGTATTCCCATCTCTTTAAGAATTTTCCACAGTTTGTTGTGATCCATGCAGTCAAAGGCTTTGGCATAGTCAAATAAATGTTTCTCTGGGGTCAGAAAAATCCCTTGAAGGAAATTGCAAGCCATTCCAGTATTCTTACCTGGAGAATCCCCATGGACAGACGAGCCTGGCAGGCTACAGTCCACATGGTTGCAGAGAGTGGGACACGAATGAGCGACTAAGCACCAGCTGCAGCAAATGTTTTTCTGGAACTTTCTTGCTTTTTTGATGCTCGCAGCTTATTATATATCTTGTTAGTCACTCAGTCTTGTCTGACTCTTTGTGACCCCATAGACTATAGCCCACCAGGCTCCTCTGTCCATGGAGTTCTCCAGGCAATGATACTGAAGTGGGTAGCCATTCCCTTCTCCAGGAGATCTTCTTGACCCAGGGATAGAACCCAGATCTCCTCCATTGCAGGCAGATTCTTTACCATCTGAGCCACTAGGGAAGTCCATTGTATATAGTAGACCATATTAAATATTAATATTAATCCTAAAGGATCAATAATACTTCCCTGGTGGCTCAGACAATAAAGCGTCTGTCTACAATGCGGGGGACCTGGGTTCGATCCCTGAGTTGGGAAGATCCCCAGAGAAGGCAATGGCAACCCACTCCAGTACTATTGCCTGGAAAATCCCATGGAGAGAGGAGCCTGCCAGGCTACAGTCACAAAAGGGTTGGGCACAACTTAGTAACTTAACAACAACAGGGATATAGGAGAGGACGGGGAGTGTGGTGTGCTGCAGTCCATGGGATCACAAAGAGTTGGACACAACTTAGCAACTGAACAATGAGAAGACCCTATTAAAAGCCGTTAGTCAACAATGATTGAAATCAGTACCCTGGAGGAGGCATGGCAACCCACTCTAGTATTCTTGCCTGGAGAATCCCCATGCGGTCCACAGGGTCGCTAAGAGTTGGACACAACTGAGACAGTAAGCACACGCCTATTTCAGATTTCTCTTTTTGTTTCTTTTCATTTGTTTCTTCTCTAGAGTCAAATATTTTCCCTCTCAATTTTCTTCACACTCTTTGTTTATCTGCTTCAAAGCAAACCATGCTTATTAAAAGTGAAGCACAATAGTGAATGTACTAAATGCCACTGAACTGTACATATTAAAATGGCTAATTTTATGCTGTGTGAATTTCACTACCACAACAACAAAACTGGGACTTTTCTTCCTGCCAATGTTGATAGAACAGAGCCAATTAATTTCTAACTGTGCACTGCATTTACTCCTTGGTACTTGCTTAAATTCAAATGTGGAAATACAACATTCCAGAGATTTCACGTAGCATTCTTAATCTATGCATCCAGTTTCCTATCAATATGTGCATTTTACTGAGTTGGAAGAGACTGCCCTGCTCTTTCCACCAGCTTATCTCCTATTCACTTTTTAACCCTCTACAATCAGGCTTTCACCTATGGAATTCCAGGAACAGATACTTCTAATGACAGTTTCCTACTGTTTAACAAATCCAATGGGTATTTTTTAACCATAGGTTTCTGCAATGTTGAAATGGAGATAACAATATTCTTTGAATATCTCTTGTAATTTGGTTTTTTTTTTAAACCTTGTGTGACTCTCCACCTTTCTCATTCCTTAGTATAATTTGCTCATTCTAATTTTTTACTTCTCCTTTAAAATGTGGAAATTTCACATTATTTAGTCAATATAACTCCTTTCTTATAGATCCTTTATGCAATTTAGGTTCACATATCACTTCTAAGAACATCTATTGTTCTATTAAAACTCAAAAAAAAAAGTACATTATGTGCAGTCTTTACTGCTATCAATAAATTGCCGAATACCTCTAGATAAAATTACTCTATTTTGCAGCATACCAATTACATCTTTTCCAGTCTCAACTGTGCTCTGTTATTCTTTTCTATGTCTTCAATCAACTGCCTATCTTAATCTCCAGGGCAAACATTCCGAACCTCAAACATTCTTCAAGAAAATTCAATTAATGTAAATTCCATGAGAAAATTAGTAGTTCCATAAATATATTTAATTAATGAACTCATGAATGACAATCTGTATTTTACTTGCATAATTGGAATCTGTATTTTTATTTAGTACAACAAAGATATTGTCTTCCATACATTTCTTACATAGTAATGACACTCTATACGTATTTGTTAAAGAATTAATTTATGCAGTTGGTACATTTTGTGTTCTAAAATGATCTGTTCATTCTTTCTTGAGTCTGTCAGTAAGCTTTAACTGGAATGCAGCCTAATTACTGCTGAAAATTACTTCTTAAATGCATGAAAGCTCTCTTTAGACCAATGTCAATATTTTTACTCTAACATTACTTTTTCAAAGAAAAATTGCTGCTATTAAACTTATAGTTAAGGAAGAAAAAAAATTCTGTAATTATTTCTGAGCATTGAATTATGCAATGAGTAAAAATACTATTCCTTTGAAATAAAATAATTTTTAGTTGCATGTTTTCTTTTGGCTATCTAAAGATATCTTTTAAAAGTTATCCAATGATTATAATGTTTAATATCTTAATAAATATCCCAATATTTCATTATAGAAAAGTATAATAAGATCTTCCTTAATTCTTCTACAATTAAAACCAAATATGTTATACAATATCATAACTCAGATTTTTTCCAACTTTTGATCAATACCATGTAATGATCAAGATCAATACCATGTAATAATAGACCTCGTAATAACCAATCATTATGTCAAATATAAATATAAAGTGAAAGTCGTTCAGTCATGTCCAGGTCTTTGCAACGCAATGGACTGTAGTCCATGAAATTCTACAGGGCAGAATACTAGAGTAGGTAGCCTTTCCCTTCTCCAGGGGATCTTCCCAACAAAGGAATCGAACCCAGGTCTCCCACATTGCAGTCAGATTCTTTACCAGCTGAGCCACCAGGGCAGCAATAATCAAGACAGTGAAGTTACAGTTCCATTCTGTCCATCTTTTCCAACTAATTTTAAATTAACTTCAGCTTTTCCTTATTATTTTTTTGTTATGAAAGTTTAACTTTATCTTCAATTCAGTTCAGTTTAGTCACTCAGTCATGTCCGGCTCTTTGCGACCCCATGAATTGCAGCATGCCAAGCCTCCCTGTCTGTCACCAACTCACAGAGCTCACTCAAACTCACGTCCATTGAGTCGGTGATACCATCCAGCCATCTCATCCTCTGTCGTCCCCTTCTCCTGCCCCCAATCCCTCCCAGCATCAGAGTCTTTTCCAATGAGTCAACTCTTCACATGAGGTGGCCAAAGTACTGGAGTTTCAGCTTTAGCATCATTCCTTCCAAAGAACACCCAGGAGTGATCTCCTTTAAAATGGACTGGTTGGATCTCCTTGCAGTCCAAGGGACTCTCAAGAGTCTTCTCCAACACCACAGTTTAAAAGCATCAATTCTTCGGCGCTCAGCTTTCTTCACACTCCAAATCTAACATCCATACATGACCACTGGAGAAACCATAGCCTTGACTAGACGGACCTTTATTGGCAAAGTAATGTCTCTGCTTTTGAATATGATATCTAGGTTGGTCATAACTCTCCTTCCAAGGAGTAAGCGTCTTTTAATTTCATGGCTGCAATCACCATCAGCAGTGATTTTGGAGCCCTGAAAAATAAAGTCTGACACTATTTCCACTGTTTCCCCATTTCCCATGAAGTGATGGGACCAGATGCCATGATCGTAGTTCTCTGTATGTTGAGCTTTAAGCCAACTTTGTCACTCTCTTCTTTCACTTTCATCAAGAGGCTTTTTAGTTCCTCTTCACTTTCTGCCATAAGAGTGGTGTCATCTGCATATGTGAGGTTATTGATATTTCTCCCGGCAATCTTGATTCCAGCTTGTGATTCTTCCAGCCCAGCATTTCTCATGATGTACTTGGCACAAAAAAGCTGAAGTTGAGTGTTTCTATGAAGACCTACAAGACCTTTTAGAACTAACACTCCAAAAAGATGTCCTTTTTATTATAGGGGACTGGAATGCAAAAGTAGGAAGTCAAGAAACACCTGGAGTAACAGGCAAATTTGGCCTTGGAGTGCAGAATGAAGCAGGGCAAAGACTAATAGAGTTTTGCCAAGAGAACACACTGGTCATAGCAAACACCCTCTCCCAACAACACAAGAGAAGACTCTATACATGGACATCACCAGATGGTCAACACCAAATTCAGATTGATTATATTCTTTGCAGGCAAAGATGGAGAAACTCTATACAGTCAACAAAAACAAGACCAGGAGCTGACTGTGGTTCAGATCATTAACGCTTTATTGTCAAATTCATACTTAAATTCAAGAAAGTAGGGAAAACCACTGTACCATTCAGGTATGACCTAAATCAAATCCCTTATGATTGTACAGTGGAAGTGAGAAATAGATTTAAGGGACTACATCTGATAGATAGAGTGCCTGATGAACTATGGTCGGAGGTTCGTAACATTGTACAGGAGACAGGGATCAAGGCCATCCCCATGGAAAAGAAATGCAGAAAAGCAAAATGGCTGTCTGGGGAGGCCTTACAAATAGCTGTGAAAAGAAGAGAAGCGAAAAGCAAAGGAGAAAAGGAAAGATATAAGCATCTGAATGCAGAGTTCCAAAGAATAGCAAGGAGAGATAAGAAAGCCTTCCTCAGCGATCAATGCAAAGAAATAGAGGAAAACAACAGAATGGGAAAGACTAGAGATCTCTTCAAGAAAATTAGAGATACCAAGGGAACATTTCATGCAAAGATGGGCTCGATAAAGGACAGAAATTGTATGGACCTAACAGAAGCAGAAGATATTAAGAAGGGGTGGCAAGAATACACAGAACTGTACAAAAAAGATCTTCACGACCAAGATAATCATGATGGTGTGATCACTCACCTAGAGCCAGACATCCTGGAATGTGAAGTCAAGTGGGCCTTAGAAAACATCACTACGAACAAAGCTAGTGGAGGTGATGGAATTCCAGTTGAGCTATTTTTAATCCTGAAAGTTGATGCTGTGAAAGTGCCACACTCAATATGCCAGCAAATTTGGAAATCTCAGCAGTGGCCAGAGGACTGGAAAAGGTCAGTTTTCATTCCAATCCCAAAGAAAGGCAATGCCAAAGAATGCTCAAACTACTGCACAATTGCACTCATCTCACACGCTAGTAAAGTAATGCTTAAAATTCTCCAAGCCAGACTTCAGCAATATGTGAACTGTGAATGTCCAAATATTCAAGCTGGTTTTACAAAAGGCAGAAGAACCAGAGATCAAATTGCCAACATCCACTGGATCACGGAAAAAGCAAAAGAGTTCCAGAAAAACATCTATTTCTGCTTTACTGACTATGCCAAAGCCTTTGACTGTGTGGATCACAATAAACTGTGGAAAATTCTTCAAGAGATGGGAATACCAGACCACCTGACCTGCTTCTTGAGAAATTTGTATGCAGGTCAGGAAGCAACAGTTAGAACTGGACATGGAACTACAGACTGGTTCCAAATAGGAAAAGGAGTACATCAAGGCTGTATATTGTCACCCTTTATCATTAACTTATATTAAATCATTTTTCTACTCCTTAGCCATTATTGGAAAACAGTACCTTTTTTTTTTTACAGCATTGTCATTTTATTTCTGTTAGTTTTATGTTTTTCTAAGCTGATTCAAATATTCTGACGTTCAAGCCATTCTATTTTCTCCACTACTTTTCTGAATAAATTATTTGTAGCTGCATGTCTCTTTTCCTTTTTTCTTCTTATGGCACCCCACTCCAGTACTCTTGCCTGGAAAATCCCATGGACAGAGGAGCCTGGTAGGCTGCAGTCCATGGGGTCGCTAGAGTCGGACACGACTGAGTGACTTCACTTTCACTTTCATGCATTGGAGAAGAAAATGGCAACCCACTCCAGTGTTCTTGCCTGGAGATCCCAGGAATGGGGAAGCCTGGTGGTCTTCCGTCATTGGGTCACACAGAGTCCGACACAACTGAAGCGACTTAGCAGTAGCAGTTAGGTCAATGAAATTACAAGAAAAATAGACAGGCTTTTAAATGTTCTTCCTTTAACCAATCTATCCTTACTAGTGGGTGTCTGAAGTCTGAATATTTGGTTCAGAGCTTCTGCAAATCATTGAGTAAAGCAGAGCCCAACTAACATGGCAACAGCAGGAGGGAGGCTTCCCCTCAAGAAGCATGACTCTAATTTTTCTTTCCAGGAGGCTGGTTTATTCTCATACCTTCAATTGCCTTGACCAAGCCTTCTGAGAAACTCTTTTTGTTATAGCCAAGTAGTGAATTTGGGATGACAGTCAGTTAGAAGAATACAAATGCATATATTATTTCATAATTCGGAACAAGAAGAGAAATATATGATAAAAAGAAAAATGTGTTACAAATCAACCTTAATGTCTCTATTTTAGGGAGTCTTTATTTCCTCTTATTTCACAGACATTAAAATGATTGTCTTTTAGCTATCTTACCCTGGATTTCCTACTTCACTTATTATTCCATAAAATGGTGCATTTTCTTGATCATTTTTGCATGTGATTAAGCAGGATACTTCTATATTTTACAAATATACCATACAGATCTATGTCTAACTCACAGCCTTCACAATTTAACAGCATTTACTTTCAAAACCAACTTTGGTAAAATTCCACCTTGGCAGACTTATTCCAAGTTATTTTATCAACAAGAGAATTTGTTTAGACATGTAAATGGTCTTGAAAATACTAATATAAATGTTCATTATTGTAAATTAAATGAATGAAAAAATAAACCTGGATACAAATTCTAGCCTCA
This sequence comes from Bos taurus, assembly GCF_002263795.3. NCBI lineage: Eukaryota > Metazoa > Chordata > Mammalia > Artiodactyla > Bovidae > Bos > Bos taurus. The sequence goes on along the minus strand of NC_037344.1, from coordinate 20,506,734 downwards.
TCATTTAGTATTTGCATAAATTTACAAAATTATTTGACTTCCCTAAACCTAAAAGATTTCACAAAGTTCATGGTATGCCAGCTGTTGTACAGCCTTGAAAATAAAGTGTGGTAGCCCAGGAAAGAAACTTAATCAATTGAATTGAATGGTAATATGGATCTTATGTTATTGTATCTTTTCAGGGGGAGGGAGATTAAATTATATAATCTATGCATTTAGAAGAGTGTTTTGAACACAGCACTTTTCCAGTGATTAAGGGGTATTAGTTTTCATAGTTTGTAACCTCTCATCTACCTTTGTTGCACAACTACTTTTCAGAATTTTAAACCATAGTATCCTATGTTTCAAAAACTCCAATTAAATCCACTATGTACTGCCATTCATTTTAATTACTCTGTGTCAGAAGTAGCATTAAAATTGGTCATATAATTTATTATAATGTCAATGTTAAAAAGACAGAAAACTACTCATTATGCAGCAGTTTGGTGGTTTGTAAAAAATATTGTACTATCATACAAGGAATAATTAACCAAATTACAATATCTGTAGATCTATGAATCTATGATTACTTATTTTAAATTCCTCTGACAATATACTTTTCCAATAACACTTTATAACTTCAAAATCCTTTGAAACAGAGTATATAAAGACACAACAGAAATCTGTTAAGCACTACTTCATTACTCTAAAATAGTTCATCATAATTAACACATAATTTCAACAATTAACTTACCCTTGCTCTACTTCAGTCTCTTCTTGAGTATTTTGTGTTGGAGATGAAATGATATGCTCCATAGAGAAAACCTTTTACTGAAGACAAATTGAATGTGAGATCAAGAGAAGACAAAAGAAGGGTCACAGTGTAACCATTAGTGTGGAATTGCCCAATGTCCTTCCTGCTCCTTAGTTGTCTTTCAAAAGTGTGAGATTGAGAGGAGGTTTGGGGATTGCCTCTGATTCGTAGTTCTTGTTCTGAATTGTCTGGAATTCTATTTGTTTTCTAGCCTGGTGCTGACATGGGGTTGATGGCTGTAAGTTTCTTGTCATTATACCCATAGGATCCTTTTCCTTATCTGCTCTTGGCAGATTGTGACCATTTAAGGAAAGACTTCTTTACCGGTTTATCAACCTTATTTTCATAGCTTCTTATTTCCCAGTGTCAAAAAGTATTATGTATGTTAAAAAAAAATAGATGTTCACTCATCCATACCAGGCAATTGTAAGTAGAATTGTATTTTAAGTGATACAGCAAACAAAATTGACCTTGGCAAGCTTCACGGCTTGTCAGAAATATGACTATTGCTTCAGTTCAAGTTATATTTACAGAATGCAAGAGCTAAGCTAAAGGAAAGTGGACTGTTTTACGAAGAAAACACAACTATTTTTAAATATCATGCCATTGTGTACTGCTCAGCAAATGACAGCCTGGTATTTTATTTGTACAAAATAACTAAAGTCCAGTATTCTATCCTGTTCTACAGAGATGATTTCCATAGTGTGGGCCCCTGACCAGCACTAGCAGCATTGCCAGGAAACTTATTGAAAATTCAAATTCTCAGGCCCCACCTCCCAGACCTACAGGGTCAGAAATTGGGGTGGGGCCCAGAATCCATTTAGTTTTAAAGAGCCCTCTTGATGATTCAGAAGCTCAATCAAGTTTGAGAACCACTAGAGTATAAGCAAGCTGTAGGCTGTAATTACAAGTGAGATGAGCTCATGTTTTTAACTGCCATTTATTTCTACAACTTTCTTGTTTATGAAATTCCTCATGTGAAGATTAATTGTCACTAAAATCAGTTTTTCAGAGAAAACTAGAATATGAAAGCTTACAAATTTAAAGCCCAACAATTCACTCTAATAAAAACCCACCAAGGTGGGGGTGTGTGTGGAAGGGTTACTGAGGTGGAAAAAAATGCATATATTAATATTAAACAGAAAAAAAAAAAAAGTCTCTAAATGGAAAACTTCAAAATCAGAAAGGAAAGAACCCAGTCCCAATCCTTGCAACAATTCCTTTGAGTCACTGATAGTCACAACAATTCCAATGATATGTTACCAAACAAGGCAAGCATTCCAGACAAACATGTTAGGGATTTACCCTATGAAAACAGTAAAAACACATTTTCTGCCACTAAAAAAAAAAGAAAAAAAGCGTGTACAGAAATTTCTTGAGAAAATATTGCCAAATTGGGTAATAGCTTTATGAATAACCTGGAAAGTAGAGGGCTATATGGAACTTAATAGTCAAGAGAGAGTCAAGGAGTTGTAAAAAATGCATTTTGTCTTCAGTAATTCACATAACAGTGGTTTTATTTTAAAAGGTTTCATGCTGAAAGTAGAAAAGCTCTGAAAAGAGAAACAGTGAGAGTCCCCATTTTTAAATGAGCTGAGTAGGAGTGAAAATATTGCCAAGTGGGCTGGCTGCATCTCAGGATCGTTGTAAAAATAAGTTATGGTGAACTCAGGCCTGAGTCAAAGGCTACAGCCACAGAGGGCAGGATAATGGCTGAGTGCTGAGGGTCACATTCCATTCCCAGTGCTATGAAAATAGAAAGCAAATATGAAGAATGAAGCTTTGGTGTGCACAGAGAAAGGCAGGCATTTCAGTCACAGAATAGGACTGCTCTTTTCTCAACGGTGAAAGGATGTATAAAACAGTGTGTATTTATCTTCAAATTTATAAAACATGCATACTACTAATAACACGATGATCATATCCTTGCTCTGTGCAATTGTTTTTTTATGGAAATGAATACAAAAAGTTAGAGTGAATCACTTACAATATTAAAAATGTTATTTCCTTGTAATATGTATTTTACAAGGCAGAAGTCCCCTTAATCTTGGATGGCCACATTTTGAAAATAAGTTTTAAATTAAAAATCAAACATAGCACAACTTCCAAATCATAATCTTTAATGCATATTATAGCTTTTCAACTCCTCAAACCTCACATAAACAGTCTTTTTTCTAAATGTAGTTCATCACCACTTGACTATCTCAAAATAGTAATGTTCATTTAATGTTTATTAGTGCTAAAACCTGTGATTTGCTATTGGCCACTGCATTTCCTTTTTATTGATAAATTTTTCCATCAGCCTTTGAGGTTAACTTTCATTGTTTTATTAGGGTAATTTATCTGGGACTCTAAATAAAAGAAAAGATGTATAGAGCTCAGTACATGAATACAAACTATCAATTACTAACTCCCTACTTTGAATTAAATCATTATAAATAATGTATACATTGGAGAATTATACACTGGAGAATAATTTTCAATACAGAGAATCTTTAAATATTGAATCTTTAATATTTTAGGACTATAAAGAAATTTTACTGAAACATGGTGTAGTGTAATTCTCATTGCATAGGTAAGGAAACTGAACTTCAATTACAGTAATTCAACTGTACCACATAGTGGCAACATTAAGAGCCAAGTGAATTTCTAGCGGATTATAAACTCTTTGAGGGAAAGGTACATTTTTTTACCCTTTAAGTATGCAGAGTGCATAATGCAAAGTCTTGAACATATTTGCTGTTATTTAGTCATTAAGTTGTGTCCAACTCTTTGTGACCACACGGACTAAAGCCTACCAGACTCCGCTGTCCATGGGATTTCCCAGGCAAAAATACTGGAATGGGTTGCTATTTCCTTCTCCAGGGGATCTTCCTGACACAAAGAGTGAACCTGCGTCTCCTGCTTGGCAGGTGGATTCTTTACCACTGAGCCGCCTGTGAAACTCCCTTGCACATATAACTACTAGGTAATTAATGAATGAAATATACATTAAAGCTTTCTTTAGGTTGAAAACTGGGGTCTACAAAGTCAAGACAGCATCTCACTGAAGTTTAAACTTCTCAAGTGTATAGGGGTAATATATTTATTGTATGTGTCTCAGAACAAAGCACAATACCCTAGAGCATGCTGCTGCTGCTGCTAAGTCACTTCAGTCGTGTCTGACTCTGTGCGACCCCAGAGATGGCAGCCCACCAGGCTGCCCCGTCCCTGGGATTCTCCAGGCAAGAACACTGGAGTAGGTTGCCATTTCCTTCTCCAATGCATGAAAGTGGAAAGTGAAAGTGAAGTCGCTCAGTTGTGTTCAACTCTTAGCGACCCCATGGACTGCAGCCTTCCAGGCTCCTCCTTCCATGGGATTTTCCAGGCAAGAGTACTGGAGTGGGGTGCCATTGCCTTCTCTGACCCTAGAGCATAGTAAATGTTTAATAAAAGATAGCTGAGTTAGTGAATATAATTGTTTACATATTGATTGTATTAATTGATATTGACTAAATTTCTAATTAATGAATATTGGGCTTCCCTTGTGGCTCAGCTGGTAAAGAATCCACCTGCAATGCAGGAGACCTGGGTTCGATCCCCAGGTTGGGAAGATCCTTTGGAAAAGGAAAAAGCTACCCACTCCAGTATTCTGGCCTAGAGAATTCCCTGGACTGTATAGTACATGGGGTTGCAAAGAGTCAGATACGACTAAGCAACTTTCACTTTCACTTTCAATGAATATCAACATTAATTAATTGAATTAATGAATATAAACATATTATATCTAATATATCTAAAATATATCTCACTTTAAAAGAAAGCAAACTCAAAAACAGATAGCCAACTGTGATTGTTAGTTTTATGCATCAACTTGGCAAGATTGGGGGTGGTGGTTTAGTCACTAATTCGTGACCAGCTGTTGCAACCCCATGGACTGTAGCCTGCCAGGCTCTTCTGTCCATGGGATTCTCCAAACAAGAATACTGGAGTGGATCGCCATTTCCTTTCCAGGGCATCTTCCCAACCCAGGGATCAAACCCAGGTCTCCTGCTATTGCAGGCAGATTCTTTACCTACTGAACTACCAGTAGTTACTAATTATTTAATCAAATACTAATCTAGGCATTGCTGTGAAGGTATTTTGTAGATGTAGCTCACACCTACAATCAGTTGACTTTAAGTTAAGGAAATTGCCCTGGATAATATGAGTGGTCTCATCCTATCAGTTGAAGACCTTAAAAGCAAAAATTGAGGTTTCTTGAAGAAGGAATTCTGCCTCAATTCACCCTGTCTGAGTTTCCAGCCTGTCAGCCTACCCTACAGATTTCAGATTTGCCAGCCTCCACAATCACAGGATCCTAGTACTTAACATAATGAACACACATAAACAGAAAGGGGGAGAGAGAATATCTATATAACTGTATCTATATATTATCAATTCTGCTTCCTAGAGAACTCTGATTGATACACTGGAATTGTCAACTTGGAAAATATCTGGAACTTCCTGCTACCTGTTTTGTCAGAAAGTTACTGTCATTCTTAATATTAGAGTATTTAAACTCTTATATTAGTATTTAAACCAAGACATGATCAAAAATTTTTAAATAATTTAATATTTTGCTGATCAGTTGGCCAAAATTTGTACTTTATTTATTTGGTTTCTCTTTCCTAAACAAATCATTCACTCTCCACTGGAACCTGTTAGGTAATGATTTTGAAGAAGATGTTAGGATGTTCTATAAGCAAATGCAGTTTAAATAGTTCTACTTTGTAACCTACTTTATATTCAATTACTTGAATGTAACCACCTATTTCTCTATTGTTTGTCACATTATAAAACAATCTTTAATGGTATGTTGCACCCAAAGATTGAAATATCTTAAATTAACTGATATATGTTTTTTAAAAAATAACAAATTTGTAAAAACCAGACATCTGAACTGTTTGGTGTTTCCTTGCTGAGTGTTTTGGTAAAAGTTTAACTGAAACCATCTGTTGATGATTCATTCACTGTTGAATCATCTAAAACAAATTTTTTTTTTTTTTACCAATTTGTTCCAACGTCCAAAATGCTTTCTAAACTATCTGAATTACCATTTTCCTCTATGAAAGGAAAGTCAATCAAAAAAGTAAAGAAATAAATGAATTAGTAAAGCTTTTTCTGCCATTGATATGATCATGAGAATGTCTTCATTTGTCTGTTTTTTCCCTCTGGAGTTTTATCTTTTATTTTTCCAGCCTTATTGAGGTCTAATTGACACATAACTTTGTATAAGTTTAAAGTGTGCATCTAAGTGGTTTCAGTCGTGTCTGACTCTGCAACCCTATGAGTCTGCCAGGCTCCTCTGTCCATGATATTCTCCAGTTAAGAATACTGGAGTGGGCTGTCATGCCCTGCTCCAGGGGATCTTCCCACGTAAGATCTTGTGTCTCTTATATCTCCTGCATTGGCAAGTGAGTTCTTTACCACTAGCACTGCCTGGGAAGCCCAATTTAAGGTGTACAAAGTACTGATTTTGTACACTTGATACATTTATAAATTGCAAAATGATTACCACCATCTAACTGAATGGACATGAATCTGAGCAAACTCCAGGAGACAGAGGAGGACAGGAAAGCCTGGTGTGCTGCAGTCTAGGAGGTCACAAAGAGTCGGACACAACTTAGCAACTGAGCAACAAAAATTAGCTACCTCTTCCATCCATCCTCTTCCATTCCTATCAGATAGTTAACACTTCTTTTTTTCTGAGAGAATATTAAGACCTATTCTTTTAGCAACATTCAAATATTGTTGATCTGTACAATAGATCTGTAAACATTAGGGATCTGTACATTAGATCCCCAAACTTTATCTTACAACTAGAAATGTACATCCTTTGACCAGTATCTCTCCATTTCCCCTACCCTTAACCCCTGGTTACCACAACTTTTCTCTCTGTTTCTCTGAGTTTGTCGCTTACAGATTCCACATGTAACTAATAACATACAGTACTTGTCTTTCTCTGCCTTATTTCACTTAGCCCTCAAGTTCCCAAGTTATCACAATGTCAGGATTTCCTTCTTTATAATGGCTGAATAATATTATATATATATTTATCTTCTTTATTCATTTATCAGTTGATGTGGTTTTCACATCTTGGTTGTTGTGAGTAATGCTGTAATGAATATGAGAATGCAGAAAGCTCTACAAGATCCTGATTTTAATTCTTCTGGCTATATACCAGAAAGGGGCTTGGTGGATCATATGGTAGTTCTATTGCTAATTTGTTAGGAACCTTCATACTGTTTTTTTGTACTGGTTATACCAATTTACATTCCCATTAACAATGCACTTGTAGTGGTTTAGTTGCTAAGTCATGTCCAACTCTTGCAACCCCATGGACTGTAGCCCACCACACTCCTCTGTCCATGGGATTTCCAGGCAAGAATACTGGAGTGGGTTGCCATTTCCTCCTCTGAACAGAACACTATGGCTTCCTTTTTTCCACATTCATGTCAACACTTGTTATTTCTTGCCTGTTTGGTGATAGCCATTCTAACCGATGTAAGGGGTGAGTTAGGGGAGAGATATTTCACTGTGGTTATGATTTGCATTTCCTTAACTATTAGTAATGATGAGTTATGATTAGTGATGTTGAGCACCTTTTCATATAGCTTTGGCCATTTGTATGCCTTCTTTGAAAAACTGTCTATTCAGTTCCTCTACCCCTTTCCTAATTGTGTTTGAATTTTTGCTATTGAGTTGTATGTACTCTATATATTTTCATGATGTGATCACTGGTGCTGGCAACTCTCTGTGGCCATGGAAAAACCAGAGCTGGAGGCAACACTGGAAAGATATGATGCTTCATGGGACAAGGCAGGAAAACTAAAGCTTCAGGCACAGAGCAGGAAATAGAAGCTTCAGGAAGCAGCAATTAGGAGGTGGTAAAAAAAGCAAGAGATTTCAAAACTAAGGCCAGAAGCAGGGTTTTAGTAAAGCAATTGGTCAATAATTTGAAGTAGAGGACATTTATTTTTCTGTAATAAAACTAATAAAAAATCAGAATCTGCCTGCCAATGCAAGACATGGGTTCAACAGCTGGATCGGGAAGATCCTCTGGAGGAAGAAATGGCAACCCACTTCAATATTCTTGCCTGGAAAATCCACTGGACGCAGGAGTCTGGCAGGCTACTGTCCATGAGGTTGCAAAAGAGTCAGACACGACTTAGCAACTAACTAACAACAAATAGAAGCATAAACAACACCATCGACCAACTGCTTCTAATTAATATCTTTAGAACACTACACTCAACAGCAGAATATACAGTTCAGACTTTTTAAGTGCAGGTGAAACATTCACTACAGTAGACTATTTGGGGAGTTATAAAAACCATCTCAGCAAATAGAAAAGAAATAATACCAAGTTATGTCCTTTAACTATAGAGGAATTAAACTAGACTAATAACAAAATGATAACAGAAAAATCTTCAAATATCTGAAAATTAAACAGTAAATTTTTTTTTGAAGCTTAAAATTTTTTTTATTATGTAAGTTTCAGAGTATAGCATGACAATTTGATGTCTGTATACATTAGAGAGTGGTCACCTCCACAAATCTAGTGACCATCTATCATCAAACAGTTGACCCCTTTTTCCCCATTTCAACCACTCCCTACTCCTTCCTTTCAGGTAATCACTGCTCTGATCTCTGTATCTATGACTTTGTTTTTTTTTTTTTATTTTTTTTTTATTTTTAAACTTTACAATATTGTATTAGTTTTGCCAAATATCGAAATGAATCCGCCACAGGTATACCTGTGTTCCCCATCCTGAACCCTCCTCCCTCTTCCCTCCCCATACCCTCCCTCTGGGTCGTCCCAGTGCACCAGCCCCAAGCATCCAGTATCGTGCATCGAACCTGCACTGGCGACTCGTTTCATACATGATATTATACATGTTTCAATGCAATTCTCCCAAAACTCCCCATCCTCTCCCTCTCCCACAGAGTCCATAAGACTGATCTATACATCAGTGTCTCTTTTGCTGTCTCGTACAAACAGTAAATTTTTTAATAATTTATGGGTCAAAAGGAAATCTCAAAAAAAAAAAAAATAACTGAATGGAAACAAATACATCAAATACATAATACATCAAAATTTGTTGCCATGGCAGTCCTTAGAGAGGAAGCACTAAAGCAATGCTAAAGCAATGGAACAGCTAACACAATGCTAAGAATGAAGTTTATAAAAAGCTCATATTAGAGCAGACATCATCTCAAGTTAATAATCTAAATTTCCACCTTGAAAAGTGAAAGTAAACATCTAAATAAACCTAAGCCAAGCAGAAGGAAACAACTAACAAAGAACAGAAAACAATGAATTGAAAACAGACTATTAGCATATACCTACATTTAGAAATGTGGTAAACAGTGAAAGACTAAGGAGTCATGAGAGTAGGAAAGAAAAAATAAAAAAGAGAGATAATTTTCTCTGGATTTTTGGGAGAACTTTCAGGAGGAATAAGCTGGTCAGTAATGTTAATACTGCAAAGTGTGTGCATGCTTAGTCACTCAATCGTGTCCAACCCTGCAACCCCTTATGGACTGTAGCCTGCCAAGTTTCTCTGTCCATGGAATTATCCAGGCAAGAATACTGGGGTGGTTTGCCATTTCATTCTCCAGGAGATCTTCCCAACCCAGAGACTGAACATATGTCTCCTGCATTGGCAAGTGGTTTCTTTATCACTGTGCCTCCTGGGAAGCCCAATACAGAAATGGATAGCAACCTTAAAGAGTTCATATTAGATTGTTGTTATTTGTAAATTAAGAGACAACGATATCTCACTCTTTTCGTAGGAGGGTCAGAATGGCCTTGTGACCTTCAGAGTGATAAAAATGCTGCAATATCTGCACTTAGGATATATATAAGGATTTATTTATGTATGAGTAAGAGGAACACTGTTTGGCAGAGAAGACCTAACTGAGGTTAGAGGCAATGGATTTTAATGAAACAAAGAAACGTGACTAAAAAATTTCTCCAAAATCTAGTGCAAAATGTCTCTACCATTTTCTTGATACAAAAAGGAAAGGATTGCAACCTGAAAAGGAGAGGAACTTTGGATATCAATTAATGGGTACCTGAAATTTACAACATTTCTATGACAATATTTGAGTTATAAAAGTAATAGCAGACATTTACTATTTCTGAAAATCTAACATAATACAAAAAATTATTTTAGTATTTTCATTCATTATAATCTGCCGTCTTAGCTCAGTTATTTATAGTTATTTTTATTTCTCTCCTGTGTTTTCCTGGACTACTTTTTCTCTCCTGTAATTTTAAATGTCTCTTTATTCCACCATTTTACTTTCTTTTTATTATATTGTGCATTCTCTCTCTCCTCATTCCTCCATCTAACTCTCCTGGAAATCTATATTTTAGCTTGTTTAAATGTCAGTATTTTCTCCACATTTTAAAAATTAATTCTCTAAGAAAAGAAATACTTATAGGGCTGAAAGTGAAAGTTTCTTAGTCCTGTCCGACTCTGCAACCCCGGGGACTGTATAGTTCATGGAATTCTCCAGGCCAGAATACTGGAGTGGGTAGCCTTTCCCTTCTCCAGGGGATCTTCCCAACCCAGGGATCAAACTCAGGTCTTCTGCATTGCAGGCAGATTCTTTACCAACTGAGCTATCAGGGAAGCCAATAGCCAAACTTATAAGGCTAAAATTTTTAAAATTAAGCAACACTCTTTAATATTATAGCAATCTAATTATACATATTAATTTTTAACCAATACTAAGATTTTCTTTAAAACCTAATTTAAAACAAAAACTGAAAACATATGAGCAGGGAAAATTATCAAAATAAACAATAGTAATGTGTCCTTTTCTCCATATTTGATTATTACTTGACCTATCATTTTTATCGTTTTATTCACATTCATTAAATCATAGAACTTATTAAAGAAAAGAAGCACTTCAATATAGTTTTAATTTTTGATCATAAATACTAGTAGCAAAGCAGTTAACAAAAAAGACAAAGAAATTCAGCTTTGCATATGAGCAGAGATAATTTCTTATGCCATGAAGTTCTAGTAGATTTTCAGAATTTTAGTATTGTCTGAGACGTGATGAATCTGATGGCAATAAGAATGCATATCAGAACAATGTTAATACTTAGATTCACATTTTCAACTTAATTAAAATTCCTCCCTGTCTTTAGATTGTTTTCCTTTATATCTGAAGTTAAATCCCTTTGTATCCTCTGCCCATGGGCCCAAACTGATTTATGTGACTGTACTGGTAGACAGTTCAAAAACATGCTTAGAATATTTTATTCCATTTTTGCTGTTTTGATTTAAATACATGCTTCAAACATCAAGGGTAATCACCTCCTGAGGCCTATAGGAAAACTGTACAAAGCTTTTATTCTGGTTTTCTATAATTGTTATAGTACTAGGCCCACTAGCATGCCTAGTCTGAGGACTACATTTAAAGGCATATCTAAACTGTTATGAAACAATTATAACTAGAAATGACATCAAACAAAGCTGAAAAGCATAGTCAGTGAGCCACATTTTTCACAGTAAATGAGGGCTCAGGCTTATAAAACCTTGACAAAACTCTTGGACTTGCACTCTGAGTTTAATTGAAATGAGGATACAAATACAATATTTTAATTTGTAAATTGTATATCCAATTTGATTGGTAGCATACAAAATTACAAAAATGTTATCTTCAATTAAAAAACAAAGACTCTGAAGGGCACACAAAGGAACAGTATTAAATGTTATTCTCTTCATAATTCTATGTTATGAAGAAGACACTTATTCGAAGTTGAATCATAATCTTTGGAATCAAGTATTTCTCCATCTTCAAAATATAGTAGGAAATGTCCAAAAATTGATAAATTTCCATTTTAATGTGGAAAATTTGAGGTGTTTATTTTGCCTGTAATGGAATATAACACTTTTATATAAAAATATATTTATTGGTGGCCAATGACATTGAAGTTAGTTCTTCAGTGGACTCTAACTCTTCAATGGACTCTAACAAACACACACAAACACACAAACACAGAACAAATGAGTAGTTTTAGAGAAATACTCCACCAATTATATACCAAATTCCCCCAAATCAACTCCTTTATTTATTTGTTAAAACTTTATAGTGTTTCTTGTGTCAAACACAATTTTAAGCATTTTATGAATACAGGCATATCTCAGGGATATTGCTGGTTCAATTCCAGACCACCACAATAAACCACATACTGCAATAAAGTGAGCCACAAAATTTTTTTTAGTCTCGTAGTGAATATAAAATTTATGTTTACACTATGTTGTAGTTTATTAAGTATGAAATAACATTGTGTCTGAAAAAACAGTGTATATACTTTAATTAAAAAACACTTTATTGCTAAAAATTGATAACCATCATCTGACAATGCAGGGTGCCACCAATCTTCAATTTTTGAAAAACATAGTATCTGCAAGACGCTATAAAGCAAAGTGCAATAAAATGAGGTATACCTGGACAAATTTATTTAATGTTCATAAAAATGCTAAAGCTATACCCTATTAGTGATACAATTTTACATATGAGGAAACTGAGATACAAAAGGGTCGTGTAACTTGCTCAAGGTATTGTGTCAGAACCAAACTGTGAGCATCTTCTAAGATGAGATTCAAACCCAAGCACTCTGTAATTTCCTTTAGCAGAGGCTATGTCAGCTACTGCTAAAAGGAAGCAAATTTAGGGTTGCAGTTCTCTACAACTTATCCACATTTATCTGTTTTGGATAATTAAACATTCTCATCAAGGTGTCTACATCTGTTTTCTTCTTTTCTCCCTCTCCCCCTCACCACCTCCTTTTCTTCCGTCTTTATTTCTTTCAAGGCTAAATGAGCATCAGGTATTTTGTCAAGTCTCTGAGGATACAAAAACAAAAAGCTCTCAAAAATGCTTAAAACAAATCCAATGCACGGATAGGCATACATAGGATACTGTGATCTGTACCCAGGTGCTCACATCATATGAAGAGGCACACAGGATGAAAATCCTTGGCCACCCTAAATATAGGAATTTACTAGATATTCTGAAAGTGACAACTGAAGGGGGCTTTGTAAAAAGTGGTGATAAGCAAACAGCAGGGGACTAGATAGCATAGAGCATATGATACAAAGATGAAAAAGCATATGATACAAAGATGAAAGAACATAAACAGTTTTGGGGACTGCAATTCATATATTATAGAGTCAGAAAGTTAAGCAGGAATTGGGACATAAAAAGACAAATTGAGAAGGTAAGATTCCATCCTCCAGATTACACAAGACATTGAATCTTCAGTTAGGTAAGTATCTAAATTCTGTGTAGTAAAAAAAAGAAAAAAAAAATCCTAGGAAATTCACCAGTTAAACATAAGGATACTTTTAATCATTCGCATGTGAAATTGCTGATAGAAGACAACTTGACCAGAGCAGGAAAATGTAGAGGAGCCATATGTGAAGAAAAAATTTCCCTGGTGGCTCAGTCAGTAAAAAATTGTCCTGCCAAGCAGAAGACCCAGGTTCAGTCCCTGCATTGGGAAGATCTCCTGGAGAAGAAAATGGCAACCCACTCTAGTATTCTTGTCAGGAAAATGAACAGAGGAGCCTGGCAGGCTACAATCCATAGGGTCACAAGAGGTAGACATGACTTAGAGACTAAACCACCACCACCATATGTGAAAAACAAAAAAATTGGTAACAAGTATGCTGCTGCTGCTAAGTCGCTTCAGTCGTGTCCGACTCTTAGCGACCCCACTGACTGCAGCCTACCAGGCTCCTCCGTCCATGGGATTTTCCAGGCAAGAGTACTGGAGTGGGGTGCCATTGCCTTCTCTGGGTAACTATAGTTTAGTATATTTACATGTTTTGATAACAATGGGGCATTTGGGCAGTGATGTAGAGTGATATTTCAAATAGAAAAATAACAGATAAAGAAAAGCCTTAGACTGAAGGACTCCTGGGCATCTCCAGTTTCTGGAGAATAGTTGAAGTCATTAGAAATGATAAGAATTTTCAGAAATACTGCATATAATGGAAAGAATAAAGGAGTAAAGATCAAACTGCAAAAGGCACTGATATTTAAAGAGTGGGTTTCATGTAAGAAGCTCAGGATGATGCTTGGGGCTGGTGCACTGGGACGACCCAGAGGGAGGGTATGGGGAGGGAGGAGGGAAGAGGGTTCAGGATGGGGAACACAGGTATACCTGTGGCGGATTCATTTTGATATTTGGCAAACCTAATACAATATTGTAAAGTTTAAAAATAAAATAAAATTTAAAAAATAATAAAAAAAAAAAAAAGAAAATCAGAACAGACAAGGCCAAGAAAACCATGAGAATAGAAATTGTTTTAAGCATGGAGAGTTTAATGCTTTCAAATGATGCAGCAGTAATAAATAAGAGTGGACCATGCCAAGTGAGTGGCTTCCCTAGTAATACTAGTGGTAAAGATACTGCCTAAGTAGGAGACATAAGAGACACGAGTTTGATCCCTGGGTTGGGGAGATCCACTGGAGAAGGAAATGGCAACCCACTCCAGTATTCTTGCCTGGAAAATCCCATGAACAGAGGAGCCTGGCAAGTTACAGTCCAGGGTCACAGACTTGGACATGAATCAAGTGACTTAGTGCACACTCACATGCTCAGTGAATTTGGCAACAAAGATGTAATAAGCAACAGAAGCACAGATAGTTTTGGTGACTTATTGGAGTGAAAGGTATTGTAGCAATATGAATACTGAATGAGTAAAGAAGAATAGGAAAAGCAAATATATTCTACTTTTTCAAAAAGGTTTAGCCACACAGTTCCTTGGCTTCCTTATTCCCATAAAATTTCTCCTGCATTCATGTTGATTCTTTCCCATAGTATCCCAGCCACAACTGAAACTCACCATGCAGGGAAATTTCTTCACACCCCAACCATGGTGTACTTGTACCCACAAGCATTCTCATACACTTTTTAAGCCTTCCACTCTTGCTCTCACTGCTTCGCAACTCTATAATGACCATTCTCTGTAAACTCATAATCTCTCTGTATAACTTAACACAATCAGCCTATTAAATGACTCCCTTAAGTGCCATAGAAGCTTCTCTTCTGTGCATTAGTCAAGCTCTTGGGGCTAAAAGTGACAAAAATCCAACTCTAACTAGATTCAGCATAAAAGAAAATTTATTGACCAATGTACCTGAAAAGCCTATGAGCACACCAGAGTTAGGCAGCTAGACTCAGGTAATCAAACCTTACAATCATGAACACGTTTCTCCATTTCTTGGCTCTGCTTCCTTCTGTGTCACAGTAATTCTCAGGCATATGTTTTTAATATGTTGGTTAGGAGGATGATTCCCAGAAGCTCCAGACCTACATACTTGTCATGGCTTGTGTGATACTGTGATTTATAAAAAGAAATATATGTTTGGTCTTTGTCCACTACTCCTGCACAGAGCTCCTAAAGCCTGTGAAAATGAATAAAGGGAAATTCATTGAAACTCTGAAGAGGAGAGCTCACTCGGATGACACTCACCTCAGCTTATAGACCCCAAGAGGAAGAAAGATTTTTCTGATCCAACAAAAATAGACTGGCCCTGGTCTCCATCCAGACAGACACATCCACCACAGCACTCCCTAATTTCCTCCTTTCCTCCAGAAAAGCAAGCCCTTCTCTGTTCTCTGGATTTGCCTACAGTTCCTCGTGGCTTGATTGCCCTGAATTGCAATTCTGTTTTTCCCAAATAAACTAATTTTGGTGGTAAAATAATGGGTTCCTTTGGAGAAGGAAATAGCAACCCACTCCACTACTCTTGCCTGGAAAATCCCATGGACGGAGGAACCTGGTAGGCTAGTCCATGGGGTTGCAAAGAGTCGGACACGACTGAGCGACTTCACTTTTTTTCTTTCGTCTTTCAGAGGTCAACAAACTTTGGGATTTTCCTAAGCAGGAGTGCATGCTCACTCACTTCAGTCATGTCCGACTCTATGACCCCATTAATTTTAGCCCTCCAGATTCCTCTGTCCATGAAATTCTCCAGGCAAGTATACTGAAGTGGGTAATCATTCCTTTCTCCAGGGCATCTTCCTAACCCAGGGATCAATCCTGGGTCTCCCGCACTACAGGCAGATTCTTTACTGCCTGAGCCACCAGGGAAATCCCGAAGCAAGGACAGAGAGCAATAAAGCTATCTTTTTGCTATGTTAATGGAGTGATTTTTGGAAAGACCCTAAGGACAGGGCATGGTTGCCAAGAAACCAACCCTGTGATTAGAGAACCAGAGCTTTCCATTGCACCGTGTGACCTCCCAGGAGGACTGAGGGGCTGAAGGTTGAATTCAATCATTGATGGCCAATAATTTTTATCAATTATGCCTATGTAAGGAAGTCTCTATTTAAAAATTCAAAAGGACAGGATTTGGAGAGCCTCTGGGTTGAGAACCTTGTGAAGATTCAGGTAGAGTGGCAGGGGCTTCATAGAAGCTCCACACCTTTTCCCTATACCATGCCAATTCACCTTTTCCATTTTTGTTATATCCTTTTATTATAAACAGATAGACTAGTAAGTAAAATGTTTCTCTGAGTTCTGTGAGCCACTCTAGCAAATTAGTTGAACCTGAGGAGGGCATCCGTAGACCCTTCAGTCTAAAACCAGTCAGTCAGCAGCACACATCTGCGTTTGTGATTGATATCTGAAGTTGAGGAGTGGTATAGTCTTGTAGGACTGAACCCTTAACCTATGGTCTGATGCTATCTCCCAACAGATAGTGTCAGAATTGAAATAAGTTAAATTATGTGCCTGCAGTGCAGGAGACTGGTGTTCAATTCTTCAGTCAGGAAGATCCCCTGAAGAAGGGTATGGCTGCCTCCTAAATCTCCTTACCTGGAGATTTCCATGGACAGAGGAGCCTGGCAGGCTGCAATCCATGGGGTCACAAAGAGTCAGACAGGACTTAGCAAAATCTAGTTTTGCAGAGAATTGCTTGGTGGTATTGGGAAAACCTCACACACATTGGCATTGTGATCAGAATTGTAGCTTGCAGTTCAGTGGGCTGGGAACTTTTTATTTTGATTTCGATGGGCCCACTAACCTATCCTTAAATTTGAGGAAAAGGATCAGTCCCTGTAAAAGCACATAGGATGAGAATGGGGGAAAGTGGCATCTGAAGGAAACACATTGTTTTAAAAACAAAAGAGGGAGGGATACTACCTGGCAAACAAAACTAAGGTCCACAGCAAAACATTATCCTTACTTGCCTTTTGAATACCTAAAACTTATTTCTTCATTTCTCCATTATGGTATATTGGAAGACTCATGGGTTTGAATCAGGTATACCCTACAAGGATTAACTTGACAACCAATGTTCTGTCAGACAGTCTGCCATAAAATGTGTTAGCCTCATGTAAATCTCCATGGAAACCCACTAGGGCCTAGTGCTTAAGGTGGTTGTTCAGGGTCCCCCAAATTCATGATCATGCCCGGAATCATGGCTGGCCTATGAGACATTCTGCCCCTACCATGCCATATTGTAAAGCTGCAACTGCAAGGCTTGGAATAAGCTCCCTAATCACACTAAGGAATGAGATGGTTCTCTTACACACAATTTGTAACCACAAATCCTGAATGGACAAAAGAGGGCTGGAGCAAAAGTTCTGTCAAGGCCTGCTGCTACAGTAACCTGACTGGTGACCAGGCTATGGGAGGAGCTGGTGTTTCTTTAATCGGGCAGTCTACAAAATCCAGAACACATGGTCATGTTTCCTCTTCCAGAGTCTGAGCCATGTCTGCTAGACCTCATTCTTCAGGCCTAGAATGGACAACAGGCAGTGAAGGACCCACACCCCAGATACTAAACTCTGTTCTGACTCTTCTTTGAGAAACTTTGCTCCTGCAAACCTACTTTGTGTGTGGTCCTGCATTTACCTTTGTCCTATGGCAAAATATAGAGCTGGACTATAAATAAATCTGAGCCCCGAAGAATTGCTGCTTTTGAACTGTGGTGTTGGAGGAGACTCTTGAGAGTCCCTTGGACTGCAAGGAGATCCAACCAGTCCCTCCTAAAGGAAATCAGTCCTGGGTATTCATTGGAAGAACTAACGTTGAAGCTGAAACTCCAATACTTTGGCCACCTGATGCAAAGAGCTGACTCATTTGAAAAGACCTTGATGCTGGGAAAGATTGAGGGCAGGAGGAGAAGGGGATGACAGAGGATGAGATGGTTGGATGGCATCATTGACTCGATGGACATGGATTTGGGTGAACTATGGGAGTTGGTGAAGGACAGGAAGACCTGACATGCTGCGGTTCATGGGGTGACAAAGGGTTGGACACGACTGAGCGACTGAACTGAACTGAACTGAAAATATCTATTTCACATCAAAGTCGCTGTTTTTTTTTTAGAATAATTACTTACCCAAATGGATCTTTGATTTTGAAGGAAAAGGACATTTTATAATAGCTTAACCATTCAGTTCCTTGTGTATTCTAAAATTTCCTGAATTTACTTACATTCAGTTGACTTTCCAAGATCTTAGATGAAGCAATCTGCTTTTCCCTTTCCACTTAGACTCTTGATCTTATATTTGCTACAGTAAAAAAAAAAAACTTTCTACAAGTTTTCTTTTTTGTTTACAACATATGTTACTAATGATTAATAGTATAACACTCAGAAAAAGGCAGAAAATTTAAACAATGCCATGAATTAGCTAGTGTAAAAACCAAATAACTAAAACAAAGGTCAAAAGTTATAACATTACCATAAACCAAAATACCTTCCCCAATTTCTTTCCCTAGTCGTTGGACTGTCCTACCATGCCACACTGGAAAATTTCTTCCATTTTACAGGAATCATTTCCTTGTTTTTTCGGTATGTTTTGTTGTTAGTGGTTTTGCCACCAAATTAAGCAGACCCAAACACTCTGTTTAATTTTCAGCTCTTATTTTATTGTCATTGTTTGATGATGTTGTTGTTCTTCATAGAAATTGAATAATAAAATATTTCTTTGGGGGCTTGATTTTCTCAACATCTTATCTAATACTTAATTCTTTTGAAAATCACTAATTTTTCCTTTTTATTTCTTTATTAAAATATAGTTTCATACAATATTATATTAGTTTCAGTTTTACAACATACTGATTCTACATTTATATGTACTGTGAATTGATCCCCATGGTAAGTCTAATAATCATCTGTCACCATACAAACGTATTGCA
Organism: Bos taurus; assembly: GCF_002263795.3. NCBI lineage: Eukaryota > Metazoa > Chordata > Mammalia > Artiodactyla > Bovidae > Bos > Bos taurus. The sequence continues at coordinate 20,487,735 of NC_037344.1, read as the reverse complement.
TATGATTGACTGGTGTTGGAGAAGGCTCTTGAGAGTCCCTTGGACTGCAAGAAGATCCAACCAGCCCATCCTAAAGGAGATCAGTCCTGGGTGTTCATTGGAAGGACTGATGTTGAAGCTGAAACTCCAATACTTTGGCCACCTGATGCAAAGAGCTGACTCATTAGAAAAGACCCTGATGCTGGGAAATATTGAAGGCAGGAAGAGAAGGGTGATGAGAGGATGAGATGGTTGGATGGCATCACCGACTCAATGGACATGAGTTTGGGTAAACTCTGGGAGTTGGTGATGGACAGGGAGGCCTGGAGTGCTGCGGATCACGGGGTCGCAAAGAGTCGGACATGACTGAGAGACTGAACTGAACTGAACTGACTGTATTCTACATGCTTAAGATTAGGTATCTGGGACTTACTCCTTATTTTATAACTTGAAGTTTGTACTTAATAATCACCTTTACCTGATTTTCCCAACCTTCTCAGTTGCCTCCTCTCTGGTGCCTACCACTTTGTCCTTAGTATCTGAGTCAGTTTCTATTTTGTTTTGTTTGTTCATTTGTTCTGTTATTTTAGTTTGCACAAATAAATATAACCATATAGTATTTATCTTTCTCTGTTAGACTTAGTTCACTTAGCATAATACCCTCTAAGTCTTTCCATGTTGTACCAAATATATATAGACACACATACCCACACCTCCTTAATCCATTCATCTATCAATGGACACATAAGTTGCTTCCATATCTCGGCTACTGTAAATAATGCACCTATGAATACTAGGTGCATATATCTTCTCATATTACTCTTTTCATTTTCTTTAAGTAAATACCCAGAAATGAAGTACTGAGTTGTATGGTTGTTCTTATGTTTAATTTTTGGGAAACTCTCATACTGTTTTCCATACTGCCTGCATCACTTTACATTCCAATCAGAAGTGTCCTTGGATTCCCTTTCCTCCACATCATCCCCAGCATTCGTTATTTATAAATGTTTAATGATGGCCCTTGCAACCAGAGAGAGGTAATACCGTCTGGTAGTTTTGATTTGCTTTTCTCTAATAGTTAATGATGTTGAGCATCTTTTATCTACCTGTTGGCTATCTGTATATCTTCTTTGGAAAAATCTCTTCAGGTCCTCTGCCCATTTAATAATCAGATCCTCCACCCCCCCCCATATTGAGTTGTGTGAGTTTTTTACATATTTTGGATATTAACTTTTTATCAGATGTATCATTTGCACTATCCAGTGTTTCCATCCTTGGAGAAAGTTACACCAAATTCCTGCCCCTCTGGCATACACTCTAAAATAAGTCAACAAATCTCCTTTTAATATGACCCAAGCACTTTAAAGCTGATGCCTCTATTCTGGGACTCAAAATGAGTTCATATTCAGGTTCAAAGTCTTATTTTCCCATAGCCCTCTGACTCTCTTGATGTAAACCCCACCTGTTTTCAAAGCCAGGCATTAGGTGGGCTCATCTTTCTTGGTGCATGTCCCCCAGGCTGAGGAGCCTGATGTGAGTCTCAGACCCCTCATTCCTCAGGGGAGGAACTCCACAATTGTGATGTGCCTCCTATTTGTGGGTTGTTGGATCAAGAGTGTGGATTCTGACCAGACAGTGTCTCTGATCCTCTTGCCTATTTTATTATAGCCTGTCCTTACTTGTAGAAAAGTTATTCTACCAGTCTTCAGGGTGTTCTCATAGATAGTTTTTCTATATTAGAGATAGTTTTGATGGGCGGAGGTGTGGACAGGATCCTCCTGTTCCATCATCTTGACCTGGACCTCTCAACATCTTTTTAAGATGCATCCATGTGGTTGAAAGTATCTGTATTTAATTTACTTTCATTTCACTTTTGTATAGTAAGCTAAGGGTAATGCCAACACCAATGATTCCAATGATGCCAATGCTACCAATGCTACATTCTTGTATGTATTTCTTAGGGCACAAGTATGTGCATTCTGTGGGACATAAACCTAGGGATGAAATGACCAGGCCTATCATCAACCCTAGTAGATAATGCAAAATAGTTTTCCAAAATGATTGCAGCTGTTTTCATTCCCACTTGCAGGGTATTAGACTTTCTGTTACTGCACTTGTCTAATTAAAGTATTAAGTATTAGACTTTCTTGTCACTGGCATTGTCAATTATTTTTTTTTAATTTATTCTTTCAGGTGGTTGTCTAGTGATAGTATACTGTGGTTTCATATTGAATTGTTTTGACTTTCATTCAAGTTACAATCTGTTCATTATATTTATTAGGCATTTGGCAATCCTATTATGGGGTTGTCTGTATTTTTTCTTATTGACAAAAATTTCTTGTTTCAGATTGATCATTTTGTTAGTTATATGTGTTACAAATATTTTAACCCTACCTGCAGCTTCCTTTACATTCTTTTAATGGTCATTTTAATGTTTTGCTAATCAATTTTGATTAAAAAATGCTTAGATTAAGAGTAGTATAAACCCAAGGAAAATGCAAAATATTTTAAATACCAATTAACTAATACATAAAACCATAGAAATTAATCACTCTCTAGGAGACACAATATTTGAATATAAATATTTTTAGTTAAGTATAAACACATAAACACAAATCATCAAAGTTCGTCAATTAATCAAATTGTTTTATCAATTTTGTGGTCAAGAAATAAGTATTATTAGCAAAACAGAAGTCTCTCTTGTTCTCTCCTAATTACTGGCCATTCTTCATTCAGAGTCATTTCCGCTCTGACTTCTAAACCAAAGTCTAGTTTTGGGAGTTTTTGGGTTCTATTTACATAGACTTGTTCCTATGCATATTTCTTTCTCTCTCAATTTTATATTTGTCAGAGTCATCCACGTTAATACATATAACAATAGTGCCTTATTTTGTTGCTCTATATTGTTTCATTGTATGAATATGTATCATGCTTTATTTACTCTTTCTAGCTTGCTGTACATGAAAGTCATCTCCAGTTTTGAGTATTAAAAAAACAAAATTCAACTGAGAAAATTCGAACATCTGTTTTCATTTTCAGTGATTTATGAATTAATAAATAGAGGCATCTTATGTAGACAGTAGAAAAACACTCTAGAAGGCTGAAGGAAAGGAGAAACTTCTAAATAGCAGAAAAGACATAGAACAAAGAAGTCATAAATGAAAGAAAAGATTATTTCAGGCAAGATCACATTCTATTGCCAAAAAGTAAGGATCCATCAGGCAGCTTGTCTCCCTAATTCTGGCCAAGAAATTCCAGACTTACAGGCTAAGATTATGTTCCTAGGAGAACTTGAAACTGCAATAGATTAGGTGTTAAGTCCTGGTTTGTTGACATGGGGCTTAGCAAAAGTGACTTTATTTTGGAGCTGTTGTCTATTTTTCAGCAAGGAACATTCCAAATAACACTGCTATGAGCATTTATGTATATCACCTACACACAAAATTCTGTTGCATCTACAATAAATAGGAAAAGGAGTACGTCAAGGCTATATATTGTCACCCTACTTATTTAACTTATATGCAGACTACATCATGAGAAATGTTGGGCTGGAAGAAGCACAAGCTGGAATCAAGATTGCCGGGAGAAATACCAATAACCTCAGATATGCAGATGACATCACCCTTATGGCAGAAAGTGAAGAGGAACTCAAAAGCCTCTTGATGAAAGTGAAAGTGGAGAGTGAAAAAGTTGACTTAAAGCTCAACATTCAGAAAACTAAGATCATGGCATCTGGTCCCATCACTTCATGGGAAATAGATGGGGAAACAGTGGAAACAGTGTCAGAATTTATTTTTCTGGGCTCCAAAATCACTGCAGATGGTGATTGCAGCCATGAAATTAAAAGACGCTTACTCCTTGGAAGGAAAGTTATGACCAACCTAGATAGCATATTGAAAAGCAGAGACATTACTTTGCCAACAAAGGTCCGTCTAGTCAAGGCTATGGTTTTTCAAGTGGTCATGTATGGATGTGAGAGTTGGACTGTGAAGAAGGCTGAGCGCCGAAGAATTGATGCTTTTGAACTGTGGTGTTGGAGAAGACTCTTGAGAGTCCCTTGGACTGCAAGGAGATCCAACCAGTCCATTCTGAAGGAGATCAGCCCTGGGTGTCCTTTGGAAGGAATGATGCTAAAGCTGCAACTCCAGTATTTTGGCCACCTCATGCAAAGAGTTGACTCATTGGAAAAGACTCTGATGCTGGGAGGGATTGGGGGCAGGAGGAGAAGGGGACGACAGAGGATGAGATGGCTGGATGGCATCACTGACTCGATGGATGTGAGTCTGAGTGAACTCCGGGAGTTGGTGATGGACAGGGAGGCCTGGCATGCTGCGATTCATGGGGTCGCAAAGAGTTGGACACGACTGAGCGAATGAACTGAACTGAACTGAAGGGGTACAACTTGCAGGTCTAAGGTATACATATTCTAACTTTTGCTAAAATGCCAGTCAGATTCCCCAAATTATTTTATCAGTATACATTTTATTTAGCATTGTTTGAGTTTTATGTGCATCACATTCTCATCAATACTAGGTATAATCAATTTAATCATTTTAGCTAGTCTTATTGGAATGTAGGAATATCTATTTCTGATTTTAGTTTTCATTTATCAGATAAGATTAAATATTAATGTATTTTTATAAATATGTTGACCATTTGGATATTCTCTTTTCTTAAAGTAAATGTTCAGTTTATTTGTCCATTTTTCTACATTTTTATTGATTTGTAAGAGTTATCTATATGCATCTGAATATGAAGTCTTTTAATTCATTAAAAACTTCAATTTTTATTTGGAGGTGGGACAAAGAAATCTTCTTATACATTCTTAATTTTCTTCATTTTCACTCTTAATAATGGCTTTTAATGAAAATAAGTCCTGAAATTTTATATGGTTCAATTCATTAATCATTTACTTTATGTTTTGTGCCTTATGTATATTTGTCTTAGTAAACTTTTTAAACTATAATTGTCTGATGATATACTCTTGTATTACCTTCCAGGGACATTTTGCTTTACCTTTTTGTATGTAGATATTCAAATGCCTGGAATTGATTTTTATGTATAGTGCAAGGTAGGGATCAAGTCCTTTTTTTTTTCCTAAATGTATATTGAACTGATTCATTACTATTCAATAAAAATAGTGTAACCTTATTGCTTTTACATTGCCATTTTTGGTATAAATCAATCATCTATTTGAATTCTGGCTTCTACTGTTCATGTTGAAAAATCAAGTAATAGTCTAATTATTGAAAGTGGGCTAACAAATATATTTTTCACTCTCATGCTTTAAAAGTATATCTCTGTCTTTAATGTTCACTTGTGTTACTATAATGTGTGTGTACAGATTTTAAAAGAAAAATTGTCCTGCTGTGATTTTGCATCTTTCTTCATAATTTGGAAATTTGAGCCATTATTTTTTTCAGATATTGTTTCTTCCTCATTCATTATTTTTTCTCTCTGGGCTTTATTCTAAATATCTTGTTTTGATATAACTTCCAGTTCATTGATTCTTTCTTCAGTTATTTCTCATTTGCTGTTTAGTGTAATCATTTAATTTCAATACATCATTTTATTTCTATTTCAAACATTTCCTTTTCTAATCAATATTTCATGCCCTCTATGTATTTCCATTTTTAAATAAAGTTTTTGTTATGCTTTTTATCCCCTTGAAGAATACAAGCTTGATTATTTAAAAGTCTGGTAGAAAATTCTAGTATCTCAGGCCCTTGATTTTAATTTCTATTGTTTCTGGTGGTTCTCCCCACGTATACTCCATTTTTCATGTACCTAGTTATTTTATATAGTGTGCCAGGGTTTTTATTTGAAAGCTTGTTAAAGTATTTTAGATTTAGGATAATCTCATCTTCCTCCAGAAAGAACTGCTTTTGGTAAATTCATGGATCAGCCTTCTCCAGTTTTAGGGTGGAGATCTTAACCATCTCAAACCAAAGCAAAAAAGAATTTCGACACCTGTTTTCTCTGTTCACTCCTTGGGTATGCCCTGATCTTCAACCTTGGTCAAATTAGACCTGAGATACTTTCAAAGTTTCTCCTTAGTCTTTCAGCCTCTTCTCTGTTTCTCCTGGTATTAGCTAATACCATCAAGTGAAAAGTGGCTCCAGATAAGTAGTTCTAATTTCTCTTGATTGTTTCTTCTCCATGATTTTTATCAGGTAGTTCCTCGTTGGTTTATTGGATCCCCGATGCTTTGATTAAAGTAAAACCACAAATATTTTCATGATTTTTTATTTACTTATCGAGAAACATTGAACTTAGTTTCCAAATCTGTCATTACTTTGAAATAAAGAAGCTTTACTCTGGTCATGTTTTGTGTGGGTTTTTTTTTTTTTTTTTTTTTTGGTGATTAAAAAAAAAAAAAAAAAAAAAAGAATCCCTCTTCATGAATTGTTTTATTTTTCCTAGTGAAATATTAGATATTCTAAAACTAAAAAAATTCTCCCAAATTAACTTACCTTCTTAAAATAATAGTGCTAAACTTTAAAAAATTAAGAGTGTATTTAAAAAATATACTCTTAATCACCAGTTTCTTATGAAACATTTACTTTCCTAAATCTTATAATATTGATTTTTATCTGTATACATTCAGCAAGTATTTTATTGAGTACCTAACATTTAGCCATTCCACATGAATTGATCACTTGTAAATAACTGAATTTCTACACGTAACTGGTAACTCAAGATCCATTAAAAACATGAAACTCCAGTAAAACCTGCTCAATCTTACGTACTGACTTATCTACAGTTTTGACCATTTGGGTAACTTTTTTCTATTTAATTTGCAGTATGTGAATAATTACCTTTGTTTAATTTTCTCTCTTCCTTGATTCTTTTTCTCTTGCTGCATTTTCTAAAGCTTTATTTATGGTCCACTTATGTGTCTTCTTTGTAGTTCTGAAGTGAACATTATTACTAGTTGATTTTGGAAGAAATCTGGTTCCTTCCATAATGCCCTGAAAAAGTTGTTTGTTTGTTTGTTTTTTATGACAGGTATCAATGAAACACCTTCATAGCACTTTTCAGCTATGCCTATCCAACACAAGCCATTGGTTTATGCTTACTGCCTGAAATAATCAAGACTCTTGAGTGCTCTGTTGTAATTGGGGGGGGGACAATTTTTTGAGGTAACAGTTACTTTCTGATGAATTCTAAGATGGAAATCACTTTGTCATATTTTCTGCATTACCTTCTCCAAGAAACAGAAAGGAATTGTCTTAGCCATCCCATGCACAGACATATATAGATCTATAATTTCAAAATCTGATTGGTTTTTAGAATAGTTTTCTAAGAATACATAACTTCATGATGCAACTTAGGCCTGCTGCTGCAGCTGCTGCTAAGTTGCTTCACTTGTGTCCGACTCTGTGCGACCCCATAGATGGCAGCCCACCAGGCTCCCCCATCCCTGAGATTCTCCAGGCAAGAACACTGGAGTGGGTTGCCATTTCCTTCTCCAATGCATGAAAGTGAAAAGTAAAAGTGAAGTTGCTCAGTCGTGTCCGACTCCTAGCGACCCCATGGACTTCAGCCCACCAGCCCCCTCCGTCCATGGGATTTTCCAGGCAAGAGTACTGGAGTGGGTTGCCATTGCCTTCTCTGAACTTAGGCCTATTAAAGCAGAACTCCTGAGGACAGAACCTAATAACTTCTTGTTATAGTTTTGTTTGCCATATGATCTCATTTAATAACTGTGATAATCAGCCAGTATTTAGATCTGCTGTGATAGACTGCTTATACCTCTCACATCAGTTCAGTTCAGTCGCTCAGTCATGTCCAACTCTTTGTGAACCCATGGACTGCAGCACGCCAGGCCTCCCTGTCCATCACCAACTCCTGGAGTTTACTCAAACTCATGTCCATTGAGTCCGTAATGCCATCCAACCATCTCATCCTTTGTCGTCCCCTTCTCCTCCTGCCTTCAATCTTTCCCAGCATCAGAGTCTTTTCAAATGAGTCACCTCTTCACATCAGGTGGCCAAAGTATTGGAATTTCAGCTTCAACATCAGTCCTTCCAATGAATATTCAGGACTGATTCCCTTTAGGATGGATTGGTTGGATCTCCTTGCAGTCCAAGGAACTCTCAAGAGTCTTCTCCAACACCACAGTTCAAAAGCATCAATTCTTCGCCGCTCAGCTTTCTTCACAGTCCAACTCTCACATCCATTCATGACTACTGGAAAAACCATAGCTTTGACTAGACAGACGTTTCCTGGCAAAAGTAATGTCTCTACTTTTTAATATGCTGTCTAGGTTGGTCATAACTGTTCTTCCAAGAAGCAAGTATCTTTTAATTCCATGGCTGCAATCACCATCTGCAGTGATTTTGGAGCCCCCAAAAATGAAGTCTGCCACTGTTTCCACTGTTTATCCATCTATTTCCCATGAAGTGATGGGGCCAGATGCCATGGTCTTAGTTTTCTGAATGTTTTTTAAGCCAACTTTTTCACTCTCTTCTTTCACTTTCATCAAGAAGCTCTTTAGTTCTTCGCTTTCTGCCATAATGGTGGTGTCATCTGCATATCTGAGATTATTGATATTTCTCCTGGCAATCTTGATTTCAGCTTGTGCTTCATCCAGCTCAGTGTTTCTCATGATGTACTCTGCATATAAATAAGCATGGTGACAGTATACAGCCTTGACGTTCTCCTTTTCCTATTTGGAACCAGTCTGTTGTTCCATGTCCAGTTCTAACTGTTGCTTCCTGACCTGCATACAGATTTCTCAAGAGGCAGGTCAGGAAATCTGGGATTCTCTTCTCTTTCAGAATTTTCCAGAGTTTGTTGCGGTCCACACAGTCAAAGGCTTTGGCATAGTCAATAAAGCAGAAGTAGATATTTTTCTGGAACTCTCTTGCTTTTTCAATGACCCGACAGATGTTGGCAATTTGATCTCTGGTTCCTCTGCCTTTTCTAAATCCAACTTGAACATCTGAAAATTCACACTTCAGGTACTGTTGAAACCTCTCACATCAAATTTAGCCAAAAAGCTGAACACTTTAGTTTTCCTTATCTCTTGCCACATCCTGATATGTCTACTTAAATCTACATTTTTACTAATTATTTTACAATTCCTAGCCACCTGGGACGGTAATACCAAGCCCATTGTTGACTTTTTTCTCTTCTGCTTTTGCCCCTCCAATTTTCACTCAGTCTCCAAGACATACTCATTTTATTTCCACAATATTTCTCTCACCTGTTTTCTCTTTTATGTTTCCAGTATACCTACTCTAATTCAACTTCCATTTCTCTTGCTAAGACTTTTTAAATAGCCTATTTTCCCTGACTACACTATAGTGGTCAACACTATGTAATCCATCCTATACCCTAGTCTCAAAAATCATAGCTTAACCTTAATGTGGCTTTTTCAAACATTTTTAATAACTTTATTTTCTACAATGTTATTTGAATATTCATAGGCTGGCATTCAATACCTACTATTCAGTTCAGTTCAGTTCAGTTCAGTTCATTCGCTCAGTCGTGTCCAACTCTTTGCGACCCCATGAATCGCAGCATGCCAGGCCTCCCTGTCCATCACCAACTCCCGGAGTTCACTCAGACTCACATCCATCGAGTCAGTGATGCCATCCAGCCATCTCATCCTCTGTCGTCCCCTTCTCCTCCTGCCCCCAATCCCTCCCAGCATCAGAGTCTTTTCCAATGAGTCAACTCTTTGCATGAGGTGGCCAAAATACTGGAGTTGCAGCTTTAGCATCATTCCTTCCAAAGGACACCCAGGGCTGATCTCCTTCAGAATGGACTGGTTGGATCTCCTTGCAGTCCAACGGACTCTCAGGAGTCTTCTCCAACACCACAGTTCAAAAGCATCAATTCTTCGGCGCTCAGCCTTCTTCACAGTCCAACTCTCACATCCATACATGACCACAGGAAAAACCATAGCCTTGACTAGATGGACCTTTGTTGCAAAGTAATGTCTCTGCTTTTGAATATGCTATCTAGGTTGGTCATAACTTTTCTTCCAAGGAGTAAGCGTCTTTTAATTTCATGGCTGCAGTCATGGTAATTGGTAAACATCTGAGGAAAGAGTCACCAAAAATGGACCACGTGACAAAATACTCTAAATACTCTAAAATAGAACAAAAGTCTTATTGGATAGTCTGAAGACATTGAGAATTAGATTTTGCCAATGAGTGCTAATTTCTTTTTTCTCTAAGATGAAACAACAGCTTCCCTGCATAATAAGTCTTTTTGACCAGGATATAGTTCATATCTTTTTATTCTTCTTTCTTTTGAGACAACAGTCTTTACATGTATTTACTCTCACATCTATAGTAATAGCTAACTGGAGGAGCTTTCTCTATCTTTTCCACCTACCTTTCTCTACTCAACTAATCTATCACATTCCTATTTTTCAAATGTGTCTTGAGTACATTATCATCACTTTACCTGTCATGACACTAATTAAGTCTGCCATCATAGAGAATCTCTACTACTGAAATTATCTGTAAAGTATTCTCAATGGCTTCATGTCTTCCCTTCTTACATATGGTCACAGGGTTCTGTTCAGTTCAGTCGCTCAGTCATGTCTGACTCTTTGCAACCCCATGAATCACAGTATGCCAGGCCTCCCTGTCCATCACCAACTCCAGGAGTTCACTCAAACTCATGTCCATCGAGTCGGTGATGCCATCTAGCCATCTCATCCTCTGTCATCCCCTTCTCCTTCTGCCCCCAATCCCACCCAGTATCAGGGTCTTTTAAAATGAATCAGCTCTTCACATCAGGTGACCAAAGGATTGGAGTTTCAGCTTTAGCATCAGTCCTTCCAATGAACACCCAAGACTGATCTCATTTAGGATGGACTGGTTGGACCTCCTTGCAGTCCAAGGGACTCTCAAGAGTCTTCTCCAACACCACAGTTCAAAAGCATCAATTCTCTGGCACTCAGCTTTCTTCACAGTCCAACTCTCACATCCATATACGACCACTGGAAAAACCATAGCCTTGACTAGATGGACCTTGCTTGGCAAAGTCATGTCTCTGCTTTTCAATATGCTATCTAGGTTGGTCATAACTTTCCTTCCAAGGAGTAAGCGTCTTTTAATTTCATGGCTGCAATCACCATCTGCAGTGATTTTGGAGCCCAAAACAATAAAGTCTGACACTGTTTCCACTGTTTCCCACCTATTTCCCATAAAGTGATGGGACCAGATGCCATGATCTTTGTTTTCTGAATGTTGAGCTTTAAGCCAACATTTTCACTCTCCTCTTGCACTTTCATCAAGAGGCTTTTTAGTTCCTCTTCATTTTCTGCCATAAGGGTGATGTCATCTGCATATGTGAGGTTATTGATATTTCTCCCGGCAATCTTGATTCCAGCTTGTGCTTCTTCCAGTCCAGCGTTTCTCATGATGCACTCTACTTAGTGACTAAACAACAACAACAGCAGTCAAACGTAGTTCTACTACACTCAGTTTCCACTGTGGTTCATTCATAACATAATGAAAAAATTAAATAGTGCTTAAATTAAAAGATGAACCAAAAGTGTTCTCTACACTTAAATATCTTAATTATAAATCTTAATAATAGGAATATAAAGAGAATTAATTTACAATATGGTAAACTGCTCTCAAATTCTTTAACTCTCTGTAGGAGCTTCTGTGCATGCTAAGTAAGCATTCTTTATTTTTTTCTACTTAGAGCATCCCTACCTCTGTTCAAAAGATCAAAAAAGACTGCTTACCTAACTATCAGTTAAGAATTGCAGAAATTACAGATGTATAACATAAATATAGCAAGAAATTTGTTAAAAGTAGAAATGAGTCAGTTGTATGACTAGATACTTCTAAGAAAGGAAGGACAGAAGGAAGTTTTTCTATTAAAACATTTTTCTTGTTCAGTTCAGTTTGGTCGCTCAGTCATGTCCGACTCTTTGCGACCCCGTGAACCGCAGCACGCCAGGCCTCCCTATCCACCATCAACTCCCAGAGTTCACCCAAACCCATGTCCATTGAGTCGGTGATGCCATCTAACCATCTCATCCTCTGTCTTCCCATTCTCCTCCTGCCTTCAATCTTTCCCAGCATCAGAGTCTTTTCAAATGAGTCAGCTCTTTGCATCAGATGGCCAAAGGATTGGAGTTTCAGCTTCAATATCAGTCCTTCCAATGAACACCCAGGACTGATCTCCTTTAGAATGGGCTGGTTGGATCTCCTTGCAGTCCAAGGAAATCTCAAGAGTCTTCTCCAGCACCACAGTTCAAAAACATCAATTCTTCATTGCTCAGCTTTCTTCACAGTCCAACTCTCACATCCATACATGACCACTGGAAAAACCATAGCCTTGACTAGACAGACCTTTGTTGACAAAGTAATGTCTCTGCCTTTCAATATGCTGTCTAGGTTGATCATAACTTTCCTTCCAAGGAGTAAGTGCCTTTTAATTTCATGGCTGCAGTCACCATCTGCAGTGATTTTGGAGCCCAGAAAAATAAAGTCAGCCACTGTTTCCACTGTTTCCCCATCTATTTGCCATTTAATTCATATTGGGAAGTCTATTCTTTAGAGTATACTTTTGCTAATTAATCCTTTATCTTTCAGATGGTTTGAATTATATTAATTGAAGAGAAAAATTAAAGATTTTTGTGAAATCTAGTGGCTATACTTGTTTATTAACAAACAGCAAACAGCTGAAGTATTCATACAGCAATGCAGATACATTGAAAGTTACTTCTGAATAAAATTATATATTAATTCAGTCAAAGCATTTCTGTCAGCCATTGGCCAAGGCCTGGAGATGGGAGTAGTAATGTGGAGTAGGCAGCACCTGGGAGTTACAGCAGCTGAGGAATGGGTTTATTAGTCCTGAAGGTGATATGGGTAGGTGTGAGAGTTTCCATTTTCCTGATTATAAATGCAAAGTTTTTATTCTTTAATATTTTCCTACTCGGTTTCCTTTTATACAGTCAAGTATTCCTTGCTCTTGATACTTCAGCTAATTGTCTTTTCCCTCAATCTAAACCAAAATATCATTCTTTGCCGTCCAGTCCAGTCTGCCTTGATGAGGTGCCATAAAAATGAAGTAAATGAGGCTCTGATTTTCAAGTAAAATTCTACCACAATGCCTAAGAATTATCAGTGAACTTTCTTTGCTTATATTCTTAGGCTATCCTATAACATGCATTGTATAATAGACATTTATCAGTTTCAGCTTGACCTGAGTCTACTATTTACTCCAAATTTTTCCAAAATTAGTTTATAGCAATTGTAATCTAATCAGTGAAAAGTAGAGTGTAATTTTCTTCCTTAAACTAATGAAAGTTAAGTAAATTTTATTAATATAGCTTATATATTTTAATTACAGAATATAAAACTAACTTTTATTTATCTTTTAGATATTTCTAATATCTACTTTGATTAAATAAAATAATTATGTTTTGTCTTTCTTTAATTGGATAATCTAGTACACCTGTGATAATTATTCAAGGAAGAAATGTGAAACTATTTTTTACATTTTTTGTTTTCTACATCCCTATAAACTAAATATCTATGCTGCAAGAAGTTTGCTGATATTTCAGAAGAACAATAGAAAGTGGGGATTATGTTACGTTCTCCCTTAAGTGTGAATGCTATTTACTAAAGACGATTTGTCTTACCTGTAAGAGATTAGAGATCTCAAGATTATTTTAAGAAAAATCTAAAAGAAAAAAAATGCTTTCAAAATGACAGTGACACCGATTATGGAATATTACCTATTATAACTTTATGAAGTCATTATTATAGATGAATCTATCTTCATTCTAAAACATGTGGGCATATTATTAAAAGAAAAATACACTGAAAATTGTGTGTGTGTGTGTGTATATATATATATATATACACATATACACATACATGTGTGTGTATATGTGAAAATGAAAGTGGCTCAGTCAGGTCTGACTCTTTGCGACCCTTGAGACTATAGAGTCCATGGAATTCTCCAGGCCAGAATACTGGATTGGGCAGCCTTTCACTTCTCCAGGGGATCTTCCCAGCCTAGGGATCAAATCCAGGTGTCCCACATTGCAGGTGGATTCTTTACCAGCTGTATCACAAGGGAAGCCCAAGAATACTGGAGTGGGTAGCCTATCCTGTCTCCAGTGGATCTTCCAGACCCAGGAACTGAACCAAGGTCTCCTGCATTGCAGGTGGATTCTTTACCAACTAGCTATAAGGGAAGCCTGTGTACTCACTTGTGTCTGACTCTTTGCCACCCTTTGGACTGTACCCCACCAGGCTCTGTCCATGGGATTTTTCAGGCAAGAATACTGGAGTAGGTTGCCATTTCCTCCTCCAGAGATCTTCCTGACTGAGCCCATGTCTCCTGTGTTTCCTGCATTGTAGGGGATTATATACCACTGAGCCACCGGGGAAATAGTTCACAAATGTTGTTTTGTGTCAATACAATGGTTGACTTCTATTGTCCAATTTCAGTTTTGAGAAAATGTCTAAAATAATCAATATTCCATGTGCTATTTTTAGGAGTTTAATATCTTCAACTATTATATTACTTTGTATTATATCCATTTTTAAATGTTTATTTAGTGTTCAGATGATATTATTCTTATGTTCTTCTTACTTTAGTGGCTAGGACCAATAAATTTCTTAGCATGTCTATATGGACCAGGTTACACAGAGGCATAGGTGGACCAATAGTCTTAAGAGCATGAAAGTGACAGAATTCTAATCCAATAAGTTTTTTATCTCTATTCAAGAATTGACCTCTTTCATTACAAATTTTAATGCTATACCAGACAATTGAGGTGGATAATATAATTATCTTCTGATATAAAGAAAACTGGCCATCTGGAGAAATTAGGCACAAAAGCCAATGATCCAACCAAAATGGACACACAAAAAATAAAACACACAAAAAATTAGCTTAAGTATTATACTTCATTATCCATAGTTTTAGCTTCATTGAGTGCACTAATTTTTCATTTATATTTTATTATATTTTCATATATAATAACTCTGCTTAACATGCTGATAACATAAACCAACCAAGAAAAAATAGTACACATATAATGAAAAAAAAAGATACATTGTATATGATTTCTAATTTTCCTTTGAAATCTTCATGTGACTAGGAAGCTAAATAATACATTTTAAATGTATTATTAATATTGGTCCCAAATAAGTAATAGATAGCTAAACATAGAGAGTATCAATGCTGCTGCTGCTAAGTCACTTCAGTCGTGTCTGACTCTGTGCAACCCCATAGACGGCAGCCCACCAGGCTCCCCCGTCCCTGGGATTCTCCAGGCAAGAACACTGGAGTGGGTTGCCATTTCCTTCTCCAATGCATGAAAGTGAAAAGTGAAAGTGACAATACAATCATTTAAATTTAATAGAAATTTACTGACTAGTTTATATCTGGCATTGTTTTCACAGAATTTGCTTCATTTTGCATCTTTGTGTTTCATAATCTGAGAAATCAACAAGATAACTATGAAATAAAATTTTACCTTTTGATAGAAATTAAATGTTTGACTCCCCTAAATAAAGGTTGTTTTGGAAGAAATGGCAAAAAAAGTGCTAGTATGCAGCTGAAATATTGGCTCAAAATAATCTGTTCATAGTTTTAAAAAATTGGTCATGAAATTTTCTTCATAACAAGATGAACAGAATATAAAGACCAGTGGGAACTCCTGAGTCATAAAAAATGTGCATCAGGAGGTGAAAATTGAATTTATTCTCACTCCATTATTTTTTGGTGTACTACATAAAGCATATGCATCAGTGACAAAAAACTGTTTCTTTCAAATGTGAATATAAATCCAAACAATCTATTCAAATAAAGTCCAGTACATGATTAGGTCAAAAGAAGGGTGAAAATATTATTTTATGCCTGAAAGATAAACAATCAAGGGATTGATGAAACAGGAAAAGAAAAAGCTTTTAAAGGCCAACCACAGAACTCTCCCTGCCAATAATCCTCTATTATCCAATCTCAAGATCATGAGTTAGAGTTGTCCTGCCAGTACAAAGATAAATTGTAGTCCAAGATTTCTATGCCAAGAAATATACAGAGCCAAACATCAGAAATATCCCAGGAGATTTAAAGAACACTTTCAACGGCTTTTCAGCAGAACAGCTGGTGTCATCAAATGGTCAGAGAAATCATAGGCAGCATGGTTGCTACGACTTTATTATTGCATTCACCTGCTCCAGGGTTGATAGAATCTCTGTCTTTAATACTCCTTGTCTAATCTTTAGTATTTTAAAAATGTTTTTTAACAATTCCAGTCAAAATCTTAGGTCTTTAAAAGAGATATGCTAAAATATTTCACCAGTCTGTCAAGCCACATTCTGCCATCATCTCACATAACGTTCCAGTTCCAAAAATAAATAAATAAATAAAATTCTTTTATTTTGGAATTTTCTTTTATCTTCCAAATTTATTTTTTTTCAAAGAAGAGAAAATCATCAACGTAGGAATTTAGATTCTCATTTGACTAAAATGTTGCATTGCAGAGTAATACTGCTTACCCCATTCTACATCAGGTAGGGAGATTTAGTGAAATGCAAAGCAGCTGCCTGCAATCTGATGAACAGAGTAAATAATAACTACATATCTGATCTAGAATGAGCAAGTATACATTTATAAGGTATATCCTTATATATTATTGCAAAAACAGAATAGTGATGACATGGGAATGAATTCTATAGCTACCAGAGGTAGATGGGTATCCAAATGGAGACTGTTTATTCTAGTCAGTAAGAACTCTTGTGTCAGAGAATCTTGGTTTTATACCCAGTTCTACAGTTAGTATCAACCAGGTGGCACTACTGGTAAAGAACGTGCCTGCCAGTGCAAGAGACCTAAGAGACTTGGGTTCGATCCTTGGGTTGGGAAGATTCCCTAGAGAAGGGAATGGTAACCCACTCCAGTACTCTTGCCTGGAGAATCCCATGGACACAGGAGCCTGGCAGGCCACCCAATTCATAGGGTCATAAAGAGAAACAGCCGAAGTGACTTAACACACACAGAACATGAGGCCATGGACAAGTTAATATCTTTAACTTTTAAATCCTCACATTTAAAAATAGGTTAATCATAGAGTCTGCCTCAGAGAATTGTTGAGAATAGTAAATAAGCTCCCATAGGTTTAACATGCAATATAATACCTGGTGTGTTATAGTACCCCACCAAAAAATAGACAATGCTTTATATCTATTATATGTTATCATTTAGTGAGTACCTAATATATTCCAGACAAAGTATTCTGTAGTTTATTGGATTATTCCAAATCATTACAACAGCCCTAGAGTTTAATAGAATTAGCTGCTTTATATAAAAGTGGATCTTGAGGTTCAAGCAGGGTTTTATGGAACACGTTTATATGATTATTAAGTAGTTTCATGACAATTCTACCTATATCTGTCCAATTATTTTTTGTTTCACAGATATAATTGGAAGCAAGAGTTCTGATAGTAAAATACATCTTAATTGTGTGTGACCTTAATTGAATGTGACCTATTCAGATCTAACTGGAACCTAGTTGTAGATCTGGTACCTCCTAAAGGATTTTGGAAAGGACATGTGCCTCTTGCTTCCAAATACTATTCCTATTTACAAAACACAACAACTTTCATATCACAAAATGTGATTTCTCTAAGTTAAACACTTGTTTTACAAATATGTTTCTCTCTTAAAATACAAACATTTCCAAAGAAAGGTAAAAGGTGTAAGAAATTAAGAGATCCTAGTCTCTGTATTTTGTTTGTTTAAGAATTGTTTTCATAGTTTCCAGAGATTTACAGCAATGGAAACCATATTGGGTGCCTATAGCAGTGAAAATTAAAACAACTTAGATCACCAACGATAAATTTTTAGTTTTCAAATGATGCTCAAGATCTGGCTTGTCTTTTAAAGCAATTCTGTGTTGTTCCAAATCCCTGTTGAAGTTCTTCCTGAATATGAAATATTTAAAAATTGGTCTAGGGGGTAGGGGAGGAATAAATTAGGATTTGGGGATTAACAAATTCAAACTTCTATATATATAATAGATAAACAACAAGATACTACTGTATAGCACATAGAACTATATTCAATGAGTAAGTGAGTGTTAGTCACTCAGTTGTGTCCAACTCTTTGAGACCCCATGGACTGTAGACCACCAGGCTCCTCTGTCCATGGGGATTCTCCAGGCAAGAATACTGGAGTGGGTTGCCATTTCCTTCTCCAGGAGATCTTCCCAAGTCAGGGATCGAACACAGCTCTCCCGCACTGCAGGCAGACTCTTTACACACTGAGCCACCAGGGAAGCCCTACTATATTTGATATCTTATAATAAACCATAATGGAAAAGAATGTGAAAAAAGAATATATATATCTGAATCACTTTGCTGTATAACAGAAACTAGCACAACATTATAAATCAACTATACTTCAATTTTTTGAAAAAATTGTCGTGAAGGCAGCCAGAAAACTCTTAGACTAAAACTGCTGCAGCAACCTTGAACTCAATCGATACAATACACCTCAAACAACTTTCTATGCAACTTTTCATAAAAGAATATGAAGGATGCTTTTAAAGAATGTTCTGATAAACACTAGATTTATCATCTCAAGTAGTTATGTCCAAAAGGATCCATCTGATCTATCATAATATATATTTGAATTTATGGTGACATAGGTAAAAGCCCTGACTTTTAAACAGAGAATACAGATACATAAAACAGATTTTCTGAAAAGGTTATGACAATAATAGCATTTAACCATTTCAAAATGTTACCAGATAGTCAAATTATAGATTCAAAAGTGAGATATTAACAATCAGATAATTTACTAAAACTTTTAAAAATCTTTTTCTCATAAGATAATTACAGATTTTCACTTGGAAATCATTATAATCATGACTTTTTCAATAAATATGGTGTTTTAAATAATATTCAGATAAATCATAGTAAAATAAATAAACCAGATGGTTTGCATCCCTAAGGAATAGAAGCAAATTTTCAGAACTCTAAAAACTCTCAATGACAAGGGTAGGATTTTGACTGGTTTAGCTGTTGAGAAGCCTGTTTCATTCTTTACATCTTGTCACAATTGAAAATGAGGCAGAAAAAATTTTGAGTCTCAAAACATACATGTCAAGATTTTTCTGACTCCTGTTAGGACCCTACAAACCATCAAGTCTTTATAGTACATCCTCCACAGAACAAGTAATGAGGTGAAAAGCAGCTCCATTTCTGTTTCCTCCAAGTTGGAAAATGTGGAACAAAAATTGGACAGACACAAAGTGAGCCGTGAGCCACATGCCGTTGTCTGAACTCTGAGAAAAGGAAGCATTACACATGCGCACATCTGCACAAGACCATATGCTTCCCAGATTCCTGCTAAAGAAGAAACTAATTCTTTATGATTCAGGGGAACACAGCCGATCCCTCAGCACAGCTGCAGAGTGGGCATCATAGTGAAGGACCTGCAGAGAATAAAGTCACAAATGAATTACTAACAGCAACTGCACATTTCAAACCTGAAAATTCTTTTGAATGTATTTGCATTGTTTGAGACCAGTTACTCTTTCTACTCCCCTGTATTTTTGTTTTGGGTAGTATAGTCCTTTCCTGAGTTCATAATTCTAAACCACAGTGCCAAATGCCATGTGGTCTTAATAAAAATTAATCTGACCTTAAGCAGAAAAACCAGAAAGACTGTTTGCTTTTAAATTCCTTTCCAATACATCTCTCTCCTAAATATTTATAGTTATAAGTATCTGTTATTTAATATATATGTAATATAATATTATGTTAATATTTTATTATGTAAATAAAACTCTTAGCTAGTCATTTAAAATTCTTAAATACAGTCTCCTCTAAAACTTCATACATGCTCAAAACTTACCTGCCTGCTGGCTACAATGGACAAAATCTGCTTGCCCATAGCCCCATGTTACAAGTGAGGACCTTTTATTCTTCTAATCCTACAAATATCCAGATGCTAGGATGAATTTATAACCTCAATTTATTTCCTCATGAAATATTTCAACTTTAACCCAATAAATATTTTTACAAATCACACAACTGGTTTCTTCAAACACAATCAACAAGTGATTACCCAAAAGGCAGAAAGAGCTGTACAGAATCACTTGCAGAAACTTCCTTTGGAGTTATGAAGATTTTTCAGTTCAGTTCAGTTCAGTCGCTCAGTCGTGTCCAACTCTTTGCGAATCCATGGACTGCAGTATGCCAGGCCTCCCTGTCCATCACCAACTTCTGGAGTTTACTCAAACTCATGTCCATTGAGTCGGTGATGCCATCCAACCATGTCATTCTCTGTCATCCCCTTCTCTTCCTGCCTTCAATCTTTCCCAGCATCAGGGTCTTTTCCAGTGAGTCACTTCTTTGCATCAGGTGGCCAAAGTATTGGAGTTTCAGCTTCAGCATCAGTCCTTCCAATGATTATTCAGGACTGATTTCCTTTAGGATGGACTGGTTGGATCTCCTTGCAATCCAAGGGACTCTCAAGAGTCTTCTCCAACACCACGGTTCAAAAGCATCAATTCTTCCACACTCAGCTTTCTTTATAGTCCAACTCTCATATCCATACATGGCTACTGGGAAAACCATAGCTTCACCATAGTGAAGATTTTTAGAGCAGCACTAATTTTATCTGTTTAAATTCTAGGCTTTGCAGCAAAATTTTCTTTAAATACAGGGATATATACATTTATTAAATTTTGGAAAATGCTGAGATATAGACAAAAAAACAAAACCAAGCATCATCAGAGGACATTAAATGACTTGCCAAAGTCAAACAAGCTATTAGTGATAGATCTAATCTTACAACTCTGACCCAGTGTCATGTAGACCACTCACATATATATATATATATATCTTTCTGAATTTTTTCTTTAATGAATTAAGAAGCAGACCAGGTGTATACACAGCCTACTTTCTCCTCTGCACTCAGTGAAACCTGATATATTTCAACCTATGTTTAAAAGTTCAAAATCCAAGCCTAGATAGCCCAGTGATTAAGAGTCACTTAAGCAAATATGGGGAAGCCTTAGAAAAATATAATATGTGTTAGCAATATACACTTGAGCACTGAACTAAGAAAAAGATAAGTATCAATAAAATAATTTCACTTGTATATACTTATGTCAATTATGTTAACCTTTATTTACATTTTAAACATCCAAATAAAAAGGTATAGTCTTATAGAATCATGTTTTAGAGTTCAAATATATCTTGTTCTTAAAATTTTAAATATTTCAATGTAATGAAAAATTTCAGGGATATGACTGCCTTTTCAAATCCATTTCCTTCATCACTTTGTTTTTTAAGCACTCCTGTCATATCTTTACAGCATGACAAAATGTCATTTCAGAATCCATCCTTTAGATATATTCCAATTAGGCTTTTAAAGCAATTTAGAAGAGTGCTGGAACTGCCTAAATTGAAAAGCTTAAAGTTGAGGAACTAAAATGAAGTGATTTACAATCTAGAATTATTTGGAAAGTTTTACAGTAAGATAAACTTCTAGAAGACTGATGTCCCATACATATTTTAACATTTTGAAGTATTTTGTCCAACTAAAACTCAAGTACACTGGCAAACTGAGCAATCAGTTTACTTAAGCTTGAAAATCCCATTTCATTCAAATTGGATACAGTAGTTAGGTAAAACAATGGGCCTTCTATTTTCTGCCACATGTTATTTTTTTTTTTTTTAAGAAAAACGTATACAAGAGCTGTCATATGAGCAGCCTGTGTGCCTGCTCAGTGCAAGGTTTTATGTTTCTGAAAGGCCTCCACCCCCATCTCTTAATGCCTAAAATAAATCAATTTCATCTGTTGGTTGTTTTATTTCTAGTTTTTTTTTTTTTTTTTCCCCCTGCTTCCTTTCAGGCCAGTTTCCACAAAGCCATATGGCAGCTGAGAGAAAGAAAGCAATGAGCTGTATTTTCAGATCCAAACAAAAGGGTCTGTGGTGTCAGAGCGGTCCATGAATGCATGAGACACAGTCATGTATAGAAGGGCCTCCAGCCCTGTCAGTGAGTACTAAAGGCAAGGCTGATGGAGCTGCCTCTGCTTAAACAGAGAAATATTGAGTGCTTTCCTTGTTCATGTCATCCGCTTTCATCCACCCCCACCTCTACCACATCCCTTCCCAGTTAGTCTGGTGCCAAAATCCCATTAGCTATATTAATGACATATGGCTGAAGGAAGAAGTGTGTGGCAGGACAAGAAAGGCACAAGTTGAACATTCTTTCTATTTATTTCTAATAGTTGTATCACAAGATGCAAGAATCCCAACAAAGACTGTGCCTATCAATTTTTTAAGAGTTCAGAATGTACTACAGAAAACAGCCCATAAAGCACTGACTTGTCTCTCATCTACTCTTCTCTTCTCTAGTGACAGAAAAGAGTTAGTCGATCTCTAAGTGTAAAAATAATATAACATGTTTTTTAGGCTTTAAATTTTTGAGTCATAAGTTTTGACACAGTATGTTAGAAATTTCGGATCTCACTGACTACCTACACGGACGCGTACACACACACACACACACTCACTTGCTCACTCATACATCTTTTCTTTTGTAGTTTTAGACTATATATATGTATATATATATATATGGGTGGGGGTGCTTCCCTGGTGGCTCAGATGGTAAAGACTCTGCCCGCAATGCGGGAGACCAGGGTTCAATCCCTAGGTCGGGAAGATTCCCTGGAGAAGGGAATGGCAACCCACTCCAGTATTCTTGCCTGGAGAATCTCATGAACAGAGGAGTCTAGCAGGCTGCAGTCCACAGGTTTGTAAAGAATTGGACACAAATAATCATGTGTGTGCATGCACACGTATGTGTGTGCTCCGTTGCTTCAGTTGTGTCCAACTCTTCAAGAGCCTGTGGACTGTAGCCCACCAGACTCCTCAGACCATGGGATTCTCTAGGCAAGAACACTGGAGTAGATTGCCATGCCCTCCCCCAGGGGATTTCTCAACCTAGGGCTTGAAGCCCCATCTCCTGAGTCTCCTGCATTGCAGATGGATTCCTTACCCACTGAGTCACCTGGGAAACCCATAGGTACATATATATGTGTACATATTAAAGCTGCAAGATTTTGAAATAGTTAACTTCAAACCTTTTAAAACAAGTGCTTCGGTTACTATTTAGAATAACAAGTCATTTTGCACATAAGACAATGGACATCTTCATATAAGTAAATTTAAAAAAATATATATGCTGCTTCCTCTTATACCAGTGCCTTATACTGAACATTATATTCATATCAGCAAGTGGTTAATAAGATGGAGAAAAGTTGGGTATGCATAATGCTTATTCTTTATAAAGTGAGGAAAGGAAGAGATGAGGAATAACCTTTCTTCATACATGTGAGTATTCCTTTCATTCTATCAACTTAAAACCATGGCCAAACAAATTGGAATGTGCTTCTTATTCTGCTCAGCCTCTTAGAATCCTTTACTCAGTAACTGGATACTAGAATTATTTTTTAAAGTAATATACATTTAGATATTTAGGTTATAAAAATTAGACAATGGAGGCAGAGGTTAATGGAAAATTAATTATACAGCATTAGAAAACATATAAAGGCTGATGGCAGGGAAAACTAGCAGTCCTGGAACTTGAGCAATGATAGTGATAATCTAAGCAGTGCTTCAAAGTGATACATCATCTTAGATAGTTTGGAGCAGGTGGATAAAATATTGTGTTGCACCAAATATACAAGTGAGGTTATGAAATCATCCTAAAAGAAAAATGTACAAACATAGGTAATGATGCTAGTATACCTTGAAAAGAAATGGAAATTAAAATGGTTAAAAATGTATTTGGGGCTTCTGATAATGGCAGATATTTATAAAAACTTCACCAAATCATTACAAACAGTCAAAATTAGGCCAAAAAATGAAAAAGAAGTTTTATTAAAAAAAATATTACTCTATGGGGTAAGAGATGTGAACATCTGGCTTTTAGCCTGAGTTCATCTCCCAACTCCAGTTCAGGAGAAGGAGTTGCACCTCAGTTTTTACCCTCCCTCCCTAGTGGCTTCCCTATGCTTACATCATTTAGAGATTAGCTGTGGATTTGGGTAGAACTTAGATTTTGAGGGTTACTCTTCCTGTGATTCTCCCTAATTATATGCCTTACTAGTTCAAGATGGCAGATGATTAAATTCAGGGAAGGTAAAGAAAAGTCACAGAATAGCTAAAATCCAAAATTGAATATAAATTATTTCCAAATCTCTGGAAGACTAATGATGACACAGGCATGTGGTAGATCCCTGACAACATGAAGTACAAACCTGTAGAAACTAGGGAGAATTCTACCCTTGAAAGACATACGTCTTGTATGTTACTTGTTGCATGCAACATACTTGGAGCATGTGACTTACCTGAACACAACATAGACATCAGCAAGCTAAAGCCTTTTTTGGTTTGTGGTTAAGAAGTTGAACTCTGGGATGACTGAGCAACTAGAAATTTTGAGAAAGTGATGGCACCCCACTCTAGTACTCTTGTATGGCAAATCCCATGGACAGAGGAGCCTGGTAGGCTGCAGTCCACGCGGTCACGAAGAGTCGGACACTACTGAGCAACTTCCCTTTCACTTTTCACTTTCACACATTGGAGAAGGAAATGGCAACCCACTCCAGTGTTCTTGCCTGGAGAATCCCAGGGATGGGGCAGCCTGGTGGGCTGCCGTCTATGGGGTCACACAGAGTCGGACACAACTGAAGTGACTTAGCAGCGTAGAAGAAAGAAAATTACAGGAAGAGTAATCCTCAAAATCTAAGTTCTACCCAAATCCATGGCTAATCTCTCAATGATGTAAGCAGAGGGATGCCACCAGGTAGCCAGAGTAAAGACTAACGTGCCAAAATGTAAGACAAAGTGGGAAGAGGTATCATATGAACCACTGTGGATAAACAAATTTCGCTTTTTAAATTCAGCCACCTGCCTACTAGAATAAACATTAAACAGTCTCAGAAGAAAAAGTGAAAATCCTCAGCTAAAAAAAAACCACCTTGATATAAAATGTCCAATTTTCAACCAAAAACTAATAGATATGTGAAGGAATAGAAAAATGACTCATACTTTGGGAAGGAAAAAAATGATTAATAGAAACTGACTCCAACTGGGTTAGATATTACATTTAGTCAATAAGGGCTTCCAATTAACTAGTATAATTATACTAGTATAAAGTATAGAAAACTGCATTAAAAAATTATAGGACAGTATGAGATCAATGAATGAACAGAAAATCAATAATAACAACAAATAAAAACTATTAAATAATAGAAAAATCCAGAGCTTAAAATTGAATAACTGAAAAAGTTCTAGAGGATTCAACAAAATATGTGATATGACAGAATACCTTAAAGAAAGGTAACTAAAAATACATAAAGTTTAAAAAGTAAAAGATATGAATAAAAATAAACTATACCTCAGATATAATTAAGACAGAAAGTGTAACTCAGATATAATGAAAGAAAATTATAAATACATGAATATACATAAAAGAAAAATGTGTATCAGTTCAGTTCAGTTCAGTTCAGTTTTTCAATCGTGTCCGACTCTTTGCAACCCCATGAATCACATACACATAATTGCTTAAATAACAGAACTCATTGTTGCTCTGGTCTTCAAAGTTCATTATGATGCTCTCCACTGTATTCACCCCAATATTACTCCTAAATATCCTATTAATAGCGATAAATTGTGTCACAAGTATATATAGCACATTCTCACTGTATATTCCCATCCTTCTTGAATTGCCTTAGGTCCTTAGACTAGGTTCAGAATCCCTAGGACTTGCTTATATGAGATTTTACTTTTTTTTTTTCTTTAAGGGCACTGATGACCGTTGCCCACTCAGTGTCCATTTTTCTCTTTTTCTTTACTACTAGGTCTCTGATACTCTTTAATATGAAATATCACCCATTTAAAAAAATGTAATTCAGTTTTGGCAAAGGGGAGGTGAGAGCTATTCTACAGATCAGGGCTTACATAAAAGTTATTGTTTTTCTGATTAGAAGAACAGATTCAGCAGGCATTTTTTTCCTTCTTTAAAATAAATGTTTATAGTACTCATGTTTCTGGCATGATTTCAAGTGCTTTATCCTTATTAATGTATTAAGGAATGAGATAGCTATGAGGTAGCTACTGTTATTAATGTCATTTTACTAATTTTGAATTTGAAGCAAGAGAGTCTAAATAACTTAGGCAGCATGCCCTTAGCCTTTAACCTCCCTCCTATGTAGAATGAGATGCATTCTACAGGTGCTATGGCCATCTTATGAATATGAATATAAAATTACCATGCTTAAAGCGGCAAAGCAGACAGATAAGCTGCTCGGGAGTGTTAGTGATTTTTGTTGTTATCTATGCCGGGTATGCCCTCTGGATTTGATATTTGGTTGGAAATAATTTCTTAATGTTAGCATCTTTTCTTCTATACAAATAATGTATATAAAATATATCTAAAAACACAATGAGAATCTCCCTGCCTGATTAGGACTTCTCAGCAAGTCCTGGTTCACTTTTATCTAATGTTTCTTTCTTTAGCCTAGAACTTTCCTTTCTCGTTTTATTAGAAGCAGCTTGAAGAAAGTGGGCAGCATCTTCAACACTTTGCCTGGCCAAGTTCATTAGACAAATATGCTGTTTTCCACATTACTGTAGGTGACAACATCCAAACTATTACCACACAACAAGTGGTAGTAGAAAGTAGTTTCTCCCCTTCCTCCAGATTACAGTGATACTTTCCTCACTTTCCTTAAAGTTCCCACTGACAGCAAAAGGCTATTAAAAAGTGAGGGCCATGAGGTTTCTATTAATAGTCTCTCCTTTTTTGGCTTTTACTAACTCTCACTTCAAGACTTTTCAAGCTTCCTTTTGTCCACTAGTTCCCAAAGATATATAAATATTTACATAAAATTTTCTAGCACACAATTTAAAGTTACCAAAGCATGCTCAAACAATTCCAAAATGTTGTAGTTTGTATAATACTAATTCTAATTTTATTCACAAATGTGAAATTTGATCTGGGTCTCTCAGGGATGGCTCATCTCTACTCCAATGTCAATTGGGAGCAGTGTTGGAATCATCTGAAGACTGACTCAAATAATAGATATTGATTGATAGATGTTGATAATAGATATTGATCTAAAGTCAATAGACCTTACTCTCGACAGACTTCAGCTGGACCTGGGGCTGGGGCTGGGATGGCTACGTATGGTTCTACATAGCCTGGTGGCTGTTTTACAAAATCAAGTGTAACAAGAGGATGAGGCAAAAGCTTTATTTCCTTTTAAAATTTAGTCATGGAAGTCACATAGTGTCACATTTGCCATAGTTGAATCCTACCAAATTCAAAAGAAGACAATATAAGCTCTACCTCTAAATTATAGGAAGAGCATTTAAGATAGAATATATTGGTGTGACCATTTTTGAAAATTACAGTGTCACAACAAAAGTTCTTTAATGTGAGCCAATAAATCCATATTTGATTAAGTCGTTACAGTCAAATTCCTGTAACAGGCACACATTGCTATAGACACATATTGTATATGTTTTTATTCTGTATTTATTATCTGTTTCTCCTACTAGACTGTAAATTCCATAAGAGCACAGATTATTTCTACTGTATTCCCCATCCTGTTCACACTGCCTATTAATTTTAATAAGCATTTGTTGCGATGAATAAATGGATGTACACTGAGGCAATAGAAAGAGAAGGCTGAGAGCTTTGGAAGTTAAATGTTTTTCACTGAGGTTGAGTGTGAAGTTCTACGTTGTGGTACACTCTGACTCACAATGGCAGCAGGACAAAGCCTCATGGACCTGACATACTCTTGAGCCTTGAAGACGAACTTTACTCTCAGATCGCTCAGGAATCCCAAGTAGTGTTTGTGTGTGTGTGTGTGTGCGCGCGCGCATGCGTGTGTGTGCATGCGTGTGTAAGCACCAGCAAAGGCCTGAAAACAAACAACCAAAAAAAATGAACAGAGTTCCTTGGCAATACATTTCTAAGGACATTTTATTGGTCAGCTCAGTCTGCATTACAATTTTCTAATAGAAGCAATTTCTAAGTAGCCTTGAACTTACATAGTACAGCAAACTAAAAGAGGTGAGAATGCTTTTAATTCAAGTACTGTGGCATGAAAATATTTGAATTTCACATTAGATAGGAAGAAATAGTAGCAGTAATATCATACATTCACTAGAAATAAGACACTTACTACAATTATTAAATATATTGATTAATTTTGCATAATTTCATGAATATTTACATTCATATTTCTTCCAAGGCTTAAATTCAGTGATTGGGGGGAAAAAAAAGTGTCTTATAGAAAAAATGGAAACTTCTTTCCCTTCCATATGACATATGTGATTACCTCATGCTCGAAGGAATGTATGTTGTAAATACTGGATTTATAGCAACACCTCAGATAATTACACAGTTTTAAGGGTATTGAGCAGAGAAAGAATTGCTGACTGTCCAGACAATGCCCTCTTTCATTCAGTATTAGTCTCAGAAGAATGTGACGGTATGGGTTAACTATGTTTACATTGTCCTTAAGGAGAAGAAAGTTTATATTATTTTAAAGGGCAATATTCTTTTAACAAGCTCAACCCATAGGAAAGAAATAAAGCCTTATAAAAATTGGAATAAATGTCTTCAAACCAATATGTTATTTGAAACACTATTTTACATGGTATATTCATTTTTTGTCTCACCCTCACATAACTCAGCAAATAGCTATTGAATTTAAGCTGTCTCAAGGGTAAAAGCATAAAGCTGAATGTTGCTGTTGGATTTACTTGAGCTCAAACAGCGTCTGGATTTGTTGGTCATGGCATTCCCTCTTAAATCCTCAAGTGTCTATTTGAGCCCAGTTATACTAGAACAATTCAACAATTCAGGGTTTCCTTTTCTATATAAAAACATCTGTTTACATGGCTTATACCTAAATGAATATAAGCATGTTATCATTTACTGAAAAAATGACAAGATGGTATACAGCTTTTGTCTGAATAATCACTATTCAAGTCATGCTTCAATACTTTCATAAATTGTAGGATGCAGTCTAACTCTCCTTGCCTTGAACTATTTCTTGTAGTAAATAGATTACCAGAAGACACAGATTCAGAATCAATCTTTATGAAAACATTTTTAAAAGCCCCACTATTTGTTCTTTCTATTTCAGTTCAGTTCACTCTCTCAGTCATATCCGACTCTTGGCGACCCCATGAATCGCAGCACGCCAGGACTCAATGTTCAACACCAACTCCGGGAGTCCACCCAAACCATGTCCATTGAGTCAGTGATGCCATCCAGCCATCTCATCCTGTGTCATTCCCTATCCTCCTGCCTTCAATCTGTCCCAGCATCAGGGTCTTTTAAAATGAATTAGCTATTAGCATCAGGTGGCCAAAGTATTAGAGTTTCAGCTTCAACATCAGTCCTTCCAATGAACAGCCAGGACTGATCTCCTTTAGGATGGACTGGTTGGATCTCCTTGCAGTCCAAGGGACTCTCAAGAGTCTTCTCCAACACCACAGTTCAAAAGCATCAGTTCTTAAGTGTTCAGCTTTCTTCACAGTCCAACTCTCACATACATGCACAACCACTGGAAAAACCATAGCCTTGACCAGACGGACCTTTGTTGGCAAAGTAATATCTCTGCTTTTTAATATGCTATCTGGGTTGGTCATAACTTTCCTTCCAAAGAGTAAGCATAGGATACCACAAAAAAATAAAATAAAATAAAATCTAATGTCTCTGCTTTTTAATATGCTGTCTAGATTGGTCATAAATTTCCATCTAAGCATTAAGCATCTTTTAATTTCATGGCTGCAGTCACCATCTGCAGTGATCTTGGAGCCCCAAGAAATAAAGTCTGACACTGTTTCCCCATCTATTTCCCATGAAGTGATGGGATCAGATGCCCTGATCTTAGTTTCCTGAATGTTGAGCTTTAAGTCAAATTTTTCACTCTCCTCTTACTTTCATCACAGGCTTTTTTGTTTCTCTTCACTTTCTGCCATAAGGGTGGTGTCATCTGCATATCTGAGGTTATTGATATTTCTCCCAGCAATCTTGATTCCAGCTTGTGCTTCTTCCAGCCCAGCGTTTCTCATGATGTAGTCTGCATATAAGTTAAATAAGCAGGGTGACAATATACAGCCTTGACGTACTCCTTTTCCTATTTGGAACCAGTCTGTTGTCCCATGTCCAGTTCCAACTGTTGCCTCATGACCTGCATACAGTATTCTCAAGAGGCAGATCAGGTGGTCTGGTATTCCCATCTCTTTCAGAATTTTCCACAGTTGATTGTGATTCACACAGTCAAAGGCTTTAGCATAGTCAATAAAGCAGAAATAGATGTTTCTCTGGAACTCTTGCTTTTTCCATGATCCAGTGGATGTTGGCAATTTGATCCCTTGTTCCTCTGCCTTTTCTAAAACCAGCTTGAACATCTGGAAGTTCATGGTTCAGGTATTGCTGAAGCCTGGCTTGGAGAATTTTGAGCCTTACTTTACGAGCGTGTGAGATGAGTGCAATTGTGTGGTAGTTTGAGCATTCTATGGCATTGCCTTTCTTCAGGATTGGAAAGAAAACTGACCTTTTCCAGTCCTGTGGCCACTGCTGAGTTTTCCAAATTTTCTGGCATATTGAGTGCAGCACTTTTACAGCATCATCTTTTAGGATTTGAAATAGCTCAACTGGAATTCCATTACCTCCACTAGCTTGTTTGTAGTGATGGTTCCTAAGGCCCACTTGACTTCATTCCAGGATGTCTGGCTCTAGGTCAGTGATCACACCATCATGATTTGTATAGTTCTGTGTATTCTTGCCACCTCTTCTTAATATCTTCTGTTTCTGTTAGGGCCATATCATTTCTGTCTTTTATTGAGCCCATCTTTGCATGAAATATTCCCTTGGTATCTCTAATTATCTTGAAGAGATCTCTGGTCTTTCCCATTCTATTGTTTTCCTTTGTTTCTTTGCACTGATCACTGAGGAAGTCTTTCTTATCTCTCCTTGTTATTCTTTGGAACTCTGCATTCAAATGAGTATATCTTTCCTTTTATCCTTTTCTTTTCACTTCTCTTCTTTTCACAGCTATTTGTAAGTCCTCTTCAGACAGCCATTTTGCTTTTTTTGCATTTCTTTTTTCTTGGGGATGGTCTTGATTTCTGCCTCCAGTACAATGTCACAAACCTCCATCCATAGTTCATCAGGCACTCTATCTGTCAGATCTAGTCTCTTAAATCTATTTCTCACTTTCACTGTATAGTTATAAGGGATTTGATTTAGGTCATACCTGAATGGTGTTGTGGCTTTCTCCACTTTTTTCAAATTCAGTCTGAATTTGGCAATAAGGAGTTCATGATCTGAGCCACAGTCAGCTCCCAGTCTTGTTTCTGCTGACTGTATAGAGCTTCTCCATCTTTGGCTGCAAAGAATACAATCAATCTGATTTCGGTGTTGACCATCTGGTGATGTCCATGTGTAGAGTCTTTTCTTGCATTGTTGGAAGAGGGTATTTGCTATGACCAGTGCATTCTCTTGGCAGAACTCTATTAGCCTTTGCCCTTCTTCATTCTGTACTCCAAGACCAAATTTGCCTGTTACTCCAGGTTATTCTTGACTTCCTACTTTTGCATTCCAGTCCCCTGTAATGAAAAGGACATCTTTTTTGGGTGTTAGTTCTAGAAGGTCTTGTAGGTCTTCGTGGAACTCTTCAACTTCAGCTTATTCAGCATTATTCGTCGGGGCATAGACTTGGATTACCGTGATATTGAATGGTTTGCCTTGGAAACGAACAGAGATAATTTGTCATTTTTGAGATTGCATCCAAGTACTGCATTTTGGACTCTTGTTGACCATGATGGCTACTCCATTTCTTCTAAGGGATTCCTGACCACAGCAGTAGATATAATGGTCATCTGAGTTATGGAGAAGGCAATGGCACCCCACTCCAGTACTCTTGCCTG
Organism: Bos taurus; assembly: GCF_002263795.3. Lineage (NCBI taxonomy): Eukaryota > Metazoa > Chordata > Mammalia > Artiodactyla > Bovidae > Bos > Bos taurus. Next base: position 20,455,765 of record NC_037344.1, on the reverse strand, counting down.
GAAAATCCCATGGATGGAGGAGCCTGGAAGGCTGAAGTCTATGGGGTCGCTGAGGGTCGGACACGACTAAGCGACTTCACTTTTACTTTTCACTTTCATGCATTTGGGAGGGAAATGGCAACCCACTCCAGTGTTCTTGCCTGGAGAATCCCAGGGATGGGGGAGCCTGGTGGGCTGCCATCTATGGGGTCGCACAGAGTCGGACACAACTGAAGCGACTTAGCAGCAGAGTTAAATTCACCCAATCCAGTCCAACTTAGTTCACCAATTTCTAGAATGTGGATGTTCACTCTTGCCATCTCCTGTTTGGCCACTTCCAATCCGCCTTGATTCATGGACCTAACATACCAGGCTCTTTTGCAATATTGCTCTTTACAGCATCAAACCTTGCTTCTATCACCAGTCCCATCCACAACTGGGTGTTGTTTTTGCTTTGGCTGCATCCCTTCATTCTTTCTGGAATTATTTCTCCACTGATCTCCAGTAACATGTTGGGCACCTACCGACCTTCCACTTCTTTCTATTTAGGGTTAACATAAAATGTAAAGGGAAAGATCTCATCAGAAACATTAGCATTGTTACATCCACGTGTGCATAGATCTTCATAAAATTCAAATGGATACAGAAAACAGGTAATAACTTATTAGATAGGTATATTTCTCCTTACTCAGAAGTTGTGCAACAACTTCCATACCTATACAAACAGAAGAATGTCACCTAGGAGAGTAGGTTAAAAAAGGAGATGTCGATTTTTTTTTTCTGTTTCCTCATCTGATAGCTACCACTCCTTTATTTTGCAAATTCAGAGCTTGAACTTTTCAAAGTTGATGGAAGTAACAGAAAGGAAATAGAAAGGAATTGGAAAGTATTTACTTCCCTTATAATGCTATGATGTTACAAAAATTTAGCAAGTCAGTATCATAAAAGTAGGGATACTTTGTGCAATCTGAATGCGAAACTAAAGTGCTTAAACTAATAATGTACACTAGAGAGATGACTTCCTCTTCACTTGAGAATACTATGAACATCATGTCTACATACATAAACTGAAGAATCTAACTAACACAATGAAGCAATTCTGCTCCTGGACAGTTTTTGTGTGTTCTTTGGAAACTCCAATTCTGGGCATATCTGGCATAAAATTCTCTTGTTAAGGATGCAAGAAATTTCATGGCTGGTCATTTGCAAGCCCTTGGGCATCTTAATAGTTCAACCAGTTCTTTGGCCCAAGGTATTTTCACCCTTTCAGTTGATTGTAATAGAAGCAGAGATGATCCTTTCATGGTTCTCTTTCATGAGTGAACCTCTCTGGAGCATGTGTACTCATGCATTTTTTTCCTCTGGATGGTGACTTTGGAGAACAGGCAGCTTTCCAGGCATCTATCACTTCTTCCTTCCTATAGTGTGGCCTCAATTTTGCTTTTCAGTGAATCCCAGGGGGCATACATCAAGCTCTCTTCCTGGTCACTTTGAAGACTTCTTCTCTTTACTTAAAGTAAGGGGAAGGACTTGCCTGTCTCAGTCCATTATGCTGGAGTAGGGATGGAGGAGGGGAACCAGAACACTGAGTTCCTCATGTAAAATCTCTTCACTTTTAACAAGACTTCTCTCTGCTTCGTAATCTCTTCGGTAACTGATAAAGATAAAAGCCGCTTTATTCAACTTAGTATTACTAGACACTGCAGCTGAAACTGAAAGGAAAAGAACTGTATTTATAATCATGTCACATAATTACAAGAACCATATTTGTGCTCTAAGTTAGGAGTTCTAGATAATCCACTGAAGGAAAGTGACTAGTCCAGAAAAATAAAACATGAGATTATATTGCGACACTGACAATAGAGGGATTTTTCTGAGTCTTGAGTACACAACTGTTTTTATCTGTATATGGAAGGCAAATTAACATTCATTGAACAGGGAAAGTTATATTTTGCAAGTAAGCGTTATATGACAAATCTGGTGATAGGCACGTTAGCACAGATAATATAGTGTTATTTAATGACATCCTAATGGTCTTCCATTGTAGTAAAGAATCTGTCTGCCAATGCAGGAGACACAAGAGACGCAAGTTCAGTCTCTGGGTAAGGAAGATCCCCTGGAGAAGGAAATGGCAACCCACTTCAGTATTCCTGCCTGGGAAATTCCAGGGACAGAGGAGTCTGGCAGTCCATGGGGTCGCAAAGAGTTGTACACAAGTGATTGAACACAGCACACAGCACCAGTAAAGGAGATAGTGAATATTTTTCTTACATCCAAAGAAATAAATTTCATACAGAAAGCTAATTTTTATTCTCAGAATGAGTTATTAAGTAACAGGGTAGAACTTTTTATCCTAAGCTTATTGTTTCAGGGGACATCATATTGCCTCTTCATAAAGTAGGAAGTTTTTACTACTACTATATATTACAGTTTTAGAAATTTAGAATTGTGTCCTTTGGTACAAAATTATTGAACATTTTCCCCAACTAAACCTTGTATTGCATATCTACTTTGGCTATGATCTTGCAAATATGCATATAACTTAAAATTTTCAGCAATAAATGGTAAAAGCAATTTTGGAAATCATGTAGCTAGAAACTCAGGGAAAATAAAAATGATATAGAAGGGGGAAAATCTGGACTAAAAAGTTTCTAAATTAGGTATCTAGGGTTAATCCAAAATAATTGTGCCGAAACTGTTCCAGTTAGGGGCTGGAGAAGGAATCAGTTGCCAGTATAATAATCGGGGGCGTGTCATACACTGGCCACAGTGGAAGGGGTCAGAGTGAGGAGACAAGTTTCCTACATAAGAGGCCTGGGATCAAATTTGGATTCTCAGCAATCTTTTGTTAGTTTGAAAAAACCTTCAATTTTAGAAATTACTAATTGGTTTTTTGGATTTGATTTTGCTTCATTGACATCTTTAGTATGAAGTGATTTCACTTTCACTTTTCACTTTCATGCATCGGAGGAGGAAATGGCAACTCACTCCAGTGTTCTTGCCTGGAGAATCCCAGGGACAGGGGAGCCTGGTGGGCTGCCGTCTATGTGGTCGCACAGAGTTGGACACGACTGAAGTGACTTAGCAGTAGCAGTATGAAGCAGCAAAGACAGGATTTAATGAGATGAGTAGATTGAGTTTATATTTGAAATCTACAAAAAAAAATGTATAAGCTTATGATTCATTTTGTTCTATTGTTATTGCTATGGTCTGATGTGTCCATTCAGATTCAAACACTGAATTGCCCAGTGTGAGGTTATTAAGAGATACGGCCTTTGGTAGATGATTAAGTCAGGAAGGTAGAGAGATTAGTACCCTTGATATTGGTCCTAGGTGTTCATTGGAAGGACTGATGTTGAAGCTGAAGCTCCAATACTTTGGCCACCTGATGTGAAGAGCTGACTCATTTGAAAAGACCCTGATGCTGGGGAAGATTGAGGGCAAGAGAAGGGGATGACAGAGGATGAGATGGTTGGATGGCATCACCGTCTCAATGGACATGGGTTTGGGTGGACTCCGGGAGTTGGTGATGGACAGGGAGGCCTGGTGTGCTGCAGTTCATGGGGTTGCAAAGAATTGGACACGACTGAATGACTGAACTGAACTGAAGAGACACTATAGCATTTAGCTCCTTCCATTGTACAAAGTTACAATGAGAAGTCTGCAACTGTAAGGGGGCTCTCACTTGACTATTCGGACAGTCTGATCTGAGACTCCCAGCCTCCAGAACTTTCAGGAAAACTTTCTGTTATTTATAAGCTACTTAGGCTGTAGTATGTTATTATAGCAGCTTGAGTAAACTAATACAGTATAAATATGAAAAACATCTGTGTACTTTTTAATAGGAAACTATGAACATGAACAATTTCTCATGATTTGTTCTAATATTTTGTTGACTAAATATACTTCTTCATATGACCAAATGCTGCCTTTAGTTCTCAATTATTTTTCCTTGCCCACAGCAGTTTTACCTGAAAATACTAATAAACTATAATTGATTTATTTTAAAAATAAATTCCTAAATTATAAGTGATCTAGAGTGGCTTCTAAATTGGTGAATGATCTCAATCAGTTAGTTTGAATTAGGGCCTGATTGATTTAGTGTTTTTAACTGGAGATCAAGTTTTAAATTTAGTTTCTCAAGATAAAATTTTCGTCAAAGAGAGTAGTCCATATGTCTGTCTTCCTTTCATCATTTGGATTAGCCAAGGAAGGGGAAGATATCACTGTGAAGTGACATGCAAAGGAAGTTCACCACTAGGGTTAGTAATAACCATTTTCTGAAAGAAAAAAAAATAGAAAATGGTGCAATTCACAGGGGTATACATTTCTGTTAAAGGATAATAATAAAACTTTCTTTCAATGTATTTCCCTTCCCCTATATCCTAATTTCATAGACCATAATCAAAATGGCAAGTTTGGCATCTCAAGTCTCTGTGGCTGTAACAATTTTTCCCAGCTAGTAACAGATTCATTTCTGCTAAAATTCTATTACTCTAAGCAATTTCTCTCAAGGATTGTAACAATTCTTCTGAAAACAGATCAGCAGCTTTCAGTATAATCTTACTTCATCTAACTGGAACAAGGTCCACTTCTGGTAAATCCTGCAACTGGATGTGACAAGAATAGAAAACTCTATTTCAGTATCTTGCAGAATGTGGTGAAAGGCATTTGGAAGGTGGTTTGGATTGTTTTTTGTTGTTTTCAGTTCTTCTCTTAGCATTAGCTTTTGTTCTATTTTATTTTCAGTAATACTTTAAAGTGACAGCTTGTGTACTTTAAGAGCAATAAAATGAAGGGATAAGGGACGGCTGTCTTTCAACTGTTCACTGAACATATAAAACAATATAAACAAGACATTTTGGAAATATTTTTAAATTCTTACATTTATTGAAACTCCAGTACATTGGCCACCTCATGCAAAGAGTTGACTCATTGGAAAAGACTCTGATGCTGGGAGGGATTGGGGGCAGGAGGAGAAGGGGACGACAGAGGATGAGATGGCTGCATGGTATCACCAACTCGATGGACATGAGTTTGAGTGAACTCCAGGAGTTGGTGATGGACAGGGAGGCCTGGCATGCTGCAATTCATGGGGTCGCAAAGAGTTGGACACGACTGAGTGACAGAACTGAACTGAACTTACATTTACTACATTAAAATGGGTTCAGAAATAAGCTGGAATTCTATGCTCAGCTATGCATGTATATGCACTAAGTCACCTCAGTCGTGTCCGACTTTATGTGACCCTATGGACTGCAGCCCACCAGGCTCCTCTGTCTGTGAGATTCTCCAGGCAAAAATACTGGAGTGGCTTGTCCTGTCCTCCTCCAGGGGATCGTCCTGACCCAAGTCAAATCTGAGTTTCTTGCACTGCAGGCAGATTCTTTAATGCTGACTCACTGGGCAAGATCCACACTCAGCTATACTCATTCATAAATAGTTTAGTTCAGTTCAGTTCAGTCACTCAGTCGTGTCGGACTCTTTGCAACCCCATGAATCCCAGCACGCCAGACCTCCCTTTCCATCACCAATTCCCAGAGTCCACCCAAACTCATCTCCATCGAGTTGGTGATGCCATCCAGCCATCTCATCCTCTATCATCCCCTTCTCCTCCTGCCCCTAATCCCTCCCAGCATCAGGGTCTTTTCCAATGAGTCAGCTCTTTGCATCAGGTGGCCAAAGTATTGGAGTTTTCAGCCTCAGCATCAATTCTTCCAATGAATACCCAGGACTGGTCTCCTTTAGGATGGACTGGTTGGATCTCCTTGCAGTCCAAGGGACTCTCAAGAGTCTTCTCCAACACCACAGTTCAAAAGCATCAATTCTTCAGCACTCAGCTTTCTTCACAGTCCAACTCTCACATCCATACATGACCACTTGAAAAACCATAGCCTTGACCAGACGGACCTTTGTTGGCAAAGTAATGTCTCTGCTTTTCAATATGCTATCTAGGTTTGTCATAACTTTCTTTCCAAGGAGTAAGCGTCTTTTTATTTCATGGCTGCAATCACCATCTGCAGTGATCTTGGAGCCCAAAAAAATAAAGTCTGACATTGTTTCCACTGTTTTCCCAACTATTTCCCATGAAGTGATGGGACCAGATGCCATGATCATAGTTTTCTGAATGTTGAGCTTTAAGTCAACTTTTTCACTCTCCACTTTCATTTTCTTTTTTTTTTTTTAAACTTTACAAAATTGTATTAGTTTTGCCAAATATCAAAATGAATCCGCCACAGGTATACATGTGTTCCCCATCCTGAACCCTTCTCCCTCCTCCCTCCCCATACCATCTCTCTGGGTTGTCCCAGTGCACTAGCCCCAAGCATCCAGTATCGTGCATTGAACCTGGACTGGCAACTCGTTTCATACATGATATTTTACATGTTTCAATGCCACTCTCCCAAATCTTCCCACACTCTCCCTCTCCCACAGAGTCCATAAGACTGTTCTATACATCAGTGTCTCTTTTGCTGTCTCGTACACAGGGTTATTGTTACCATCTTTCTAAATGCCATATATATGCATTAGTATACTGTATTGGTGTTTTTCTTTCTGGCTTACTTCACTCTGTATAATTCAAAGAAGACATACAGATGGCTAACAAACACATGAAAAGATGCTCATGAGTGATGACTCATTATCAGAGAAATGCAAATCAAAACCACTATGAGGTACCATTTCACACCAGTCAGAATGGCTGAGATCCAAAAGTCTACAGGTAATAAATGCTGGAGAGGGTGTGGAGAAAAGGGAACCCTCTAACACTGTTGGTGGGAATACAAACTAGTACAGCCACTATGGAGAACAGTGTGAAGATTCCTTAAAAAACTGGAAATAGAACTGCCTTATGATCCAGCAATCCCACTGCTGGGCATACACACTGAGGAAACCAGAAGGGAAAGAGACATGTGTACCCCAATGTTCATTGCAGCACTGTTTATAATAGCCAGGACATGGAAGCAACCTAGATGTCCATCAGCAGATGAATGGATAAGAAAGCAGTGGTACATATACACAATGGAGTATTACTCAGCCATTAAAAAGAATACATTTGAATCAGTTCTAATGAGGTGGATGAAACTGGAGTCTATTATACAGAGTGAAGTAAGCCAGAAAGAAAAACACTTTCACTTTCACCAAGATGCTTTTTAGTTCCTCTTCACTTTCTGCCATAAGGGTGGTGTCATCTGCATATCTGAGGTTATTGATATTTCTCCTGGCAATCTTGATTCCAGCTTGTGCTTCTTCCAGCCCAGCGTTTCTCATGATGTACTCTGCATATAAGTTAAGTAAGCAGGGTGACAATATACAGCCTTGACGTACTCCTTTTCCTATTTGGAACCAGTCTGTTGTTCCATGTCCATTTCTAACTATCACTTCCTGACCTGCATATAGGTTTCTTAAGAGGCAGGTCAGGTGGTCTGGTATTCCCATCTCTTTCAGAATTTCCACAGTTTTTTGTGATTCACACAGTCAAAGGCTTTGGCATAGTCAATAAAGCAGAAATAGATGTTTTTCTGGAACTCTTGCTTTTTCCATGATCCAGCAGATGTTGGCAATTTGATCTCTGGTTCCTCTGCCTTTTCTAAAACCAGCTTGAACGTCTGGAAGTTCATGGTTCAGGTATTGCTGAAGCCTGGCTTGGAGAATTTTGAGCATTACTTTACTAGCGTGTGAGATGAGTGCAATTGTATGGTAGTTTGAGCATTCATTGGCACTGCCTTTCTTTGGGATTGGAATGAAAACTGACCTTTTCCAGCCCTGTGGCCACTGCTGAGTTTGTTAGATGTTAGCAAAAGCACATAGCTGCAAAGACAAAAGAGAATTGTAGGCTGAGAAGAAACATCACCTAAAACAAATGAACTTCTATTACAAACAGACTCTAAAATATAGATTGCTCAAACATAACAAAAGTTTCTTTCTTTCCTATATGATGGCAGTGGGAAATGCCATCCTCCATCCACTCACTCAGGAACTTAGGTGGATAGAGTTCCTGCCATTTTCAAAAGGTGCCTTCCAAAGGGCTTATCTTCCTTCCAAAGAGGAGAAAAGCATTCTGGACTTCAGCAGTACAAAAAATGCTCCTCTCCAACCTCTGATTACAGGGAGTGAAACTGACTGATGGTCCCAGCTGCTGCACTCTGAAACCCAACACGGCCATTTGTGCCCAAGTCACACTTCCCATTAGCCAGGGACTGAGCGTGGCTAAAATTCTATAGCAGGCCTGTTCCTCAGAGACAAACAGTCCTCTGATGTGCAGCTTTGGCTTGAAGATTTCCCATCTGCCTTGCTGCAGTTTTATTAGAGCTACACTACACTCTAAGACTTTCCCTACATAACTTTCTTTTGTTCTTCCTCTCCATCATAGGAATCGAACCTACATCAAAGTCTGAGAACTCTACCAACATCTTCTGACTCTCAATTTTTCTCATAGATAATTTTCCACACACACAAAAATGACTTGCACATGTAAGCTTATCCAACATCTGTTTCTCCAAGAACCCAAACTAATGCAGGTAGTGCCAGAAAACAGGCAGTAAAATGGGCTTCCCTGGTGGCTCAATGGTAAAGAACTGCCTGCCAATGCAGGAGACACAAGTTTGATCCCTGGGTCAAGAAGATCCCCTGGAGAAGGAAATGGCAATCCATCCAATATTGTTGCCTGGAGAATCCCATGGACAGAGGAGCCTGGTGGGCTACAGTCCATTGGGTCACAAAAGAGTCTGAAACAATTTAGCGACTAAACAACAAGAACAAAATGGGCTCAGGGACTAGGTCATTCACTAACTGGCAGGCAAATAGGATGTTATTCTGAAGAATGTAGTGTCCTGGTAATTCCTGTCACATGGTATACTCTATAATCAGTAATGATTTCATAGTGGTGACCTGGGAAGCTATCCCAGTGGAGAGAAATTTCTTTATAGATTTAATAATTAAGGTATTTGAAAAATATCAAGGCAACAGTGCCTAGAAAGCACTGGAGCTTATTATTGCAAAGTCGTAAACATTACTGATCAGGGTTTTTGGCCTTCCGCATTCAATAGAAATTGCTTAGAGGTCAAACAATGCTTTACCGGGGCCCCTGCTGCAGTAGTGGGGAGCAAGAACAAACAAGTGTCCCTTGCTTGCTCCCTGGCAGTGGGGGGAGAGGGGAAGACGTTGTTCCTCATATGGGGTTGGGGTAGAGGCAGGCCCAGGAGTTGAGCGGAAAGGTGGCTTAGGTGGTTTGTCCACCCCTTAGGTGGTGTTCAGTGCAGAGGGCATGGCTTTTGCTCTGGGCTCTTCAGAAGTGGTAGTCAGGTTTTTTTGGTCTCTTTGTATCTTTTGTCCAGAATTTACCCTAACTTGTGCATCCATGTAGTTATTTTTAGTCCCATATATTTTCTTTGTAGTTTGTTGCTCCAGGAGAGGTGTGTTCAGCTGCAAGCATTGCAGCACTTCAGCAAAGTGTCCCAGGTTCCAGTTTGTTTCAGAATTATTGCCCTGTAGAATGATAATGTGAAATTCAGGACTTAAAGACTAAAATTGAGAGTCAGAAGGCCTGTATGGAAGTTTACAGAGAGTTCCTTATCCCGCAGTGGAAGAGGAGACTTTGAGTAAAGTAGATTACCCTCCATTACCCTCTAGTTAAGCATCCAACTTCAATAATTAGAGCTTCGGGGTTGTAGACATTTTTAAATGCTTATTTAAGGCAGGTATGCCCCACTAAAATAAGGGCCTGAATTGGGAATCTGAAACATGGAATGAGGACTCCTGAATAGACTTCTGTGAAGGAATTGTCTCAACAGATACTCATGCTCCAAATCTTTAGAGTTCACACAGTTTGATTCCTTTTCCTTAGTAAGAGCTAGATGTTTTGCTGGAAGATACTGAAGAGGCTCAACCCCTGAAAGATTACAGGGGCTCCTCTCCTGGGTACTCAGCCAGTTATAAGGGTTAAATCCCAGGATGGCTGGACTGGGGAAATGCTCAGCTGAGAAGGAAGGAAAGGTATTATACCCAAAAGGAAGCATAACAATTACTTACGTGCCAGTAAGATGAACCAGGGGACTGCCCCTAGGATTGGATTTTGTCAAGGGGACAAAATCTTATCTATATGCTTATCTACATGACTAGATAAGCAATATTTCATTGACATCAGGAAACATTCTAGGGTTACATAGATTTATCGCCCTAGCAAGGATCCCAGGGAATGGGACATTCTACCCCCCACTAGACTAACTATGACAGACCTAAGAAAAGGGCTCTAACCAATGCTGGGAAAACTGTAAAGGCTTAAGCTGCCGTGAATTACAGTAGAGGAAGGAATAAAGGAACCAGGTAAAGAGGGTGTGGTGGAGTGGTTAATAATGCGAGGCCAAAAAAATCACCAGGTTATGCTCTATGCCAAGTTCCAAAAGATATGGTTTCAAGACCATCAGAAATGTGCTGGTGAGAGGAGAACAGATGTCATACAAAAAGTTCAGTTCAGGCCCTTCTCTGCAGTCATGGAGCTGGCTCTTTAACATTCATAATAATGATGTGCCATAAAGTAATAGAGGTCTGATGTCAGTATTTCACTGCTGGAAATCAAGAGGCCAAAATTACCAGGATGGAAGAGAAGACAAAAAGTTGACTGGCAGGGCGGTTAGAGGTAACTCATAGAGAGTGGGCTCAATAATATCAAGTAGCTATACACAGTTACTTCAGTCCTGTCTGACTCTTTGTGGCCGCATGGACCACAGCCCACCAGGCTCCTCTATCCATGGGATTCTCCAGGCAAGAATACTGAGTGGGTTATCATGTCCTTCTCCAGGGAATTTTTCCCACGCAGGGATCAAACCATCATCAACTGTGTCTCCTGTATTTCAGGCAGATTCTTTACCGATGAGCCACCAGGGAATCCTATGGACAAACAGACTAGTATCTAATAAGGGTGTTAGGGGCTTCCCAGGTTGGGCAGTGGTAAAGAATCCACTGGCCAATACAGGAGACATAAGAGAAGGGTTGGATCCACGGGTCAGGAAGATTTTTTGGAATAGGAAAGGCAACTCACTCCAGTCTTCTCGCCTGGAGAATCCTGAAGACAGAGGAGCCTGGCAGGCTACAGTCCAGGAGGTCGCAAGAGTCAGACACTGAGTGAGCGCGCATACGCACACACACACACACAAACACACATACACACCTTAATAGTCAAAAACACATACACACACTTCGTCAAATTTTACAATAAGAAAAAGGCAAGAAGGAAGGAACAGGACGCTGAGGGAAGTTGTCCCAATAGACAGTAATTATCACTTGCTCAGTTCTCATACTTGAACCAATTTTCAGCTCCAGAGTAACTGAGGTTGCCACGCACCTACAAAGAACAGAACACAAAGTTGCAGAGGTGCCGCTCCGCACTGAGTCACAGGCAGCCCGGCTTCCAGCCCTGGTGCACACCGCGCAGGCGCAGTAGTGAGAGGCTTGAGGCAAGCGCCCCACGGCCACCCCGCCCGCCGCCCTCGGACTCCCCGGGGCCCCACGCGCTCAGGCCCAAGCCTGCCCGCAAGCGGCGCGGCAGCTCCTCCAGCCCTGGGGCGCCCCGGGCACTTGTACAGCACCAGGTTACCTCGCGGAGGAGGGCGGCTGGCGCCATGGCTGTCAGGCGGTGATCTGGAGGGACGCCGACTCCTCACACGAGGTCTATCGATGAGATTAACATTTAAATTCATGGACTTTGAGTAAAGTAGATTACCCTCCATTACCCTCCATAACGTGGATGGACCGCATTAAATCAGCTGAAGGTCTTAAGTACAAAGACTGACCTCTGCGAACAAGAAGGCATTCTGCAGCAAACTACCTTGGGATTCAAAAGGCAGCTCTCCCCGGGCCTCCCGCCTGCTAGCTTACCTCATCAGAGTTTGGACTCACCAAGCCTCCACTATCAGGTGAGCCAGTTCCTTAAAATAAATCTCTGTACCTCTGTGCAGTACTCAGTCATGTTTGACTCTTTGCCACCCCGTGGACCGTAGCCTTCCAGTCTCTTCTGTCCATGGAATTTTCTAGGCAAGAATACTGGAGTAGGTTGCCATTTTCTGTTCCAAGGGATCTTCTTGACCCAGGGATCAAACCCGCGTCCGTTGTGTCTCCTGACCTGACAAGCGGATTCTTGACCCCCGAGCCTCCTGAGAATCCCCTCTGCGTATATGCTCACATCCTGTTGGTTCTGTTTCTCTAAAGAGCCCTCACTCCTACACCATCATTCCAAAAACCCACTGAAGCGTTTGCGGTTCAAGTTTCTACAACTCTAGTCTTTGCAGAGTTAGAGGTTTTAGTCCCCCAAGGGGGTGCCCTTTCGTCAGGACAAACAATAAAGTTTCTGTTGAAATATGAGCTGTGGAGCATTTTATGTCCTTACATTAAGGAACCAGCAGGCAATAAACGTGTGTCGCTGTTGTTGTTCAGTCGGTGCGTCGTGTGCGACTCTTTGTGATGCCATGACTGTAGCCTGCCAGGCTTCTCTGTCCATGAGATGATTCTGGCAGGAATGCTGGAAGAGTTGCCTTTTCCTTCTCCAGGTCTCACCATACTGGCAGCTCTAATTAAACATGATTAGAGGTAGAGAGGATTCTGAACTATAGGCATAGCGAGGAATTTGTAACGCAGGTGATCCATTTGGGTGCCCCTAGGGAATTGTAACCGTCAGTAGACAGGTGCAAATGCCTTGGCTTGAGAAAAGTATGATTGCCAAGGGCTCAGACTCCTCAAGAATGAAAGTCTGTGGAAGTATCACCAGCTAAGCCACCAAAGAGCTGCCAGGGTACGAGCCAAGGGTAAAAGAAATTTGGAACTTTCCCAGAATTGAAATATACTTTTAAGACGTTTTCCACTCAACTTTCCTTTCCTTTCTCTCCTCCCAAAGAGCTCAGATTTGGAAAAGAGACTGAAGGCTTTTCCACACACGTTTCTTAGTTATTTTTTTCTCACAGGCTTTTTCCCAATAAATCTTTTACACGCCCAATCCTATGTTGACGCCTACTTCTTTGAGAAACTGAACTAAACAAGGAGCATGTGGAAATGTGTATGGGTGACCTGGAAAGGCCACCCGTTCCTTCCTCTTGCACTTCCATGCTTATGTAGTTATAACTCATGGATCCACAACAGAGTGAAGGAAACATGATCTAACTGTGCTCAGACAGAAGAGGATAAGTTTAGTGTGCAGAAAGAAAATGAACACTGCTGCAGCAGTGTTGTAAGGGATCAGTGGTATAGAGAAACTGAGGGGAAACAGTTAAAGTGGTATCTTCGTAAATGTTCAGTACTCCAGATACGAGATTTTTGGTGGTAGTGGTGGTGATTGGTTTGTTGATTTATGTGCATGTATGTGCTCTTTGTGACCCCACGGACTGTTTTGTAATATATATTTATAAAGTTATGATCATATGTGTAATTTGTCATTATTGACTCAACATAGATATTCATGGGATCATATAAATTTCACAGTCATTTTAATAACTTCATAATATTTCATGAGCTATTTGTACCATAACTTGCTTAATCAGTCATCCTTTATTAAACTGCTAGTTTTTTCTTTCCCTATAATTACAGACAAGGCTGGATGATATTTGTACATTTAAGATTCTTTTTTTGTTCACTTGGCTGATGTGGGGCATTTATCCCTTTTACCCAAGTAATTCCTTGTATTTCAGCTCTGAACTTAAGCATTATTTTCTTATAATGTTTTCCCATACCCTCTAGCTTATTCTCTTTTATACTGTCTTAGCTTGCTGTATTCCACAGCATGTGTTATAGTTTGTTGCTACAAATTCTGCAAGCATTTACTTTAAAAAAATTCTCTCTTTAAATTCACTAAAAATGTGCTATGCACAAGGGTGGGAACATTGTTTTGTTTGACACATTATCTATGGCACAATAATCAACAGGTAACAAATATTCAATAATTATCAATTTAACCTATGATCAAATATGTTTTCTGAAAATTTCTAGTGAAACAGATTTTTGCATTCTTTCTTTAAATTTTAGTCTGTTTAAGAAATGTCATCTTACATACAGAAACATGTGTTTTAAATTAACTTGTAGCGGTCTTTAGTAGGAAAATTGACTTGTTGTGATATTCAGTACAAAATATTTTCTTAGCACACATTGTTTCATGTAGTAAAGTGTTGTTTAAGGAGATTGTTAAATTGGCCAGATATGTGAAGAGATCTGTGGTTAAAGTTTATACATTTGACACAATATAGGGATGTTATCTACATGAGTGTGACATTGTATCTTCTTCCAAACACCTAAATGCTCAAACTAAGAAGCTCAATGGTAATAAATGTCATTGGGAATATAGGTTTGCTTTAAAAAAAAAAAAAAAAAACAGCTTAGTCAGTAAATAATCACCACAGAAGTAACCTAAGGATAATGTCATATAGATACATTGTAAATAAAGGTATAGAAAAGAATAGGCAAGTCTAGTTGGAGAAGGCAATGGCACCCCACTCCAGTACTCTTGCCTGGAAAATCCCATGGATGGAGGAGCCTGGTAGGCTGCAGTCCATGGGGTCGAGAAGAGTCGGACACAACTGAAGCAACTTAGCAGCAGTAGCAGTGGTGTGATGGTAGAAAATTTTACTTCCTCTCAATGATGGTAGAAAAATTTACTTCCTCTCAAGAAACAAATATATGAGACAACCCTGTGGTGGCAGTGTTATATTACCTTCTTCCCCTTTATCTGTTTAAAGCTATATCATTTGAAGGAGCATGAATTTCATAGGCTGTTTTCATAAACCAACCAAGTACCACCTGGAGTGATCCTGGTACTGAGCTTGTGTTTATGTGGTGTGTATTACTTACAAAGATGAAGAAGTCTCAGTCTTTGCTCTCCAAAATTAACATTTAAGAAGGATGGGGAAGGAAGTACATTTTCATTTTTAACTTTGCTAAATGAGCACACTAAGCCTTATATGTGATTAGTGCCATTTGCAAGACATGAGCAAAATGCTGGAGGACTGATCAGAACAAAATGCACCTCTAAGGTTTGTGAGTGTCAAAAACAGACTCCACGTGGTGCGGTATTTGAGAACAGTCTTCAGTGATGGGCAGAATTTCAAGACTGATATGTGAGAAGACAAGAAATATGTTTCAAAAGAATGAATAACATGATTGAAAGTTCAGATATGAAAAATGGGTCATGTACGTTGAATAGAGAAAGGTATTTGCTGGAGTCTGCTGGAGATGAAGGAGATGTGTGAGAGGAGAGAAGGTTGTTCTTGTTCTCTGATGTGCAACTGAAAGCTCTTGTTATTTGTGAGTCAGAGACTATGTTGATAAGATCTATACTCCGTCTAGTCTCACAATGATGTAGGATATGTCTGAGTTGAGAGAAGTATGAAGGAAGAAAAACAATTTATTAAAAAATAGACTTGAATTAGTCTGAAATAAGTATTCAACATGAAAATAAATTTCTAACTGTACAAAGCACTTTTCAAGTTAAATGTGGGATTAGCAAAATAGTGCTTAATGTGGACATTGCAGAGACTAATTTGAAGAAATGTAAACCATATGGCTATTCTAAGTATATTACTCATTTCTGTTCAGATTTTGAAGAAAGGTAAATTGTTGTACTGTTCTGACTGTTCAAGTATGAACTCTTCATATTTGAAATTGCCATATGTCTATATTTAAAATCCTGGGAACCTATACTGGAAAATTGAATAATTGAGAAATAACGCTACAAATGCTTTAATATGGTATGAAAAAAATTGTGTAAATGTATAGACTTATCACATCCTTCTTTGAAGATTGGAGGTAACTTGGCGGTAAGGAAATTGGTTAAAATCCATCAGTACAAATATTTAGTGTGCTCTCAGGACTGCTACATGGTAAGTTGGATCAGGAGCTTTTAAAGCAGATAGAAAATGACACATTATTATCTCTAATTGTCTTCCCTATTCCTCAGCATGTGCTGTTTTTTTTTTTTTTTCAGTTTCTTTGTAAGGAGTATCATATGCATTCCAAACTCACCCCACTATATAGTTGTAACAAAAGAAAGAAAGAAGAAAAAAAAAAAAAAAAGACAGAGGAAATGAAATCATGTCTCTACACTTCTGGAAACAATCATACTGTATGAGTCAGAGAGTGGGTCATTGCTGTTTTGCCAGAATACCATAGTAGAACTCTATTGAAAAACCAAACCAACACAAAAAGTAGTTTAAGGGGGAAAAAAAAGACAAGCAGTCAAAATATCGCAACCTCTGTAGATTGATGCTGTATGGATGGTCTTTGTTTATGGCTAGGTATTGGAAAATCTGTTATATGAAAAATAGGGATTATACTTTGAAAATAAAAGACTGGCAGTGATTCCAGGACAGGTTTTATAACAACTGTTTATAACAGTTTATAACAACTGATTTGAAGGAATTTTTCAAATTTCAAGGCCACCTAGTGCCTGTTCTTCTAACTGTGGAACCATAGACTGTTTTTCAATTTAATTTACACATATTTTGTGCTCAAGGTATCCTGTAACAATTAAAAATAATACTATCCTATGGATGCATATTGCTAACTTTTAACTCCAACATACATATTTTAATTCCACAATGCATTTTGTTAGTTTGTTTGCTTAACCATTATTAATCAGGATAGCATAGATCTGAAAAACATGATTTTGAATTCACACTGATATGGCTACATTTCTAGACATAGGCAATTTCTTTTCTTTTATTGCTTTTCATTTTTGTCTAGTGGTGATAATATGCCCTTGTTGTATATGTATATGTGTTTAGACATAATTACTTACAATTTTTTTTGAAAAATTTAACCAATGTATCATGCATCATTGGAACAATATTTTTTCCTCTATGAAATCAATGAGAAAAAAGTAATAAGTTAATTAAAAATATTCAAAGTTTGATATCTCATGTCAGATATTAAGTTGCTTAGAGTTTCTGTAATCTTAAGTCCATCCATACGAAGAAAAGCAATGTATAGCTATGGCTGTTAATACTATTAAGATGAATATACAGATGATAAATGGATAGATAGATAAATACGTAGATGATAGGTAATGGACACATACATACACATATACTTACATGTTACCACACACACACACACACAACTGTATATACACTATTGCACAAATTGAGGCTGCTTGGAATTTATGATGACGGTCAGTAATGGGTGTTTATACAAGACCTCTGAAATTCTCTCATTAATTTTATATTGTTTACAAAATAAAAAATGACTTAAGTTCTCAGTTAAGACATTAACAGTTTTCCTTTTAATAATACAGAAATTTCTATCTTTCAAATCAAACATTTACTTTATTTCAATATTATAACCAAATGATTGTTTTAGCAATATGCCATTTTATTTCTGTAGAGTCTTCAATATAATTGATTATATAGCCCCCATATTTCTTCTTCACCCTAAGGATAGTCTTTGCTCAGATACTGATATCATTAATAATTTACTGATAAAGTCTTCAGTTAAAAAAATTTAACATGTATATGAATAAAATATTGAAGTATTATGGGGAAACCAGACCAATTCCATTGTAATTTTGTTAATAAGTGAATATAAAACATTTAATAATAATTCCTTATTGTTTTGAGAACTAAAAGATTCGTTAAGACAAATGTCAACTAAATATATTTTTGACAAAGAATTATTCATTCTGTTATTTATTCTTTAATTTTTCAATAATAGCACATAGTAATATCTCGAGAGTCCCTTGGACTGCAAGGAGATCCAACCAGTCCATTCTAAAGGAGATCAGTCCTGGGTGTTCTTTAGAAGGACTGATGCTAAAGCTGAAACTCCAATACTTTGGCCACCTCATATGAAGAGTTGACTCATTGGAAAAGACTCTGATGCTGGGAGGGATTAGGGGCAGGAGGAGAAGGGGACGACGGAGATGAGATGGCTGGATGGCATCACCGACTCGATGGACGTGAGTCTGAGTGAACTCCGGGAGTTGGTGATAGACAGGGAGACCTGGCGTGCTGCAATTCATGGGGTCACAAAGAGTCGGACACAACTGAGTGACTGAACTGAATATTGACAGGTGACTATTGATGAAACTGATGGAAGGATTTCATTCATTTACCAAATTTTTATTGCTTTCAAAAGGTCTGTTAAATACTTGGAATGCATAAATGAATGACCATTATTCCTACCTTAGTAGACTCCAGTCTATGGGAAATGGTGACTTGCAAATATTCAACATTATGCATAAAGTGCTAAACATAAAGACACATTCAAAGAACCCCATAACCCATAAAATTTGTTTTTTCATGTATTTTCTTCATTTACAAATGTAAGGAATTTTTAAATGTTTCTTCTTTATTATTACAAAATCTTTGTCTTCCTGTCCTTCACTGTTGTTCTCTTCTGTAACAGTAGATGCATTCTTATATTAACTGTCAGTTTTCTTTGTTTATGCCTGGACAACAAGACAGACAAACTGAAATACTAAATGTATAAGTCAAATTACTTACACGGAAAGTTATTTTACCAAATGAACTGAAATTTGAGGGTTGCTATGTTTTGTTTTTCTTGTGTAAGATTTACATGATTTTAGATATTCTGGAGAATAAATTATAAAACTTTTTAACTACTAAATGAATATATCTGTACTTAAATTTAAAATTTGAGCTAATATTTGCTTTATCTGTATGCTATTTACCAGTATTATAGTGAAAAAGCGGTGAGGCAACTAGGTTTGTAGAAGCCCAGATAGTTTATTATCATGTTAGTATGGAAAATTTCTAGCTTTCAATAGGTAGCTTTTTTTTTTTTTTTTTTAAGTATTAATTCTTTAACAAGATAAAACCTATTGAAAAAGCTGTTAATATAGAAATCATTTTGTTCTGGGAGCAAATGTGAAAAATGCTGTAATCATCAGACAATGAAATTATGGTTATTTTGAGGTCAAAACGATCAGCAACACAGGAAGTAAAGGGATTTTTTTGTTAATTCCATCTGGATCACAGATGTCATTTATTGTGAAAATTGGTCATATATGAAAACCTTATGGCAAATCTGTTTTGAAACACATTCGTTTTTATGGGGAGATAAAAGGCCTAGTACATATTATAGGCATATTTAAAGATGATATATTTACCTATTCACATCTAAAAAAATTATGTTGGTAAATGGTAATCTTTTTCAACTTATGATTCTTATCTAAAATAATATTTAGCATTTTTCCAGTCCAAAGGATGACATTTGAATAAAATATTTTTAAAGAAGTTTACTTCTATTACTAAAGGATATATAGATATATGTAGTGAGTATATTAGGGGAAAACTCTTATTCTTTTAATAATGTTTTTGATGTTTTGGCTTATGAATCATTTCTTTGAAAATTCTGCTTCATTCTTTATTTCCATTTAAATTTGATTTCTAAGAAAACATTAACTAGATGATTTATACTTTTAGAATGTATAAACAATGTAGTATTTTAAAGTTTTGGTTTTACAAATAAAGAAGGAGACCTTTAAAATGATGTCCATAGTCTTGCACTGTCAGTTTATATATATATATATGTTTATATATGGTTTTTATTCCATATCCAGCTTTCTCTACAGGACTGTCTTATGCATTAAAAACAATCTGACTGAAAATATAGTGTGTAAGTGAACTTTAATGTGGTGCCTGATATTCTTCTGATGCAGTCAGTTACCCTGTGCCTGAGTCTTACTTCCCTACTGTTCTCCCCACTGGGGCATAAATTCTCAAATGTATCTAGAGTCCTTGCTATTATAAAGTCCTCCTCCCTCCTGTAGGTCAGCGAAGAGGGAAAGGTTACAAGTTCAGAAAATACTGCTGAACCAAGCAGCTTATGCATTCACCTGTAAACTTACAGGCACACAGATATATTTTCTCAATATCCCGTAGTAGTTTCAGGTCATGTGTCTGTGCTGAGATGATAACACTAAGGCCCAGTGAATGCCACATTACTGTGATGTACAGGTTTCTTTTTAAGCCAACAACAAGATTACACTTAATTATGGCCTCATTGAAGCCAAGTTAGATGTGCAATAGGCAAAAATAGAAGTAGGTAGAAGAGTTAGAGGAGGTGGATGTATCATAAAGAAAATGCATATCTGTGCCTTTCCTGCACATTTCCTGTACAATATGTGAAAACAATTTGGAATTTTGATTCCATGAATACATCCCACATTCTTTTCATTTCTTTGACCAATATGTACTATGTTTCTTAGGCAAGATGTGTATTGCTAAAATGGCATCAGGAATTTCATTATTGAGTTTAGATTTAAGGAATTGAAATATGATGTCATAGAACTAAGTGATAATTCAATGCAACCAGGATAACTTAATAGCTTCTCTGAGCATGTGGTGAACACTTTAGGCAACAGCAGTCTCTTTTCACATATATGAACTTGGTTTTTGAAAAAAATAAGGGTGTAAAGTAGGCAAACAGAATAAAACCAAATGTATCCAAGTTGCCTACCAAATCCACCCAGCTGAAGGTTGAAGTTACATGTAAACTTTAAAGTTCTTTGCATTGTTGCTTACCCAGTGAGGCACTTGTAAAACTAACAGTGCAAATGATTGCAATATTCAGTACAATTTCTGACACAATTATTTGGAGCTTCAGACCCAGGACAGTTTTGAGCTTCTCAAACTAACAACTCTGCGATCAGTGTAATATTTGTCACCTTCTAGAATTCTGATAGGTACCATAATTTTGTAGTATTGATCAATATGCTATGCTTTATATCAATATAAAAACAAATATCAATTACAGTTACTTGGGAAAGTTTATGAGAACTCATGAAAGCTTTTCATCCATTTTAACAGTCTCCACTGAAGGACTCAGCAAATCTTATCCTTTCTTTATGAGCATATAGCTTTGCCTAGGAAAATCAAGTAATCAGGTACTATTCAAGCGAAATCATCTAGTTAGAAAAATGCCAATGTAAAGGTTTTGTTGATGTTTGTTTTCCAGTTTCTTGGCTGATCAGGGTATATTTATAACGGAAAATCTTTTGAGCAAACTATAATTGTATTATTCAAAATGTAGATCTAGAGCAGATTTATCAGCTGTTTTTCAGTGTACACCTGCGTAGTACAATGGAATTATAGGTTTTAAAAAGGAGTGCTTCAAAATACAGTGTTGATTTTCTCCCCTTGCAGTGCAGGTCCACACTTTTCTTGGAGTGTGTGTGTGTTCAGCTGGTTCTCCACACCTTGGTCACAGTCTCACTGACCTTCGTTGCTTGGTTACAAAATCCTCTTTGTGATTTGTGAGATGCTTGTCTTGATGGAGAGCAATGGATTTCTTTTTCCTAAAGTAAACTTTCAAGAGAGTTTCTGTATCAGAGTAAAACATATTAAAACCAGTATATCTTGCCAAATTTAGAACTTGCACTTCCTAGGGACTAAAATTATGAACTGGAATTTTTCTTGTCCAAATCCTATTTATTATTGCCAACATTTACTTCCTGGTACTAGAGAATAGCACCCCAGACTGCTAGAGTTAGAATCTAAGCTCCTTAAAAAAATGAGGCAACTTTATAAAACTTAAAACATGAAGTATAAATATGAGAATATGTTACAAAATGTCATTGTATGTCTTTGGAAGGCAAATATTTTTAAACAAATCCATAATGTAACACAACTTCCGTAAGCAAACTTGAGAAGAACTCTATTTTTAACAATCATTGATACTAGAAAAAATGTTACATACATATCATTATGTTCATTATCACAGTATTTTTCTCTTCTAGAATTCCATATCCCTGACCTAGTATCAAAATATGACATCAGATAAATACTTGTTCAAACTTTTATATCCACTTTTCTATTTTTTTTTTTTTTTTACTCCAGTAATTTAATCAGTTTATAAAGGCACACAAAATAACAGCACTTGCTTACTGTGAGAGTTTAGGTATATGATTCTAGAGATTAAATAGAAGGCAATGGGCAAAGTGAGTGCCAACATCATGGTCAAGTTACAAAATAACAAATCCATTGTATCATAGATCCAGTTTGCTTCTTGACACTTGAATGTGGAGTCCCACTGAAGTTAGGATAATTGGTACCAGCTGTTTAACTGTTGATTTTTTTGTTTGTTTATTTTCT
Source organism: Bos taurus (assembly GCF_002263795.3). NCBI lineage: Eukaryota > Metazoa > Chordata > Mammalia > Artiodactyla > Bovidae > Bos > Bos taurus. The sequence continues at coordinate 20,433,701 of NC_037344.1, read as the reverse complement.
TTTGGACACAAGCCAACTTGACTTGAAAGCAGTGCCACTAGAAAGAAGAGACTAAAGACTGATGCCAGTGTATATATATGTATTTCTTTAAAATGATTTTCCTCAAGCAGTTCATTTTGAGGCCTTGATGATTCAAACACAATAATAGTGATAATCAGTTGCTTGACTGCTAAAAGGCATCTGGACTGATTGATGGCAAAAAGAGTAGGGAAAAAACATTTCCTTTTTAAGCTCTTTTTTACTGAAAGAATGATTTCCACTCAACAGTGGCAAAATACTTATTTTCATCCTCCTATTAATAATACTTTCTATAATAATATAGTATTGTTAATACTACTAATAATATAATATTCTGTAAGACTTATTTGTAACTAAGGTAACAAATTGGCCCTGAATTTCCAAATTTTAGTGTCTTCATAATTATTTTCCTTCATGAAAGTATTGAGCAAAATGTATATTTTTCTAGAATCCAAATATCAGATAATATCTTTCCTCCCTCTAAATTTCAGTGACATAAGTCACTGTCTAACTGAGACATTGCTCAGATATCATCTCAGAGATTTGTCAAATTCTCAGAGGTTTATCAAAATTCACACTATTTAATATTAAAACCTAGATTATCACTTAAAGTCTCTTAATTCCTAGCTACTGACAGTCCTGCTGCTGCTAAGTCACTTCAGTCGTGTCCAACTCTGTGCGACCCCATAGACGTCAGCCCACCAGGCTCCCCCATCACTGGGATTATCCAGGCAAGAACACTGGAGTGGGTTGCCATTTCCTTCTCCAATGCATGAAAGTGAAAAGTGAAAGTGAAGTCACTCAGTCGTGTCTGACTCTTAGCAACCCCATGGACTGCAGCCTACCAGGCTCCTCCGTCCATGGGATTTTCCATGCAGGAGTACTGGAATGGGGTGCCATTGCCTTCTCTAACAGTCCTTCTCTATACCATATTAACCTTCTTCCCTATTTTTTGCCAAATAGTGATTTTTAAAAATATATATAATAGTTTAATAAACTGTAGAATTGCAAGGTAATTAGTGAAATCAAATTGATAAAACAACAGTTGTAACCTAAAAAGATAAAAGTTTCACTTTAGATAACAGAGAACTTTTTAAAAGTAGTAGAAAGTATGCAAAGAGATACATTTAAAAGGAGTAATTTGGCAGCAAAGTGATCAAAAGGATGTTAATATTAAAGATTTGAGAAACAATCAATAAACCAAGGCAAGGATGAATGTGTCTCTCTCAGAGTCACATTCAGAAGATACAGGAAGAAAAGAATGTGATAAAAGCTGTGAGGAAAGAAAAGTCTGGGCTTGAAAACAACTGGATAAAAGAAAGGAAGGATATTAATGCATTAAGGGAGAGTTCGTGCTTTGGATGATGAACTGTTTATTCATCTAACCAACGTTTACTGAGCTCCTGCTACCTGCCAGATGCTCTTCTCTGTACTTTGATTAAAAGAGAAATAGTCTTTCATGAGGGCTTCTCTGGTGGCTCAGATGGTAAAGCATCTGTCTGCAATGCAGGAGACCCGGGTTCGATCCCTGGGTTGGGAAGATCCCCTGGAGAAGGAAATGGCAGCCCACCCCAATATTCTTGCCTGGAAAATCCCATGGATGGCGGAGCCTGGTAGGCTACTGTCCATGGGGTCGCAAACAGTCGGACATGACTGAGCGACTTCACTTCAGTTCATTTCACTTCACTTCAGTCTGTCAAGGAAGTGGACAAGATTGTAGTAACCATTTTTATCATTGCTCATTGCTCAACATCTTTGTCTTTAAACACATCTGTTTAAATGACCTTTTCACACTTCTTATGTCTCTGGAAGAACATGGAAAAGAATAAGTATCTAATGTGTAGAATAATAACTAGAATGGACTTGAATTATAACACAGCATTAAGCACATAAGTAATTTGACACAGCTGAAGATAAAAATGAATAGCCCTTCATAGTTTGTGAATTACTCTCTTTTCACTTTTCCCAGATCTCCTGAGCCTACCTGTTCCTTTCTCCACTATCAAGGATCTCAACTCTTCTCTGCTTCTTCTGAAGGAACCCTAAAGTCAACATTTGATTTATGGGTGGGGAGAACATATTAACTCTGTTACCTGAATACAGGTACCTGAATTCAGGTAACCCTGGTACCTGAATACACTCCCATGAGTTAACTGAGCATTCTTGCCAAAAGGTCTTTAAAATAGAGAATAAGTTAGCTTCACAAAGAAGCATTTGCATTTACTCATGTATCCCACCTCTAATTTCTCCCCCATGTTACTGAGGATGGGTGAGGGTTGGCTAGTGCTGGATACAATTAGGCTTTTCTTAGACCATACGTTTATCAGTAGGTGGGACTCCAACCGCAGCTCTCAACAAGGCAAAAACAGTGGATCAGCTCAAAGTTCCTCTCCCTTGGTACCGTTGACATTTTGAGCCAGATACTTTTTTGTTGTGAGGGACTGTTTTATGCATTGTAGAATCCTTAGCGGCATCCCTGGTTTCTCTATTCACTAGACACCAGTTGAATGGCCCTTCTCCCCCACCCCAATAATGACAATCAGATGGCTGCAGATATTTCCATTGTCCCCTGGAGGGAGCAAAATCACCCCCAGTTGAGAGTCACTGGTCTAGCTGGGTCAGTCTGTCATACAAATACTCAGAGGCAGTTCAGTTAATAGGGGTCATACCAGCTGACCCATGCTCTCCGACTTCATATAGTGCTATCCTCCATCTGTGGATCAAAAGCATACCTTAAGGTCTTTTATAAGAAATAAGATGTTTCTTCTCTGTGGCTAAAATACTTTTAAGTCTATCCATTGGAAGAAGAGGTTGTATTCTTACTGGGCTTTTCTGCTTAATAAAGGCTTCCCTGGTAGCTCAGACAATATAGAATCTGCCTGCAATGCGGAAGACCTGGGTTCAGTCCCTGGGTTGGGAAGATCCCCTGGAGAAGAACATGGCAAGCCACTACAATAATCTTGCCTGGAGAATCCCCATGGACAGAGGAGCCTGGCAGACTACAGCCCATGGGGTTGCAAAGGGTTGAAAGTGACTGAGTGACTAAGCACAGCTACTTAATGAGATGAAGTTCATTAGCACTATAAACCAAAATACTTTCATAGTCAGTATCTTGTTTGCCAGGAACATGATTTTACTTCTTTTTTGTGTGTGATCCCATTGTATAAATTTTATAAAACAAACAAAGGCCTGTTCTTTTATTCTCACATTACAAATCTAAATAATCACAAAGGGAACATTAAATCTGTTGATCAGATTTACTTTGAAGTCTCAGAGTTATTGTGCTGACCCAACCTACTAGATACACCCATATCAAATTGGGGTTCTGCTCTGAACAACTCAGACTTTAATATGATGACAGTCTCCGTATGTGTGCTTTACTAAATTGCTCATGCATTTCACATAATAGGTAAATATACTATGCATAACTTTTAATCCTTTGGCCATAATACATAATATTTATGTTTTTCAATAAGCATATATCAGCTTAATGAAAAGAATCCCATATATCATTTCTGCTCATCCTCAAGCACCATTTAATAGGAACATGCATTCTCATCCAATCTTTATGTATGTCTAGATTTAATCAGGAAGAGAACAAATTAAACCAAGTGCTTAGGATAATTGGCACTATAAACAGAAGCAAAAACATTTGCCTGATTTTTCTTAAGCATTGAATAAAAAGACATAAATCTTCTTTAATATGTTTCAATGCTCTAATGCTTATGAAAGTCACTTTAATGCCATGACAACTCTGAAATTTTTCTTTTGCAACAATGATTAGGTTTAAGCTATATAAAATGACACATTGCCTATGTTGTCAAGGGCCAAGTTGCATCTATATTGTCTATTTTTTTCCTTCCTTAACCTTTCTTCACTCAGTTAGTCAATAAATGCACTGAATTTTCAGTAAAGCCTACAAATGATAAGTTTCTAACTGGAATGCATCATTTGAAAATAGTGTTTTACCAGCTAATGTTTAGAACAGGAAAAATATTTTAAAGGTTTTTCAGTTTATAGTATTCTCTCATTTACTTGATATCCTTATAAATGCTCTAATGATGCTGTTTGAAATTTATATTTTCAAATAGTTTTGGAAGCCTGTATTGCCAATAAGAACCTAACGGACTCCATGTTTATGTATTGGTCACCAACTATAGATATTCTAATACTTGAGGTTGTGAATTATATCTTTGTATCCTGTATGGGACCTATACACAGTAGGTGCTCAATTAATATTTGTTATGGGTTATACCCATCAGAGCAAGACCCAGATTCCCCATAACCAATCCCTCCCATCGGGAAGCTTCCACAAGCCTCTTATCTTTATCCATCAGATGGCAGACAGAATAAAAACCATAATTACAGAAAACTAACCAGACTGATCACATGGATCACAGCCTTGTCTAACTCAATGAAACTATTAGCCATTCCATGGAGGGCCACCCAAGATGGATGAGTCATGGTGGAGACTGACACAACATGGTCCACTGGAGAAGGGAATGGCAAACCACCAGTATTCTTGCCTTGAGAACCCCATGAACAGTATTAAAAGGCAAAAAATTATGACACTGAAAGATGAAATTCCCAGGTTGGTAGTTGCCCAATATGCTATGAGAGAAAAGTGGAGAAATAGCTCCAGAAAGAATGAAGAGTCTGAGCCAAAGTGAAAACAATGCCCAGTTGTGAATGTGACTGGTGATGAAAGTAAAGTTCAATGCTGTAAAGAACAGTATTACACAAAAACCTGAAATGTTAGGTCCATGAATGAAGGTAAATTGGAAGTGGTCAAACAGAAGATGGAAAGAATGAACATCCACATTTTAAAAAGCAGAGACATTACTTTGCCACTAAGGTTTGTCTAGTCAAAGCTATGGTTTTTCCAGTGGTCATGTATGGATGTGAGAGTTGGACCATAAAGAAATCTGAGTGCCAAAGAGTTGATGCTTTTGAACTGAGGTGTTGGTGAAGACTCTTGAGAATCTCTTGGACAGCAAGGAGCTCAAACCAGTCAGTCCTAAAGGAAATCAGTCCTGAATATTCATTGGAAGGACTGAGCTGAATCTGAACCCCCAATACTTTGGCCACTTGATGTGAAGAACTGAGTTGCTGGAAAAGACCCTGATGCTGGGAAAGATTGAAGGTAGGAGGAGAAGGGGATGACAGAGGATGAGGTGGTTGGCTGGCATCACCGACTCAACGGACATGAGTTTGAGCACCGGGAGTTGGTGATGGACAGGGAAGCCTGGCATGCTGAAGTCCATGGGTCGCAAAGAGTCAGACATGACTGAGAGACTCAACTGATGTGATTCATAATACATGTGATTGATTTTATGCTTCTCTAACACTGAATGACGGAAAAATAGAGAATTTACAGTAGTGAGATGATAGGGTTTTATACTATAAGTGAACTGATTGCACCCACGTTTTCTAGGTACCCAGTTATTCTTATATATTAATGTTAAATTTTAAATGTGATTGCATGCCATTCAGTAGGTAAACTGAAATCTCAAATGTGTTTAAGAAACAACATGGCACATGTTGAGCTCACTTATCCTTTTCAATTTAGAGTTTACTTTAAGGAAATACAAAAAAACTGATTTCAAAATTTGGAAAACACTCACAAAGGAAAAAGTTTTGCTTATGTGTTTGGCAATGGAAATGAATTAGATACCAATAATTTCCTCTAATTAATTGATTTTCATATTTGAAGAAAATTGCCTGGAACGTTTCATACATTTACAACAATTTTGACTTCCAATTTAAAGCTGTATTTGAGCAAGAAGAAAATGCATTATTTTATTTTCACTGAAGATAATCTTTAATTTTTTATTGCTATAATTCTTCTATATGTGATTCCTTGGCCATTTCCACATAAAGCATCCCTTTTTTAACTCCCTTGATTAGGCTTTGGTGTTTTTTTAAACTAAAATATTATTAATAGTAGAAGATTATTATCAGTGTCATGACCCCTTATAAAGACCATTTTAATATTTGTGTATGTGGTACAAAATATTGTCAGAGACCCTGACACAAGCCCCAGTTAAGACCCATTTAGTCATCCTAAGTCTGTGCTTCTGATTAATCATGTGGGCACAGTGAAGAGCCAGGCATTTGTTTACTGACTTGTATTTAAATATGTAAACATTTCAGATATAGATGCATAGGGAGTCATAAATTAAAATTATTTCTAAGGGTACCACATTGTTATCTCTGTATTATGCATTTTAACGGACTTCCCAGGTGGCACTAGTGATAAAGACCCTGTCTGCCAATGCAGATTAGACATAAGAGACTTGTGTTCGATCCCTGGGTGAGGAAGTTCCCTGGAGGAGCACATGGCAACCCATTTGAGTATTCTTGCCTGGAAAATCCCATGGACAGAGGAGCCTGGCGGGCTACAGTCTGTGGGGTTGCAAAGAGTCGGACATGACTGAAGGGACTTGGCACGCATGCATTTTAACACAAGAAAAAAGTAAGGAATTCTAACATTTAATGTACACTTATAATTTATAAAGTGCAACTGAAAAAATAGGGATGGCTGACTTCCAAGCCTGTTCCTAGTAGTCGCTCTAGAGTTTATAGGCCCAATCCAGTGATAGTCCCAACTTATTAGGCATTCTGGAAAGACTCTTGGGAAGTAGCTTTATAGTTTGTGGTATATTTTATTGAGTCATCCAGTAGTGTTGGACTTTTATACTTTAAATTTAGATTTCATTTGAGAAAAAAGATGGATCTTATTTGGAACCCAAACTCATGAAAAATGTAAGTGATGGAATTGGGCTGTGCTGTTTTTAGCCCCCAAATAGTCTGTGCTATTAATATTTCTAAGATTGATTTTTGTTTTTGCATGACTTACATATTTTCAGGGAAAAACAATGAAAGAAGGTTTTCCAAATTTTTTGGTAATAGAATAAATATACCCTTTCCCAAGTTATCCATTTTAAAGAACAGCTGTGCTTTGATGGAGTAGATTTAGGCATGTTTATTTAAAAAGCAATTATTTATAGTTACAATTTGTATTTTCACTTAGGAAAAATAAGAGGCTATCAGATCTGGCTGAGGCATAAACTGACTTCGAGGATGTCCTAGGGCTTGTCAGTGTTCTGCAAGGCATGCAGAGATGATACCACAAAATGTTGTTAACAATAGCTTTTTAAAAAAAAATTTGAAAGACAAAATGCCTTTCCCTGTGATCTTCTAACTTGGTTCTTGCTGCTGCTGCTGCTAAGTCGCTTCAGTCGTGTCCAACTCTGTGCGACCCCGTAGACGGCAGCCCACCAGGCTCCCCTGTCCCTGGGATTCTCCAGGCAAGAACACTGGAGTGGGTTGCCATTTCCTTCTCCAATGCATGAAAGGGAAAAGTAAAAGTGAAGTCATTCAGTAGTGTCTGACTCTTAGTGACCCCACAGACTGCAGCCTACTAGGCTCCTCCGTCCATGGGATTTTCCAGGCAAGAGTACTGGAGTGGGGTGCCATTGCCTTCTCCAAACTGGTTCTTACCTTTATTAAGTTAACTTTTTATTGTTACTTGGAATTTTTTAAACCTGGGTATTATTTGGGCTTAAACAATCAACATAAGCTAATAATTCCCCATTTTTCATACTAATCTAGTAGTCAAGAAGCTGGGCCTTTGTCCAACAAAGAAAATGCTGATTACAAATTACAAAAAAATACAACTGAAGAAATATGTCCCGAGTTTTCAGTTGTTACCTTAAATTGGGAGGGGGAACAACCAAAGTGACATCTTAAAATTGGGTCTAAATGTTCATAAAACAAAATGTGAGTTCCTTCTGGAGAGCCTGTGAAAGCAGCTATAACTGAACAGCTATAATTTTGTGAAATTTAATTCCATGGAAAGTTAGAGCTTCTCTCTAAACTCTTTAATTATATATCTTCAGGAAAGATTTCTTTGTTTCCTGAGGCTGGGCCCATACAGACTTGAACTTAGAAGTTTTGAGTCACATTTCCTTTTTAAGTGTTATTTGAGGTAGTTATTGATCTCTTTTTAAACTAATGTCTTAGTATAATAATTGGGGGTTCATGTAATGTACATGTTGCTAAAATAATTAACAAAGTCAAATAAATGAAGTATCATTTCCAAATTCATTAATACATTCATTTAACATATATTGATTGAGTGTCATTTTGGTTTGGACACTGCTGAAAGTTAGAGCTATAACCGTAAAATGAAAATGAAGACTTCATGCCCCTGTGGACCCCACAGTTTATCAAAATCAAGAAATTATTTCAGAAAGCTATTATCCTATTGTAAGCCATACATCTCATGTTTATCTAAATTGTCACATGTAGGTAAAGCCAATGGTATTATCATTGATATTACCATCTTTGAAATAGATATTTAGGTAAATGTTAATTTTGAAGACTGATTTTCATTATCATTATATATTATGACTGGGTAACACTCTATACAGTTTTGAAAGGAGTCAGCTCTATGACTTAATTATCATTTCAGAAATTTAATTCATACCTGTAATTTTTGCTTCTTTAAGCAAAAGAAAAATACCTAGCGTATCGCCCATTTGTTAGTTTTGTTAGTTTTGTTTTTCCCAATAGAAACAGGAAACATTTTATTTTTTACAAAATTAAAGCCAGTATTTTACACTTAATTAATTACTTCTTTGACAATCAAATTCTAATTAATTACTTTTATTAACATTGTGTGTGCCTAGATACTAGTTTTATTCCCTACTGATATGTTCTATACTTCAGACAGATATATTTTACTTAACCATATCTCTTGTAAAATAAGGATCCAGAAACTCTGAAGCAAATCCAATTTTTAAGCACAATAAGCATTAAGGATTAGGGAATGTATCTAGTGGAAACTGACTTGACATTTTAAACAATAAATACAAAATTATTGTGCTTAATAAAGCCAGTTAGAACATTATATGAATTCCATTTTTAATTCAGCCAATGAAAAATGTTTAACTATTAAGGAATATTTTTCTCATTGTAATTCTGATTTCATACTGACATAAAATTAGGTCCTCCTGATAGCTCAGTTGGTAAAGAATCCACCCGCAATGTGAGAGACCCCGGTTAGATTCCTGGCTTGGGAAGATACCTTGGAGAAGTGATAGGCTACCCACTCCAGTCTTCTTGGGCTTCCATTGTGGCTCAGCTGGTAAAGAATCCGCCTGCAGTGTGGGAGACCTGGGTTTGATCCCTGGGTTGGGAAGGTCCCCTGGAGAAGGGAAAGGCTACCCATTCCAGTATTCTGGCCTGGAGAATTCCATCGACAGTCCATGGGGTCTCAAAGAGTCAGACACGACTGAATGACTTTCAGTTTCACTTTCAAAATTATGTTGGCTTCCCTGGTAGCTCAGCTGGTAAAGAATCTGCCTGCAATACAGGAGATCTCAGTTCGATTCCTGGGTCGGGAAGATCCCCTGGAGAAGGGATAGGCTACCTACTCCAGTATGGGTGGGATTCCCTGGTGGCTCAGCTAGTAAAGAATACGCCTGCAATGTGGGAGACCTGGGTTCGATCCCTGGCTTGGGAAGATCCCTTGGAGAAGGGAATGGCTACCCACTCCAGTATTCTGGCCTGGAGAGTTTATAAAGAGTTGGACACCACTGAGCAACTTTCACTTTAAAAATTAATATGGGTTTTTTTCCCACACATTTTGTGTTTTAATCAGAAAATTTTATGAGTTGCTTTTAGAAAGAAGCAAAGTTTTTGTAAAAATAAATCTTTTATCTTTTACACCTAAATCAGGGATTAGAGTTGATTTCAATATATAATATTAGATATATTAAAGTTTATAATGTTAGCAATGCATATAACATTTGTTAAGTGAAACCTCTTTTGTTTGGCTTAATAAACAAAAAATACTTTAGTTATTTGAAGCACATTTAAGCCACATTTAAGCACATTCTAAATAAGATTTTTCTATTTAAAATAAATACTCCTTTATTTAATAATCTATGGCTCAGATGGTAGAGCGTCTGCCTGCAATGCCGGAGACCTGGGTTCGATCCCTGGGTCAGGAAGATCCCCTGGAGAAGGAAATGGCAACCCACTCCAGTACTCTTGCCTGGAAAATCCCATGGATGGAGGAGCCTGGTAGGCTGCAGTCTACAGGGTCACAAAGAGTCAGACATGACTGAGCGACTGAACTGAACTGAACTGAAAGTTTATGTATAGAGTTTCTTTCTTAAGTATATATGAAATCAATGATCTTTCCATGCCAGAAAAAGTGTCCAAAATGAAGAGAGATCAGAAAATATTATGATGATTATTTTATGGAATATAAACTTGAGAAGTATTATGTCACATCCAAATTTATTTGACTTTGTATGTATAATTAGAAGTAACATAACATTGACCATAAATACAAGAAATATTTATTGTGTACTGCTTGCTAGGTTCTTTAAGTGAAAATGCAATTTTTTTAGTTTTTATGAATGGCAGTGTAAGGGCTGATAAATATGAAACACACTGATAGTGAATGGTAAGCTCATAATGAAGGAATTATATATTATGAATAGAAAATGAATATTCTAGGAAATAAATGGTAATTCTAGATAAGACATTATAAGAATAAAGAGGAAAAAAGCATTATTTCTCCTGAAACATTTGACTGTTAAAAAATTAGATATGGTCTGTCTTAAAATTATGTGGTTATATCAATGGGGTGACTCTTTTTCATGAAAAGAAACAAACACAACAAACCCATGTAAACAATGAATGGCAGTCAAAATGTACAATGTTCTTTTTTCCCCCTTGAATGTATTACTCTAGAATAGTCAAAGGTATTTTCAGTGGTCATCTTGTGAATATAATTAGCATATTGATAACTGCCAAAATCCATCTTCATATCTACATTTTAGTTTTCATTGGTAACTATAATTAATAAATAAATTTGCTAGGTTTTATATAGCTTCTTCTGTCAAGACATCTCCATGGTGCCAATCTGGCATGATAGTAGTCATTGGATTAATAATTATGTCTGATGGCTCAGTGGTAAAGAATCTGCCTGCCAATGCAGCAGATGTGGGTTCAATCCTGGGGTTGAGAAGATACCCTGGAGAAGGAAATGGCAACCCACTTCAGTGTTATTGCCTGGTAAATCCCATAGAGAGAGGAGCCTGAAGGAGTCCTTGGGGTCACAAAAAGCTGGACACGATTTAGAGACTGAACAACAACTGATTAAAAATGACCTGGGCTTGGATTATGATTTACACAGTCTATATCTGGAAAAACATTAAAGTAAAACTGAAAAGAATATCGTGAGAAAAATAAGATACTAGAAGATTTAAAGGAGGAAATGCTGTTGTCATGGTTTTGCTTATAAAACTTATGATTTGGGATATGTTATTTGCTTTGCCTTTGAAGAATAAAAAATATGCAATTTAACAACATATGAAGCTAGAAATATGCTTTTGAGAATTGTCTTATTGAAGGCATAGTTAAAATCCCATTGTGAAGTTGCTCAGTCCTGTCCAACTCTTTGTGAACCCATGGACTGTAGCCCACCAGGCTCCTCCATCCATGGAATTTTCTAAGCAAGAGTACTGGAGTGGGTTGCCATTCCTTCTCCAGGGGATCTTCCCAACCCAGGGATCAAACCCAGGTCTCCTGCATTGCAGGCAGACATTTTACCATCTGAGCCACCAGGGAATTGCTACAAAAAATCTCATGATTAGAGAAAATGGACAAAGAAGGGATAAAGGCAAGTCTGTCCAAGGTATTCAGCTTGCTGCTGTATACAAGGTGTGAAACTTAAATTATTCCATTTCATTTTATCAGATGGATTGTGACGCAGGTTTTATTTCCACTTACTACAGATGAATAAACTTAGGGTCACACAGGCTATACAACCTGTCAAAAATGCCAAAATTTATAGAGTGTAGATCAAGGAATTGACCTGATGGGGCTGAATCTAAAGGCCATACTCTTAAAGAGAAGACATGTATATGGAAGACATAATAGCATGCAGGGCCAAAGCAAGGCTAAAGAAGATGCAAAAGATGCTACATATTTACTAAATTCTGAACTTAACATTTTCCTTTTGTTGAGTGAATTTCATTTGCTACCAACTAAGTTTTTTCACAGGGGCAAATATGATAGCCTAAAACTGAATTGCTTTCTTGAAGAGTGAAATCATTGCCCTTAGATTATGTGGTATGAATTAATCCTGTAATATCAGTAAACAGAAGTTCAGCATCCACCTTGTTCTTTACTATTAATGATACTCTCACAGTCTGTCATTCCTACTTACTTTCATGTTTCCCTTTCCCTTCAAAAACTCAGGTGAAACATAGTATCAGCAATATTTGTAGCACTGCCCTGTTTGTTGGCAGGTAGAAAAAACATGCTCACTTTTATGATGTAGGCACAGGAAGACGTCTAGGGAGAACTTTATCCTGGAGGGCAGACTAGATGGTGATTAAGTCACTAGATTTTGTACTGAAGGTCCAAATATTTTTTTTTTAATATTAAATTTTTTTAATCAGAGAATAAGTGCTTTGCAATATTATGTTAGTTTCTGCTGTATGACCAAGTGAATCAGCTATATGCATACATATATCTGTTCCCAATTAAACCTCCATTCCAACCTCCCCACCCCTTCCCTCTAGGTAATAACAGAACACCAAGCTGAGCTCCCTGTGCTATACAGCAGCTTGCCTCTAGCTGTCTGTTTTACACACAATAATGTGTATATGTCCATCCTACTCTCCCAATTAGTCTCACCCTCCCCATCTCCCCTTGTGTCCACACATCCCTTCTCTCTGTCTGCATCTCTTTTCCTACCCTGCAAACAAGCTCATCTGTACATCCTTTTAGATTCCAGTCATCAGCACTTACCAGTGACATGACTTGTTTAGTTGTTAAGTCACTCAGTCATGTCTGACTCTTTGAGACCCCATGGACTGCAGCATGCCAGGCTTCCCTTTCTTTCACTATCTCCAGGAGCTCGCTCAAACTCATGTCTATTGAGTCAGAGATGCCCTCTAACCATCTTATACTCTGTTTCCCCCTTCTCCTCCTGCCCTCAATCTTTCCCAGCTTCAGGGTCTTTTCCAGTGAGTCAGCTCTTCACATCAGGTGGCCAAAGTTTTGGAGCTTCAGCTTCGGCATCAGTACTTCCCATGAATATTCTGGGTTGATTTCCTTTAAGGTTAACTGGTTTGATCTCCTTGCAGTCCAAGGGACTCTCAAGAGTCTTTACCAGCACCACAGTTTGAAAGCATTAATTCTCTGATGCTCAGATTTCTTTATTGTCCAACACTCACATCCGTACATGACTGCTGGAAAAACCATAGCTTTGACTATATGGATCTTTGTCATCAAAGTGATATCTCTGCTTTTTAACATGCTGTCTAGGCTGGTCATACCTCTTCTTCCAAGGAGCAAGCATCTTTTAATTTCATGGCTGCAGTCACCATCTGCAGTGATTTTGGAGCCACTCCCCCAAATAACATCTGTCACTGTTTCCGTTGTTTTCCCATCTATTTGTCTGGAAGTGATGGGACCAGATGCCATGATCTTCATTTTTTGATTGTTGAGTTTTAAGCCAAGTTTTTCACTCTCCTCTTTTGCTTTCTTCAAGAGGCTCTTTAGTTCCTCTTTGCTTTCTGCCATAAGGATGGTATCATCTGCATATCTGAATTTATTGACATTACTACTGGCAATCTTGATTCCAGCCTGAGCTTCCTCTAGCCAGGCATTTTGCATAATGTACTCTGAATATAAGTTAAATAAGCAGAGTGACAATATACAGCCTTGACATACTCCTCTCCCAATTTGGAACCAGCCCATTGTTTCATGCCTGATTCTGTTGCTTCTGACTTGCATACAGGTTTCTCAGGAGGTAAGGTGGTCTTGTATTCCCATCTCTTTATGAATTTTCCACAGTTTGTTGTGATCCACACAGTCAAAGACTTTAGCATAGTCAGTGAAACAGAGGTAGATGTTTTTTCTGGTATTTCCTTGCTTTCACTATGTTCCAGTGAATGTGGGTAATTTGATTTCTGGTTCCTCTGCCTTTTCTAAATCCAGCTTGAACATCTGGAAGTTCTTGATTCACATGCTATTGAAGCCTAGCTTGAAGGATTTTGAGCATTACCTTGCTAACATGGTGGAAAATGGCTAACAGTTACATTATGATAGCTACCACTTACTGAGTTCCTACGATGCTCTAAGTGATACAGTGCATACTGTACTCAGATTTTCTCAAATCCATATAACAACCCTTTAAAATAGCTATTGCTCCTTTCCTTTTGCAATGAAGGCAGCTGATGTGAATTATAGTTTTAAATTAGGTCTGCTCAACTCCAAGTTACTTACTGTTACTCACTACCGTCTGTGTTTTCTCCAAACGATGTTAAATCTGTTTCTTGATTCTTCTCATTTACTTATGTTTCTTCCGTCTTCATGAGAACCTGATTTAAGAAGTCTCACCATTCTTATGACCTCAGCATCGTCTCTTGATTCCTCCCCATCAATATTTAAGACTCAAGTCTTTTCTATCTCAGATGGTTCCTTTCATTCTTAAGCAAACTTTGTTGCTGTATGCTGCTGCTGCTACTGCCAAGTGGCTTCAGTCATGTCCAACTCTGTGCAACCCTAGAGATGGCAGCCCATCAGGCTCCCCCGTCCCTGGGATTCTCCAGGCAAGAACACTGGAATGGGTTGCCATTTCCTTCTCCAATGCATGAAAGTGAAAAATAAAGTCGCTCAGTCGTGTCCGACTCTTAGCGACCCCATGGACTGCAGCCTACCAGGCTCCTCCATCCATGGGATTTGCCATTGTTGCTGTATAGAATCCCTCAAAACTTGTTAACTACTCAGACCTCAGTTGAATACAATGGTGACTGCCACCATCGCTCCTGGGAAATGAACAGCTTATGCAAATTTTAAACAATTAGTTTTACTGAATCTTATAAACCCTAGTTAGAGTTTATTTCACTTGATGAGTCTTAATAGCATATCCACATTCTTGACCACACTCTTCTTATGAATCCACTCAAAATGCTGGTTACTAGATGGGCATTGAATTTAGTTTTATTTTTGTTCTTCAGTCACTCAGTCATTTCCTGTGCTGTTCATGGGATACCCAAGACAAGAATGTTGATGTGGTTTACCATTCCCTTCTCCAGGGGACCACGTTTTGTCAGAACACTCCACCATGACCCTTCTCTCTTGGGTGGCCCTACACGGCATGGCTCATAGTTTCATTGAGTAAAACAAGGTTGTGACCCATGTGTTCAGTTTGGTTAGTTTTCTGTGATTGTGATTTTTAGTTTACATGTGTTTGAATCTAGTTTACATGACTCTGAATCTCTGTTCCATCTCCTACCTGTAAATTTCTGACAATGTTGTACTTTTTTTGGGGGAAAATGCCTAGGGATCTATTTGGAAAAGACAAAACATGCAGACACAAAAATATATTGGCATACATGTAATTAAAAATCAGAAAAAATAGAGAGTTTCTCATGTCTACTTCAGATTGGATTCACTGGGAGAGCTTTTCCAAAGAGGCTGTGTTTAGGCTGATACATGATAAAGAACACTGGCATGATAATCTCAGACCAATCAGAATGAACAAGCTTGCTCTTTTTAAGGACTCAAAAGGCCTCTGTGTCTAGAGAATCCTGAGCAAATAGGAGAATAATGTGACATGGGTGGGAGAGATAAGCTAGTGTTAGATGTAAGGCTTTGCAAATGAAGGTAAGGATTCCATATTTTAGTCTAAATGTAAAAGAAAAAGAATGTAGAGGTTTAAACATAGAAAGAAGAGCCTTAATCTGAGTTTTAAATGCTTACCCTTGCTGTATATATAACCGATTTTATGTGAGCAGTTGATCAAAAATACTCATTAGTAAGCTACATCTCATTTGACTATAAATCTGAAATTCTTAGAAGGGTATGAGGCTAGATATAGAGATCTCTATTTTATATCAAGAGAAAATCAAATGAAAAACACTTAGCTCAATCACAGATGAGCAACTAAAGCATTCAGTCCTGATGGCTTCTGCTCTATTATCTATACTGATAGATTAAGAATGGAAGGTTGTAACCAGTTCCCCCCCATCCAATGTTGGTAGGAATCCTCATGCCATTCACTGATGAAATTCTTTGAAATTCACCAACATTGGTGAATTCACTAATAACTGTTCAAAAAAATTTCAAGAACAGTTCAAGGGATATTTCTCATAGTGATTTATGGTTGTTAAAAGGATTATTGTGAAAATGCAACATTTATAACATAGTAGGTGCTTCTGGTGAGGGCTTCCCTGGTGGCTCAGTGCTAAAGAATCCGCCTGCAATTCAGAAGATCAGGGTTTGATCCGTGGGTCAGGAAGACCTTGGAGAAGGGAATGGCAACCTGCTTCAATGTTCTTGCCTGGGAAATCCCATGGATAGAGGAACCTGGTGGCCTCTAGTCCATGGGGTCACAAAGAGTTGGGCATGACTTTGTGACTAAACAACAACAGTAAGGGGCTTCTGATATGGATAGATATAGATTTATATTTATTTGTATATTTATATATTCAATGCAATATAGGAATCTCATTTTCTGTAAGCAAAATGGAAGGCATATGGCACTACATATAATTTGTTTAATTGTATGGCAAAAATTACCCAAAACTAGTGTATATGTAGAAAAAGATTAGCTTGGGAAATATTTGCAACACAATGATAGCAAAGGATTAATGCTTACCATAAAGAATAGCAAATATGCATCTATGCTTATCATAAGAATAACAAATGCAAACTAATTGAAAGACAATCAGTAATATTGGCCAAAGGATATGGTGTTTCAAACACAGGGAGTCTAAATGGCCAGAAACATATGAAAAGATACTTACTATTAGTAATCAGATAAATACAAATTAAAATATAGCACATTAGCTTGACAAAAATTGTTAAAAGGAAATACCAACTAGTAATGGGGACAATTCTCCTTCTGGTGGATAGAGTAGAAATTCGAGTGGTCTTTGGAAGTAAACTGGGAATTGGCATTAAAAAAAAAAATCTGTCAATAACTGTTAAAATTTAAAATACTATAATATATTTGACCCAGAAATGCCATATTTTAAAATGACCTTATAGAAATAAAATAGCCAAAATATAACATATGTGCAAGAATTTTTACTGCAAGGATCTTTTTTAATCTTTCAAAAATTTTTATTATTTTTTAATTTAATTAAAATTTTTTTTACAATGTTGTGTTGGTTTCTACCGTACAACAGTGCATATCAGCCATAATTATACAGACATCCTCTCTCTCCATAGCCTGCCTCCCCTCGCCTTATCCCACCCCACCCCTCCAGGTCATCACAGAGCACCAGATTGGACTTCCTGTGCTTCACAGCAACTCCTCACCAACTGCCCATCTTACTCCGTAGTGTGTATATGTTGATGCTACTTCCTCCTTTCTTCCGATTCTCTCCCTTCTCCACTCTGTCCACAAGTCCATTCTCTACATCTGTGTTTCCTTTCCTTCCTTACAAATAGGTTCATCAACACAATTTTTCTAGATTCCATATATATATGTTAATGTACTGTATTTTTCTCCTTCTGACTTACTTCACTCTGTAAAACAGGCTCTAGGTTCATCCACATCACTAGAACTAACTCAAATTCATTTTTTATGGCTGACATTGCATTGTATATATGTACCACATCTTCTTTATCCATTCATCAGTTGATGGACATCTAAGTTGCTTCCGTGTCCTTTCCTGGTAGCTCAGCTGGTAAAAAATCCACCTGCAATGCAGAAGGCCCTGGTTCAATTTCTGAGTTGGGAAGACTTTGGAGAAGGGATAGGCTACCTACAGTATTCTTGGGCTTCCCCAGTGGCTCAGCTGTTAAAGAATCCACCTACAATGTGGGATACCTGGATTCGATCCCTGGGTTAGAAAGATCCCCTGCAGAAGGGAAAGGCTACCCACTCCAGTATTCTGGCCTGGAGAATTCCATGGAGTGTATAGTCTATGGGTTCGCAAGGAGTCGGACACGACTGAGTGACTTTCACTTTCACTTTCATGACCATTGGGATGTATGTGTCTTTTTCGATTATGGTTTTCTCAGAGTATATGCCCAGTAGTGGAGTGGCTGGGTCATATGGTAGATGAATTCCTAGTTTTTTAAGGAATACCCATACTGTTCTCCATAATAGTTGTATCAGTTTACATTCCCAGCAACAGTGTAGAAGGGTTCCCTTTTGTCCATATCCTCTCCAGCATTTATCGTTTGTAGATTTTTTTGATGATGGTCATTCTGACTGGTGTGAGGTGATACCACATCCTTAGTTTTGATTTGTATTTCTCTAATATTTAGTGATGTGGAACATCTTTTCACGTGTTTATTGACCATCTGTATGTCTTCTTTGGAGAAATATCTGTTTAGGTCTTCTGCCTATTTTCTGGTTGATCTTTTTCTTTTCCTAGTATTGAGCTGTATGAACTATTTGTGTGTCCTGTAGATAATCCTTTGTTAGTTGTTTCATTCTGTAAGGATCTTTCTGTACATGGATTTTATATATTTATAGCAACAAAAAGAAATAATAATAATCAGTGCAGAGTTATTTAGTAATTATATCAAATCTGAATTAGATGCATATTAATTTAATGAGAAAAAAGGCCATTATATTTTTAAGTTCAGGAATTTATATAAATTATAAAAATACATTAATGTGTATAACAGCTAACAGACTTTATTGTAAACAACTATACCAGTAAACCAAGCATACATAATGTGTACATTTTTATGTATATCCATAAAATATACCTAAATTATGTATATTTTATGTATATAAGACATATATACATATGAGACATATATACATATGGGACATATGAGAATATATATTCTCATATGGGACAATATATATATGTCTCATATGGGACATATGAGAATTCATGAAAGTATGGAAAAATACACCTCATGCTGTTATTGGTTAATTCAATATGGTGGAACTAGATTAAGAACACATGCTTTATACTTTGAATGGATTTGCTAGCTTAAATAAGTTTTCTACTTTCATAATTTATATAGGTAATAGATTTTAAAAAATAAAGTATAAAATTTTAGTGGAATAAATGAAATAGTCAACTTTTACAAAAAAATATTTTGAAATTCTTTTCTGTATTTTCTGGCTTCAGACTAAATTTCCAATGCTGCTTTTTCAAACTCACTTTCATCGTAAATTGTTTATTTGAATATTTCTCTGATCCATGGTATCACAATTCGAATTAAAGGTTAAAATAACTGAAGTGCAGTTTGTGCTCCACAGAGCCCTAATATGGCTTAGAATATGTAGCAGTTTGGCAGATGAAACAAACACAAGCCTACTTTCTTTTT
This sequence comes from Bos taurus, assembly GCF_002263795.3. Classification (NCBI taxonomy): domain Eukaryota; kingdom Metazoa; phylum Chordata; class Mammalia; order Artiodactyla; family Bovidae; genus Bos; species Bos taurus. The sequence goes on along the minus strand of NC_037344.1, from coordinate 20,414,342 downwards.
AAGAAATGAGAATTGTATCACTTCAGTAGAAGACATTTTTCTTTCAAGTTTCTCTGCTTTTTCTGAATATTACAAAACATTGCAATATAATCAAATAACCAAACAGTGCTTATTTATCTTTTTAATATAGCAGTGCTCTGCCAGACAGTGTACCAAAGAAATTAAGCAGCAATTATCACTTTATCCCTGCTGCTCAGAAACTAATAATAACACATTAATAATGAAGTATAGTTAAATATAAAGGGTCATGTAACAAGATGAAGCAATACAAAAAGTAAACACTATACAATTAAATACAGACCTTCATAGATTCTCATCACTGAAACTGGTCTGGCTGCAAGAAGAGCCAGAATTATGATTAGGGAAAAGAGAATGAGTGAAGTTAAAATATAGAAAAGATATCTAGACTGTAGAGAGATGTGTAAGGATCTTACATTAATTGATTCTTACATAAAGAATAGGCTGAAGATGTCAATTCTAAAATATAAAGCAAGTTCAGTTCAGTTGCTCAGTCATGTCCAACTCTTTGCAAACCCATGGACTGCAGCACGCCAGTCCTTCCTATCCATCACCAACTCCCAGAGTTTACTCAAACTCATGTCCACTGAGTGGGTGATGCCATCCAACCATCTCATCCTCTGTTGTCCCCTTTCCTTTCCGTCATCAATCTTTCCCAGCACCAGGGTCTTTTCCAATGAGTCAGTTCCTCACATCAGGTGGCTGAAGTATTGGATTTTCAACTTCATCATCAGTCCTTCCAATGAATATTCAGGACTGATTTCCTTTAGGATTGACTGGTTGGATCCCCTTGCAGTCCAAGGCACTCTCAAGAGTCTTCTCCAACACTACCGTTGAAAAGCATCAATTCTTTGGCGCTCAGCTTTCTTTATAATCCAACTCTCACATCCACACATGACCACTGGAAAAACAATAGCCTTCACTAGACAGACCTCTGTTGGCAAAGTAATGTCTCTGCTTTTTAATATGCTGTCTAGGTTGGTCAAAACTTTCCTTCCAAGGTGTAAGCAACTTTTAATTTCAAGGCTGCAGTCACCATCTTCAGTGATTTTGGAGCCCAAAAAAATAAAGTCAGCCACTCTTTCCACTGTTTCCCCATCTATTTGGCATGAAGTGATGGGACCAGATGCCATGATTTCAGTTTTCTGAATGTTGAGCTTTAAGCCAACTTTTTCACTCTCCTCTTTCACTTTCATCAGGATGGTCTTTAGTTCTTTTTCACTTTCTGCCATATAAGGGTGCCATATATCATCAGCATATCTGAGGTTATTGATATTTCTCCCAGCAATCTTGATTCCAGCTTGTGGTTGATCCATCCCAGTGTTTCTCATGATGTACTCTGCATATAAGTTAAATAAGCAGAGTGACAATATACAGCCTTGATGTACTCCTTTCCCAATTTGGAACCAGTCTGTTGTTCTATGTCCAGTTCTAACAGTTTCTTCCTGACCTGCATACAGATTTCTCAAGAGGCAGGTCAGGTCGTCTGGTATTCCCATCTCTTTCAGAATTTTCCACAGTTTATTGTGATCCACACGGTCAAAGGCTTTGGCATGGTCAATAAAGCAGAAATAGATATTTTCTGGAACTCTCTTGCTTTTTCGATCATCCAGCAGATGTTGGCAATTTGACCTCTGGTTCCTCTGCCTTTTCTAACACCAGCTTGAACATCTGGGAGTTCACAGTTCACGTATTGTTGAAGCCTGGCTTGGAGAATTTTGTGCCTTACTTAACTAACGTGTGAGATGAGTGCGATTGTGTGGTAGTTTGAGCATTCTTTGGCATTGCCTTTCTTTGGGATTGGAATGAAAACTGGCCTTTTCCAGTCCTGTGGCCACTGCTGAGTTTTCCAAATTTGCTGGCATATTGAGTGCAGCACTTTTACAGCATCGTCTTTTAGGATTTGAAATAGCTCAACTGGAATTCCATCACCCCCATAAGCTTTGTTCGTAGTGGTGCTTCCTAAGACCCACTTGACTTCTCATTCCAGTATGTCTGGCTCTAGGTGAGTGATCACACCACTGTGATTATCTGGGTCGTGAAGATCTTTTTTGTATAGTTCTTCTGTGTATTCTTGCCACCTCTTCTTAATATCTTCTGCTTCTGTTAGGTCCATACCATTTCTGTCCTTTATTGTGCCCATCTGTGCATGAAATGTTCCCTTGGTATCTCTAATTTTCTTGTAGAGATCTCTAGTCTTTCCCATTCTATTGTTTCCCTCTATTTCTTTGCCCTGATCACTGAGGAAGGCTTTCTTATCTCTCCTTGCCATTCTTTGGAACTCTGCATTCAAATGGGTATATCTTTCCTTTTCTCCTTTGCCTTTTGCTTCTGTTCTTTCACAGGTATTTGTAAAGCCTCCTAGATACCAATTTTACTTTTTGCATTTCTTTTTCTTGAGGATGCTCTTGATCCCTGTCTCCTGTGCAATATCATAAACCTCCATCCATAGTTCATCAGGCACTCTGTCTATCAGATCTAGTCCCTTAAATCTACTTCTTAGTTCCACTGTGTAATCCTAAGGGATTTGATTTAGGTCATACCTGAATGGTCTAGTGGTTTTGCCTACTTTCTTCAATTTAAGTCTGAATTTGACAATAACAAGTTCATGATCTGAGCCACAGTTCGCTCCCAGCCTTGATTTGCTGACTCTATAGAGCTTCTCCATCTTTAGCTGCAAAGAATATAATCAATCTGATTTTGGTGTAGAGTCTTCTCTTGTGTTGTTAGAAGAGTGTTTTTGCTATGACCAGTGCATTCTTTGGGCAAATCTCTATTAGTTTTGTCCCACTTCATTCTGTAATCCAAGGCCAAATTTGCCTGTTGTTCCAGGTGTTTCTTGACTTCCTACTTTTGCATTCAAGTCCCCTATAATGAAAAGGACATCTTTTTTGGGTATTAGCTCTAGATGGTCTTGTAGGTCTTCATAGAACTGTTCAACTTCAGCTTCTTCAGGATGACTGGTTGAGGCATAGACTTGGATTACCATGATATTGAATGGGTTGCCTTGGAAAAAAACAGAGATCATTCTGTTGTTTTTGAGATTACATCCAAGTACTACATTTCAGACTCTTGTTGACTATGATGGCTACTCCATTTCTTCTAAGGGATTCTTGCCCACAGTAGTAGATATAATGTTCATCTGAGTTAAATTCACCCATTCCAGTCCATTTTAGTTTGCTGATTCCTAAAAAGCCAATGTTCACTCTTTTTTTTTTTTAATTTTATTTTATTTTTAAACTTTACATAATTGTATTAGTTTTGCCAAATATCAAAATGAATCCACCACAGGTATACATGTGTTCCCCATCCTGAACCCTTCTCCCTCCTCCCTCCCCATACCATCCCTCTGGGTCGTCCCAGTGCACTAGCCCCAAGCATCCAGTATTGTGCATCGAACCTGGACTGGCAACTCGTTTCTTACATGATATTTTACATGTTTCAATGTCATTCTCCCAAATCTTTCCACCTCTCCCTCTCCCACAGAATCCATAAGACTGTTCTATACATCAGTGTCTCTTTTGCTGTCTCGTACACCGGGTTATTGTTACCATCTTTCTAAATTCCATATATATGCGTTAATATACTGTATTGATGTTTTTCCTTCTGGCTTACTTCACTCTGTATAATAGGCTCCAGTTTCATCCACCTCATTAGAACTGATTCAAATGTATTCTTTTTAATGGCTGAGTAATACTCCATTGTGTATATGTACCACTGCTTTCTTATCCATTCATCTGCTGATGGACACCTAGGTTGCTTCCATGTCCTGGCTATTATAAATAGTGCTGCGATGAACATTGGGGTACATGTGTCTCTTTCCCTTCTGGTTTCCTCAGTGTGTATGCCCAGCAGTGGGATTGCTGGATCATAAGGCAGTTCTATTTCCAGTTTTTTAAGGAATCTCCACACTGTTCTCCATAGTGGCTGTACTAGTTTGTATTCCCACCAACAGTGTAAGAGGGTTCCCTTTTCTCCACACCCTCTCCAGCATTTATTATTTGTAGACTTTTGGATCGCAGCCATTCTGACTGGTGTGAAATGGTACCTCACAGTGGGTTTGATTTGCATTTCTCTGATAATGAGTGATGTTGAGCATCTTTTCATGTGTTTGTTAGCCATCTGTATGTCTTCTTTGGAGAAATGTCTATTTAGTTCTTTGGCCCATTTTTTGATTGGGTCATTTATTTTTCTGGAGTTGAGCTGTAGGAGTTGCTTGTATATTTTTGAGATTAGTTGTTTGTCAGTTGCTTCATTTGCTATTATTTTGTCCCATTCTGAAGCTGTCTTTTCACCTTGCTAATAGTTTCCTTTGATGTGCAGAAGCTTTTAAGGTTAATTAGGTCCCATTTGTTTATTTTTGCTTTTATTTCCAATATTCTGGGAGGTGGGTCATAGAGGATCCTGCTGTGATGTGTGTCAGAGAGTGTTTTGCCTATGTTCTCCTCTAGGAGTTTTATAGTTTCTGGTCTTACGTTGAGATCTTTAATCCATTTTGAGTTTATTTTTGTGTATGGTGTTAGAAAGTGTTCTAGTTTCATTCTTTTACAAGTGGTTGACCAGATTTCCCAGCACCACTTGTTAAAGAGATTGTCTTTAATCCATTGTATATTCTTGCCTCCTTTGTCAAAGATAAGGTGTCCATATGTGCGTGGATTTATCTCTGGGCTTTCTATTTTGTTCCATTGATCTATATTTCTGTCTTTGTGCCAGTACCATACTGTCTTGATAACTGTGGCTTTGTAGTAGAGCCTGAAGTCAGGTAGGTTGATTCTTCCAGTTCCATTCTTCTTTCTCAAGACAGCTTTGGCTATTCGAGGTTTTTTGCATTTCCATACAAATTGTGAAATTATTTGTTTTAGCTCTGTGAAGAATACTGTTGGTAGCTTGATAGGGATTGCATTGAATCTATAAATTGCTTTGGGTAGTATACTCATTTTCACTATATTGATTCTTCCAATCCATGAACATGGTATATTTCTCCATCTATTAGTGTCCTCTTTGATTTCTTTCACCAGTGTTTTATAGTTTTCTATATATAGGTCTATCTTTAGGTAGATATATTCCTAAGTATTTTATTCTTTCCGTTGCAATGGTGAATGGAATTGTTTCCTTAATTTCTCTTTCTATTTTCTCATTATTAGTGTATAGGAATGCAAGGGATTTCTGTGTGTTGATTTTATATCCTGCAACTTTACTATAGTCATTGATTATTTCTAGTAATTTTCTGGTGGAGTCTTTAGGGTTTTCTATGTAGAGGATCATGTCATCTGCAAATAGTGAGAGTTTTACTTCTTCTTTTCCAATTTGGATTCCTTTTATTTCTTTTTCTGCTCTGATTGCTGTGGCCAAAACTTCTAAAACTATGTTGAATAGTAATGGTGAAAGTGGGCACCCTTGTCTTGTTCCTGACTTTAGAGGAAATTGCCATCTCCTGTTTGACCACTTCCAATTTGCCCTTATTCATGGACCTAACATTCCACATTCCTATGCAATATTGCAGCATTGGACCTTGCTTCTATCACCAGTCACATCCACAAATGGGTATTGTTTTTCCTTTGGCTCCTTCTCTTCATGCTTTCTGGAGTTATTTCTCCACTAATCTCCAGTAGCATGTTGGGCACCTACGAACCTGGGGAGTTCATCTTTCAGTATCCTATCTTTTTGCTTTTTCATACTGTTCGTAGGGTCAAGGCAAGAATACTGAAGTGGTTTGCCATTCCCTTCTCCAGTGGACCACATTTTGTCAGTACTCTCCACCCTGACCTGTCTTTCTTAAGTGGCCTTACATGGCATGGCTCATAGTTTCATTGAGTCAGACAAGGCTGTGGGCCATGTGATCAGATTGGTTAGTTTTCTGTGACTGTGGTTTTCAGTCTGTCTGCCCTCTGATGGAGAAGGATAAGAGGCTTCTGGAAGCTTCCTGATGGGAGAGACTGACCAAGGGGGAAACTTGGTTTTGTTCTGATGGGCAGGGCCATGCTCAGTAAATCTTTAATCCAATTTTCTATTGATGGCTGGAGATGTGTTCCCCACCAGATATTTACCTGGGGCCAAACTATGGTGGAGGCCATGAAGATAAAGGTGACCTCCTTCAAAAGATCCCATGCGTGTGCTGCTACACTCAGTGTGCCCAACCCTGTAGCAACCACTGACCCACGCCTCTGCTGGAGACTCCTGGACACTCACAGGCAAGTCTAGGTCAGTCTCTTTTTGGGTCACCCCTCCTTTCTCCTGGTTCCTGGTACACAAGGTTCTGTTTGTGCTCTCCAAGAGTCTATTTCCCAGCCCTGTGTAAGTTCTGGCAGCTTTATGGTGGGGTTAATGGTGACCTCCTCCAAGAGGGCTTATGCCATACCCAAGTCTGCTGCACCCAGAGCCCCTGTCCCAGTGGCAGTCCACTGCTGACCCATACCTCCACAGCAGATGTTCAAACACAGTTCTGTCTCAGTCTCTATGGCTTCCCTGGGTCCTGGTGCGCACAAGGTTTGTTTGAGCCCTCTGAGCATCTCTGGAGGGAATGGGGTTTGATTCTGAATGCGAATTCACCTCTCCCACAGTCTTGCTGGGGCTTCTCCTTTGCCCTTGGACATGGTGTATCTCCTCACAGCCGCTCCAGCGCCTACCATCTTAATGGGGTTTCTCTGACCTTGGATGTGGGGTATCTCCTCAGGACCAGTCCAGGGAAGCAGCAGCCAATGGCAGCTGCAGCTCCTGAGCTTGGCTGTGGGGTATCTCCTCTCAGCTGCTGGCTCCAGGGCCTCACTGGAGGTCATTTCAATCCCATGCAAACTCATCTACAGTTGGAGAAGGATGGGGCAGCAGACCTGACATGTGCAAGGCTCAGCAAAACAGTGTCTTCTGATTTGCATACAGTGAATTTCAGCCAGGGTTTGGACGGCAGTATCAAAATCACACAAAATCATTTATAACATTAATTTGTGGAGCTTAGTATTCAATCCATCAGCACTGAACTGATCCTAATCCATAATCTTATACTGAAAAAAACTGAGTGACAAAGGAAATGTAATTGTGTTTGAACACATAATTTAAATAAAAAATTATGATTTCCTAGTGTTGTTGGATTTATAGTACTGTTTATCAGTTCTGTCTGATCAGCATCAGGTCCCATACTCTCTAGAGACTTTTTCAAATGTTTGTTTCATTATTTAAAAAAATTCTGCAAATCTATCCACATCATTCTTAAATCTGCATCTATAAAATACTTGCTTCTTCTAATAGGCTATAGTGAAGACTGAGTTGTATATATGCCATCCAATTCCCAGCTCACATAAGGTATTCTATTTATCATATCCTCTTTTCCTATAATGAAATCACTACCTCTCTACCAGTTTCTCAAACTGTAATCTATTCAAATATTTGGTTCTTAAATTACCCTCCTTTAACGTCTCATGCCTTTTTTCTTTCCACCTCAGGCACACAACCTGCAAGAATAATTCCCACTCATGATTCATAGGTCATTGCGGTCTAGCATATACACCAGCCCTAGTGGCAAAGGCAGGCAACAATCTGATTGCTCTCTCAATGGGGTTCTTTCTTTGTCTTACTTGAGCTTTCAAGAGTTTGACACTCTTTCGTTTTAAATATTCAGATTCCAAAACAGTATATTCTCCCAACTCAAACCTCTCTTTTTGTTCTCTTAATTAAAGAAAAGTTGATCCTCTTTTTCTTTCTCTTAGACATCAATATCTTTGTAACTGATCCTTTAGAATATTTTTTATTTAGCATTAACAACCCTTTTATAATTTTGATCCAACCTTTTTAACAGTAGCTACTAAATGTTTTTTTAACCCAGGCCAGTCATATTAATGTTTATGGAGCTTAGTAGGTACATATTAAATAATTCATTATATATTGACCTAAATCTCTGAGGAACATTTCAAGTATATCATTTTATGAATTCAACTAATCATATTTTCCCCAAATTTGTTATTTTCTTTAAGTGGATTTTTCTATTTCCCAAACAGGATCTTAAGAGTCATGCCAGAACCTTTCCCAGTTATTTTCCCTGTGTCAGATTAATTATGGAGTCCTGTCAGTGATGTATTGCTGTTTCAACTCTATTATTCTTTTCTTTTAAATGTTAACCTAATCTCTCATCAACTCTTTTGCAAATTATTACATACCCTCCTGCTTCTAGTCTTGCCCTTTTCTTCTTTATTCTTCATATTGCCATCCAAGTCTTCCCTCTAAAATACAAACTTTAGCTTGATTCTCCTGCTTATAATGCTTATGACCCCTAATTTCTTATACTGTAAAGCCTAAGTTAGCTTACAGATCCTTTTTTCTTATGGTTCCTATGTAAATTTCTTGCTTCATGTCTTTTAAACTTATTTTATGTTTTAATAGAGTAGATATTTTATATCCCCATTCCTTTCAGCTAGGAATACTTTCTCACACACACACACACACACACACACACACTTTGTATTCCTCATCTGCCTGACAAGGATAGCTTGAAAAGCTTCTGTGTATTCATACTTGGTGTTAATTGCTACCATATTTGTGACAGTGCCCTGCACTGTGTTTCTACTATTGGATTTATCCTATTCAACTGTCATGTGTTTGTGTCCATATTTGCTGGATTACCGTAGTGTTCTAGGAGCTGCTTCTTGCAAACAGCATCTTATTCTGTCAGGCATCTTCAGTGTCTGGCATGAAGGGACTCAAGAAATGTATGAATAAATAAGCATTTATGTTTGTGAGGAATGATATTTTGCTAGTGTAGAAAGCTAATGAATCATCATCCCAATATACACTAATAACCTTTCACAAAGAGTAATGAGCATGCTACAAAGAACCTGAACTCTCTTTGCTTCCAAATTAGTGTGTATACATGCTTCCCAGCTGGCTCTGTCTTAATATCTATGACAAAAATATCACATAAGAATCTCTCTAAATTAATAGATAATCCTCTGGATATAGGTATTACTGAACATATAGACAATCTCCATACTATAAAATTGTTCTACTAATTTTTTTTTTTTCTCTGAATTCAGCCATTTAGAACTAAGGAGCTCTTTTCTATGAAAGTACTATTGTGCGGTGTTTATTTTTCCAAGCTGGTCTCAAAAATCTATTCTACCCGTAAAATATCTGATTATAATGGTGACCTCTTTTTCAATTGTACTTAACCATTATTCTACAACAAGTGTGTTCAAAACCATACATTATCCCCTTTTGAAGACTTTCCATCTCCCACCAAAGTGTTCTTTATCAAAATACTGAATCTTAGGCAAGAAACAGGATGTGGATTTGAGGTTTTTATGTTTCAACAGGTTATCTACATTTTTGTAATAGTGTTTTCATGCACTTGAAAACGTAACCATCTAGTCTTCCTGCACACCGTGGTAGACGCTATAGAAGAAACACGAAGATCTGAGACGCTGGCTCAGTTTTAAGGACATTAGAGAAAACAGGGAACTCAGTGTCTCCACTTGCCTATCACATAAAAAACTCAATAATGATAAATGTGGCTGGGGAGATATGGGCTATTGAATATCATGCTAAGAGGTTTACCCTTAAGTAAGATGCACTAAGATGTCATTAAAAGCTTTGAACACACTTTAGGTAGTTTAGGAAGTTTGGGATTGACATGTACACACTGCTGTATTTAAAATGGATAACCAATAAGGACCTCCTGTATAGCACAGGGAACTCTGCTCAAGATTATGCAGCAACCTAAATGGGAAAATAATTTGAAAAAGATTAGATACATAAATACATATAACTGAGTCATTTTCCTGTATACCTGAAACTCACACAGCCTTGTTAATCAACTATACTCCAATATAAGATAAAAAGTTAAAAAGAGAACACTGGCATAAATTGATAACTATAAAACAATGTGCTTATATAAATATATAATTTGTATGACAATTATATCATAAAGGAGGAAGAAATAAAGGAAGCTATATTGAAGCCAAAAAAAAAAAAAATCCTTTGGACATTTACTTTAGGAAGTTTAGGAAGCAATAGCTTTGAAAGCTTAGTAGGGAGAATGACTGTTAGTGGACCAGTTATGCTGCTGTCGTAGTTCAGTCTTTCTCCTTAAAATTGAAGAACTGGAATCAAATGTCTCTGATGTTGAAACAAAAGCTTACGTGGGCACAAAAGCGCTCGGTGAAACTTTATGTGTAATGGTTTCATAAGATGAATGTTACAAGTTCTTTTAAGAAGTACGTCAGAACTCTCAGGAATTACTACATATAAGTTATGCAAGAAAGTGCAAATAGTTCACATTCCATTCAGTTCAGTCTCTCAGTCGTGTCAGACTCTTTGCAACCCCATGAATTGCAGCACGGCAGGCCTCTTTGTTCATCACCAACTCCCAAAGTTCACTCAGACTCACGTCCATTGAGTCAGTGATGCCATCCAGCCATGTCATCCTCTGTCGTCCCCTTCTCCTCCTGCCCCCAATCCCTCCCAGCATCAGAGTCTTTTCCAATGAGTCAACTCTTCACATGAGGTGGCCAAAGTACTGGAGCTTCAGCTTTAGCATCATTCCCTCCAAAGAACACCCAGGGCTGATCTCCTTCAGAATGGACTGGTTGGATCTCCTTGCAGTCCAAGGGACTCTCAGGAGTCTTCTCCAACACCATAGTTCAAAAGCATCAATTCTTCGTCATTCAACTTTCTTCACAGTCCAACTCTCACATCCATACCTGACCACTGGAAAAACCATAGCCTTGACTAGAGGGACCTTTGTTGGCAAAGTAATGTCTCTGCTTTTCAATATGCTGTTAGGTACCTTTATATTAGGCACCTAAAAACAAATTACTATCATTTGAGAAAATATCTCCTTTTCTTGGTATTTCACAATGACGTATAATCAGGTTGCATGGAAATGTGCACCATGAGGATGAAAATGCTTTGAAAAAGTATGTGATTTCCCATCTGTTATACAGAAAGCATGGGTGATTGCATAAAGTATTACAGGTATGTCAGTTCTGAAAGTCTGAAAATAATGCTTCCAATAAAACAATTAACAAAAAAAGTAAATTTCAAAAAATGGAAACTTTAACAGATGCTTAAATAAATTCTGATATTAAGCATTGCAAGGCACATCTAATTTTTTGGATTGCTGAGATCCAATCTGCAGTAGCTGCTTACAAGAAAATACTATGCTCCATGAAGAAATGTGATAATTAAAGAACATAGTGGCAACATGTATGCCATCACGCTCTGGCATTTTCCTTTTCAAGATTCCACAGCAGAAGAAATTCAAGCATCTTGGTTTATGGCATCTATCTTTTTCTATCAAAAAGAGGAAAATATTTGGCTTATTATATTTTCTTTGTACATACATATATACATGCAGAAGAAAAATGCCACCATTTATACTAGAAAGCTGTATTTTATACATAAGTATGTATTTTAAAATCCAACTGAAACTTTTGAAGGGAAATTTTTTTGACACTGAGAAAACTCCCTGAATATGATGAGCTTACTAGGTCTCCCTTTCTTTGCAAGTTGAAAGCTATAGAATTTTAGATACTGAATCCTTGGTAAGCTATATCATTTTGATGTCAGCTTTTCCTTTTAGGCCTTTGCCTAGATAGTCAAGCCATTGGTTACTGCCCAAAATCTGCACATATTCTTACCTTAAGCCGGTTTTTCTTCTACATAAAGTAGATGGCCAGGTACCCTACTCACAGTTTGGTCCACTGGGAAGGTATTGTCTGAATATCTTCCAGAATCACCCCTGAATGTGACTGTCATGTAGCTCCCATCCATTCTTCACATTTGCTTTTAAATAAAAATGGCCTATCTATCCATAAATCAGAAATTGTGAAATTTCCATCTCTGTTAGCTACTGGTATGGACTTCTTAACTCCGATATGTGGAACAGCCTCTGGTGCTACTCTGGTGGGTGACCTGGGGTGTCTGGAATCCTACTCACTCAGGTCATCTATGTCTACTCTTCTTGCTAAGTCTCAAATATAGTATTTATGTTTTAGAATGAACAGCTCTTTGGCTTTGCCCAACTTTAATGACTTAAGGGTGTATTAGTCTGTGTGAGCTGCTGTAACAAAATAATACTGACTGGGTAGCTTATAAACAATAGAAATTTATTTCTCATAGTTCTGGAGACTGGAAGTCTGAGATCTGTGTGCCAGCATGGTTGGGCGAGGACTCTCTTCCAGATTATGAATTCTCTTTATAACCTTACATGGTAAAAGGGACTGAGATCTCTCTTAAGCCCCTTTTATAAGATCACTAATCCCATTCATGAGGGTTCCACCCTCATGACCTAGTCGCCTCCCGAAAGCCTCACTTTGTAGTGTCATAGCCTTCAGGAGTTAGGACTATGCCATATGGGTTTAGGGGAGACACAAACATTCAGACATAGCAGAGAGTCTGACAGGAGTCATATTATAGGAGGAGTCTTGTCAGTTGGTGACCTATTATCTAATGATCCATCTTTCCAAAATCCCAGCACCATGCCAAGAACTGTTTCTAGAAAGGTATGTATGTATCTGCTGAGGATGGTTTGACTTAGTTCCAGAATCCCAGGGGACTTTGTTGTCATTTTTTCCACAGGGACTTGACAAACATTACATACTGTATATTTTTCCAATCACTTACATCTCTAGCACCATAAGGCTTAAGGTGTCACACTGACCCAATAGAAGAACAGCTTGCTTTATATTTAAGACCTGCTGTACAATCCTTTTGTGCTTCAGATGCTACTCAGAACTGGATAGCCTCTGGCATTCAAATCTGTGTCACCCAGCATGTCAGACAGGAACAGTATTCCCAGGTCTAATATGTTGCCTCAAGAACTCAGGGGCTATCAAGAACGTGTTTCATTCATTTTGGTTAGGGATTGACATGACCCTGAATAAAACCTGACTGAAGTGGAAGGTCACTGCATCTTAACAGTGTTTGTCTTCCACAGTCTGGACATATATGTGATACACCAATTTAGCTACCACTTGTTCATCCAGATGTCATTGCTTTGATGGATCAGTGTGATACACTGTGGACTGAGGTGGCCCACTGTGAGCTGGGCTTTGGCTAGAACTTCATTTATGACCCGGCCCCGCAAAGCTTCTTTCTAAGAATGGGATCATGATGATACTTTGTGTTTCCAGGTATCAGTGCCAGCTTAGTCTTTATGTCCAGTAAGCATCAAAATGTGTAAGAGCCACTTTCTCCAGTGTCCCTGAGTAAATTGGCTATCATTTCCTTTGGGCAAGGCCTGGAGGAAATCATTACTATCTATAGTCACCACAATGTTGTAAACTCCTCTGTATTAGACACCTAGAGACTGGTTCAGTCAATAGATTTCAGGTTTAAAAATTAGCTCGGGGTGGAAACCTAAGCAGAAAATTATATTTTCAGTATCTAGCTTCTCTAATTCTTGCCTTATTCTAGGTCTAGATATTAAGTAACATCTTTTCTGGCTGCCCATCTATTTTGTTCCCCCAAACACTATATTCTGTGAACCATTTCCACAGTTCTTTGCAAGTCAGTCCTTTGTCTATCCCTCCAATCTTACTGCTTCTTAACACAGTTTTAGATTCCTGGTCTATTTTGTGGTTAAGTGTGGTTAATGAAAATAAATCACTTTCTTAAAGAGATATCTGTACTCCTATGTTCATAGCGGCATTATTCACAACAACCGAGGTATCGGAACAACTTATTCTCTGTTGATTGGTGAGTGGATAAAGAAAATGGCATACATGTTCCATGAAATACTATTCAGCATTGAAAAAAAGAAGGAAATTCGATCATCTGTGACAACACAAGTGGACCGTAAGGGCACTATACTAAGTGAAATAGGCCAGACATGGAAAGGTAAATATTATATAGCATCACTTATATATGGGATCTGAGGGGGGAAGAGTGTCAAATTTATAGAAACAGAGAATAGAAAAGTGGTTACTAGTGGTTTGGGGGAAGTAGGAAAGTGAAAGTGGTAGCCACTCAGTCATGTTCAACTCTTTGCAACAGCATGGACTGTAGCCTGCCAGACTCCTCTGTCCGTGGGTTTCTCCAGGTAAGAATACTGGATGGATCACTATGTCCTCCTCCAGGGGAGATTCCCAACCCGGGGATAAAACCTGTGTCCTTTACATCTCCTGCATTGGCATATGGGTTCTTTTACCACTAGTACCACCTGGGAAGCCCAGGGGAAGTAGGAGAAGTTGGTAAAAAGGTACAAAGTTTTTCAGTTATAAGTTGAATAACATTGTGTGTATAGTTGATTACACTGTGTTGTATAGGTACTTAAGTCAAGAATCCTCTCACAATGTGTATATATGTCAAAACATCAAATCATGTCATACACTTTAAATATCTTACAATTTTGTCAGTTTTATCTCAGTTGAACTGGGAAAAACCATGATTAAAATAAGTACCACAGCCACTAGAGAGAAATATATGGAGATTCCTTAAAAAACTAAAACCTAGAGCTACCAAGACCCAGCTGTCCAACTCCTGGGCATGATCTGAAAATATACCTGCACCCCCATGTTCACTGCAGCACTGTTTACAACAGCAAAGACATGGAAGCAACCTAAGTGTCTATCGACAGGAATGGATAAAGAAGATCTTGTACATTTATACAATGAAATATTCTTCAGCCATTAAAAAGAATGAAATAATGCCATTCCAGCAACGGGAATGGATCTAGAGATTGTCATACTGAGTGAAGTAAGTCGGGCAGAGAAGGGAAAATATCATATGACATCCCTAATATATGGAATCTGAAAATAAATGATACAAAAGAACTTACAAGCAGAAATGCATAGACTTAGAGAATAAACTTATGGTTGCCTGTACACACTGCTGTGTTTAAAAAGGATAACCAAAAAAAAAAAAAATAAAAATAAAAAGGATAACCAACAAAGACCTAATGTACAGCACATGGAACTCTGCTCAATGTTATGTGGCAGCCTGGCTGGGAGGAGAGTTTGGGGTAGAGTGTATATGTATGGCCGAGTCCCTTCGCCGTTCACCTGAAACTGTCACAACATTGTTAGTTGGCTATGCTGCTGCTGCTAAGTCGCTTCAGTCGTGTCTGACTCTGTGTGACCCTATAGATGGCAGCCCACCAGGCTCCCCCGTCCCTGGGATTCTCCAGGCAAGAACACTGGAGTGGGTTGCCATTTCCTTCTCCAATGCATGAAAGTGAAAGTGAAAGTGAAGTCGCTCAGTCATGTCGGACTCTTTGCGACCCCATGAACTACAGCCTACCAGGCTCCTCTTTCATGGGATTTTCCAGGCAAGAGTACTAGAATGGGTTGCCATTGCCTTCTCCAGTTAGTTGGCTATACTCCAGTATAAAATAAAAAGATTTTTAAAAATCTAAAAAAATAAATAAAGGACTTCCCTGATGGTTTAGATTCCCTGGTGGCTAAGATGGTAAAGAATCCATCTGCAATGCTCTTGACCCGGGTTCAGTCCCTGGGTTGTTCCCTCCAGGAAGATTCCCTGGAGGAGGGCATGGTAACCCATTCCAGTATTGCCTGGAGAATCCACATAGAGAGAGGAGCCTGGCAGACTACAGTCCATGGGGTCACAAAGAGTTGGACATGACTGAGCAACTAAGCACACACACACTCCCTGGTGGTTCAGATGGTAAAGAATCTGCTTGCAATGCAGGAGACCCGGGTTCAATCCCTGGGTCAGGAAGATCCTCTGGAGAAGGGAATGTCTACCCACTCTAGTATTCTTGCTGGAGAATTCCATGAACAGAGGATCCTGCAGGCTATAGTCCATATGGTTGCTAAGAGTCGGATATGACTGAGCAACTAACATTTCTCACTTCTCAAGTACCAGAAAATGCCAAAAGTAAAAGCAAAACACAAAAACCTGTGATCTGGGCATTTTTGATAATAATACTCTCTTTCATTCTCAAGAGTCTACATTACATGATAAATTTTCTAGTCATCCTGATTAGAACACATAACAGATATATACTCTTATTTCTGTCAGTGATAAAGCTATATAATTTATTGAACATTCTATGCCAGGAATAAACCTTTATCTTATTTAATCCAATAAATTATCATTTCATTTTGAAAATGAGGAAATTAAGTCTAAGAGGGATGAAATAAATTGCCAGAAATTGTCTAGCTGATAAGGAGTAGAAGCAGAATGTGAAACCAAATGAGTCTGATACCATAGCTTCTGTATTCTAGTCATCTCTGTTGACATGTTCTAATAATAATTAACTGAAAATAGTATTATTTCTACCACTGATTTCACTGGGGCTTAGTTTCCTCATCTCTAAAAGGAAGAGACTATATGATTTCAAATGTTTCTTTTAAATCTAAAATTCTATGACCTAAATTGAGTCAGTTCAGTCACTCAGTCATGTCTGACTCTGCAACCCCGTGGACTGCAGCATGCCAGGCTTCCCTGTCCATCACCAACTCCTAGAGCCTACTCAAATTCATGTCCATCGTGTCGGTGATGCCATCCAACCATCTCATCCTCCGTCGTCCCCTTCTCCTCATGCCTTCAGTCTTTCCCAGCATCAGGGTCTTTTCAAATGAGTCGGTTCTTCGCATCACATGGCCAAAGTATTGGAGTTTCCACTTCAATATCAGTTCTTCTAGTGAATATTCAGGACTGATTTCCTTTAGGATTGACTGGTTGGATCTCCTTGCAGTCCAGGGGATTCTCAAGAGTCTTCTCCAACACCACAGTTCAAAAGCATCAATTCTTCAGCGCTCAGCTTTCTTTATAGTCCAACTCTCACATCCACATATGACTACTAGAAAAACCATAGTTTTGATTAGATAGACCTTTGTTGGTAAAGAAATGTCTCTGCTTATTAATACACTGTCTAGGTTAGTCATAGCTTTTCTTCCAAGGAGCAAGCATCTTTTAATTTCATGGCTGCAGTCACCAGCTGCAGTGATTTTGGAGCCCCCCAAAATAACGTCTGTTACTGTTTCCCTTGTTTCCCCATCTATTTAGCATGAAGTGATGGGACTGGATGCCATGATCTCAGTTTTCTGAATGTTGAGCTTTAAGCCAACTTTTTCACTCTCTTCTTTCACTTTCATCAGGATGGTCTTTAGTTCTTCTTCACTTTCTGCCATAAGGGTGGTGTCATTTGGATATCTGAGGCTATTGATATTTCTCCCGGCAATCTTGATTCCAGCTTGTGCTTCTTCCAGCCCAGCATTTCACATGATGTACTCTGCATATAAGTTAAATAACAGGGTGACAATATACAGCCTTGATATACTCCTTTCCCAATTTGAAACCAGTCTGTTGTTCCATGTCCAGTTCTAACTGCTGCTTCTTGACCTGCATACAAATTTCTCAGGAGGCAGATCAGCTGCTCTGATATTCCCATGTCTTTAAGAATTTTCCACAGTCTGTTGTGATCCACGCAGTCAAAGGTTTTGGCATAGTCAATAAAGCAAAAGTAGATGATCTAAATTAAGAACTTGGCTTAATACTATGACTATCAATGAAGTTGCCCTGGCCTGAATTTTGCAGGCACAGCAGAAATGTAACCAATTAAAAACACAGTTGTGTTTAGGATTCTTTTAAAATAAGCTGGCAAATTTCCTGGAAAGTTCAATTATTTTTTGAAAAATAATATTTCTCAAGGGGCAGCACCTTAGAGATAAGTTAATATTGTTCAACGATATCAAATGTTGAGGCACAGCTATACTTTTTCTTTAATTTGATTTTTATTTTTAACATAGTTTCAACAATCAAATGATCTATAAAACCTATTAAAAGCAATGGCAGTCATATGCCCTTATCCCATTCTTTCAGCTCTTTCTTTAGATGTGTATCTTCATGTCTATAAATAATTCACTTTCAGTGCTACTCTGAATTTTTTAAGCCAATATATATTGGCTTCTCCTATGAAAATTAAAGACTAATTTCTCTCTTGTTCTCCATGTTTCAAATCACTGTTTGTGTGCAGTTAGACACACAATCACACACTTCAAACTTCTCCTCACCTTCTCAAAATCTGTTTATGTTTAATCGTAATAATTTAGTTAGTATTTTTGGCTTTAATTATGATAAATAAAGTTCAAAGACTAGTCACAGTTTAGCCCTACTGTGTGTATCAGGGGAGAAGGCAATGGCACCCCACTCCAGCACTCTTGCCTGGAAAATCCCATGGATGGAGGAGCCTGGTAGGCTGCAGTCCATGGGGTCGTGAAGAGTCCGACATGGCTGAGTGACTTCACTTTCACTTTTCACTTTCATGCATTGGAGAAGGAAATGGCAACCCACTCCAGTGTTCTTGCCTGGAGAATCCCAGGGACGGGGGAGCCTGGTGGGCTACCGTCTATGGGGTCGCACAGAGTCAGACACAACTGAAGCGACTTAGCAGCAGTAGCAGCAGCAGTGTTTATCAGGATGGTGTTTATATTCTCATAAAATTTTCTTCGCAGTCTGAGAACTTATCACTAGCTTATTCCAAAATCTCTTCCATTAGTATCAACCTGTCCTTACTTCAGAGAAAGCAATGGCACCCCACTCCAGTACTCTTGCCTGGAAAATCCCATGGATGGAGGAGCCTGGAAGGCTGCAGTCCATGGGGTCCCTGAGGGTCGGACACGACTGAGCGACTTCACTTTTACTTTTCACTTTCATGCATTTGGGAGGGAAATGGCAACCCACTCCAGTGTTCTTGCCTGGAGAATCCCAGGGATGGGGGAGCCTGGTGGGCTGCCATCTATGGGGTTACACAGAGTCAGACATGACTGAGGTGACTTAGCAGCAGCAGTCCTTACTTATTACTTACTTATTATTATTAGCCCTTATTCAAACACATCAGATCATTGACTGACTTGATCTCTTAGAGAAATCTAAGGGTGGCTAAAATTCTCTGATCTGGGTTGACTGCTTTTGAGGGTTGTGACTCAGTTGTCCCACTTAGAGCACCTTTTTCTCTCCTCCTTAAGATTTCTTTCTCCTCTTTTTGCACCAGATTTTCTCCCTAGGGTACATGGCTTTCTTTTTTCTCTCTGAACTTCCTTCTTTATTTTGGTGGAGTTCCTCAACCAGTCATGTCCTGAGAAAAGAGACAATGAAGATAATTTTGAGGTCTGCATGTCTGGAAAAAAAAAAATGATTTTCTACCATCATATTTGTTTGATAGTTGATTGAATATACAATTTTATTTTAGAAACATTTCCTTCAGGACTTTGAAGGCACTGCTTTTTATTTTCTCCTTTCTGCCTGTGCCACTGTTGAGTTACTTGTGGCCATTTTGATTCCTGATCTTTTTCAAGTGACCTCTACCTTCTTTCTCTCTGAAGCTTTTAGTACCCCCTCTTTGTCAAACTTCAGTGTTCAAGCATTTTAATGTGATATGCTTTGGTAGAGGTGGTACTGGGCAGCAGGTGATTTCTTTGTGTCTAGGAAACATGTTCTACTCTTTTGAGAAACTTTTTTGAATAATTTCTTTGATATTGTACACCTCTCCTTTTCTCTGTTTCATTTTGGAAATATTGTTTTCGAGTAATGGAATACTCTCTAATTTTCTTAATTTCTATCAACTATTTCTCATGAATTTTTAAAAATTTTCCAACTTTCTAAGAGAGTTCTTCAGTTTTATTTTCCAATCTTTTAAGTGAATTTTAAAAATATCTCTAAATGTACACATACAGACACGCATTTACTTTTCCCCCCAAAAGTTCTTGTTAGCTCTCTAAACACTCATTTGGTTTCATTGCTTATAATATCTTCTCTTATCTAAGTATATTAATAAATTACTTGAATTTTTTTATCCCTGAATTTTTTCTGTTTTATTAAAGATCCTTTGAACCTTTTCCTGTTGTATTCTTTGGTCTTTAATTTACCTGTTAGTTCTTTCCTCAAATTAAAAAGTGTTAAAATTTATGATTAGTGCCTTAAAAGGAGAATTGGAAATTCTCTGGGCATGGATGAAACTTATGTGCTGACAGGCTGTCAGAGCCTCAAAGAAGATTCTTCTCTCTTCTGAGAGAGTGAAATGTATTTGTGAACATTCTGATGGCCAAGAGAAGAAGGGATCAGGAAATCCCACATTTAGTATATGAACTTTCACCTCATCTTCTATTTTTTAAGTGGTAACTGTTCTTTCAAATGAAAGTGATAAAGGAAATTTCTCTTATTTCCTGTTTATTCAAATTATGCCCCAAACTATTAGATATTTCTGTGGAAGTTAAATGTGAATGTCTTTTAAATAAGCCTACTCAACGTAAAAAATAAAGAATATTTGTAGATAAAGATGTTAAGGCATTGGAGACAGAGGACAGGGGAGCCATTAGGGTCGCAAGGAGTCAGACACTACTGAAGCGGATTAGCATGCATGTTCAGACATATGACTAGAGATATAGTATAATGCATAATATGTACAGTATCATATAGAACATACCAAGTCATATTTGACAAAGTGTTCCAATAAGGATCAAGATGGAGCACAAGACAATCATAATTCTCCCAGGTATATACTATGTATCATTCTGTTCTATAAAAAATACCATTTTACATCTTAAGTCTGATTCTGGAGAAGAATTAGAATTCCTTTATAATTATATTCATTTGTACCTGGACTGCTGTGTGTGGGGAACCATTGTTGATTTCTTCCTGATAATAATGTAAGTCTTCACTAAGAACTGGAATTCTATTCTCTGCTACTACTTTATGTGGTAGTAGAGTATCCTATCAAAGTCATTCTTTGTATTATTTCTTTTTTAATATAAATTTATTTATTTTAATTGGAGGTTAATTACTTTACAATATTGTATTATTTCTTTTTATATTACTCTTCAACAGTGAAATCAAAGATAAATCTTCATGTAAAAAGATTGCTTTCAGTATAATCATTTCAAAACTTTCAGTGAAGATTAAGCTTTCAGGTTTGATTCTCTCATCTCTTTAGATAAAATTCACAGGTATTGTGTAGGGTGTGTGATGGGTGATGGAAGGAAGAACTGGTGAATTTTAAAAGCATTTTCAGTATGGGGGATGGTGGTTTATAATGTATATAAATCTTTATAGTGTTCTCCCTTGAACCAGGTGTCAAAAAAAAAAAAAGTAGGCAATCCCTACTTTTGTGAAAGTATCAGACCTCATAAAATCACATCTTATAAAATTCAGCAGGTCAAAGTATTTCTGCCTTTTCTAAATTACATGGGAATTTCATACAATGGAGTAATTGAGATAATCCATGTAGCAGTAACTTTTGCTGTCACCAATCAGCTGCAAATCTCTTACTGTAATACTTAATTTCTGATTCTCCTAACCTTGATGAAATATACATGAGCCCCAAATTTTTATAACACAAATGGTGGGATTTTTAGAAAGTTTTATTATGTGAGAAAGCCCCTCATGACTGCATATGGCAGAGGAAGTCTTTCTCTAGTCTTTCCCTACAGAGCAAACAGGAATTTGACTTCCATTGTGTTCAGTTATTCAGAAGAGCCCTTATTTTCATCAACACATTTGCTCCTTTGCTTTCCTTAAACCAAGCAGAAATATTTTGCTACTTACAGAAAATAACCTAATTTGTTTATCTCATCAGTTAATGCTGTACAGGCTTCCCAAGTGGCACAGTGGTAAAGAATTCACCTGCCAATGTAGAAGCCACTGAAGATGTGGGGTCGAAGATCCCCTGAAGGAGGAAATGGCAATGTACTCCAATATTCTTGCTTGAAAATTTTTATGAACAGAGAAGCCTGGTGGACTATATAGTCCATGGGGTCGCAAAGAGTTGGACATGACTGAGCCACTGAGCATGCATGCATGCACTCAATGCTGTACAGCAAGGGAAGATCCAGGCAGTAGGTGGGCAGGTAGTAGAAGGACAAGTGAGTTCACTTCCCAGGGGCCCCGCTTCAATTGAGACTCTTCTTGTGAAACCTTTGGACTTACATGAAGTGAAGTGAAAGTCAGTCGTGTCCAACTCTTTGTAACCCCATGGACTATACAGTCTGTGGAATTTTCCAGGTCAGAATACTGGAGTGGGTAGCCTTTCCCTTCTCCAAAGGATCTTCCCAACCCAGGGATCAAACCCAGGTCTCCTGCATTACCAGCTGAGCCACAAGGGAAGAGCAATAATACTGGAGTGGGTAGCCTATCACTTCTCTAGCGGATCTTCCCAACCCAGGAATCAAATCAGTGTCTCCTGCATTGCAGACAGATTCTTTACCAACTGAGCTATCACGGAAGCCCCTTTGGACTTATATATCCATTACATTTTTTACTAATAGTCACTTGGTACAGCTTCTCTGTTGATATGAGAGGTTAAACTATCTGTGTTTACACTATACTTGTCAAATATTAGTGTATTTACCACATTAAAATTCAGTTTTATCATCCAGGAAGAAGTCTGCTGAAACTTCTTACTATGTATAAAATAGCAACGACAACAACAATAAATATTTTGCTCATAAATGACATTACCAAAAAACTCATCAGCAGTATACCTAGGAAAATAAGTTAAAAGACACTTAACATTGATTCATATTGCAATAGTTCAGGCAGTGCTACTTAATCGAACTGAACATTTTTAATACTGGGTTTATTAATACTAATTTTGATACTTTAAGACAGGCTATAAAGAATATTGTACACATTGGCAACAACTTCTCAGATAGATGAGTAGAGTAAAAATGAATAAATAACACAGTAAATTAAAGAGTGCATAAATAAGCCAATGCAGTCTACTATATAAATTCTCAAAAGAGTTAAGCTTGGGGGAAAAAAGTTTGTTCAGTTTTCATCATTTTTTGCCTCACAATTTTGCTGCAGTTTTTTTTTTCCTCTGAGTTTACAAGTGACTATAAGTTGGCAGTGATATTGAGTCAACAGAATTCTCCCTCAGTGATTACACATTTTCTGTTCACTTTGATATTTAAAGGTTATTACAGAAATGTACCATTTCCTCTAACCTCGTTTTTTTAACTTATAGCACACGTCAAGAGTTAAATGGAAGGATTCATTTATCCTAAGTCAAAGTGTGTCTGAGAACCTATAATAGATTGTGGTATTTGGAAATACTCTAATTCTCTAAGCAATTTTATATAAACTAAATTGGATTTGCAAAATTGTAAATAAGGTTAATTTAGCTGTTCTCCTTTGCTCATTGTTATTACCATCAAAAAACATTTATTAAAAATTGTTATTTCACTTAACCTAGTTGTGGTTGCTATACATAAGCTATAATTAGGTATAATTATTGACGATTAATGACAGACTCTTATGATAGTATTGATAATATACAGTAAATCAGAAATTCTTATTGCAGTTTCCCCATGGCTTATCAATGCAGACAGATTTAGACCAAAATACTTATCCTCATGTGTGTAAACCAAAGTTATTAAATTGTCATGTATTTGTTTTCATTCTTATTTTACATTTAACACAAATAATTCAGCCTCTAATCTATGAGGAATTAGAGTGTTAGGGTTCATTTATCTCTCATTTATACATTTTCATATGTGTAGAAATGCACTTATAGAAACAGAAGTCTAAAATCAGAATGTGATCCTGTAGAATGAAGTGGTTTTTATATTAGATCTAATGTTCTACATTACTTCCTTCATTTTGAGATGGCTTTACAAATCCTCTGCCAACACCATCACATAAGAGAATTTCAGATCAGAGATTTTCAAAATGAGCAAAACAATAGTATAAAGAGAAATTTTTCTCCTTAAAAAATGAGTTCATGAAAAATAATATGGAATGAGAAATACAAATAAAGTGCAAGGTGGGGGAAAGTTCTTAAATGAACATGAACTCAGAGAAGGGTTGTAATGGGATACATGCTCTGTGAACCCCCAGAGAGAAACAGCAATGTGGGATTACCATTAGTTTTCTGAGAATGTGGAAACTTTATTTCTCATGCCAGGATATGTGAAGTGAAGCCGAGTTCCCAAATGTGAAACTGTCTGGCAGGCAGAGTTTTATTTTTAAAAAGTTTGCAACTGTTGGTTAAACTTCAGCCATTTTGAGATGCTGGATGGATTAAAAAAAAAAAATCCTATTGCAAAAGTATTGATTTGTATTCATTCAAAGTTTGATACTATCCAGAAAAGTTAAATAGAACCAAATAGCTAGATAACTTAGGAAAACACATTTGCTTTTGACAGAAAACAAACAATAAAACCATTTGGTTTTTACATTTAAGTATATTGCGGTGCTCTTACTGAGTAAGCAATGAAATGACATTCTCAGAATAAGAATAGGGGTAGAAGAGGGGACAAATGCTTCAACTAAACAATAAAATATCAGTGAACAGTTTTGGCTGTAAATTGCCACCTTCTTGAATGAATATGCTAGTTTCCTTATTTCTCCCACAACAATCAGTTTTTTCTACTATAAAAATGAAAATATTTTCAAATGAGCTGAAACATTACTCTCATAGAAGTGTAATCTTCAGGTTCCACTATAGAAGTTGAGTGTGGAACAGTGTTTTAAAATAATACCCTGTTCATGTGGTCATTCCATTTTTACATTTTAAAAAGCATTATATTAATTATAATGATATTTTGAATATTTTAACTCATTTTTATTTTCTATATTTTATCCAGTTTTCCTTCATTTCTATTTTTTTGCATTGAAGTTTTAAATCTAATAATCATAATATTTTTAAAAATGATTATCAGTATGGAATCTATGCTAGTGAATAATAGAAGATTGCATTCACAATTAATGAGCAAAACAAGATGCACAGAAGGTTGAGAAAATATAGAATAGTGTAAGCTTGAATGTATTTATTCATTGTGTCTATAATTTTATTTTAACATGCATGTTTGATCTTTGACAGAACTCACAGCTCATATAGCTGGCATAATTGAGCATTGATGCAGTTAATAGTCTTATACTCTCAGAAGCCACACATCACATATTCAAGAAACAGAAAGTTGGATTTCCCCCGAAACATGGAAACTCTTATGAAACAGACACACAGAAACAAATTTTCATGGTTACTTAGATACCTGGAATTCTCTCACCTTTGGAAATTTGCTGAGATCCTTTCCCATTTGTAACTTTAACTCATTCAGGTGCTGATACTGCTTTTAACTTTTTGTGAGATGTTTCTATGTATTTATTTTATTTTTTCTTCTTTATGTCCTCATTTACCTCCATGTCTGAGCTTTCTTTCTTCCTTTCTTTTTTAAAATTCTAATTTAGGGAACCAATCATTTGCAAATCAGCACTCTACTCTGTAAGCCTCGTCTTTGAAGGTCACCTCAGTGGTAGATACATACTCCTTGGACTTAGTTTTTTACCCATGGGCACTTGAATGTATTGCTGATCTTGACTGCCATCCTAGGGGCCTTGCCCTACATACAGAATCCTTGTATTCCTGCCTCTGAACTTTCCCAGTGCCATCCTTTGTCTGCCACTCAAACTTAGATTTTCAAGATTCACCTCCATGATATCATTAGCCAACTTCATCTCCAGATTAAATATGTAACACAGACAAAGAAAGACTTCTACAACATTACTTAAACCTATGCAGCACAAAAGATAACATTGCTTTTAAAATCTTTTTTCTCTCTTGTTAACCAATGAAACTCAAATGAGAGCTTATATGTCAGTGATAACATCCACAACTGTATTATTTGGAAATTCTTAGAGATCTGGGTTCTTCTTACAAAATTAATCAGCAATATTAAAAGCTTCCATGAATAATATACAGTATCTTTATAAAATATACAGAGCTTATGATATAGATATCATAAGCCTCTCCAGTTTGTGAGTAAACTAGTCATGTTCTTCTTTCTATCTTCAAATTGTACTGATCTCTGAACTCCATTGCACAGCTCCAAGAAACCCAGTGAATTACAACAAACTCCCTCCTAAATACTTGCAAGAGTCCAACATGTAACTTTGTTATCCATAGTCTTGGGTAGTTTATGGCTTAGTTTTGCTGCTGCTCCATTGGGACAGCTCAAGCCTGATCAGTGTACCAAGGTGTTGCCTAGAAATGGCAATTCTACTCCTATCTTTTTTACCTTCACTGCAGTTACTATTGCAGTTGGAATTCCACTTCATCATTCTTCTGAACTGAGAGAAAATTGTCATTATCCATGACAGGTGTAGGGAGAAGATCTCTTAATAAGGCTCTTTGAGACTCAGAAATTTTCAGTACTGAGTTTTGCCCTTTCCATTATGGCCAGCTAATGCATCTTTCAGAACCTGGACTTTAATGCACAGTCCTGATAGAGATTTTACCATGAAAACTCTATCTGGTTACCATCGTCAGAGTTCTCACTGCCATTATGATTGCTGCCGTTTTAGATATAATGAGAGATCGATCTGATATTACATTTGAGGACACAACCTAGGCTAGAAGTTTGCAGCATGAACCATACTCTATGCCTTTTTCACTGCTCTCCATTGCATTCCGAGTTGTTTATTTCATTTGTCCAGTGTTTATAATTACTGCCTATGGGAGGTGTAATCCAATGGAAGTTGTGCTATCATTACTGGAAGACGATCTACATTCTGTTTTGGATCTTCCTTCCCATTATGCTGTCATACACATTCAGTAGATTGTGCCATATTTAAGTTTATTGTGGGAAAATTCCTTTAGATTTAATACTGTTATATAGATCCAAGATTTATTTTGAATTTGTTTACATGAAGTAGTATTGGTCATTCTTTACCTTTACAGCTTTTTTTCCTCTTAAGTGTATTCTTATATCTCATTAATTTTCACACTAGCTCTATTATTCTCCTATTAAGAGCTGTCCATTTTTTCCTGTCATAATTCTCAAGCATGCATACAAAGGTGTGGAATGACTGCATAGAACCACAGTCCTGGTATGTTTTACATGATCTACTTCTGACTCTGTAAGATAATTGGCTTTATTTCACATCAAATCCTTTTGAAATATGAATGACATAAATGCCAAGAATGCAACCTTGCTTTTTTCTGTTTCTAACTTTCTTTTTGAAAAATTAAATGTTTTAGGCTTTCTGTTATTTTATCCAGCTTAAAAATTCTGTAACTATCTTTTGGCTTATTTTCTCCAAGTTTTTCTGCCCTATTTTAATATCATGCTTTATTTTTCTTTTCTTCCTTAGCTCATTTCCTCCACTTCCTCCAGGCAACCACCAGACCATGACTGAGTATGTCAGGAGTCCTAAAGGTGGACCATTTCTGCCCAATATGTCACTCCTTTAATGAGAAACCATTCTCAGAGTCTCTCCATCAACTTTCTCAGAGCAGTTCTACAATATGAACTCTTTCCTATCTCATCCTCTTTCTCCCTGCTCTTTCTTCATAGATGTCAGACTGGCCAGCACATTGTAAAGGCTCTTTCCACCACTCTTAAGCCCTTCTCCTTTACTTTAATGGTCATTTACCAAAATAAATCTCATTTATGTCTAATTATATATAGATATCTTCTTCTGAGATGACATGACAAAATTAGTACCGAGAGTAGTCCAAGAAAAGAAAAATTAAAAATGGATTTGATGTCTGGCTCACTTGTTGCCTGGATGGTAAACAGAACCCAATCTTAAAGAAAAAAAAATGGAACAAAAACTGGTGACCCATTGCTTACTATTTCTCTGGTGGTATCTTAGGGAAATTCTCTAATGGAAGGGAATACTGCTTTTGGTGTGGTAATCCAGTAATTTGAATGATGGCTATGGGGGGTGGGACTGGAATTGGGGCAGTGCTATAAGGAAAATGGGTTTATATGGTTACTTCTTAGTTATTTTTATGTAATGCAGAGGGAAAATATGGTGGACTATGAAAGTTAATTTGGCCATGTATAGTATGGACTAAGATTGCTTCACTTTTGCATCCCCTATCACACACACACACACACACACACACACACACACACAATGAACCTAATGTCTGGAACGCCTCAAAGAATTCTAAAGGCAGCACACTGCACACTTGGAATTACTGTTTTGGCCCTTATGCTTGGAGGTTCAGAAGACTGTTAGGCTTGAGTGGGTTTCTGAAAAAAAGGATAGAAAAAGAAAAAAGGCTTCACAGCAGGTCCTGGCTGTAGTGCAGGAAGCCTGTGGCTTGGATCACAGTATCTGGCAGAGTTTATGGAGTTAGAGATTTCAGTGATGAAAAGATACAAGTGTTTTCAAGATTCAGTGAGAATCATAATGCAGTTCCTTGAGACTTGAGTGCAAGGCCATGTGATCTGCACTAGAAAATTATATATTTTTCAAGAAACAGCTCTTGGGGTGCTATTGAGCCCTGGTAGAAAAAGAAGGCTGTCTATGGGTCAGCAAATGAACATGCATACAGACATACCCATTATGAGCAGGGCTTATCAGATGGGTTCAGTCATACAGTCCAACAGGGCCAGCAGCAGTTCATTACTAGCTCAGGTCTAAATGGGACATCAAGGATCAATCTGAGAAGGATAAGTGGGCATGAATGAGCAGATAGCAGGTAGCCCAGATCTCTATACCACCCACCCTGACTATATCCATACTCAACCTTCACCTGTACCTGTGACCATGTGGACTATACCTATGACTAGCTGAAAAAGAAAGGGAAAAATCCTACCTGCTTTATGGGTGGGTTATTCTGGTGTGTGGATACAAGTGAAACTAGATGGTGTCTGCGTTACAACTGTTTTCTGCAAATGAGTTGGAAGACAGAGAACAGGGAAAGTCTTCTATTAGGCAAATCTGCAAGTGATTCACCTGTCATACTTCCACTGGAAGCAGAAGTAGCCCTAGGAAAGATTATAGTCAGATTTTTGTACAATGGTAATGATCCGGTTAGTTGGTCAGAGTCCTGGAAGGAAGAAACTGTAAGATTGAATGAGGAAGTCTGCCATAGAGACAAGTTGTTTGATGGATGAATAGAGGCACAAAGTGGGAAGATTTTTGTATCACATGTTAACACCTACCAGAGTACGACTCTCAGAGAAGAGGTAGAAAAACCAAGGAGAAAACTGACTTAGTCAATAGATAATTAGGTAGATTTTGTCAATGGTCAACTGCCAAGCTGGCTCAGTGGGCCCCTGTACAGAGTAGACACGGTGTCAGAAGTGAAGACTGCACCCAACAATATGTTCTCAGGCCAATCTGACCACTGTCACCTCTGAATTTCCTAACTGCCAGTGAAAGAGATCAACATAGAGCCCCGAAAAAGTTACGAATTTTCAAGGAAACCAACTGGCCACTTGGTGGAAAGTTGACAGCATTGGACCCCTCCTATCTTGGAAGTACAGGTCTCATATTCTTGCCTGCAGAGCCCCATCTGGCACCACTAACTGGGGGCTTGATGGAATGTGTGATCTCTGAGTGTTGAAACCTGTAGAGCAGTGCTTTTTTTCCCCCCACATTTTCATCGCCTCTTTCTAGCCAGCTTTAAAATTCAGCAAATGCTGATAAAATGTAAACTAACAATATCAAGTTCACTTCCCTGAGCCTACCTCCTCTCTGGATCTTGCCCTGTGTTGGCAGCCCTGAACACAGATGTTTGTCTGTCCAGCCATTTGGCATCTCCAGTTGTTCTTCTAACTTCTCTGTTACTTTCCTAGGCCCATTTGTCTGTAATTTCTTTTCAAACAAAGGCAAGGATTGGCAGATGTGCTAAAAAGAAAAGCAGCATGAAGAATGATGACCAATTTCTCCATGGTTTCCTTCTCTTTGGAGACTTAGCTCCTCTAGGCATGGTTGTCTTCAGCTCAGTTCAGTTCATTTGCTCAGTCATGTCTGACTCTTTGCGACCCCAAGGACCACAGCACACCAGGCCTCCCTGTCTATCACCAACTCCCAGAGTTCACCCAATCTCAGTTCCATCAAGTCAGTGATGCCATCCAACCATCTCATCCTCTGTCGTCCCTTTTCCTTCTCATTCAATCTTTCCCAGCATCAGAGTCTTTTCAAGTGAGTAAGTTCTTTGCATCACGTGGCCAAAGTATTGGAGTTTCAGCTTCAACATTAGTCCTTCCAATGAACACTCAGGACTGATCTCCTTTATGATGGACTGGTTGGATCTCGTCCAAGGGGCTCTCAAGAGTCTTCTCCAACACCACAGTTCAAAAGCATCAATTCTTCAGTGCTCAGCTTTTTTTTATGGTCCAACTCTCACATCATACATGACCACTGGAAAAACCATAGCTTTGACTAGATGGACCTTTGTTGGCAAAGTAATGTCTCTGCTTTTGAATATGCTATCTAGGTTGGTCATAACTTTCCTTCCAAGGAGTAAGCGTCTTTTAATTTCATGGCTGAAGTCACCATCTGCAGTGATTTTGGAGCCCAAAAAAATAAAGTTTGCCACTGTTTCCACTGTTTCCCCGTCTATTTGCCATGAAGTGATGGGACCGGATGCCATGATCTAAGTTTTCTGAATGTTGAGCTTTAAGCCAACTTTTTCACTCTTCTCTTTCACTTTCATCAAGAGGCTCTTTAGTTCTTCTTCACTTTCTGCCATAAGGGTGGTGTCATCTGCATATGTGAGGTTATTGATATTTCTCCCGTCAATCTTGATTCCAGCTTGTGTTTGATCTAGCTCAGTGTTTCTCATGATGTACTCTGCATATAAGTTAAATAAGCAGGGTGACAGTATATACAGCCTTGATCTACTCCTTTTCCGATTTGGGACCAGTCTGTTGTTCCATGTTCAGTTCTAACTGTTGCTTCCTGACCTGCATACAGATTTCTTAGGAGGAAGGTTAGGTGGTCTGGTATTCCCATCTCTTGAAGAATTTTCCACAGTTTATTGTGATCCACACAGTCAAAGGCTTTGGCATAGTCAATAAAGCAGAAATAGATATTTTTCTGGAACTTTCTTGCTTTTTTGATGATCCAGTGGATGTTGGCAATTTGATCTCTGGTTCCTCTGCCTTTTCTAAAATCAGCTTGAACATCAGGAAGTTCACGGTTCATATATTGCTGAAGCCTGGCTTGGATAATTTTGAGCATTACTTTACTAGCGTGTGAGATGAGTGCAATTGTGCGATAGTTTGAGCATTCTTTAGTATTGCCTTTCTTAGGGATTGGAATGAAAACTGACCTTTTCCAGTGCTGTGGCCACTGCTGAGTTTTCCAAATTTGCTGGCATACTGAGTGCAGCACTTTCACAGCATCATCTTTCAGGATTTGAAATAGCTCAACTGGAATTCTGTATCTCCACTAGCTTTGTTTGTAATGATGTTTCCTAAGTCCCACTTGACTTCACATTCCAGGATGTCTGGCTCTAGGGGAGTGATCACACCATCGTGATTATCTGGGTCGTTAAGATCTTTTTGTACAGTTCTTCTGTGTATTCTTGCCACCTCTTCTTAATATCTTCTGCTTCTGTTAGGTCCATACCATTTCTGTCCTTTATTGTGCCTATCTTTGCATGAAATGTTCCCTTGATATCTCTAATTTTCTTGAAGAGATCTCTGGTCTTTCCCATTCTTTTGTTTTCCTCTATTTCTTTGCACTGATCACTGAGGAAGGCTTTCTTATCTCTTCTTGCTATTCTTTGGAACTCTGCATTCAAATGGGTATATCTTTCCTTTTCTCCTCTGCTTTTTGCTTCTCTTCTTTTCACAGCTATTTTTAAGCCCTCTTCAGACAGCCATTTTGCTTTTTGCATTTCTTTTTCTTGGGATGGTCTTGATCCTTGTCTCCTGTACAATGTCACAAACCTCCATCCATAGTTCATCAGGCACTCTATCTATCAGATCTAGTCCCTTAAATCTATTTCTTACTTCAACTGTGTAATCGTAAGGGATTTGATTTAGTTTGAATGGTCTAGTGATTTTCCCTACTTTTTTCAATTTAAGTCTGGACTTAAATTGAACTTAATTGTTGTCTTGGCATATTCCAACACTTTTGAAACAGGTTATTGTGGTACTTTACTCAGGTTTTCTAGATTTTCACAGGGAGGGACATTATAGTGCCACAAGATACTTCTTCCTAGCTGAAAGTAGGAGATATTTTGATAATATACCAATATCTGTATTCAATTATCTACTAAATATTTCTTTTAATCATTATACTTTTATACTTCTGTAAATGGGAAACCAATATCACCTGAAATCAACACAAAGTAATATGAGAAAATATTCAGTAATTAACAACTTTGAGCTTATGTGACAGAAAATAAATTTTTGAGATACTTTACATGAATAAATGTTATCTCATTATAGTCTAACACCCTCAAAAGTAGATATGAACATATATGAGGAAAACTGAAGCACAAAGAGGTTGAGAAACTTACCTGGGGTCATCAAGCTAGTAAGTAGTAAAGCCCGCAATTGGATAAGGATTGTCTGCCATCAAAGCATACATACTTAACAGCTATATTGTATTACAACAGTGAAAATATTTCAGTAGTATTAAGTTTTAGTTAAATTCTATCTCATGCTAAGGAAGAATGAAAAGTGTTAAAACAGAGTTCAAGCATTAATAGCAACAAACTGATTTTTGTCCTTCATGAATTAAAGTTGAAAGGAAATTGATAAAGAAATAGTTACATGATTCAGTGCTATTTTGTTCTATGCCTGTCTCCCAGCTACAGCCATCTTATGTATACATTCTGAACTTTGGAAAACACTGTTCTAACCAGTAAGCTTTAGCAAAAATGGTTGTTAACAGTTGATTTTTTTAAGTAAATAGAGGGATGGGTATGCTTTGTATAGAAAATTATTGTTAAAGTTCTAGAAGGTTTTCTAATAAAATTTCTATTAGGAATCTTCAGATAAATTTTTTATGTACTGAAAACTTAGAACATTGACTTTACACTATAAAAATTTTTTAAGGTTATTTGGTCCAAATGAATGAATTCTGATCTTTGTGGTGTTTGGAATGATGAGGATTGTCAATACAAGAAAAACTAAACAAATAAATTTAAATGTATCTGAATAATTCTGGCAAACCAGTAAAAAAAAAAAAAAAAGCACGAACTATTTAATAAAATATTTATTGTAGTTGAATTGTCTAGGTTGTCTATAGTAATCAAATTAATTAGATAATTTATGAGATTTTCCTAATTTTTTTCAGTGTCCGTCATCCCCTCAAAAAACTGCTGTAAAACCATATTGGTTGAGTGCTACTAGATGCTGATTAAGAATACCAGTTAGTTAATATTTCTTTATGACAAACATCTGACACATCAATTAGTTTTTTATTCATTTTCAGTGAAAACAAATGATTGAAACTCTTATGGTTAAAAATAAAATTTATCATTTATTTTCTTAATTTCTGCTACTCCAAAAAAACGTTCTTTAACCAGAATTTTTGTCAAGTAACTGTAACTTATTCCTGTTTCTTTTTCAACTGTTTTTAACCAGCTATTCACAGAAGGATTTGAAAAAATTAAAATATCATTGAGCAAGTTTTGGATAAAATGCTGTAGAAGTATCATGTACTTTGCAATCTTGGGGCTGATATTTTGGATCATTCAGTTAATGGGAAATATCTGACATATAACTTAATTCCCAAAGTCAGGCCTGATGTTAAACAAGACAGCAAGATCATTTTTACTTCCTGTTAGAAAAATCCTGCCTTAATTTTCCAATATTAAGTAAATATCTCAACAATAATCTCACTTCTGAATTTTAATTCTGAGATACATAGATAACTAAATGGTATTAGATACATGGATAGATAAAGCACTGGAGGCTTGCTGTGAGATTGATGCCTAATGGCACAATGCCTTTTTCCCTCAGGGACAGTGTATTATTTGGTGAGAACTGAGCAATGAGTAAGTTGAAATCATTAAGTAAAAATAATTGCAGCAAAATCCAGAATTTGTAAGAGATTTACCTTTCTTTTGTAAGATGAGAGCATGGCAACTGTGAAAAGGAAGGTGGGAAAAAAGATTCATCATCAACTGTCTCACATATTGGAAAAAAATACAGTATCTCCCTATACCTGGGAGATATTGCAGATCTGGTTCCAGACTACCACCATAGAGTGAATATCTCATAATATAAAGTGAGTCACAGTTTTTTTTGTTTATTTGTTTCCCAGTGCATGCAAAAGTAATGTTTATACTATGCTATAGTCGGTTGTGTGAAATAGCATTATGTCTAAAACAATGTACATGGTTTAATGAAAAGGCACTTTATTACTAAAATATGCCAACTATCATCTGAGTCTTCAGCTTTGCTTGTGTTAATGGCTGCTGACTAATTAGGGTGGCGTTTGGTGACAGAGTGGCTGCGGCAATTTATTAAACAAGACAACAATGAAATTTGCCACATCAATTGACCTTCCTTTTTTACATAGTATTTCTCTGTAGCATGTGATGCTGTTTGGTAGCATTTTATTTACAATAGAACTTTTAAAATTGGAGTCTGCCCTCTCAAACCCTGCCACTGTTTTATCAACCAAGTATAAAGCTGAAACTCCAGTACTCTGGCCACCTCATGCGAAGAGTTGACTCATTGGAAAAGACTCTGATGCTGGGAGGGATTGGGGGCAGGAGGAGAAGGGGACGACAGAGGATGAGATGGCTGGATGGCATCACCGACTCTGTGGACGTGAGTCTGAGTGAACTCCGGGAGTTGGTGATGGACAGGGAGGCCTGGCGTGCTGCGATTCATGGGGTCGCAAAGAGTCAGACACGACTAAGTGACTGAACTGAACTGAACTGATATATAATATTCTAAATCCCTTGTTTTCATTTCAACAGTCTTCAGAGCATCTTCTTCAGGAGTAGTTCCCATCTCAAGAAACCACTTTCTTTGTTCATCTGTTAAGGTTTTATCATGAGATGGCAACAATTCAGTCACATATTCAGGCTTCACTGCTAATTCTAGTTCTCTTGCTGTTCCCACCACATCTGCAGTTACTTCTTCCACTGAAGTCTTGGGCTCCTTCAAGTCATCCATGAGGCTTAGAATCAACTTCTTCCAGACTCTTGTGTACAATGATACTTTGAATTTTCCCATGAATCCTGAATGTTCTTGATGGCATCTAGAATAATGAATTCTTCCCAAGAGGGTTGTTGATTGACTTTGCCCATCAAAAAATCACTATGTATAGCAGCTATTGTCCTACAAATTTATTTCTTAAATAATAAGACTTGAAAGTCAAAACTACTCCTTGATTCATGGGTTGCAGAAAAGATGTTGTGTTAGTCAGCAGGCATGAAAGCAACATTAATCTTATTGTACATCTTTACCAGAGATTTTGAGTAACCAGGTGCACTGTCAGTGAGCAGCTGTATTTGAAGGAAAAAAAAAAATATATATATATATATATATATATAAATATATATATATTAATATATATATATATATTTATTTATTTATCATTAAGTCCTAACAGTGGGCTTAAAATGTTCAGTAAACCATGCAAACAGATTGCTGTCATTTAGGCTTTGTCGCTCCATTTAGAGAAGACAGGCAGAGTAGGTTTAGCATAATTCTTAAGGATTCTGAGATAATTGGAATGGTAAATGAACAATGCAAAGTCACCAACTTCATGAGCCCCTAACAAGAGAGTCAGCCTGTCATTTTATTTGAAGCTAGGCATTGACTTCTCTTTAGTTACAAAAGTCCTAGATGAAATCGCCTTCCAATAGGAGTTTCACTTGCATCAAAAATCTGTTGTTTAGTGTAGCCACTTTCATTAATTATCTTAGATCTTCTGGATAATTTGCTGCTACTTGTACATCAGCATTTGCTACTCTACTTTGCACTTTGATGTTATGGAGATGGTCTCTGTTCTTAAACCCCATGAATAAATCTCTACTAGCATTAAACTTTACCTCTGCAGCTTCATCACCTCTCTCAGGCTTTGTAGGCTTGAAGAGAGTTAGGGCCTTGCTCTGGATTAGGCTTTGGCTGAAGTAATGTTGTGACTGGTTTGGCCCTCTCTTCTGGCCACTCACAATTTCTCCATATCAGCAACAAGGCTGTTTCACTTTATTATTCATGTTATCACTAGAGTAGTACTTTTTTCTTCAAGAACTTTTCCTTTGCACTCACAGCTTTGCTGTTTGGTGCAAGAGGCTTAGCTTTTCCTATTTTGGCTTTAGATATACTTTCTCACTAAGCCTCATCATCTCTAGCTTTTGATTTAAAGCAAGAGACATGTGACTCTTCCTTTCACTTGAACATGTACAATCCTTTGTAGACTTACTAATTGACCTAATTTCAATATTCTTGTGATTCAGGGAATAGAGAGGCCCAAGGAGAGAGAGAGACACAGGGGAATGGGTGGTCAGTGTAGCAGTCAGGATATATACAATATTTATGGATTAAGTCTAATATTGGCTCATTTTGTGATGTGCTAAATTAGTTATGATAGTAACATCAAAGGTCACTGATCACAGATCACCATAAAATATATTTTAAAAAATAATGGAAAAGTTTGAAAGACCATGAGAATTATCAAAATATAATTTCAGAGTCATGAAGTGAGCAAATGCTGTTGGAAAAATGGCACTGATAGACTTGCATGAATCAAGGTTGCCACAAACCTTCAATCTGTAAATAGCACAATAGCAATGAAGCACATGAAAATGAGATAGGCCCATACATATAGAGCTTGAAAATCTGAAAACTGATTTCCTTAAAACTATCTCTGCACACATATACGAATTGGAAAAATATCCTGACCCTCCCAAGGGTATTCATATCCCAGTTGATGATTGTTGCTATATTTTGTATGATTTGTTTATATTTCAAGTCTTTTGAGTCATTTATATAATTTACCTAATTTGAAAATCTTAAACACTGCATCCTATCATCAGGTATTATTTTTCATTTTGAATTTAAAGTTGACTGTATTTTCAGTTGCCCTGAAAACATCATCAAGTTTAGGACAACATGGAAGACATGTATTTATATAAGAAACCTATCAGATGTCAGCAGACCCATTCTCCCAGCACATATGGGCATTATTTTCATTGTCTTTTTCAGTTTTAAATATTTCCTTAGTGTAGTTAATATGATATATCAGATACATTCAGATCTGTCTGTAGAATAATAGAATAAGTTATAACCTAGCATCACTCCAAATTTGCTAAATGATTCATTTTATTTCATTTAATAGAACAAGACAAGAGGAGACATAAGCAAGTGGTGTTTTGAATATCACTACACATGTCCAGGAATAGATTTTCAAATGCATAGCAAGCAGCCCTTTTATAATTTTTCTTTAAAAATCCCAAGCGAGCACATTTTAATTGGAGTGTTTAATATATAACAGGTTTTTCTGAAGAGGGCATTCAGTTTGACTCACAATAGGAGGAAAGCATTCTGGATCCATGTTCCCACTTGGGATAGGACTCCTGTATTGTTTCTACAGTCCAAATAGATCTTTGAGAGAGGTTACTAAAAATGGGATTAAATAGTAATGAAGAAAATGAGAGACAGAAAATTTTTAAAAGCCATAAGCAGCTGAGTCCCAGGTATATGATGTTACAGCTAGGAGCACAGTTTCTAACTAATGAAAAGCTCTCCGTGCCATAGAGAATAACAATAGCAATGTCCGAAGGCCCCTTAAAATGAGGTAGAATTTTTTCTGACTCTTGTTTTAATAAGAAAATGTTATAGAAATTTAAGAAGTAGAAGTTAAACTCATTCCCTCAAACAGGTTTCAGGTGTATTGAACCCTATTTCATTGTTGCTGACTAGTTTCAGTTTGGCTTTGAATAATTCATTTGTAGATTTTTTTTTTTTCAGGAAGCAGACTCTGTAAAGAAGTCTGTCCTCTTCCATTGCTGACTCATTTTATTCCTTCTTCCTTCCCACCTGACAACTATGTTTCTAATTGAAATGCATAGTAACATTTGCCTGTTCAGGAAAAGAAATGGAGAAAAATAGTTTATAGTTAATCTTACTTTAGTTCGGCTGCTTACATTCAAAATTAAATCCTCTTGAAGTCCTGAATAAAGAAAAAAGAATAAGGTCACATTTGTCAAGCAACATACATTGTAGACTTATTTATAGCAAAAAATAGATTATTATTTCTAAAATAAATGCTTTCTATAATAGCACACTTTGTTTTATATCCCAGATGAGTGGGTGAAAGAGCAATACATTCTGTATAGAATGCTAAGAAAAGCACATCAGGCATGCTGTACTATTAAGGAAACTCATATACTTCTTCATTATTTATAATGTGAAAATTGAAAAGTTTGAACAAATGTATTAAAACTCATTGCCAAGTACAGACTTTTGGAGTTTTCAGTATTGTTCACAGTTTAGTGGAACTGACTGCTCCTATCACTGTGCAGCTTTCCTCTGTTAACTGGCTTTGCCATTATAATCATCTTTGCTCTCCAAATAGCCTTTTTCCTAATATGCCTATTTCTCTCTGTGGCACCATCAGCCTTCCAGCGACTGAGTCTCAACTCTTTGTATCATGTTTAAGCCTTTTCCTTCTTTGCCACCCACATGCAGGGAGAAAAATGTATATCCACTTCTATGGTTTCCTTACAGGCATCCCTTCATTTCCATTGGCACTGCTATCAGTGAGTTCAGACTTTTGTTAACTTTCACCTTATAAGCTGCGGTCTCCAAGAAAAACCCAGGCTGCTATTTCCTTTGTAAATAAAGCTTTATTAGAGCATAGACATGCTCATTCATTTCACTTTGTCTGTGGCTGCTTTTGCTCTTTATCAACAGAGTTGAGTAGTTGTAACAGAGACCCTGTGACCTGCCTGCCAAGATGAAACTGTTTGCTATCTGGCCTTTCATAGGTCATTCCCTGACCTAGAATATTGTTATATGCATTCTAAATAGTCTCCTCATGTCCAGGCTCTTCTAAAGTCAATCCTGTTGGTTGAATCTTCTTTAAAATTAATATTCATGACAGTCCCATTCGCACATTCCTCCTAGGTTCATCATCCTCGTAGAACATATAATTCTGATTTTGAAAAGAAATCCTGTACCTGTACACCACATAAACTGGGGTAGATTTTGTATCCTGGGGATACATAACTTTGCACATCCCAGTTCCACACAAAATATCCATCTTTCTTCTGTAGAGATACTGTGTGATGTTCAGTTCAATTCAGTCAATCAGTTGTGGCCAACTCTTTGTGACCCCATGGACCACAGCACACTAGGCTTCCCTGTCCATCACCAACTCCCAGAGCTTACTCAAACTCATGTCCATCGAGTAGGTGATGCCATCCAACCATCTCATCCTCTGCCTTCCGTGTCCTCCTGCCGTCAATCTTTCCCAGCATCAGGGTCTTTTCAAATGAGTCAGTTCTTCGCATCAGGTGGCCAAAGTATTGGAGATTCAGCTTCAACATCAGTCCTTCCAATGAATATTCAGGACTGAACTCCTTTAGGATGCACTGGTTGTATGTCCTTTCAGTCCAAGGGACTCTCAAGAGTCTTCTCCAACACCACGGTTCAAAGGCATAAATTCTTCAGTGCTCAGCTTTCTTTATGGTCCAAATCTCACATCCATACATGACTACTGGAAAAACCATAGCTTTTACTAGATGACCTTTGTTGGTAAAGAAATGTCTCTACTTATTAATATGCCATCTAGGCTGGTCATAGCTTTTCTTCCAAGGAACAAACATCTTTTAATTTCATGGTTGCAGTCACCATCTGCAGTGATTTTGGGGCACCCCCAAAATAGTCTGTCACAGTTTCCATTGTTTTCCCATCTATTTGGCATGAAATGATGGGACCAGATGCCATGGTCTTAGTTTTGTGAATGTTGAGCTTTAAGCCAACTTTTTCACTCTCCTCTTCCACTTTCATCAAGAGGCTTTTTAGTTCTTCTTTGCTTTCTGCCATAAGGGTGGTGTCATCTGCATATCTGAGGTTATTGATATTTCTCCTGGCAATCTTGATTCCAGCCTAAGCTTCCTCCAGCCAGACATTTTGCATAATGTACTCTGCATATAAGTTAAATAACAGGGTGACAACATATAGCCTTGGTGTACTCCTCTCTTGATTTGGAACCAGTCTGTTGTTCCATGTCCATGTCCATGTCCATGTCTAACTGTTGCTTCCTGACCTGCATATAGGTTTCTCAAGAGGCAGGTCAGGTGGTCTGGTATTCCCATCTCTTTCAGAATTTTCCACAGTTTATTGTGATCCATGCAGTCAAAGGCTTTGGCATAGTCAATAAAGCAGAAATAGATGTTTTTCTGGGACTCTCTTGCTTTTATCATGATCCAGCAGATGTTGGCATTTGATCTCTGGTTCCTCTGCCTTTTCTAAAACCAGCTTGAATATCTGGGATTTTAGGTTCATGTATTGTTAAAGCTTGGCTTGGAGAATTTTGAGCATTACTTTACTAGTGTGTGAGATGAGTGCAATTGTGCGGTAGTTTGAGCATTCTTTGGCATTGCCTTTCTTAGGGATTGGAATGAAAACGCCTTTTCCAGTCCTGTGGCCAGTGCTGAGTTTTCCAAATTTGCTGGCATACTGAGTGCAGCACTTTCACAGCATCATCTTTCAGGATTTGAAATAGCTCAACTGGAATTCCATCACCTCCACTAGCTTTGTTTGTAATGGTGTTTCCTAAGGCCCACTTGATTTCACATTCCAGGATGTCTGGCTCTAGGGGAGTGATCACACCATCATGATTATCTCATCGTGAAGATCTTTGTGTACAGTTCTTCTGTGTATTCTTGCCACCTCTTCTTAACATCTTCTGCTTCTGTTAGATCCATACCATTTCTGTCTTTCATGTGCCATTCTTTGCATGAAATGTTCCCTTGTTAACTCTAATTTTCTTGAAGAGATCTCTAGTCTTTCCCATTTCTTTATTTTCCTCTATTTCTTTGCACTGATCACTGAGGAAGGCTTTCTTATCTCTCCTTACTTTTCTTTTGAACTCTACATTCAAATGGGCATATCTTTCCTTTTCTCCTTTGCCTGTGTCTTCTCTTTTTTTCTCAGCTATTTGTCAGGCCTCTTCAGACAACCATTTTGCTTTTTTTTGCATTTCTTTTTCTTGAGGATTGTTTTGATCACTGCTTCTTATACAGTGTCAAGAACCTCCGTCCATAGTTCTGCAGGCACTTTGTCTATCAGATCTAATCCCTTGAATCTATTTGATGGCCCATTTAAAAATAATACCTACTCCAGGGGAATCAGTCCTGAATATTCATTGAAAGGACTGATGCTGAAGCTGAAACTCCAATACTTTGGCCACCTGATGCGAAGAACTGACTCATTTGAAAAGACCCTGATGCTGAGAAAGATTGAAGAACGGTTGAGAAGGGGACAGAGGATGAAATGGTTGGATGGCATCACCGACTCAATGGACATAAGTTTGAGTGAACTCTGGGAGTTGGTGATGGACAGGGGGGCCTGGCGTGCTGTGGTCCATGGGGTCACAAAGAGTCAGACATGACTGAACGACTGAACTGAGATGAACTGAACTGAACTGAACTCCAGGGTTCAGTTCATCTTGCTGCAGTTCATCCAGCCATATATAAACTTCAAACTTTTCTCAAAGGATTTTCCTTAATCTTCTTTTTGCTATAGTCATTAGTCTTTCACTCTCATTAAATTACAGGCTTACTGAGGAATTGAACTTTGCCTTATGTCTCCTTAATGTGCTATTAGTCATGGTTTGGGTCTTTGTATTTGTTTATTTATTTAATAGGCATTTGTTTTGCAACTTATTTTTATTCCAAACACAATGCTAATAAATTAGGATACAAAGGAAAGAAGAGTAGTCTTGGTCCTGAGAGAGTTTTCTCTTTACTATTAGATTTTTAGGAGTAAGCAACAAAGTGTCATGAATTTAAAATAAGTATATGCCCAAGAGGAAAATGTGACTCCTTAAGTCTGATTGAAAATAAGGGAAGGAATCTCAATGAACTTGGCAACTGAATTGTCTGGAATAGAGACTAGCCAAGTACAAAATAACAGAAGCATTTTGAAGAAAAACATATTGTGAAATGGCACAGGGGAAGCTCAGGGGACTATGGATAGTTCTACAGCTCTGTAACTGAGCATGTGTTGTGAGTGAAACTATAAAAGAAAGAAGGAAGCAAGTCATTAAAATAGAACCCTGAATGTCTTATTGGGTAGTTCAGTCTTCATGCCGTAGGCAATGATTCAAAATAAGTTTCAAAGAGTGTTGGTATTGAAGGATGTTAGTAATTCTTAATAGGAGAAAAAAGAAGACCTGAAACTGATCAGGACCATATGGGACCTTCCTAAAAATAGACCTCTAACCCCATAGACCCACCTTTTTTGTGGAAAACTTTTGCCTCCTAAACCTTCTCTGATTTCCAAAGATCAGATTTAATAAGTGAAATGAGAAAATGCAGAAACAAAAGACAATAGTCAAGCAAGACAAAATAATAATGGTTTAGTCATAACACAAAGTCAAAGACATTCAGTCCCTCCTCAAAGGTTGTAGACAATATCCTGAGCCATATCCTTAAGTTGTTTTGCATGTACTGAAGTCCCCACCAGGGAAGAAGTTAACTGCATGCTGACCACCAACGTTTAGATCCTGGATCATCAGTTGGAATAAGCAGGTCGATAATTGAGAGTCCCAAAACATCATCCTGTTACCTCACCATTAACCAATCAGAGATTAAGCATGAGCTGATCATGTACCCCACAACCCTCTTTCTAACATGTGTTTAAAAGCCCTTTCCTGAGAGCTCATGCTCAAAAGAATCATGAAGTCATTAGTCTTTTGAGCATGAGCCGCCCATTCTCCTAATTTGGCCTTGTGATAAATGCTGTACTTTTTGTCACAACCTGGTATCAGTAGATTGGTTTTTCTGCATGTACAGAAAGCACACCCAAAATTGGTTTGGTAACAGACCAGGTCAGTTGACCTTGGGAAATGCCTGATTAAACAAAGGTAATTAAAATCATCTCTGCAGGATTTGCACTGTTAACTACCAAGTAAGGGATAGATTATGGCACACTTCTCAAATTTATGTTGTCCATAAACATGATGAAATCCTTTCTTCTCAAAACTTCTCCATGGACTGAGAACTTTAGGAAGTTCTACAATGACTCTATATAACAGAATGACATTTAGTCATTTCCCCAAGGACAATAAGGAGATGCCTTGGGAGAGACAGAATAGAGGCAAGAAAATGAGGTAGAATACTGTTGCAGCAAAAATGAGAAAGGCAACGACAAAGAATAAGGGGACAAATTCAAGCAATATTTAAATGTTAATAGAAATAAACATAATTGTTAACTATATGTGAGGATGTTTTGAAAAGCGTTGATTATATCACCTCCTTGCCTAAAACCTTACTCTTCTTGGAGAATCTTTATAAGTTCTATAGGATATGCATGTTC
This sequence comes from Bos taurus, assembly GCF_002263795.3. Taxonomy (NCBI): domain Eukaryota; kingdom Metazoa; phylum Chordata; class Mammalia; order Artiodactyla; family Bovidae; genus Bos; species Bos taurus. The sequence continues at coordinate 20,371,167 of NC_037344.1, read as the reverse complement.
CGCTCCTTTATTCTCCTCCTTCTAATCTGTCATCATACTTCCCAGGCTTCTTTCCCTCCAGTAACTCTGGCCTTCCTTTAGCTTCTCTCACTTTCTATGTTTCCTCTGACCTGACAGCCTTTATACTTACAATTCCCTGCCTAGAAGTCTGTCTTTTCCATCCCACAATCAGTAAATTTAAAACTTATACTTTAGATCTTGGCTCAAGTTTCCCTTCCTCTAAAAAAGCCTTTCCTGATCTCCTCTAATAGGTTGAATGTTTCATTATTTGCTGGCCTAGAATATAGTATCTCTCATTCTAAATTGTTGTTTTGCTTCTTTTTTTTTAATATGAGAAGGCATTTTATTCTAAATATAGTGGTCTAGATTTTTAACATAGCTATGTTTTCATGGTATTCATGTGTATATGTGTGAAATTATTTGTTTAACATATGTCTCAACACCTCTAGCAAAATCTCCTGGAAGGCAGTGTTAACACTGAAGCTTTAATACAAAGAAGAGTTGCTGTTACGTTAAACAGCTTTATGATACTAATTTAATATAATAAGAAAATAAATGGGAAAGGAAGAAGTCAAAGACAACTCTAAGGTATAGGACTTGGCAATGAGTACCTGGTTATGTTTATTGAATAGGAAACACAAAAGCACAAGAAATTATCAAAGATGTGAATGTATTTGGCTTTTGACGTAATAGTTTTGCTATCCCTAAGCAATTAGAATGTGAATCTAGAGATGAGGAGGAAAAGTATGAGTTAGTAGTAAGCATTTGAATCCCTCATTGTAGTTAATGAGATAATGCAATGAGTATGTCTAATAAAATGGGAAACCTTGAGAAATAACTGTGTAATGGTAAGACTGTGTAATAGAGGTCTCTGAAAGACATTTGATTGGACTAATGGAGTGGTGGGAAGAAAAACTAGGAAAGAGTATTTAGAAACCAGTAGGAGAGTGATTTTCAAATAAGGAGGAAACTTCACTGACAGACAGGAGAGTGCTCCAATTGTAAACAAACTCACTTGTAAGATACATATTTTAAAGGACATATAGATGGAGATAAACAAGGTTGTATGCATGGGTAGTACATACTATTTGGATATAATTAAGATTCTAGAATTTTTCCTCTAAAGAAGAGAAAAAAATTCAAGTCATTTGTTAATCACTGAGTTTCATTAAGTGTGAGGATAGGAGGTCATAGATTTAGGAGGTGGCTAGGATATAATGTACTTATAAAGTAGTAAGATTAAGCTTTTTATATTTTACTTGTATGACTCTGACTATATTCCTTTGGGTTCCATGCATGTACATTGAAGGTAATAATACCTATTTTCAGAGTTATATGGTTTAAATAAAATATAAATTCGTAGTGTTGTTTCATACTTTGGTCTATATTATATAGTTGCATGGACACTAAATCTACCCTAATAAGTTGAAGATTAAGAAAGTTAAAAATGCTGGCCTAACTTTGCCCTAACAATAATATCTTAAAAACTTTGTAATGTAACAAAAAATACAATTAGAGTACATTCTGAAAATGTCCCATGCTGCTGCTAAGTTGCTTCAGTCATGTCTGATTCTGTGTGACCCCATAGACGGTAGCCCATGAGGCTCCCCCGTCCCTGGGATTCTCCAGGTGAGAACACTGGAGTGGGTTGCCATTTCCTTCTCCAGAAAATGTCCCATAGCCTTTGCAAAAAATCTATGTAAAAAGGTCAAAAAGAATTCAGAAAATCCATTTTATAAATTTCCTTCATCTGCAGTATAAACCACTATTATAAACAGAATCCAAATTCAAATTAAATTCTAGATATTTAACTTACTGTAGATTTCCTAAAATGGTGTGAATGATTGTTATCATCTAGCCCTATTTAAATCAGTCAATATTATTTGTAAATAGCATTGCAATAGATAAGAAAATAAGACTAGAATGTCTGATGATTCTACTCGGCATTATAAAATTTCTGCAATAAAGGGTTTCATCTACCTCAGAGTTATCTATTATACAATTTTGTCTTAATAAATAAATTTCTAGAATTTTTTAAAAAGTAGTTCTGCTCTAAAGACATGTTTTTTCAAATAGCATTTAATCAGTTCTTTCTTAAGTGGTGTTCCTTTTGTATTATCCCTGGACTAATTTGAAGAACTTAATCAAAAGTAATTAGAGATATGGAGAATGAGATAAATATATTACCAGAAAATCTATCCTGTCTTCTTTAAACTACTCAATTTCCAACTATAATGCTATATGCTTTCATATTTGATTTTACTCTAGTATTTTTGATGCTACTTGACTGTATACATAGCATTTGAATTTCTTTCTTAAAAGGTGGTGTATAATACCTCAATCATTTAAAAACATATATTAACCTGGTTAAGGTTGTGTATAAAGATCTGTGCAAAAGTGAAAGTTTCTTCACACTGTGTTTCCATCATAAAATGAAATGATTGGTATTTCCCTTGAAAATTAAATGTTAAATTGTCCAAAAAAATTAACATATGCATAAAATATTCAGACTGTCTTAAATTCTATTTCCCAAGTTAAATAAAATTTAAGTAATTTCTAAATACTTTTTGAATTCTATTTCAATGCTTTGTATTTTGTGTGCTCAGTCTTACCTGACTCTGTGACCTATAGACTGTAGTCTTCCAGGCTCCTCTATCCATGGGATTTTCCAGGCAAGAATACTGAAGTGGGTTGCCATTTCCTACTTCAGTGGATCTTTCTGGCCCAGGTATAGGACTTGCATCTCTTACATTGGCAGCTGGATTCTTTACCTCTGAACCACTAGGGAAGCCTGCCCTATATTTTACATATTAATATAAATATGAATCTGAGAAAATATAGTAATTATAACAGATATATGCATATCAAATATATCACAAAGTTTCATCTTTAGTAAAGATCTATCATTTTATTTAAGATACATCTTTAATCATCATAAATTCTACCGAAGAAAATAAAAGAAAAAAATATACTTCTAATAGCCAAAACACACTCTACAAAAGATAATTTACTTTCTGAAAACACTAAAACTTGGATATTTTCTCTGAAGTAACAGAGTGGCCATTTCTCTATGTAATCTGATTGATAATGTTAGCCAAAATGGATGATTCAGAACTTTATTTGTCAGTATTTTATTGTTCAGATGAACTAGTACTAGTATATTCATTTCAAGCTTTTCAGTGGATGGTAGTCAAACATTTATGAATGTACTTTAAATAGGTTTAAATAGGTATAGTTTAATATACTCACTTTCAGGACCTGGTCCCAAAATAATTTAAATTTCATCATTTTGAGCAAACATACATCTGTGAAGCCTTTGGAAAACTTACCTTAGTCAGCTATAATAGAAAATGATAAGGAAGAAATATTCATGTTTAAAGCCAAATATTTTTTATGATGAATACTGCCCAAAATAATGATGGCTGGCCAGTCTATGTATGACCCACTTTTCATCCATATGGAAACAAAAAAGAAAAGACAAGTACATAAATATAATAATTCAGATCATTTTGCTCAGTTTTAAAAGAAATGTGATTTTAGTATATCTTACAGTGACTGCTGAATAACTACACAGCAACAGAATCTGGGTCTGTCATTTCTTTAATTTTGAAATACTGACAATAACTAAAAGGTCATTAGCAGAAAGAAGATTCACTGACACCTCTAAATAAGACATGAAGTAAACAATTTGGAAGCCTTCAGCATGACAGGTAATACCTATGTTGCTCCTGTTGTTCAGGCACTAAGTCATGTATGATTCTGCAGCTCCATGGACTGCAGCATGTCAGCCTTCCCTGTCCTTCACCATCTCCCAGAGTTTGTTCAGAATCATGTCCACTGGGTCAGTGATGCTAATATCTTTATGTTAATATAGATAATACAGATAGGTATAAAGCATCCGTCTACAATGTGGGAGATCCAGGTTCGATCCCTGGGTTGGGAAGATCCTCTAGAGAAGGAAATGGCAACCCACTCCAGTACTCTTGCCTGGAAAATCCCATGGACAGAGGAGCATGGTGGGCTACAATCCATGGGGTCACAAAGGGTCAGACACAACTGAGTGACTTCACTTTCACTCTCACACATATCTATATGTAACATCTATATGTTAATACAAAACCCCACTAGCTAGTTACTCAGGATCCTAAAGAGACTTCGGTTACTCTCAGACAAATTATTGTTCTAGTGAAAAACATTAAGAACACAATCTCTTCAAAATACAGTTTCCATTTAGGTGCAATCAGCAAGGCTTAATTAGAAAACATGAATAATTGAACATGCTTGCTGCTCTCTCTGAGCTGCAACTTAAGAGTGATGGAGAAGAAGCTTCTTGTTAGACAAAAGGGCATGTTGTACTGAATCATTCTCAAATGTTTCCCCCTCTGACGGCAACCTTTTCAGTGATAATTCAAATGAATGCCCTCTGAGCAAATGCTATAAATATAGGTCTTCAGATAGAACAGAAGAAGACAAACAAAACAAAACAAAAATTCCCACACTCTCTACATAAGGCCAAGTTTCTGAAGATATAATAGAAAAGGGGAAAGGAAATGGTATGGATTGAAAGCAAGTTAGAATATTGATGTCTTCAGAGAATTAATCATTCTAGCGAACAGTATTAACAGATCAGGCTCACAAATATTCTCTACTGGAGCACAGTTTGAAAACCGGCATCTGTTTTTCATTGTATGTAAGTCCCTCCCTCATATGCTCATAGTGCAAATGCTCAGTGCTTGCCTACCATCCCTGGAGACTGGTTCAGGTTCAGTATGTTTAGGTGTTCTTTAAAAAATCAAATCAACCTAAGAACTTTTTATTTTATTTTATTTTGCTTTTTATTTATTTTTTTTTAATTTTATTTTTAAACTTTACATAATTGTATTAGTTTTGCCAAATATCAAAATGAAGGAAACTTCATTGAGGCCTTCTCAAAGGCCCTTACAGATGCTAATAAGAGCAATTAATTAAGAGTATCAGCAAAAAACTTGAAAGAAAAGAAAAAAAAAAAGGTCTATTATTTCAATGAGGTAAAATTTTTTTTAAAGTTATTGCAAATGAATTAAAAAAATTCTTTGGATGGGATATTATTATTTAATATAATATATATTATTATATTGTTATTTAGAATGGGATAAATAAAATAGACATTTATGTGATTAAAACAAGATTTTTTATTGCTACGCTTTACCTGAAGTTGGCTTCCCTGTTGGCTCAGACTGCAAAGAAGCTGCCTGCCATTTTGCAAGACACCCAGGTTTGATCCTTGGGGCAGAAAGATCCCCTGGGAGAAGGGAATGGCTATCCACTATAGTATTCTTACCTGGAGAATTCTGTGGACATAGGAGCCTGGCAAGCTACAGTCCATAGGGTCACAATAAGTCAGACAGATTGAGTGACTAACACTTTCAAAATGTCACAGAAGAATTAGTTGAGGTGATTAAGAATATATCCATTGTTAAGCAGTATATGAATGAACTCAAAAGATGTGTAGACACAAATACACCCAAATACCCAAAAACATTAACAACAATAAAAACTGCTGAAATATAATAAAAAATAAAAAGACAGGTAACCTTCTTAGCTTAACCTCACCTCACTAAGCCCTGATTTCCCTGGGTCCATACACAACACTGCTAATTCTCTTACTTTTTTTGTTTTTATTCTATTTTCCTATTCAGAGCCACATGCTATCTTCTTGGATCCCCTGTTGATGGGGAATACTAGCCAATGGAGCCTCATCTCTTTCGGTGTTTATTAGTTTATCTACTGTAATGAGGAATTATAATCCACTCCCCAGAAGATACAGCCACTGCTACTGTTATTTTCCTTGGTGACCTTGCATGGCCCTCCATGCCCTCTGTATAACCTTCCATTATATTACCTTTGCCTCTTTCAACTTACTTTTTGTTAGGTAGTTAGAATAGGAAAAGGAGTCCAAAACGGCGGTGGATAAAAGACAAAGGAGGGAAAGGCCTGCGAAAATAGAACACAGGAAGGTCCGAGGACCAGAGTGAGGACCACAGGTAAAATAAACAGCACCCCTGACTGGCCCAATTTACATAGGGCAGGCCCAGGGAGAGGAGAAAAAACATATAAAAGGAGGCCAAAATTAGGCTGGAGGCCTCTCTTCTCTTCACGTCTTTTGGGATGACATGCCCTCACGCCTCCAGGGTGTGTTTTCCTTTACTTTCTAAATAAAACTGAGCTGTAACATGGAGCTGTAACACTGGTCATTCCGAGGGCTGTAACACTGGTCTGTCACTTCAGATTTTTGTTGTGACAAGCCAGAACCGAGGAAATTACAAACTCCCCTGACACTTCTCTTTCCATGTTGTGTACTGTGCCTCTGGACTCCTGGACCTGAAGAAGGAGACATTAAAGTACACCTTTAAAGCCCAAGATTCATGGAGGTCACAGGACAGTTTTTTCTCATTGCTGATACTGACCTTGACTGAGCCCATCACAGTGAGACTAGCACACACTGACTAATGCTACTTCTGCTTTCTTGGGCTCTCAGCCCTTCTGCTTGCTTCTCTCAGCACTCCTAGAACAGCCAACACAATTATCTCGGTTAGAAATAACATTCTAGGAACTTCATTTTAGAAGGTAGCTCCTCACACAGGCCTCAGAGATCTACCCCTATCTCTGCAACTTGGTCTTCAAACTCTAGGATGCCAGGATGGGACATTTCCACAAAGTAACTGCCTAGAAATGACCTTGAAACACCTTCAAATTTTTATCCCAGAAATTTGAACCACACACAAAAAATTCCTTAGCCAACTCCCATTTACTTACTGCCATCCTTGAACATTTTTATGCATGAAATTTTAAAAGGGATCATTTAAAATAACACAATTTGCAGAGACAGAATAGTGCAGGAGTTCAGAATGCCTACTGACCAAAGATTGGAATGCCTGAGATTTCATACTCAAGGTTGCTACTTCCTACCTAAATAATTATCATCAAGTCACTTTACATCTTTATGCCTCAATTTCCACACCTGTAAAATGGTGCACTATTTCTCTTGAGGTTAATAGGAGAAATAAATGTGCTTAATTATGGAAAGTGCTTAGAAAATGCCTGCCACATAATAAGCACTGTATCAAGTGTTAGCTATTAATATTATGATAAGTATTAATAGGAAACAAAAATTAAATTAAAAAATTCACTGAATAATTTTTAACCATTTTAAGTTCTTTACAGTATATTTTTTTAAACAAAGAATTGCCAGCTTATATCAAAGATCTTTTCCAATATTAAATATATAAATTACTCAAAAATTTCCTTGGGTAACTGCGTCTTTGAAACTGTAGCAAAGCTTTTCTTAAATTATTTACAATTAAGAGGATTTAGGACTACTTTGTCCTTGAATTACCTAAGACAACTCTTAGATATGATAGAATAATTACTTTTAAGAAATTTTACTGACTATATCCATATCTTACAGTGTAATTTCATTTTCAAACTGAGTAGATATTTCTCTTATATTACTGTTTTATGGCCCTATTACTGATATATGCAATGTTTATCTTGAATAACTATTTACAATTATTTCTAGAAAGAAGAAGAAGAAAATGTTGAAATTTGTTATTTCTACTAATGAAATTCTATGTGGATAAATGAATCTGATATTTCTTCTCATTTCAATTCATTTTGCATGTAATATAATATAGCCTGAAGTACAAACAAAAACTATAAATATGAACACACATTCCTTCGCTTATAATAACTATGATATGTTTCCTGTAAAGAACAAATAACTTACCAAGACAACAGTTTCAGAAAGCATCCCTTCAAAAAGAAATTATTTAGAAAAAATACAATCTTAGATTTTGGAAAGAACTGAGAATGTCAAATATTCCACTCAGTATATCAAAAGCTATAAGGCATCCTTTTTTCCTAACAATCATTGACCTTGCTCAAAAATACCTGGGGTCCAGAACTCGTCATTTAGTAAGGCACCCTATACCATTGCATCTATGAAACATTCAAACTGAGTCAGAACTCAGCTCCATGTCATTTCCCTTCATAAATTCTGCTTCTGCCATCTGAAGTAAGAAGCAAGTGCATTATCTTAAGATATATCTTATGATATGATGTCCATTTTCTAACTATTGTAATTGTCATTCTCTAATCATGTACTTATTTGCTAGTTTCCCTCTGAAAATCTCAAAGCAGTTTCAAAATCCTTTCTCACTTTAGACATAAAACATATCAATTTAATGAAACACATAGTTAAAACTCAGAGGTTACATTTATTTTTCTTCTTCCTATTCTGCTTCTTTAGCAGTTTCCTTAGACAATAGTAGCAAAAAAATACATATTGAATACATTTAGTCCAAAATTTAGAATGACCTGTTTTAGTATATCCTCGAATCTAAAGAATACCTTTAATGTCTTTGTTTTTCATATTACCATCAAGTATTGGGTTATTAGTTTTGAAGTTCATTCCTCTACTTACCAAGATTTATTTGTGACTGAAACTCAGTTCTCTGGACTTTCTATTATTGGGCAAATCAGTTCTAAAATGAGCAGTGAAGATATTGTACACTATTACAAGATTAAGAACCAGGAAATAAACCTGATTAAATGCATTTCTCAAAGTTGGAAATAACTATGAAACACAAAATATTCTCTGCTTTGTAGCTTGTGAGAAATTGAGCACAAATCTTCTCAAAACTTCGCCCAGTACCTCATCTCTGAATGGATAGTTATGTATCTTCTATCTTTAGTCACTCTTAGTGAAATCCCAAGAGTAGATTATATAAGTATAGTGATAAATATTTAAGAGGTGATGTCACAAAAGCTGCCACACTCAGAATTTCAGGTGATTGCTTTGTATCTGGAGAGCATAATAGAGGCTACTCATCTACTTGTGGGAATTAGAGAGAGAAAGTGAGGAATGATTATAACCAAGAGGAAGAGGAAAATGTAAACATACTGCTTTTCAGAATTTGAAATAATCATGATCTAGCCAAGTTGATTTTTACAAAAATTGCATGAAAACACCAAAAATCAAATGATATGAAATTGCTGAATTGCTTTTCGCAATGGCGCTTGTGGGATTTTGGGGGAGAACCTGTTGTGTTTAAATAAAGTTAATGTTGGTGAATCACAAAATTATGGGAAGAGAAATAGCCATTCTGATCATTTTGTACTGTGAAGTACATGTTCTTTGCATTTATGAAAATGCCTCCATAAATTAAACAGTATATTAAAGAATGAGAGAAAAGACAAACATCTTATTCAAACCAGTTGTGTTTCATTTCCCAGTTTTATTATATAGCATGGAAAAGTAATTTAAGATTCATAACTAAATCCTGTCTTGCAGCAGAGAACAATCTTCTATTCCATTTTTAAACTTATTTTTAAAATGAAAAATATGTATTTTACTGAAAATGATTTTACATCTCACACTAAGCTTTGGCTCTTTATGTAATATTTTGGCCAGAAACCCTGAGCTTTATCCTGTGTACTTTCATTTATCTGGTACAACCTAACGATAGTTCTGCAACAATTTAGGCAATACCAGTTTAAAAATGGCAATTGTTTAATTAAATTTTTTAATTTAATTTAATTTTTAATTAAATGGGGCAATGGCACCCCACTCCAATACTCTTGCCTGGAAAATCCCATGGATGGAGGAGCCTTGTAGGCTGCAGTCCATTGGGTCACTAAGAGTCGGACACGACTGAAGTGACTTAGCAGTAGCAGTAGCAGTTAAAAAAAAAAAAAAAAAAAAAGACTTTCAGTTAAAGTGAAGCAAAGTTCTACTGAGGGTTTTGGCATCATTTGCAGTAATTTCCAAGTGAAACAGGCAAGTGCTAATGTTACCAATTCAAAGATGGTTAGGTACTGTTCTGAAGGCAAATATCACATGCAACTTGAAAACAATCTTAGAATTTAGTTTAGAATTTTCATGATAACTGGGAGAGAATTTGATTCCAGATTATGTCTGGGCACCTCAGAAAAGAAATAATATAATTACATGTGGTAAAATTAGAGTTCATACTTCTTATTTGTATACTAGGAAAACAAAATCGACTCAAAAAAAAATGGATCTTTTAACCTTAACATTATATATGATATTGATTGATCATCCTTTGCTTTGTTGTTGTTGTTCAGTCTCTAAATTGACTCTGATTCTTTGCAACCCCATAGACTACAGCATACCAGGCTCCTCTGTCCTCCACTATCTCCTGGAGTTTGCTCATATTTATCCATTGAGTTGGTGATGCTGTCTACCATCTCATCCTCTGCTACCCTCTTCTTCTTTTGCCTTTAGTCTTTCCTTGAATCAGGGTCTTTTCCAAGGAGTTGGCTCTTCACATCAGGTAGACAAAAGTATTAGAGCCTTAACGTCAGCCCTTCCAATGAATATTTAGGATTGACTGGTTGCTCTTCTTGCAAGACTCTCATGAGTTTTCCCCAGCACTACAACTGGAAAGCATCAGTTCTTTGGTGCTCAACCTTCTTTATGTTGCTCAGCCTTCTGACCTGGGTTGGGGGAGGGCTCATCTTCTGGTATCATATCCTTTTGTCTTTCTCATACTGCCTGTGGGGTTCTCCAGGCAAGAATACTGGAGTGGTTTGCCATTTTCTTCTCCAGTGGATTATGTTTTGTCAGAACACTTAACTATGACCCATCTGTCTTAGGTGGCCCTGCACAGCGTGGCTCATGGCTTCATTGAGTTATTCAAGGACCTTCGCCATAACAAAGTTGTTATTCATGCATCCTTTGCTAGTCTTGTCTATTTATATGCCATTCTGGTCAACTGAGTGTGACACTACATTTGGCACTATTAGGAGAAGTATAATATGGCTTTTACTTTCTTCAATAAATAACCATATTTGAAGAGGATCATTCAAAGTTGCCTTCTTGGACTATAAATACAGCCCAAGGCCCCAATTACTAATAGCCAATATTCTCTAAACACTGTGTGAATGTGCAGTTTACAATTTTTAATCCTAATCTGTGCAATGGATCACTAGAATTTTGTGTAAATTAATATTTAATCTCTTCAGATAGAGACTACTAATGTCTAGCAAACACATGATGGAAAAAATACTAATCACCAACTCTGGGGAATTAATCTAAAGAAAATAATTCAACAAAAGAAAAGTAAAATTATAATTATATATTATTTATAATAATTAAATATTATTTATAATTGCAAGCCATTGTAAATATCCTATGTCCAGCAACAGAGAAACACTTAAAGATTTTTGAGCATCTGTTGAGATCAAATTATATTTATGAACATAACTTATAATTATGAACATAACTCTTAAGAGTCCTTTGGACTGCAAGGAGATCAAACCAGTCAATCCTAAAGGAAGTCAGTCCTGAATATTCATTGGAAAGACTGATGCTGGAGCTAAAACTCCAATACTTTGGCCACCTGATGGGAAGAACTAACTCATTGGAAAAGACCCTGATGCTGGGAAAGATTGAAGGCAGGAGGAGAAGGGGACGACAGAGGATGAGATGGTTGGATGGCATCACGAACTCAATGGACATGAGTGTGAGCAGGCTCTGGGAGTCGGTGATGGACAGGAAAGCCTGGTGTGCTGCAGTCCATAGGGTTGCAAAGAGTTAGACACAACTGAGTGACTGAACTGAACTGAACTGATAATTATGAAGATACTTATGAAATAATGTGAACTGATAAAGGCATAATATGATAATGATATAAGAAATAAGTAGGCATGTGAAATTGAGTAGAAGGACAAATGGACTTAGTCTTGAGAGGATTTTTGTAATTATAAACAGATTTTTTCCTTTAAAAATGTTCTATACTAATGTTGTTACACAGACGTATATATTTATATGATTTTATAGTGCATAAAGTTAGTCCAATCATCTGGTTTGCAATAAGGCAGAAACTGCAGAATCCTAGCTCTGTCAGAAAACTGTCCATGCCCTGTGAATGTCTAATTAAAATCATAAGATTGATATAAGTTTGACTTTCCTCTATTCTAGGTAAGTATTGCACAGTCAACTAGGAAATGAGATCTCTTGTATATGGAGGGAAAAGAGCCAAAAAATATATAAACAATAACATTCTATTAAAAATTGAGCCATACGTGTGCACATAAATAATATTAATACTATTATTGACCCTGTAGTTGCCCTTCATTTTGCCTTATATTACTTATGTCACTTAATTGCTGCAATTATGTTACATGATTGCCATATTGTCAACTCCATTTCATAGATGAGGAAATAAATCCCTAAATTAAATGACTTGCCTGAAATCATAGAGCAAATAAAAGGCCTAATCAGATTTAAAACCGTATCTGTCTAACTGAAGAGACTGTTATCCCCATCCTGTACATTTGCACATTTACTCCACAGAAATACTGAGTATGTTGGGAGGTGGAAAGCGATACAAGTTACAGTGTAGTTTTGTTGTCAGATTCAAATTGTTCATTGTGAGCATAAACACAGCCATTTACTTCTGCCAGTTTCAGATTCTTCTTGGTGAGATGAAAACAATAGGATCACCTTTCTTTTTCCTCCAAAGGATTATTACAAGGCTTAGAGATATAAAACATGTCCTTTGCTCCATTTATTCAGCCAGTGCTCATTATACAGCTACTTTGTACCAAGCCTTCAGGTAGGGCCTAAAGATACAAAGATAAATCAGTGTAGGAAGACAGAAAAACATTAATTAAAATACTTATGTAAATCAAGCATGATTACCAAAAGTCTTAAGTACCATGAAAGAAAAATAAAACAGGGCAGGGTCTTTAATAGTTCAGAGGGTAGAAAAGTCCTCCTCGAGAAAGTATTGCATCATACATATCTGAATTACAAGAAGATAATTAATACACAGAAAATGTGAGGGAGACTTTCTGACAGAGGGCAGCATGTGTTAAGACCCAGAAGCAGAAAGAAGTGTGTTTGAGGAATCAAGATAAGGCAAATAAGTGACATTTTGCCCCTGAAGCTGAGGAGCTGCATAAAATGATACTTGAGAGAAAAGCAAGGGTTAGATAATGAGCCATTTAGACCCTTTAAAGATGTTCTTTTGAGGAAAAGTAGTGATGAGCTATTCAAAGATTTTGAGTAGAGGACCTAATCAGATTTGGGTTTAAAAAGAATTGAGAAACCATGTGAGAGGTTTGGATTTTATGGATGTAGGGTGTTAAAACTGCCAACACAGTGTGAAGTAGGAGATGCAGGTAGTTTAGATGACGGCTGAATTCTGAGGATTTCCAATATTTAAAAGTTGGCTCAAGGAGAATCAGTCAAACAAGCTCCTTGACAAGGAGCAGCTGACTGAGAGGTGAAGGAGATTCAAGGCCAGCCAAGGCACTGAAGCCAACAGCTACGTTTCAAGGCAGCAGTGGTTAATGGTGCTACTGCTACGGCTACTGCTAAGTCACGTCAGTTGTGTCCGACTCTGTGCGACCCAATAGACGCCAGCCCAACAGGCTCCCCCGTCCCTGGGATTCTCCAAGCAAGAACACTGGAGTGGGTTGCCATTTCCTTCTCCAATGCATGAAAGGGAAAAGTGAAAGTGAAGTCGCTCAGTTGTGTCCGACTCTTAGCGACCCCATGGACTGCAGCCTTCCAGGCTCCTCCATCCATGGGATTTTCCAGGCAAGAGTGCTAGATTGGGGTGCCGTTGCCTTCTCCATAATGGTGCCAAGTGCAGGTTAAATATCAAGTGAGATTGGAAATAAAAAGTGCCATTGGATTTAGGAACGTTGAACTTACTGTAATGGAAGATGATTTCTTTGTTTTTATTATGCCCAGGGATTTAGGTTTCAGTTCAGTTCAGTTGCTCAGTCATGTCCGACTCTTTGTGACCCTATGAATCGCAGCACGCCAGGCCTCCCTGTCCATCACCAACTCTCAGAGTTCACTCAGACTCCCGTCCATCGAGTCAGTGATGCCATCCAGCCATCTCATCCTCTGTCTTCCCCTTCTCCTCCTGCCTCCAATCCGTCCCAGCATTAGTCTTTTCCAATGAGTCAACTCTTTGCATGAGGTGGCCAAAGTACTGGAGTTTGAGCTTTAGCATCATTCCTTCCAAAGAACACCCAGGACTGATCTCCTTTAGAATGGACTGGTTGGATCTCCTTGCAGTCCAAGGGGACTCTAAAGAGTCTTCTCCAGCCCCACAGTTCAAAAGCATCAATTCCTCGGCGCTCAGCTTTCTTCACCGTCCAACTCTCACATCCATGCATGACCACTGGAAAAACCATATCCTTGACTAGATTTAGGTTTGGGTCTTGTTAAAAGACAAATCGACGCGTATTAAAAATTTAAGTGTTTATTTCAGCAAACTTTGATTTCTACCAGTCAGGGCCAAACTGGAGGTGGTTCGCAGCTCTCCACCAACAGGAGTTAGGGGCAAGGTGTTTTAGAGAATATGCAAAAGCTAAGGGGAAATTTTTGATTGGTTATTGCTTAAGTGGTTGCATGACTTGGGAAAACCTAGTGGACTACTTGTGATTTCTTGTTCTTCTCACCCTTGAGGCTTTTTCAGGAAATGACTCTGGTTCAGGTTTCATTGCTTACTCAGGGTTCCAGGGTTCCAAACTACTAGAGCCACCTCTGTGTAATGGCCTCCTTTTTTGATTACTTCAACAGTTCTGCTTCTGATCTAATGTGTTTCTTCCACACTTATATTTCCTTGTTCAGTAACAGTGGACTATCAGCACTGAACTTTGTAGAAACTTATAAGGGCAATCCTTTTTAAAAAGTTTTTAAACCTTACAAGAAAGAGTGAAAATAAAAGGCATTTGGTATCAACAAAAGCAAATCAGTTTCTCTTGAGAGCTTGGATTTTTCCTGTGTTATGCCAGTGAGAAAGGTGATTATTTTCAAGGGTGACTAGCTATTTACTACTGTCGAAAGGGAATGTTACCTGCTATTCCAGTCAATGAAGAATTTTTTTCTTCAGAAAAAATTTTTCAGAAGAACTGGAACCAGTCATTCCAGTTCTCCACAGATCCAGCCACCAGCCTCCCACTTCCCCAGAAGGGGACCTGAGGGGAATTCAGGATGGAGAAAAACAGGAAACTTTCTGTGCTTGGATGCTGGCCCTGGATAGTTAAGATTCGTGTCTCATGAGTAATTTCAGTGAGCCCAGGCTCTTGCATCTTCTCATACATAGAAAAGTCTTTCCTCATTAACGTGACGCATCTGCTCCTTGTGATTAGCAACTAGAAAAGTCTTTCCTCATTAACGTGACACGTCTGCTCCTTGTGATTAGCAACACTCTTTTGATGTTGGACTACATGTCTCCCCACCACCACTCCAACAAAACGCTCCTGTATATCCTGGCTCCTCCCGTAACTCTGCAGAGCAGTACCTCAGAGCTATCTGGGAGGCTGTCTCCCAGGCTACAGTCCTCAGTTAGATACCTGAATGAAACTTAAGTTGCTACTTTAACGTTGTGGATTTTTCTTTAGTCACACTACTTAGAGAGATGACTCAAAAACTTTCATTATATGCAATAAGATGACTGAGATTTAACTCTAGAACTTTAGGCCAAGGACAGTAAATTGAGCAAAGTTCATTTGTTCTCATTTATTTTCTCAGTTAACTGAGAAATAATTTAAATATAGTTGCTGCTGCTGCTGCTGCTAAGTCGCTTCAGTCGTGTCCGACTCTATGCTACCCCATAGACAGCAGCACACCAGGCTCCCCCGTCCCTGGGATTCTCCAGGCAAGAACACTGGAGTGGGTTGCCATTTCCTCCTCCAATGCATGAAAGTGAAAAGTGAAAGTGAAGTCACTCAGTCATATCCGACTCTTAGTGACCCCATGGACTGCAGCCTACCAGGCTCCTCCGCCCATGGGATTTTCCAGGCAAGAGTATTAGAGTGGGTTGCCATTGCCTTCTCCTAAATATATTAAATATAAGTTAAATAATTTAATTCTCAGAGTTTGAGAATTTAATTTTCTCAGAATTATAACTCCTGATATGAAATGCAGCCCCATGACCAAGTAGATACATTAAATTCAAACTGATATCCATGCTTTCTGGGAATTCCAGTTTTTAAAGGTTTTATAATACTTTCACTTGATTCTGTTGTTTGGTTCTAATAAATATTTTCTGAAAAGAAATCCCGTATCTCTTATCTACAGAGACTATCATTTATTTCTTTACTCTATGAGCTAATATGTAATCAAGTTAGCAACTTTTTATGTCTTTTAAATCTTATTTTCCTTGTTTGTACAATTGCTTAACAAAACCAGAGGTCCCCCCCTCCCCATTTTACTTCTATGAAGAAAAATACCCCAAAATCATAAGTAAATTCAGATTTTGGTTGCAAGGACATTTTAACATCTGAATTGTACTTACAAACCTTTGAATATATTCTCATGGCCAATCATTGTCCTATGGGCAAGTAGTAGCTATTAGGATTTGTGAGTAAATAAAGGTATAAAGAACATTGTATAATAGTGAGAAGTTTCTTATTTCAGACTAGTTTGACCTTGTATCATCTACAGAATGTCACACGTTAAGAAATAAACTGCTGAAGTAGAAGACAACAAAAAGAGAGAACGTGAATTTAATCAGTCAGACATTTTACTGCCTTGAGGAACTAAACTATCTCATTCTACATGAACTGAATGATATTTATAAAAGTGCTGCTCTTTTGGTCTTATGCTGCTTCTCCTCATCAGCTTCCCAAGGCGTGCGGAAGCTGGTGCTTGTGCTGTTGCTCAGCTGCTCAGTTGCTCTTATTGTTCCAAAGAAGTTGCTGTCATGTGTATTAAATGTCACAGACATTAACTCAAACTAACGCATTCTTACTAGTTAGTTTCTAGTTTAATGAGACTTGTGAAGGACAAGCAGAGCTCTTCCCAAGTTTAATGTATTAAGTACTAAAAGCTTAGAGTGAGAGCATATACAAATCTGTCGTGTGAAAGCACCAATATGGTAACACTTATGCCCCTATACTATAGGTGTAGAACCTATATAATTAGAAATGGAACATTAACATAATGTCAACTTAATTATCTAGTATTCAATAAATAACACAATTTTGAGCTATATTATAATTTTTTTCATATTTGTATAAAGGGGATATTACTTCAAGTTGAAAAAAAAAAGATAAAGGAAAGAAATACCTGCTGTGTAAGTTGTTAAAAATGGTATTTTGGATAAATTTCTTCACTTTTGTCTTTCTTATCCTTCCTTTTCCACTGTATACTAACTCTGAATTTCTTAATCTATGTAGTTTATTTTAACAGCCGAAGTCTCCTGGTTCACTTACGGTTATTTTTCAGCAAATTCTTACAGGGTACTGTTCATCAGATCTTCTCCTAGGCTCTGTTAACACAGCAGTGGACAAGAACAAGCATTGCCTGTGCCTTTGTGGCACTTAGAATCAGGTTGTAAAGAAAAAGCCAAATAACCTCTGAAATAAGCTACAAATTGTAGTTTTGCAGTTGTTGTAGAGGAAAGATACATAACGGAAACTTGGTAAGACCAAAGAAGTCAGGTAACGTGGATCAGCTGCACTAAGGAATCTGCTCAGAAGGAAAACATATCAGATGGAACAGATGCGCAAAGGAATAAACATAAGAAACATAAATAATTTTGCTGTGACTGGAGCAGGAAAAAAAAAAGAGCAAAAATCACACTAAAGAAGTGATTAAGCATAGACAGGGTACTATTTTGGAGGGGTGAGGTTAACGATATTGTTTTTATGCTAAGAGTAATCGCAAGGCTTTGAACTGTGTTGAGCATGTGATAAAATTTTGAAAGGATTTTGACTACCTCATGGAGAGTGGACAATATTAAGTACGAATAAACCATTGGATGTTAGTTTTGTGTTATCTAGGTGAAATGTAATGGTAACTAATCAGGGTGATGGAGAGCTCTTTAAGAGATATAAGGGAGTGGTGACGGATTAGATAGAAAAGCTTTCAGTAAATATCAGTGGTTCTCAAGTTAAACACTTGTTTTTTTGGCTCTGTTATTTAGTGAGATAAATAAGTCTAGCTTTATAAGGTTGAGTACCATGGTTGGATTATCTATGTATTTAGTTTGTTTAGCATCAAGGAAAAGTAACTGTTCTCAGGAACAGGGGTCAGAAACCTGTAACCAAATCCAGACCACTGCCTGTTTTCATAAATACAATTTATTGTGTCGCAGCATCATCCATCCATTCATTTATGCATCATCTGTGGCTGTTTTTACATAGTGTTAAAGTTGGTAATTTCAACAAAGATAATATGGCTCACAAAGCATATAACATTTACTACCTGGCCCTTTACAGAAAAAGTTTACCAGATCCTGCTCTAGAAGATGGAAATGGTTTTATCATATTTTTATTTTTATTGTTATACATCCTATTAATGTTTTTGACCAAAAAGTTGATTTCTCCTTCTAATCATCAGCATTAATTTGTTTGTTCATGTCAAAGTTAATTCTTAAATTTCCACTACTTGGAGCATGGGCTGTACTGGGGACCCTGCTCCTATTAATACTTTAAGGCAACTCACAGTTGCATCCAGTCAGTGTGAAAGCACTGCGTGCTGTGGCAGCTTCCTTTACAGAGCATCTTTGCCCAAAGAATATTCCCCCAAAGCAAAACAAAAACACAAAGAGTCCACTTTTTGTATAATTTTTAATACTTTAGGAAATTACTCAAGCATAACAATTTTATTTTTTTCCTTCAGTATCTTGTGTTTTGGTAGTATGTCTTTCTCTACCTTGTAAGATAGACTGAGGCATAAAATACGCCAACGGTCACACAGCCTGACAGAGCCAAGATTCTAACCCGCAGTGTGTGTTAAGAAGCCATTATCTTGAACTCATTTCATGTACTAAAGACCACTGTAGTAAAATTCTAAATAAAGATTTAGCCATGTATAAGAAATCACTGCAGATGGTGATTGCAGCCATGAAATTAAAAGACGCTTACTCCTTGGAAGGAAAATTATGACCAACCTAGATAGCGTATTTAAAAGCAGAGACATTCTTTTGCCAACAAAGGTCCGTCTAGTCAAGGCTATGGTTTTCCAGTGGTCATGTATGGATGTGAGAGTTGGACTGTGAAGAAAGCTGAGCACTGAAGAATTGATGCTTTTGAACTGTGGTGTTGGAGAAGACTCTTGAGAGTCCCTTGGACTGCAAGGAGATCCAACCAGTCCATCCTAAAGGAGATCAGTCCTGGGTGTTCATTGGAAGGACTGATGCTGAGGCTGAAACTCCAATACTTTGGCCACCTCATGCGGAGAGTTGACTCATTGGAAAAGACCCTGATGTGGGGAGGGATTGGGGGCAGGAGGAAAAAGGGACTACAGAGGATGAGATGGCTGGATGGCATCACTGACTCGATGGACATGAGTCTGGGTGAACTCCGGGAGTTGGTATGGACAGGGAGGCCTGGTGTGCTGTGATTCATGGGGTCACAAAGAGTCGGACACAACTGAGCGACTGAACTGAACTGAAGCCTTGTAACCCTGTTGCCTCATTCGGTCCAAATAATAATAATTAGGATTATAATTAGAAAATATTTTAAAATCTAGTACATATTGTGTTGGCCAAAAAGTTTGTTTGGCTTTCACTTCTCCTAGAAACAAAGATTTTTGTTGAAGGTGTAAACCATTAAAACTGTTTTTGAATTCTCTATAGCAAAGATTGGGGCTTCCCTGGTGGCTCAGACAGTAAAGAATTTGCCTGTAATGCAGGAGACCTGGGTTTCATCTCTGGGTCAGAAAGATCTCCTGGAGAAATGAATGGCTACCTACTTGAGTATCCTTGACTAGAGAATTCCATGGACGGAGGAACCTGGCGGACTATGGTTCACGGGTTCACAAAGAGTCAGACAAGACCAAGTGACTAACACTTTTACTTTCATAGCAAAGATCGCATTTCTAAAGTAAGGTTATTGAATGTTTATGGAATGAAAAAATTAGCTGAGTCCTTTATTGATGACAACTCTTCCAGTCTGGCTTCTTAAATAGTCGAAGGGGTGAACTAAATTACCTTTCATGTAGTAGTACCTTTCAGTAAACCTTTATGATTGCGGTACTGCTTCTCTGGGGTACAAAAGTGTATCAAACACAGGGAAGCCTGATGTGTGAATAATAATGTTTGGGAGATATTCAGCGTCATCTTCTTGTATAAACAAAACATGTAATTGAATACAATCGTATTAACAAACAGCCACTTACTCTAAAAACAACTGGAAGGAAATACAACAAAATATTAATTTGGTGCATTGTTTATTCTTATCTAATTTCTTTGTCTTCCAAATGAGTATTTGTGAAAATGCATATTTGTGAAAAT
Organism: Bos taurus; assembly: GCF_002263795.3. Classification (NCBI taxonomy): domain Eukaryota; kingdom Metazoa; phylum Chordata; class Mammalia; order Artiodactyla; family Bovidae; genus Bos; species Bos taurus. Next base: position 20,350,897 of record NC_037344.1, on the reverse strand, counting down.
GCATTGCCTTTTCAATAAAATACACTTTATATAAAAAGATTAAAAATATTATTTTTCAAGATTTGTACACATTAAATTTAGACATAAACATTGCATATCTATGACATTGTTAGAAAAGAAAATGATCAATTTGTAAATTATAAAGAAAATGTACTTTCAAGGTTAGTAGCTAGAGGCAAAAAAAGAAAAGAAGTTAGCAGAACCCAAATCTTCTGATTTTTAACCCATGGATCCAATGATATTGGGGCTTCACAGGTGGTTCAGTGATAATCTGCCTGTGAATACAGAAGGTGTGGGTCTGATCCCTGGTTTGGGAAGATCCCCTGGAGAAGGGAATTGCTACCCATTCCAGTATTATTGCCTGGGAAATCCCATGAACAGAGGAGCCTGGTGGGCTGAGGTCCACTGGGTCGCAAAAAGTCAGACACAACTTAGCGACTAAACAACAGTAACAACAGCAACCAATGATATTAGCTCTCCATAACAGTATAGCATAGTGTCGTTTATGCTCACCAGCCTATTAGTGACAAAAACCATTAATAAGCATGAAAATGTATTCATGAAAAAGCATTGTCATCCCTCACTTGCACCTTAATTGGAGTATTAAATGATAGTACAAAGAGCATCCTCACAAAGGTCTGGAGTAAACTGGATCTCTTTAATTTCTCTCTTGTTATTCCTAAGCATTGTCATAGCTTCTTCATCTTTGAAAGTGAGGTTAAAATCTTTTACATTACTCACTAAATATTAATTTGTGTTTCTAACAATAGTAGCTAAATTTTGAAGAATGTTTCCTATGAGACAGGCACCTTATATCTATTAAAATTATCTGTTTAAAGTGGGATCCTTGTTTATGGGCGAGAACATTGAGGATCAGAGAGATTCAATAACTAGGTCAAGGTCTTACAATTAGTAAGAGCATAGCTGGGAATCACACCCAGTCTCATTTTGAGTTCAAGCGCCTAACAACTATAGATAACATCCTCCTTTTCTCACAGAAACTTGCTTTTACTTTTCATCTCACTGATCTGCTAACCCTAATACTTTGGTTTCACTAATGTCACTCCAGTTTCTTTTCTATCAAAAAATGTCTTTAGGCTTTCAGATGCATAGAGATTCATAAATTCATCCAATCTTCCACTTTTGATTACAAGTATTTCTATTTGACTTAGCTACAAAGATTTCTCACAAATGATTTTGTAGCAAAACTCTGTTATTTGTTTGCTGATAATTCAATTTGAAACAAAGCAAAGAAGAAGGAAAGTTTTTTTGTTTTTATTTTTTGACTTATTAATCCTTACCAAGTACATCCTTCTAGAAAGCTGCAGGGTACTATAAACCAGGTCATTTTGACTAAACATAAATACAGCACAAATTGGATGTCCCCTCAGGCCTTTGAACTGACTTGAAGCTAAGACTATACCCGGACCTTGGGTTTTATCTATGCCTGTTCTTGGAACAGAGCCAAATTCTCAGCAGAAACACACATTTGCAGGAATAGGACAGCTGCCGTAGGTTTTGAAACTAGGAGCACTAGCACTTTCTAAAAGCTGAAAAATACAGACCATCTCTGAACTTTAATTATTTGACTTCTGCAATGGCACATGAAGAAACTCCCGATGTCTTTGCCTAAACTATTTATTGCTGTGGGGTAGGATGGTGGGAAAAACTTTGGAGCTTGACTGGCTGTGCAGTCTTGGCTTGCCACTTAGTTGTAGCATATCACTGACGTTTTATTCTAAGTTTTATCATACCTTAATGGATTTTTGTGAGTGTTCTTGAAATAGAGAGGAACATCAAAAAATAGTTTCATGGCAGCTGTTATGTTGAAGCTAACCACTTTGCATTACCAGCACCCTGAAGTTTGTCCCTTTAGATATTAATTTATTTAATAAAATTTAAAACATCTTTCTCCTTCTATAGTTATCTTTTGTTTTCCAGTGGTAACAGTTTTCCTCTGTAGCTATCTATTTAATGACAATCATTTTGCCCAAACTTTGTATGGCAGGATCATATTTTAAAGCAAATAAAGCACTCAGATTTGTAGAACATTCATGAAATAATCTTAAAATGTATTTAAGCTGAAATGATATGGTCTCAAGTACCAAATTCCTAAATAAACGTAAATGATTTTGAAGTTCAATGAGAGGAAAGTGTTTCCCAAGTCTCATGAAAATAAATGCATAAAAGCAGTTCAATTGGGAAAGACAAAATAGATTTACTCTTTAAAGTATACCAGTGGAAAGAGGCATCTTGCCAGATGATGTCTTCTGAATTCAGGTACATTTATTGATTTTTTCGAAGATTAGCTTATCTTATTGAATCTTGCAATTGTATCCTGTTATATCATATACTGTCCCAGTTTGATGGCATCGTGGCTGTGTTCCCTTTCCTTAGGAAAGGATGAATAGGCTGAAGGGGATTGTCATTGTTACGTGTCCAGAAGTGGAGAGAGTACCATGTCCTGCTTCAAGGATGTAAACATAGCTCTCAGGCCTGCCTGCTAATAATACAACTTAAAAAATGACAAATATCAACTTTAGAAGAATACTGAAGGAATGAATTTGAAGTAACCGACAGAAAGCTATTTTCTTTTTCTGGATTCTTTCTTATTTAACAATAAGGTGCTTAACATGCTCTCCTAAGTAACCTGAAGGTCTTTCAAATTAGTCTAATAATTTACAGCCAATTAATAACTTAAGATACCTGAACTGTTATTGATTAAAAACATTGGCTTCCACCTGTGCTGAGTATTCTGGGGTTAACAGAACTTTCCAGCATATACAGAAGACATTCACAGCTGAAACTCTGGGACATAGAAAAAGACCTTCAAAGTCTGATGGATGATATGCCAACCCAAGGCCCTTGTAGCAGCAGACTAGCTCACAGACTGAGGGATAAATCAAAGCATTAATCGGTCTTGTCAGTAAAGCAGGTGTTTTGATGGCCTTTATGGTTCATTTTCATGCAAAAGGGTGGTGAGATACAGGAATCACAGGGGATTGCAAATAAATGGCACTGACAGCATTGATCCCACCAGACAAGGGGACCCAAACCAGCCTGTCTTTTCATATTATGAAATACACCTAATAGCAGTGCCTCCTTAAGCTCTAATTCTTCAGTAGCCTATTTGTGAGCTCAGGATTTTCTTTCTCTTTCTTTTTCTTGTCTTTTCTCCTTTTTTGTTTGTTTCTTTCTTTTTTTAAATCATATGCCAAAAACCTTTCTTTTCTTTTCATGATAAACCATTGCAGCAGCCATAGCAGGTTTAGAATGTTAAAGAACCAGGGTGCACATGACTTGACAAAAGATTTTTGTTCTTAAAAGATTTCAAGACAGGATATGCAAACTGTGTAATCTGGTTCCAAGATGGAAGGGGAAGTGGGGGAGGAGGAGAGGCAAATCTGCTCTCCTACTTCAAAATTCAATGATAAAAGAATATATTATCCCAAAGATCCAGGAACATAGACAACTCTCAATACATGCTGCTACTGCTGCTTCTAAGTCACTTCAGTCGTGTCCGACTTTGTGCGACCCCATAGATGGCAGCCTGCCAGGCTCTGCCATCCCTGGGATTCTCCAGGCAAGAACACCGGAGTGGGTTGCCATTTCCTTCTCCAATGCATAAAAGTGAAAGGTGAAAGTGAAGTCGCTCAGTCGTGTCCGACTCTCAGCGACCCCATGGACTGCAGCCTACCAGGCTCCTCCACCATGGGATTTTCCAAGCAAGAGTACTGGAGTGGGGTGCCATTGCCTTCTCTGCTCAATACATGAGCTCATTAGAAATTATGTATCTTAAACTATGGCTAAATTTGGAGAAATAATTTAAAACTTAGAAAATTTCAGGTACATTTATGGTCAGTTTGGCATCTTATAGAAAGGCAAATTTGATTTAACATTTTGGGATTTTGCTAGATTTAAGTGACCAGTTAGTGATATAGTAATAAGTTGAAAAACATAATTAAAATTACATTTGTAAATTCTCTGGTAGGTTTCACCATTTTTCTTCTGTAGAGTAGTATGTGTGAAGCCTGGGAAGCTTCATAGAGTAGTATGTGAAGTGAAAGTCTCTCAGTTGTGTCTGACTCTTTGTGACCCCATGGACTTTATAGCCCATGGAATTTTCCAGGCCAGGAAACTGGAGTGGGTGGCTATTCCCTTCTCCAGGAGATCTTCCCAACCCAGGGATTGAATCCAGGTCTCCCGCATTACAGGCAAATTCTTTAACAGTTGAGATATGAGGGAAGCCCGTAGAGTAGTATACTTTTGGATAAATCTCAAAATTACTTGTCAACTTATTAATAGGCAAGTATTGAGTAGTTATTATGTGTGTCGTAGGGATTAGTCTAAGTACTTTATATGTGCATTACTCGTAAGCGCATGTGGAAAATAATATTATCTCCATAAGAAAACATAAACACGGAGAGGATTAGTAATTTTGTCCTAGGTCCTACAGCTTTGAGACTGGAATTTAAACATAGGGGAGCATTGAAACATGTATAATATCATGTATGAAACGAGTCGCCAGTCCAGGTTCGATGCAGGATACTAGATGCTTGGGGCTGGTGCACTGGGATGGCCCAGGGGGATGGTATGGGGAGGGAGGAGGGAGGAGGGTTCAGGATGGGGAACACATGTATATCTGTGGCGGATTCATTTCAATATTTGGCAAAACCAATACAATATTGTAAAGTTTAAAAATAAAATAAAATTAAAAAAAAAATAATAACAAAATAAACATAGTCCATCTCCAGAGCCCTGATGCTCCTTCATAACACTCTTCTGCCTCTAGAAAATAACTCATAAGATCCCTTGTTCTCAATACTAATATTAATATTTTGGATTGTTACACTAAATATGTAGATCTTTTGCAATTCAGATTTTTTATTTAACAAAAACTGAATTTCTTAAGTCAGATTATGTTTTCCACATGATTTTACACAGAACTTTTAGTTCATAATATGGAATAAAATCTTACTGGAGAGTTCATACTATCTTTTCTAATAACTCTGAAGAAAATACAATAATTTCTTAATTTTCCTGAGTACTCTAGAACCTAGGATTTAGGAACAGGAAATGGCTGTTGGTAACAAAGAAGCTGAAAGGTAGCTTGGAGAAAACATTACCTCAACCTACAATCTGATATAAAGTTTGTTTAATTTCTATGTTATGAAACTAGCAAGAACTATCTTCTTGCTATCTCCAGAAAGAACTGGAGAATATTTATTTGCAGACCTCTAGAATGATAAATTTCCAAGGAAACAAAATTGGTCACATCACCTGGAAAGTGCATTAGCACCATGCAGACAATCTGCATGAGGAATCTGCCCAAAGCCAGGAATTTGTTTGTTGACTGTAGATTCCCAGAGGAAGAATAGAGTGACCTAACACGAATGCTTTGTGACATCAGGTTAAGAATACCCCGTACATCCATCACCACAAAAGGGAGATAGAATTCTTCACTAAGAGTGATTCATTTTAATGATAGCATTTCCTGGGTTATTTACCTTTCTTTACAATCTGAGGTTAACTCTCTTTGATTGTCACATTATTTTTAGAGTTGTAAATATAATATATACAATCTTAGAGCAATTATAGCTTATTGGCCTGGTTACATTTTGTCTCCTTTGGAAAGAATTCTTAATATGAACATTCAAAGTTAGATCTTAAAGGCTCTCTGTTGAAATTGCATGCTAATTAAAATTAAATATGGAATTTGTATATTAAGAGCATATGAACTTGTGCATTTCTCTGAGAATATGATCTATTAATTGCATTATATTTTCAGAGAATGCGTGTTTCCAAAAAAACTAAGAAAGCCTAGTGCAATGATTTTGTAAAATTCTGCTCTTCTTCATTCTGTGTTGCCAGCAAACATGATGCTTTAAGAAGAGACTGCAGTTGTTGTTAATATTGATTTTTTTTCCTTACTGATGAATAAAATGTATGCTATTTTTTTTTTACTGTGATAACATATATATGACATTTTACTGTTTTAACCATGTTTAAGTGTACAGTTCAGTGACTTTAAGTACATTCACATTGTTTTGTAACCATCACTACTATCCATCTTCAAAACTGTTTCATATCCCAAGAGATTGTTGTTTTTTAAAAACATCAATAGCATTCCCAGTTCTAAGTATGGAAGAAATTAACTTTATTATTTTGGTTAAGACTATGATTTCCTAATTGATTTTAGAGACCATTCTCCCTCCAAGTGTATTATACTTCTATCTGAATTACTTCTGAGATTGTTATTAGATGCCTCAACATGAACATATATCATTTAAAAATTTTCAATTTAAGCTCAGATTAAAATAATATAAATCAAAAGTAGATATTTTTCTAATAACGTTAAGTAAGTCAGCAATGTGACTATGATTTCAACAGAAATCAATCCCTTAATTAAAAACCAAAGGTGAGAGTATGTTAATTTTAAAAGTCTAAGAGATTAACATAAAACTTTAATTTGTATTGTTGAAAACATGTTACCCTATTTCTTTACTTTGTAAAATTTTGTACTATGTTAATAACCAATCTAATTGAATTACAGACTGGATCCTAATTTAAAAACAAAAGAAGTTCTTTTTTTCTCTGATGACAATTAGTATAGAAAATGTACAAGTATGAATAAAAGGGGAAAGAAAGGGAAAAAAACATAAGCTTATCCATAGGATCTCAAATTATGCTTTAAGGATGGCACCCCACTCCAGTACTCTTGCCTGGAAGATCCCATGGACGGGGGAGCCTGGTAGGCTGCAGTCCATGGGGGTCACTAAGAGTCGGACACAACTGAAGGGACTTAGCAACAGCAGCAGCAGCAACAATTAAAAAATGTTTGTATAAAAACTGTGTCAACTTTTCTGATAACTTCATGTTTTATGTGAAAAAATTAAAATTCATATTGTGTATTTATTTTAAAAACTTTTTAATGTTAAATTATTTTGAACAGGGATCAAGACCATCCCCATGGAAAAGAAATGCAAAAAAGCAAAATGGCTGTCTGGGGAGGCCTTACAAATAGCTGTGAAAAGAAGAGAAGCGAAAAGCAAAGGAAAAAAAGGAAAGATATAAACATCTGAATGCAGAGTTCCAAAGAATGGCAAGAAGAGATAAGAAAGACTTCTTCAGCGATCAAGGCAAAGAAATAGAGGAAAACAACAGAATGGGAAAGACTAGAGATCTCTTCAAGAAAATTAGAGATACCAAAGGAACATTTCATGCAAAGATGGGCTCGATAAAGGACAGAAATGGTATGGACCTAACAGAAGCAGAAGATATTAAGAAGAGATGGCAAGAATACACAGAAGAACTGTACAAAAAAGATCTTCATGACCAAGATAATCACAATGGTGTGATCACTGACCTAGAGCCAGACATCCTGGAATGTGAAGTCAAGTGGGCCTTAGAAAGCATCACTATGAACAAAGCTAGTGGAGGTGATAGAATTCCAGTTGAGCTATTCTAAATCCTGAAAGATGATGCTGTGAAAGTGCTACACTCAATATGCCAGTAAATTTGGAAAACTCAGCAGTGGCCACAGGACTGGAAAAGGTCAGTTTTCATTCCAATCCCAAAGAAAGGCAATGCCAAAGAATGCTCAAACTACCGCACAATTTTACTCATCTCACACGCTAGTAAAGTAATGCTCAAAATTTTCTAAGCCAGGCTTCAGCAGTATGTGAACCGTGAACTTCCTGATGTTCAAGCTGGTTTTAGAAAAGGCAGAGGAACCAGAGATCAAATTGCCAACATCTTCTGGATCATGGAAAAAGCAAGAGAGTTCCAGAAAAACATCTATTTCTGCTTTATTGACTATGCCAAAGTCTTTGACTGTGTGGATCCCAATAAACTGTGGAAAATTCTTCAAGAGATGGGAATACCAGCCCACCTGATCTGCCTCTTGAGAAATTTGTATGCAGGTCAGGAAGCTACAGTTAGAACTGGACATGGAACAACAGACTGGTTCCAAATCAGAAAAGGAGTACATCAAGGCTGTATATTGTCACCTTGTTTATTTAACTTATATGCAGAGTACATCATGAGAAACGCTGGACTGGAAGAAACACAAGCTGGAATCAAGATTGCTGGGAGAAATATCAATAACCTCAGATATGCAGATGACACCACCCTTATGGCAGAAAGTGAAGAGGAACTCAAAAGCCTCTTGATGAAAGTGAAAGTGGAGAGTGAAAAAGTTGGCTTAAAGCTCAACATTCAGAAAATGAAGATCATGGCATCTGGTCCCATCACTTCATGGGAAATAGATGGGGAAACAGTGGAAACAGTGTCAGACTTTATTTTTCTGGGCTCCAAAATCACTGCAGATGGTGACTGCAGCCATGAAATTAAAGGACGCTTAGTCCTTGGAAGGAAAGTTATGACCAACCTAGATAGCATATTCAAAAGCAGAGACATTATTTTGCCAAGAAAGGTTCGTCTAGTCAAGGCTATGGTTTTTCCTGTGGTCACGTATGGCTGTGAGAGTTGGACTGTGAAGAAGGCTGAGCGCCGAAGAATTGATGCTTTTGAACTGTGGTGTTGGAGAAGACTCTTGAGAGTCCCTTGGACTGCAAGGAGATCCAACCAGTCCATTCTGAAGGAGATCAGCCCTGGGATTTCTTTGGAAGGAATGATGCTAAAGTTGAAACTCCAGTACTTTGGCCACCTCATGCGAAGAGTTGACTCATTGGAAAAGACTCTGATGCTGGGGGGGATTGGGAGCAAGAGGAGAAGGGGACAACAGAGGATGAGATGGCTGGATGGCATCACTGACTCGATGGACGTGAGTCTGAGTGAACTCCGGGAGTTGGTGATGGACAGGGAGGCCTGGCGTGCTGCGATTCATGGGGTCACAAAGAGTCGGACACAGCTGAGCGTTTGATCTGATCTGATCTGATAGACACCTGGGTTATTTTTTATCACTTATTTAACAAATATTTATTTAAACACATGATATATCTTTATATTGTAATTATTGCAGAAAGAATTTCACTATTTATTGTTTTTAAACCCACAAAATATAGATATAAGGACAAGAGATCAAGCATTTGTTTTCAACTTACAACAAATTGAAAGCAACTCTGAGAACTTTATGGCAGCCTGAAACTGAAAATGTTACTCCCTCAGTCATGTCCGACTCTGCAAACCCATGGACTGTAGCCTGCCAGGCTCCTCTGCCCATGGGATTCTTCAGGCAAGAAAAGTGGAATGGGTAGCCATTCCATTCTCCAGGGGATCTTCCCAACCCAGGGTTTGAACCTGGGTCTCCTGCATTGCAGGCAGATTCTTTACTGTCTGAGCCACCTGATTTAGAATGTTTTCACAGGATTGCATATTGACACTTTTCACACTTAAAGTTGATCATGAACAAGATTTGAAAATTTTGCTCTTCTAGAGCCTGTTCCAGAGAGTAACTTTTAAGATATAAGTTGACATAAGGAAAGAAGTATAATGCATTCATTTTTATAGATAGTCTTTCTTCACCCACTCTGACATCCTAACTTTATGTTTATAGGCAAATTGATCAAGGCTGTATAAAATAGAGTTCCTAACTCTGCAAATAACCTCTGTAAATAATGTACCTAGGTAAATTCAACTACAGGTTGTGTAACTGTAGAAGAGACATACATTGATTTTTCTTCTAAATCTGAACATCCAGAGAGTAATATGCATGTCTTTAGATATTAATATGAATGACAATGAGTTTAAAAATCTAATCCATTCAACTGGGTTTATGAAACATTTTCTAGCAACTTTTATAGCCAATTTCAAAGTAAAAGAGTCATATATTCTTAGCAGAGCCATTTATTTTGGGAAGGAGAAAATTATCAAGAATGGTTTACAAACATATATACAAATGTTTGGCTTACTTATGGGAAAATAAAACTCATTTAATAAAAACAGAATTTCTCTAGGGGTATTAAAACATCTTAAGTAGATCGTATTCATGGCAACCTGTATCCCTCACTGCCATATGCCTGCTTCACTGCCTCTTATTGTGGACCTGCCGAACCCAGAACAATTTAGAGGCTGTGATATGGGCCAAACAATCCAACTTCTAGTTTTTGAATTGAGTCCAATGATAGCCCCACATGGCACTTTAATCAGAAACATTTAGCAGATACAACTACTAATCTGTGAAACTGAATGTAGCTGTTGCCAGCCTTCAGTTTTAACTTGGACAAGAAAACAGAGAACATGCCCTGTGTACTAAACAGAGGAACCCCCAGATCTACTACTATAAGCACATCCTACGGTAGCTGTAACAAATCACCACAGACTTGGTGGCTTACATCCACAAACTTTATCCACTGATACTTTCGGAAAATGAAAGTCCAGAATTAAGGTATAGGTGGGGCTATGCTCCCTTCCAAAAACTCTCAGGGGAAAATCTTATCTAGCATCTTCCAGCTTTTGGTGACTCTAGGCTTTTATTCTAGCAGAAGAGCTTTAATCTCTGCCACTGTCTCCAGATGGTCTTCATCTTTTCCCTCTGTCTCTTATTATATTTGTCATTCAAGTTGAGTCCCACCCAAGTAATCCAGATGACCTCGTGTCAAAATACTCAATTACATCTACAAAGACCCTTCAGTAAGCTCACATTCAGTTTCCAGGGGCTAGGACATGACTGTATGTTTTAAGGTGGCCACAGTTCAACCCAAGCAACTATTGTTTTTATTTATTTTTAATTGGAGGATAATTACTTTACAATATTGTATTGGTTTCTGCCACACATCAACATGAGTCAGCATAGGTATACGTATGCCCCTCCTTCTTGAACCACGTCCCACCCCTCTCTGGTTGTCACAGAGCATCAGGTTTAAGCTCCCTGCATCACACAACAAATTCCCACTTGCTATCTATTTTACATATAGTAATACATATGTTTCAATGCTGCTGTCTCAACTTGTCCCACCCTCTTCCTACCACACCATGTTCACAAGTCTGTTCTCTGTGTCTGCATCTTCATTGCTGCCCTGCAAGTAGATTCATCAGTACCAGCTTTCTAGATTCCATATATATGTGTTAATATACAATATTTCTTTTTATCTTTCTGACTTACTTCACTCTGTATAATAGGCTCTGAGTTCATCTTCCTCATTAGAACTGACTCAAATGCATCCTTTTTTATGGCTGAGTAAATATATATGTACCACAACTTCTTTATCCATTCATCTGTCAATGGACATCTAGGGTACTTCCATGTCCTAGCTATTCTAAATAGTGCTGCAGTGAGCATTGCAACCCAAGCAACTATTATCACTACTTATGCTGCTATATTGTGGTATATATAAATTTAATGGTCATGTTACACTTGTATTCTGTAACAGCTACCTGCCTGTCCAATACAGTGGCACACACACAACAAAACTGTTTAATGAAAATAATAATAACTGTGATAGTTAATATATATTGAATTTCATTTTGTGAATGACAATTTTTTAACTTATTTACTCTATAAACAGCAACTCCATAAAGCAGACATATCATTATGCCAGTTTTACAGATCAGTGCATAAAGACACAGAAATGTAAAGTGGGTTGTCTGATTTACGCAGGCGAAGGAGCTGATTTCAGAACCCTTGCTCTTAAACTGACATCTATATTTTGCAGCCTTTCATGTAATTTGAAGATTATATAGGAAAAAATCTTATTCCTCTTTGAGAAAATTGCTTGCTCATATTTCCAGAACCCATACAAAGTTTGGAGCCACAATAATTTTAACCTTGAAAATTAACTACTGTATTTCAAGTATGAATAATATTGAAAAATACTGGAAGAGTTATTTTATCACAGATGGAGAAATAAAATTTCTCAAAAGCAGACTCCTAAGTTAATGAAGTTAACTGAATAAATCAGGAATTATAGAGAGAGAAGTCAGTCTCATGTCTGACTTACAAGACTGTTTTTATTTTCTCTTTATATTTGCTAAAATAAAATAAAACAAATTTAAAATAAGGTTAAAGGGAATGTGGTAGACCTTTTTGCTCCAAAAATGGCTTCACTAATATATCTTATTTCTTATCCTTAAACTTGAACGTAGTTCATTAAGAGGTAGTGTCTATTATACTAGAGCCTGGGTAGAACTTGTAACTGCTTGACGAATGTGGCAGAAGTGACGCTATGGGAATTTGGAAGCTAAATGCTTTTTGTTTGTTTATTTATTCAAGTGCATTGAGTCTTAGTTGGTGCACATGGGATCTTTGATCTTCACCGAGGCATGTGGGGCTTTTAGTTGTGGCAGGCAGGTTCTTAACTGTGGCATGTAGCCTCTTAGATGCAGCCTATGGGATCTGGTTCCCTGACTGGGGATCTAACCCTGGCCCCCTCCATTGGGAGCATGGAGTCTTAGCCCCTGGATCACTAGAGAAGTGCCTGGAAGCCGAGTCTTAAAAGGGAGTATAGATTCCGTCAACAGTCTTTCTCCCTCTCTCCCTCTCATCTTTTTCTCTCTCCCTCATGATATTTGCCCTTGGGATGCAGACATTATACTCTGAGGAAGTCCCAGCCACCTGTAGAGGCCATGTGTGATTGCTCGGATTGGCAGCCCCTGACTGGTCGTCAGCTGATAGCCCACATCAGCTGTCAGACCTGTGAATGAGTAAGAGTTTAGATAATAGCAGCCCCAAGTCTTTGAGTTTTCTCACTAAAGCTGCAGACAGACAATCCATTCCTATTGTATTATGAGTTGTTGAGCACAGAACTATAGGAAATTATAAAAGATTATTGTTGTTTTATGCTGCTGTGTTTTAGGGTGGTTTGTTACACAGCGTTAGGTAATTAAGGTAGAGGAAATGTCATCATGACCTACTCTCTACATTACATATTAGTTTGCCATTTAACTTACTAGTTTATTTTTTTAACTAATCAGCTTTCCATTGTATAGCTTTTAGTGTGTTAAATAAATATCTATTCAGTGCCTTCCATGTACCAGGCCTGTGGTAGGCCCTAGTAGTATGACGATATAGGAGACAAAGTCTGCTGTTACAGAGCTTATGTTCTAACTTGGTCGAAATACAGTTCCTCCATTGACCCCATAGTACTTCATATCTAAATCCAGAGACATGGGACAGCCTCTGACAAAGAAGATAATTCTAGTCACCTTTTGTGTCCTAGCTGAAGTTCCCTGCGAGCAGAGCCTGAGATGTATGCTTGTTTACAAGTAGTAATTTATTAGGGAAAGAGTCCCAGGAAAAACCACAAAAGGAGAGGAAGAAGCAGAAAAAGCCAAGCAGCGGTACAAGTTAAACCTTCAGGCAATGTCCCAGACTCAACTTGATTGATTCCGCAGAGTAGCTCTGTGGGTACATTGCATGAAGGGTTTATCTCCATCAGATATGGCAGAGCTGGGCCTTTACACTGTCTGATCAGTCAGTCATCTTAAAGGGATGTAAATTGCCAGGCACTCTATTCTTTCTGATTTTGAGTAATATAATTCCAGATATGCAAGGGAGGTTTTGGGAAAAGACCATCATAAGACAGGGGAAAGATACAAAGAAATAATAAAAGTGATGTTAAGAGGTCTAGGATGTGCATGGATACTATCTCCTAACTTATTGAGGATAAATAATTTAGGATACAAAAAAAGTAAAATAATTGAAACATAAAATGCGCGGAATGAAAATTAAGAACCAAGAAGGTAAATACTGATGTAGAATTCCTGAAAGTAAAATATTTTGCATCCCCAAAATAGAATCATAGCTTCTCAACCCAAATGTATTTATTATTTTGCATAGATTGTTATGTTTCTTTATTGTTTGAAGTTATTTAGTAATATGCTGTTGTGTGATGTCATATGATAGCTATTTAATGATATGATACTATAGTAATATAATTTTCCAGGAGAATCAAGAATAATATAGATAGATGAAGGGATGGGGCAAAGGGGGCATCCGTGTGTGTGGGGATTTGGTCACTAAGTCATGTCCGACTCTAGAAAAAAATACATATGCAGAAAATATTCAGACTGTCTTAAATTCTATTTCTCAAGTTAAATAAAAGTTAAGTAATTTCTAATCACTTTTTGAATTCTGTCTCAATGCTTTGTATTTTGTGTGCTCAGCCATTCTGACTCTGTGACCTATAGACTGTAACCTGCCAGGCTCCTCTGCCCTTGGGATTTCCCAGACACAACTACTGGAATGGATTGCCATTTTCTTCTCCAGGGGATGCACTCTATACAGATATTATTTGTTCCCTTTCCAATTTGGACTAGGTATGGATAAGTCTACTGATTATAATTAGTGTAACTTTTGCTTCTGCTACCCTTTGACTGCTTTCCACCAACTGGAAATTATTTCTCTCTCCAATAGGATCTTACTTCCCCAATCAGGGATTGAACTCGTGCCCCCTGCAGTGGAAGCATGGTGTTTTAACCACTGGACTGACAAGGTAGTCCCAGTGACTCCCTCTTTTGAGTTTGCCTCCCTGGATAGAGAAGAGGGAGCTCTGAATGTGTGTTTTATGCATTTATTTACTTATTTTAATCAGACGAAATTTTTAAATGTCAAGACACGTTTAAATTGAGAGGTAGTGACTGAACATAGGATATTTAGAAGGAACATGCAGCTCTGTGTGTTGATTTCTAACTATTCCTGTAGTATGGTAAAAAGAACCAGGCTTGGTGCTAATATTAGAAAATTCATTTGATTTTTCTAACAAGGGCTGAACTCATGTTCTTTACTCTTCACAGTTAAATGAATGAAAAAGTTTCCATTGACACTTTATTTGTTTATGTTTAAAACTTTAAAAGTTTATTTGTTGAGTAACAGATGTTCTTGTTTGACTATTCATTTGTATCCATTAAGTTAAAAAGTTGGTCTTAGTACAAATCAGTCATTTCATAAAACAAAGCACAGTAGATAGAGCTTAGCGTGATTAAATGTATATATCATTGTATTAGTTATCTGTTGCTGCATAATAAATTAACACAGTTTTTGTCGGTCAGTGATCTAGGCATGGCTTGCCTGGGTCCTTTGTTTTTCTCACAAAGCTGCAATCCAAATCAGTTCTGGGCTGAGGTCTTATCTGAAGCTCAGGTGAGAAAGAGCTCATTTCTAAGCCTAAGTATTCTTTGACAGAATTCCATCTTCATGTTCTGTCCAGTTTAGGACCTCAGCTCTTTCTTTGCTGTCACCTAGAACTCCTCTTAGTTCCCGGCCACTTTGGCTTCTCTATTTGGCAGCTTATTCCATCAAATCCAGCAAAAGCCAATAGAAAAGGGTCTTCTAGCAAGATGCAGGATAGTATCTTAGGCAGTGTAATCATGAAAATAATATCCCATGGTCTGTATCATATTCTGTTGATTAGCAACAAATCACAGATACCACCCACCCTCTAAGGGAGGGGATTGTACAGAATCATGAGCAACAAAAAAGCAGGGAAAATCAGGGGCCGTCTTGGAGTCTATCACAACATCTTAGCATGGTGACAAAAATGAATAATTTCATTCAATGTATGAAACAGCTCTTTGTTCTAAGAATTTAAAATCTGGTAATGAAAATATGACAGTAAGCAGTAACCCTTGCAACCTCTTAGTAAAATCTTATATGTTGACATATTCTTATTTCATTTGCAACACGTGCATAATGGACATAATTTCTGAGGAACTGAGCAGCACAAGTTTACCACCTTACTTATCCAAAATGGCTATTAGGCAAAGAAGGCAGATTAACAAATAGGCACATGAGACCTGAAACAGTATTATCGGGGAATATAAAGAGACAAGAGCAACAGTTAAATTGTTCCCTCTTGCCTGCCATACGCTAAGGCGGCACATAGTGAAGCAGTGGGACTGGAAGAGAGATCCAGTGTTCTGGGCTGGGAGCTTATATAAGCGTCATATTAGAAGAAGCTCAGTCACCTCCACCAGCTTGCCCAAGAGTGAAGTTCAAGACTTGAGCCTGCAGCTGTGTGATGTGCTGTACAAGTGACTGCCAGACCTGATCCATCATCTCAGCACTTTACTAGAATGGATTGCCTTAGCATTGAAGCATACAGCTGGTTTTGATGGAGTAGATTTCAGTTCCCAAATATGCTGCAAAGGGCCAATTCCCTCTTGGATGAGTTAATCCTTAACTCTGAGTCAACACCCCAGATTCCAAAGGAATCAGCAACCCCATCAGCAATCCCTGCTGTTTCAACCCACATGAGTTATTTGCTAACATTGCAGTGATGCAGCATTCTCACATGAATCTGAGTTCAACTCAAAAGCAGGTTATTTCGTTCATGTTTTGAAGGCTCCATATGATTTACATTTCTTCTATATAATTCTTTTATGGAAGAATATTTTAATTTTAGAAATTTTTATCATTCCTCTATAAAGTTGTTAATCACCTAAGTATTTTATTTTCCCTTTATATTATGTCCCTTTTATTAGACTCCACAATTTCTTCTAGAAGAAATGTTCTAATTTAACTTGAAAAATATATACATATGGTTCCTGACTCAACTTATGATTAGTTAACTTTATAACGGTGCAAAGTGATATGCATTCTGTAGAAACCATATTTAATTTTGAATTTTTCTCTTTCCCTGGTTAGTGATATGCAGTATACAGTACCCTCTTGTGATGCTGGGCAGTGGTAGCCACAGCTCCCAGTCAGCCACATGCGACCATGAGGGTGAACAACCCATACGTTTACGGACATTCTGTGCCTAGACATCCATTCTGTTTTTTACTTTCAGAATAATATTCAAAATATTACATGAGTTAATCAAAACTTTATTGTGAAATGGTCTTTGTGTTATATGATTTTGCCTAACTGTAAGCTGATATAAGTTTTGCCTGCGTGTTCAGTCGCTTCAGTCATGTCCGACCCTTTGTGACCATATGGATGGTAGCCTGACAGGCTTCTCTGTTCATGGGATTCTCCAGGCAATAATACTAGAGTGGGTTGCCATGCCCTCCTCCAGGGGATATAAGTAACTAGGAGCATGTTTAAGGTAGGAAGGCAATGGCACCCCACTCCAGCACTCTTGCCTGGAAAATCCCATAGAGTCAGACACGACTGAGCGACTTCACTTTCACTTTTCACTTTCATGCATT
This sequence comes from Bos taurus, assembly GCF_002263795.3. Taxonomy (NCBI): domain Eukaryota; kingdom Metazoa; phylum Chordata; class Mammalia; order Artiodactyla; family Bovidae; genus Bos; species Bos taurus. The sequence goes on along the minus strand of NC_037344.1, from coordinate 20,333,848 downwards.
GGAGAAGGAAATGGCAACCCACTCCAGTGTTCTTGCCTGGAGAATCCCAGGGACAGGGGAGCCTAGTGGGCTGCCGTCTATGGGGTCACACAGATTCGGACACGACTGAAGCAATTTAGCAGCAGCAGCAGCAGGCTAAGCTAGCTTGTTTATTGCATTAGGTGTATTAAATGCATTTTTGACTTCCAGTATTTTCGATTTATGATAGGCTTATTGGAAAGTAACTCCAGTATAAGTCAAGGAAGATCTGTATCTTTCATTTTTCATGTCATTTTATTTCATAACTCTGGATAATACTTTTTAATACATTTTACTGAATGGGGTTACCTTATAGGCAGGAGTGTTTTATTATGAAGTTCTACTAGTTTCTGATGAATAGTGCTGTTTTCAGTTGGTCCAGGAGATTTGCTACTTATTCCAAGTTCTGTTGGAAACCAGTAATACTAGAACAAAGTTCCAATATATTTCGTTTTTTGTCTTTTCTAAAGGTTAATGCTCTAGTTTCTGAAACAGTGATTTAGGAAATGTTAACTTTATGCTAATTCAAATTATTCTCCAAAAATCTGCCCTGAAATAACCTCTTGCCTTTTTTATCCTACACCTGGAAAAGAAGAAAAGTACTAAAATTCTGATGGTGGATCTGGCAAATGGAAAGAAAGTGCATTAAACATATATTGCTAAACTGGCTAAAGGAAGGTTTTGGGTTGTTTTTTTTTTTTTTTTTTTGCTAGAGCTACTTGGCATATATCTTGACTATTTCTTTTAACTGGAGAAAATTAAAATTAACCATCAGTGCACAGAGTCAACTTTTTTTGCCCTGGTATTTGCGTCATAAAAAAAAGAAACCCACTTGGAAAACAAAGAAATGTTCAAATAGGTAATATGGAACTTATGGTTTGAGTGATGAATGCATCAGTTCAGAAGTATAAAACTGAGAGAACTGATGACCCAGGGCTGGTTTGGAGTATAAATTTAAAACTTGTGTTCTTTGAAAATTCACTGAAAGGAGATAAATGGATAGTGCTCTTTTCACAAAGTTTCAGGAATCCAAAATATCAAGACGAAATATTGCCCAAGGGGAAAAGGTTAAATTTTCCAGATGCCTCAGCATTAAAATATTGGAGCAGAGAGACAAAGATTTAAACAATAATTGCTAACTACCCTTTTGTCTGCTGTTAGAAAATTTGTATTCTTCAGACATTTCCTGTTCCATCCTAAAGGCTAAACTCATTTTATTTAAGCAAAAACTAGGAATATGAATAATATTTAGTTATTTCTTTCAAAATATTGCTGCTTAGATATCCCTGCTGTATAGTGTTCTCAGAAAGCAATTAGCCTTGCAAGCAACAAAGAGTCAGTGCTTTCCAAACTGCTCTAGACCATGTCTTATTTTGAAAAACAGACAAAAAAACTAAAAAGTAAAATTGAGTGCTCTCTTATAATACTTTGAAATGTTTAATTAATATGTAAATATTGAGATTATGAACAAATAAAAGTAAATAAATTTTGAATTCATATTGTATAACTCTGCATGACCCTTCTGTTAAATCAGAAATCTGTTATATTCCCCTAGCTCTTCCTGTCTGTCCCAATCTGGTACCCCCAGAAGAGAACCACTGTGAGAATACTATTTTCCTGGCCTTGTCATTTTAGATACACAAGTCTAAGCCACAAAGATGATTTGAGTTTAGATGTCTACATATCCTAACACTAGGATAGAATGCGTGGAATGAAGAGATAGTCAAAGAGCAACTGGAGCAACTCTCTGAGGTGCATCAACACTCTGTTGACGAGCAGAGAAGTGTAGACAATATACTTAAGAAAAAGAAGACTGAGAGAAGAGACCTTTAGAAGTTGTGATTAGAGGGCGATGGTGGTTTTAAAATAAGCCCACAAATTATTTGAGCTCCTTCCTTCAAGAGGTAGAATATAATTTCTCTCTGCTTAAGTTTGGCTGGACTAAGTGATGCACTTCTAATGATAGGAATGACTAGAATAGAATAGCACCTTACCAAAGGTGCTGTGACTTCTTGAGTCACTCACTCTGAAGACTGCCAACTGCCATGTTATGAGGAGAAATCTGCAGAGTAAGGAATTCATTAAACAGCCGTGCAAGTACCACCATCCAATAACCATGCAAGTGAGCCATCATGGAAGCAAATTATCCACATCCAATTAAGCCTTCAGATGACTGTATCCCCAGCCTGACTGCAACCCCAGGACAGGTCCTGATCCAGTATCATCATCTGTGCCACTGCCAAATTCTTAAACCATAGAAACTGAGAGATAATAAATGTTTGTTGGTACAAGTCACTAAGTTTGGGAGTAAGTTATTGCAAACACTAAATAATTAATGTAAGAACAAAGAGAATAATATGATTTTTGAGAGATGGTATGGTTGATAACGTTAACTGTGGTTCAGGGTCATGTAAAATGAGGACCGAAAAGCATCCATGGACTTTGTCAACTTGAAGGCTCATCATAGCCTTAGGTGGAGCAGTTAGATGGAAAAACGGGAATGAAGGTAAGAGACCATCCTACCTCATCTATCAAGAGGCAGATAGAAAATGTGGCTGCTGCTGCTAAGTCACTTCAGTCGTGTCTGACCCTCTGCGACCCCACAGACGGCAGCCCACCAGGCTCCCCCGTCCCTGGGATTCTCCAGGCAAGAACACTGGAGTGGGTTGCCATTTCCTTCTCCAATGTGTGAAAGTGAAAAGTGAAAGTGAAGTCGCTCAGTCGTGTCCAACTCTTCGAAACCCCATGGACTGTAGCCTACAAGGCTCCCCGGTCCATGGGATTTTCCAGGCAAGAGTACTGGAGTGGGGTGCCATTGCCTTCTCCGGAAAATGTGGCTAGTGAGTATGAAAAAAGTGTACTTAAGAAATGTAGTTATAGAGTACAGGGGACAGTTAGGGTGGTAACTGAAATAATGCCTGTGTTCCAGAGAGAGTTATTTAAGATGAAATATATTTATATGAATATATATTGAAGATGATATATACATATTAAATATACATGATATATATATTATTGTATATAATAATAGTGTAGGATTTGACATGTAGAGAGAATAAATATAGAGGATGAAAATACCAGGGCGGGAAATGGGGCAATGTCCCCATGAAGGGAAGGTTACAGTAAAGTGGTGGCGACACATCTCTTCACATTTTATTCATTTTTAATAAAAAGGGAGTATAAATTAAGGTTGCAGGTGGAAACAGATTTGCACGCAAAAAGTTAAGGTATGTTTATTTTATTGATTATAGTAATTCTGCAAGCTTAAACTTAAACTTAGCACTTAACTTTGAACAACGTGTTAAATGAAATGGAAACTAGGAATTTTAAAATAGTGCCATAAAGATGGAAGTTTCCCCCTCTTTTGCATACCACACCAAAATCAATTAAAAAAAAAAAAAGTAACAGAAGGAGTCGTGTCACCATGGTGGTGGGGTAGGAGATCATGGCCTCCATCCTCCCACGAAGAACAAGAATTAGACAGTTATCCATGAATGAAATAGGTCTGCAAGACCTCAAGAGTCCACTTAAGAAACTTTAAGAACAGAATGAAGTGAAAACTCCAAGAACTGCACCAAAGAGTAGGAAGATGTGTTTTACTTTGCCTGCATTGTCCCATTCCCCAGGCTGACACTGCTCAGAGCCAAGAGGGAACTCCCTGGAGTAGGAGCGCTCTCCGACTTGGGAAAAGGAGAGTCAGGTGAGCAACTAGCTGCCCTAGCCTTTCTGGACCCAGTTCACTTTCACCCCTCCCAGAGACTGCCAAAGCTGAGATGTCTAGAGATGCTTGAAGCAAGAAAGAAAGGCAACGAGTAGCAGTTTTGGCTACCATGTAGCTTCAGTGAACTCAGTTCCCAGCCTCCCTGTCAAGGACCTCCATCACCCTTGCTGATGCTGCAGACCGACCATCCTCCCAAACCACCAGCTTTCATCACAGAGGACCTCATCACAGACTATAGCAGGCTGCTCCACAGAGGACCCCAGCAGCTTTTGCCCCCGAGGAAGCCATAGCCTCCCCAGAGCCCCTGAGGTTTCACCACTGAGGTTTTTGCCCCCAGCATTTTCATGTTTGCAGATACTACCTGCCTGAGACCTTTCTCATTCCCTCTCCCACCCCCACACTGAAGCCTGAAATCAGCGCCAGCAGCAAGTCCGGTTCTTGTGATCACACATGCAAGACAACAGCTCCCCCCATGGCATGCTTGTGCCTTGCTAGCATTTTCAGTCGTCAGTCCCTGCCAACAGTCTAGGCTCTCACAGCTGCATGGGCTTGCATCTGACCCCAACTTCTGCCATTGGCCTGCACCACACATGTGCCAGCAGCAAACTCCTGAAGCCATATATTGTACGTGGCAGGTCTGACTCCCATCACTGGCCCCCACCACAGTGTGTGCACCTGTGACTAGCTCCTATAGCCACACAAGTTCACACTGATGACTAGAGCTCCTGCAGCTGCTCATGTACTCCCAGTTGGCCCCAACCACTTCTGCTGGCCCGTCCCTTGCCACCACTTCTTTCTGCAGCTGGCCTTGCCACCAGACAAGCAGCTGCAGCCAGCCCCCACAGCCAAGCATATGCCATTGGCTCAAGCCAATAATACCACCTGCCTTGGCCTATAGCCCTGGACCTGAGTCACCCCTGGGTGCCCCAACAGCCCTTGTAGCCAGGTTCATGAAGTTCTTGAGGCTCTCAAGCAAATTCAATACAAAAAGATTCTCCTCAAGACATGTTATAATAAAACTGTCAAAAGTTGTACATGGAGAATCAGCAAGAGAAAAGAAGAAATCACTTACAAGGGAATTCCCCATAAGACCATCATGGATTTCTCAGCAGTAACCTTGCTGATCAGGAGAAACTGGGATATTATATTCAAAGTGCTGGAAAAAAATGTCGGACATGAATACTTTACTTGGCAAAGCTGTCCTTCAAAAATGAAGAAGAGAGAGACTTTACCAGAGAAACAATAGGTAAAATAATTCATCAAACCAGACCTGACTCACAGTAAATGCTGAAAGGAGTTCTTAAAACTGTAATGAAATGAGGCAAATTGGTAACTTGAAAACCAATAGAATGAAAATGTATGGTAAAGCTATGTACAGATCAAATTCAGAAAAGTCCAGTACTGTAATATGGTAGACTTAATCAGCCCTAGTATAAAAGTTAAAGGGCAAAAGTATTAAAAATGACTATAACTACAATAAGTTTTAATGGATACACAATATAAATGTATGTAAATTTTGATATTAAAAGCATAAAATGTAGGGGAGAGGGATTAAAAGGGTAGAAATTTTGTATGCAATTAAAATTAAGTGATCAGCTTAACATAGACTATATTTTTATAAGATGTTTTATGTAGACCTGATGATAAGCACAGAAAAAAATCCACATAGACATACAAAAAAGAGAGAGAAATCAAAGAATGTCACTATGGAAAATGATCAAATCACAAAGGAAGACAGCAAGAGAGGAAGAAAGAGAGAAACTATTAAACATCCAGAAAACAATGAAGAAGATGGCATTAGTATGTCCTTACCTATCAATAGTTAGTTGAACTGAGGATCTACTCTGCACAGTGTTGATCATAATGAATCATACTGTGGTATATACCCGAATGTTGCCAAGGGAGTAATTTTTTTTTTAGTATAATTGCTTTACAAGGTTGAGTTAGTTTCTTTTGTACAATGAAATGAACCAGCTGTATGTGTACACATACCCCCTCCCTCTGGGAACTCCCTCCCACCTCCTGCCCATCCCACCCATCTGGGTCATCACAGAGCATGGCACTGAGCTCCCTGTGCTGTATACTAACTTCCCATTAGCTATCTGCTTCATAAATGGCCATGTATTTATGTCAAACCTAATCTCCCAATTCAACTCACCCTCTTCTTCCCCCACGCCCCATGTCCACACATCCATTCTCTACATCTCTACGTTCCTGCCCTGCACCTAGATTCATCTGTACCATTTTTCTAGATTCCACATACATGGATTAATATACAAAATTTGTTTTTCTTCTTCTGACATGCTTCAATCTGTATGACAGACTCTAGGTCCATTTACATCTTTACAAATGACTCAACTCCATTCCTTTTTATGGCTGAGTAATGTTTGAGTGTATGTAGTACCTCATCTTTATCCATTCATCTGTCGATGGACACTTAAGTTGCTTCCATGTCCTGGCTGTAGATCTTAAATGTTCTCACTACAAAAAGGAAATGGTTATGATATGATGGGATGAAGGTATTAGTTAATGCTATGGTGGTAATCATTTTGCAATATATAAGTGATTCAGAGCAACACATTGTACACTTCAAACTTATACAATATTGTATGTGAACTACATCTCAATAAAACTTGGGGAAAAGGTGATAAAAAAGGCAAAAATAAAACTCATGTTCTGATAAAACATAGAGATATTTATAGCCTCAAATTATAAGTTATGAAGAAATGACCATTTTTTGCCAAAGTTGGAAAGGCCAATAGAAATTTGCTAAGATCTTATAATTGATTGAATTTGTTGTTGTTGTTGTTGTTGTTGCTACTGTTGAATTGCCAAGTCATGTCAGATTCTCTGTGACCCCATGAATTGTAGCATGCCAGGCTTGTGTGTCTATGGGATTTCCCAGGCAAGCATGATGGAGTGGGTTGCCATTTCCTGCTCCAGGGGATCTTCCCAAGCCAGGGATCGAACCTCTGTCTCCTGCATTGGCAGATGGACTCTTTACTGTTGTGCCACCAGGGAAACCCCTCAGAAGCTGTGAAAGTGACCTTATTCGAAAAAAGTGCTTTTAAAGATACAACTAGATCTCAAGATCCTGGTTTAAGGTTGGTTCTAAATCTAAAGATGGTTGTCCATTTAAAAGGAGGGGAGAAGATAAAGGGGAGAAGATCATGTGAAGGCCCATATGAAAATCTAGGCTAAGACTGAGGTTATTCTGCCCTATGCCAAGGAATACCAGGGGCCACTGGAACCTGGGAGAGGCAAGGAAATGTTCTCCTCAAGAACTTTCAGAGGAAGCATCGCCCTGCTGCCATCCTGATTCCAGACTTCAGGCCTACATTATACATGATAATTTATTTCTATTGTTTTGAGCCACCAGTTTGTAGTAATTTGATACCCCTATGAAACTAATGCACATCTCCTTGCTTTTAAAATTCAGAAAAAGAAGGCAGGACACATTTACCAAATAAGGGCCCACTCTGTGAACAGTTCATCAGTCAAAAAATTGTTTAGAAACCTAGTCAAACAGTGGGACATTAGAGGAACTGTTTTATATTAAAGCCTCATGATGCAAAGAGAACAAGCCTTAAAGAGGAGTCATACACACATGCTATAATTGCAAGGAAGAATTCTCAAGTTTAGCAAAGTGACCACCTTTATAAAAACAAAAAACATAGAGTATAGTTCAAAAAGCTCAGGCACTTATGGTGAGAATTCAGAAGGAATAAAATACGAACAGGCAAAGCACAGGAAGAAAGGCTAGAGAAGAACAAACATAGACCCACACATGTTCAAAACCATCAAAAAAAAAAAAAGAGAGAGAGAGAATATTCTCTCTTGAATGGTAGGAAATGAATGGTAGGAAAGACAGGCAAGTGGTATCTATTTTGCAAAATTAGTGGCCCCAAAGAAAATGATTACTAAAAATGAAAACAATAAAATTATCCTAAGATAACACAAAACTTTCCAAAATGAAATAGTACAAACTTGCTAAAAATTAAAGATGTGAATCTATAGATTTAAGAACCAAAAAAGCACCTATTATAAGAAAAGCTAACACAGAACAATCAATACATGAATATTGTGATACAGACTGGTAGATTTTACTGTACTTTAAACAAATAGAAGGAAAAACAGTTTAGGAATCTAAGCAAAGTAAGTCAAGACATCTGTAAGGGAATAAAATTATTCTGGTTTCCCTCTTCCTTGTTGCATCATTTAACCCTGGAAACAGGAAAGCATATCTATAAAGCCTTCAAAGTAGGAATGGGCAATATAAATAATCTATGTGGATTAAGTATCAAGGCAACCTAGACAAAAGAGCTAACAGTGGACATTAATTTATGTGAACAACTAGGATAAAGACAGATGTGAAAATAAGACTAATAATGAAAATACTATATGCTCTGAGAGTGTAGAAATGGTGTACTGGAAGGAAAATAGTGGCAACTGTGGTAAATGGGATGATTGTCTAATCTTTTATGAATACAAGTTGAATGAGCCATTTAATGATATAGACAAAGCTCTAAGTGTTACAAGTTTTACACAAAGTTACAAGTGTTACAAAGTTACAAGTTTACACATACTTTAATGTATAAGGCTAAATAAACAACAAGATAGGAAAAGAGAGAATGAAAGGAAGAGAAAGGAAGTAAAAACATTGAATTATGCTCTTGCCCACAGCAAGAAGTTCATAGACATTGTCAAAGAAAAAGAGTTTAATTTTTTTATATAAAGCTATAGTCATAAATGTATAAAAAATAAAAAGAAGATAAAAGAAAACTAATTAATACCATAATTATTAAAAAAAATATTAAATAGGTTAACCTAAACATAGAATTTGAAGAGACAAGGAAAACACATGTCAAACCACTAAATAGAAATGCACTACCTACCTATTATTTACTAAAATAATAAAATTCTCAGGTTGGACCTCAAAGCACAATCTGGTATAATAAAACATTCTTAGCACAAAGATATTTATATTAACTAGAAATTAATAAATGGGCAAAGGCAAACCAGGCAATTATGCACCCCAAAAAAAAGTTTTCGGAGAAGGCAATGGCACCCCACTCCAGTACTCTTGCCTGGAAAATCCCATGGATGGAGGGCCCGGTGGGCTGTACTCCATGGGGTCGCTAAGAGTCGGACACGACTGAGCGACTGAACTGAACTGAGCTGAAACCTATGAAAAACACAATGAAAATAGAAGAAAAGTAATATATATCAAAAGCAGTGTGCATTCAATTTTTAAATGTCCGAAAAAAGACAAATGTAAGAAAAGAGTGAGTAATAAAGATAAAAGCAAACATGTTGGAACCAATAAATAGGGCCTATTGTCCTTTTTGCTGTGAATAAAATTGATTGCACGAATAAAGAGAAAAGTTATTTATTATCAATGGCAATAAAGAAAGAATGACAAACATCATAGAAATTAGTAGAATTCTAAACACCCAATCATTTAAAATTTTTGCTTTTAGTTTGAGAACATGGATGCTTTCCTTGAAAAATATAAAGCACTAAAACTGACCCCACAAAGTGGGGCTGGGAAACCACACACATGATTTACCACTCAAAAGATAAAGTATCCAATAGCTATTGCCCAGATGGTTTCACTAGGGAATTCTTAAAAAACTTCAAGTAATGGATAACTGCAATTATATTTCAACTGTTCAAGGCATAGAAAAAAACTTTCTACCTCTTTTAGAATTATCATACATCACATTGATACCAAAATCTGATTGAAGTTATGCACATACAAAAACCCACAGAACTTTTAAATTTATTAATATAAAAGCATTTAAAAATTACCTAGCAGAAACCAGCTGCTTATTTAATAAATAATAGAACAAATACAGTTTATTCCTGAAATGTTAATGTAGTTAAATATTAGAGTAGCTGTAAATTTAAATCAACATAATTGGCAAGTCAAAAGAGACATATACATCTAGCTATAAAGATATTATTTTAATTAAATTGACTACCTAATTCTTTATTTTAAAAATGATAATAAAGGTAGTTTCTATATGATCCTGTATATTTATGTAAAAATAGCTTGCATATGCAAATTGAGAAAAATTAGATATATTCTCTTTGAAACCAATAATGAAACAAAATTTGCTATCAACATTTTGATTATAAAATTTTCCAGAGGCATTAGGCAATAATATTGAGGAATGCATTGGGTAATAAATTTAGAAACAAAATTTGGAATGCAGAATTTTAAATTATTACTATTTGAGAATAATATATATATTTTTTTCCTTACAAAATCTAGAAGGACCAATTAGAAGACTATCATAAAGAATAAGACAAAGCAGTTGCAGGGCTCAGCACAAAACTGATTCATAGAGAATAAATGGGTTTCTCATATGGGCGATAAAAAGGTATGAAAATAAGACACCAAAAGATAAAATCAAAACAAGAAACATGTACAGTTTTTTATGTAGAAAACTGTTTATGCCACTGAGAGACACAGAGGAAGACTTTAGCATAAGAAAAGATATTCTCAGAAAAGAAAATGCAACATCATAAGAATGTCGATTCTCCTTCAAATTAACTTGTAAATTTAAATGTGATCTTAGTAAAAATACCAACAGTATATATTTGCAAACTAGACAAATTGGTGCCAGTGTAAAACTAACAATAAAATAAGAATGTCCTAAAAATAGAGATACAAAAGGAGATAGAATTATGATTCTCTGTCCTTACCATTTTAAACTTGTCATAATAAAAACAACATGGTATGGAATAGAAAGCCAATTCAATGTGCTTTAAGCATTACAAGGATGATATTTTTACATTATTATTAGTTTATTTTTTTAACTAGAATCTAATCAATTGGCCAACATTATATAATTAATTTTTATGTTTTCAGTCAAAAAATTTTTAAAAAGCACAGTTAAGAGTTTTATTAAAACAACATTATACATGCTGAAGGAGAACATTTATCAAGAGTAGATTTTTGCCTACACTAGAGTTAAATAAAATGAGAAAAGTGTGAAGAGTCAAGGAAAGATGTGATTAAATCAAATTTTCTCATGATATTCAGGATATAATATCCTGAAAAGCTTTTAACGTTTTGTGGGCATGTTAGGAAAAAAAGGAAAATTGAAAAACGCTTAAAATAAAAACTAATTTCTTTCAGAAGAGTTGATCAATCCTGGAGTAAAATGGATTTTTCTGAATCACATTTTAAACCACCATCAAAACAATGAGTAATTAATGAGTACTTTTGAATGTGGATATTTTCATTGAAACTGAGAATTAAATACCAATGGAAAATTTTCATGCCAAATGAGAAGAAACAATCCCTTCACATTAAAAGAAATTATGGAGTTGAGAGATTCTTTCTGTGGAAAGTCAGTTCATTTCAGTTCGTTTCAGTTGCTCACTCGTGTCCAACTCTTTGCAACCCTATGAACTGCAGCACACCAGGCCTCCCTGTCCATCACCAACTTCCGGAGTTTACCCAAACTTATGTCCATTGAGTCAGTGATGCCATTCAACCATCTCATCCTCTGTCATCCATTTCTCCTCCCACCCTCAATCTTTCCCAGCATCAAGGTCTTTTCAAAAGAGTCAGCTCTTTGCATCAGATGGCCAAAGTATTGGAGTTTCAGCTTCAGCATCAGTCCCTCCAATGAACACCCAGGACTGCTCTCCTTTAGGATGGACTGGTTGGATCTCCTTGCAGTCCAAGGGACTCTCAATAGTCTTCTCCAACATCACAGTTCAAAACCATCAATTCTTCAGCTCTCAGCTTTCTTTATAGTCCAACTCTCACATCCATACATGACTACTGGAAAAACCATAGCCTTGACTACATGGACCTTTGTTGACAAACTAATGTCTCTGCTTTTGAATATGTTGTCTAGGTTGGTCATAACTTTCCTTCCAAGGAGTAAGAGTCTTTTAATTTCATGGCTGCAGTCACCATCTGCAGTGATTTTGGAGCCCCAAAATATAAAGTCAGCTACTGTTTCCACTGTTTCCCCATTTATTTCCCATGAAGTGATGGGACTGTATGCCATGATCTTCATTTTCTGAATGTTGAGTTTTAAGCCAACTTTTTCACTCTCCTCTTTCACTTTCATCCAGAGGCTCTTTAGTTCTTCTTCACTTTCTGCCATAAGGGTGGTGTCATCTGCATATCTGAGGTTATTGATATTTCTCCCATCAATCTTGATTCCAGCTTGTGACTCATCCAGCCCAGTATTTCTCATGATGTACTCTTCATATAAGTTAAATAAGTAGGGTGACAATATACAACCTTGACGAACTCCTTTTTCTCTTTGGAACCAGTCTGTTGTTCCATATCCAGTTCTAACTGTTGCTTCCTGACCTGCATATAGGTTTCTCAAGAGGCAAGTCAGGTGGTCTGGTATTCCCATCTCTTTCAGAATTTTCCACAGATTATTGTGATCCACACAGTCAAAGGCATTGGCATAGTCAATAAAGCAGTAGTTAGATGTTTTTATCTATCAATAACATCAAAACATCAATAAATAGATGTTTTTCTGGACCTCTCTTGCTTTTTCAATGATCCAGCGGATGTTGGCAATTTGATCTCTGGTTCCTCTGCATTTTCTAAAACCAGCTTGAACATCTGGAAGTTCACAGTTCACATATTGCTGAAGCCTGGCTTAGAAAATTTTGAGCATTACTTTATTAGCGTGTGAGATGAGTGCAACTGTGCAGTACTTTGAGCATTCTTTGGCATTGCCTTTCTTTGGGGTTGGAATGAAAACTGACCTTTTCCAGTGCTGTGGCCACTGCTGAGTTTTCCAAATTTGCTGGCATATTGACTGTAGCACTTTCACAGCATCATCTTTCAGGATTTGGAATAGCTCAACTGGAATTCCATCACCTCCACGAACTTTCTTCATAGTGATGCTTCCTAAGGCCCACTTGACTTCACATTCCAGGATGTCTGGCTCTAGGTGAGTGATCACACCATTGTGATTATCTGGGTCATGAAAATCTTTTTTGTACAGTTCTGTGTATTCTTGCCACCTCTTCTTAATATCTTTTGCTTCTGTTAGGTCTTTACCATTTCTGTTCTTTATCAAGACCATCTTTGCATGAAATGTTCCCTTGGTATCTCTAATTTTCTTGAAGAGATCTCTAGTCTTTCCCATTCTGTTGTTTTCCTCTATTTCTTTGCATTGATTGCTGAGGAAGGCTTTCTTATCTCTCCTTGCTTATCTCTGGAACTCTGAATTCAAATGGGTATATCTTTCCTTTTCTCCTATGCCTTTCCAGTCTCTTCTTTTCTCAGCTTTTGGAAGGCGTCCTCGGATAGTCTGTAAAGCACTTGCTTTGTGTGTTTCTTCATCTGGGACATTAATATCTGGCCTGTCTTTGCTTTTATCAAAATGAAAGCATTATAATAAAAATGAGGGATATGGCAGAGGAGATTATTCTTTTGTTTTCTTGGCTATTTCTTTATTTGCTGGTTTTCATAAAAGGGATAACAATGTGAATCACAAACCTTCAACGGTGACTCACTCAATGAGAAAGTTTTTGCAAACTCTTCCCAGTTGTGAATAGCATATTGTTAATTTCATGTGCACTGCCTAATACTCTTTGGGCAGTTTGGATACCTAAGGTTTGGTGTGTAAGTTCTAAACTGACACGTCATCATCAATACTAGGAACAATTAGTACATACTTTTGATTATGAATATTTTCATTTTGACAGATTTTTCTGCCTGTTTGTTTATAATTTTAGAGCAACAGTCTTATTGCTACTCAGACTCTTCATGTGATAGCTTTGGGTAACTCTCAGATTTCTCCTATAGCTGATGTGACATATTCTAAAAGGACTCTCAGAAAATTTAGTGAGAATTCTGTTACATACATGATGTATGTTACACTACACACACAGGCTTCCCTGATAGCTCAATTGGTAAAGAATCTACCTGCAATGCAGGAGACCCCCAGTAGATTCCTGGGTTGGGAAGATCTGCTGGAGAAGGGATAGGCTACTCATTCTAGTATTCTAGGGCTTCCCTTGTGGCTTAGCTGGTAAAAATTCACCCACAAAGAGGGTGACCTGGGTTCAATCCCTGGGTTGGGAAGATCCCCTGGAGAAGGGAAAGGCTACCCACTCCAAGATTTTGGCCTAGAGAATTCCATGGACTGTATTGTCCATGAGGTCACAAAGAGTCAGACGTGAATGAGTGACTTTCACTAAACACACACACACACACACACACACATACAGGCTGTATGTCCAGGCCACCCAAGAGGGCTATTCTCTTGCTCTCTGTATATCTTTTGACCAGCACCTGCTTCAACCTAATCACAGGACTGACTTTCTTACATACATGCTCCGGCCCCAGCAAGTGTTTTTTCTAACTATTAGATTAGAACATCTCCACCTGATAGCTTACTAGATGATAGACCGACAAAGGTCTGTCTAGTCAATGTTATGATTTTTCCAGTAGTCATGTATGGATGTAAGAGTTGCACTATAAAGAAAGCTAAGTGCTGATGAATTGATACTTTTGAACTGTGTTGTTGGAGATGACTGTTGAAGGTTCCTTGAACTGCAAGTAGATGAAACCAGTCCATCTAAAGGAAATTAGCCCTGAATATTCTTTGGAAGGACTGATGCTGAAGCTGAAACTCCAATACTTTGGCCACCTGATGCAAAGAACTGACTCCTTGGAAAAGACCCTAATGGGAGAAAAGATTGAAGACAGGAGGAGAAGGGGACGACAGATGATGAGATGGTTGGTTGGCATAACCAACTCAATAGACATGAGTTTGAGCAAGCTCTGGGAGTTGGTGATGGACAAGGAAGCCTGGTATGCAGAAGTCCATGGAGTTGCAAAGAATCAGACAGGAGTGAGCGACTGAACTGAACTGAACTGAACCTGATAGCTTACTAGATGGGCAGTGAGGGATGTGCTCCTCTGCTAGTTCCCCTGGTAACTGATGAGCCAACATGGTGTCAATTCTCCCTATAATTGGTAACCTCCCTCTCTTTCCAGAGTGAAGACTGCTGCCATGTCCTGCCTGCTGACAACAGCACACACTGCGGTGTCAGTCCAGGACCTTGCTCAAACACGTAAGCCCTCCCATCCATTAAACCATTGATGTCTCTGTCACCAGCTCTGGGCTGTTTCTCTGGTCTTGAGGATGGGGAAATATAGGGCTTGGAGGGCTCTGCAGTGCAGCCCAACAATTGGCGGAGCAGCTGGGAGATAGAGGAAACTCTTTTGAGACCCATGGTGTCAGAAAATAAGGATTGGAAATGGATGGTTGTGGGGGATGTCCACTAGCATGTGGGGCCTGAAAGTTGTGGGGATAATCCTGGGGTGGCCATTCATGAAGATGGAGGGTTGCAGGGGAAGCTCCAGGGTCCCATCCACCATGTGGGGCCCTGTGGTGCCTGTCTTGATAAATGGGGGCTTCAGGAGTACAGAGAACTCATAGACATCCCTAAGGCTTTTGCAGAAATATTAGCTGCCATTACATGGAGAAAAAAGAAGTGGCCTCAGCTGTGGGCTGGCCTCTGCTTTTTATATCAAGAAAGGCCACAGAAGCTGAATGTGAGTGAATGTCTATTACTGTTATTTGCTTAAGCTGAACTGGCAATTTGAAAACTGAAAAAGAATCCCTGAAGATGTCCTCTTTTGACAATCTAAGACTGGATTTTGCATATGCCATTAGAGGAAGTCAGCTTTAAGGAAGGAATTGGTATTTCTCTTTCTGTGCCTTTGAGAAGTAAATGATCTACCTGGGCTTTCAGGAACTTTAATCGTTTGTGTCTCTAAAAGTGAAAGGGAAAAAAAGAAAAGACTTTTAAAAACTCTGTAGGAATAATTTGGGGTATGTCTATCTAAAATAATCTCTCCAGATTTTGGTAGCTTGAAACTAATCTAAGTTAAATGAAGAGAATCATTGATTATTTGAGTCATTCTGTTAGGTAGTTAGTATAGGAAAAAGAATCAGGCCAAGGATCAGGCCAATGAAAACTGTTAGCACAGGTCAGGTATTTAGCAGATTTTCCGGCAGTTTATGAAGGGGATTCCTTGGCATGTGTTTCTCACTGCTTTTTCCTCCTGCCTTCAGCTCTCTCTCCCAGGACTTGAGCCCGGCCAAAACCCATGGTGCCTGGCTTCAGGACCTAATGAAGCTCAGGCTCTGATGTCTCATTGCAAAAATTCAGTTAGAGACACAGCTATAGGAAAGAGGTGGATTTGTTCTGATATAGAGAGAAGCACACTCTGCAAGGTGTGGGCCATTGCAAAGGGCAAGTGCCTGGGCCATGGAATGTGATGGGGCTAGTTTTTTTTTTTTTTTCCCCAGATAGGTGAATTCATATGCTAATGAGTTGAGAGGATCATCCCAATCATTGGGGAACCACCCACACCTCTGTCTTTTGACAGGTCCTTGCCACCTGAGTGTGTCATTTAGCTTGCAGATTGGGGATCAAGGTTTAGTTGTGTCAGGCAAGTGTAATCTCCTTGGTTCTGTCTCATCTCAACAAAAATTTGAAGCAACAGACAATAAAGCCCTCAGCGCGTTGCAGCTCTTGGACAGACCGTGTTATAGCTCTCAGGTTTCGAACAGACCGTGTTATAGCTCTTAGGCAGATCAGTGTTACAGCTCTGTGTTACAGCTCGGTTTTATTTAGAAAATAGCAGGAAAATACATCATCGAGGCGTGAGGGCATGCCGACCCAAAGACGCGAAGAAGAGAGAGAGAGAATGAACGCGCCTGTGTGTGGGAGACAGAGAGAGACCTGGCCCTTTGGCTCCTCTTTTTATATGTTTTTTCCTCCCCCATGGGCCTGCCCTATGTAAATTGGGCTAGCCAGGAGTGCTATTTGTTCTACCTGAGGTCCTCACTCCGGTCTTCGGACCTTACTTTGTTCTATTTTCATGGGCTTTTCCCTTCCTTGTCTTTTAGCCACCACCATTCTGGACTCCTTTTCCCTATTCTAACTCCCTAACATTCCCCACTCAAAGAGATGAGGGTCCCAATTCTTCGGGAATAAGGGCTTCGAGGTCTCTCTGGCTACTTCCTGCTGACCTGGGGCTGGAGGGGCATTGGGCCTCCCCTCTTGCCAGTCTCAAGCCTCAGAGTCCTTATAGCAGTGTCCATCTAAGGGTGAGTGATATTTTCTGTGGTCAGCTGTAGTTTTATATATCCTTATTGAACTGACAACGCATGTCATAGCTTGTTGACCTGGTGGCAGAGGTTTAGCCTCTATGGTCTCAAAATTGGAGACTAATGCATATCCAGCTCTTCTGTTTCCATGAAAGATAAAGCTGCTTCCATCAGTGTACCAGATTTCCTCAGGATTGGTCAGAGGATCTTCCAACAATCCCTCTCGGGGTTTTGCCCAGTGGTCCAAGGCAAGAGTGAAAGGGGAGAAAGCCCTCAGGGGTAGGCAGGAGGGTGGATAGGTTAAAATCTCACAAGGGGATGTAGTGAGGCCTGAATTTTCCATCAGCACTACTTGATATCTGAGGATTCTTTGATCAGACATCCATAATGGCTTCTCCCATTTAGGAGGTTTTTCACTTGGTGGCTGGTAAAAATAGTTAGTTTGCCCCCAAAGGAGAGTTTTAAAGCATCTTCTATCAGGATTGCAATAGTTGCAAGATTTTGAAGGCAGTGGGGCCAGCCTTGGGCAGTTGGGCTGAGCCTCTTGGATAAGTAAGCTATGGGCTGGGGCTCAGATCCCAATCTTTGAGTTAACACTCCCACGGCTATTCCCTCTCTTTCGTGGACATAAAGTTGGAATGCTTTTTCTGGGTCTGGCAATCTCAAGGCAGATGCCTGAGGTAAGCCTTGTTTTAGTGTAGCCTCTGCCTTCTTTTGAGGAGTTCCCCACATCATTGGGATTGAATCATCCTGTCCCTTTAAGATAGGCAATTAGACCATAGTTGGTTATCCAGATTCTACAAAACTGGGTTAGCCCCAGGAAATCTCGAAATTGTTTTAGAGTCATGGGGGAGGGCAACTGGAGGATTCCTTGTACATGATCAGAGGACAGCCTCCTAGCCCCGTGTGTAATCTGAACTCCTAGGTAAGTGACCTTTGTCTTGACCATCTGTGCCTTAGCATGGGAGACTTTATATCCCCTCTCTGCAAAAAAGTTTAGAACCTGAATTGTATATTGTTGAGCATTTTTCTCATCTGGAGAGCAGATTAGTAGGTCATCTGTGTATTGTAATATTTTTCCATTAGGTCCCAGGTCCAGATCTAGGAGATCCCTGCTAAGGGCCTGTCCAAACAGGTGGGGCTATCTCTGAACCCCTGAGGTAATACTGTCCAAGTCATCTGTTGGTGTTTTTCTCCTGGGGCCTCCCACTCAAAGGCAAAAAGGTAT
Organism: Bos taurus; assembly: GCF_002263795.3. Taxonomy (NCBI): domain Eukaryota; kingdom Metazoa; phylum Chordata; class Mammalia; order Artiodactyla; family Bovidae; genus Bos; species Bos taurus. The sequence goes on along the minus strand of NC_037344.1, from coordinate 20,315,757 downwards.
TGGGATTCTTTAGCGAGTGGTATTCAAAAAAAAAAAAAAAAATGCATCTTTGAGATCCAAGACTGTAAACCACTTGGCCCTGGGTGGGATTTCTTCCAAGATTACATACGGATTGGGTACTGTGGGAAGGATGGGGACTACAGCTTCATTTAAGATCCAGAGAACTTGAACCATTCGCCAGATTCCATCCTTTTTCTCTACTGAAAGGATCTGGGTGTTACAGGGTGAATTGGTGGGGACCAATAGCCCGCAAGCAAGGAATTTATTTATTAAAGGCTGTAGTCCCCCCTGAGCCTCTTTTCTGAGGGGATATTGTTTCCCGTTGGGAAACCGAGTGGGATCTTAGAGGACAATGACGATCGGTTCAGCTTGGTGGGCTTGTCCAGGAGTCCCCTGGTCCCACACCTGGTGGTTAATTTTGTCCTCCCAGAGTTTTTGGCCCCTCTCTATTGGAGAGGGTGTAATGGGTTCTTTAGTAGTAACCAGAAGCTGTAGGGCTCTAGGGGCTGAAAAGCTTCCCATCACAAGGGTGGCCCCCAATTTAGTGAGTATATCTCTTCCCAGTAAGGGAGTAGGACACTCAGGGACCACCAGAAACATGTAGGGGGAATGTTAGATAGGTAGCATAGGAAAAAGGAGTCCAGAATGGTGGTGGCTAAAAGACAAGGAAGGGAAAAGCCCACAAAAATAGAACAAAGGAGGGTATAAGGACCAGAGTGAGGACCTCAGATAAAACAAACAGTACTCCTGACCAGCCCAATTTACATAGGGCAGACCCAGGGGGAGGGGAAAAAAACATAAAAAGAGGAGCTAAAGGGCTGGGGGTCTCTCTTCTCTATCTCTCTCTTCTCTTCGCGTCTTTTGGGTTGGCATGCCCTCATGCCTCAAGGATGTATTTCCCTGCTATTTTCTAAATAAAACTGAGCTGTAACACAGAGCAGTAACACTGGTCCATCCGAGAGCCATAACACTGGTTGTCCAAGGGCTGTAACGCTGGTCTGACACTTCAAATTTTTCTTGTGATAAGACAGAACCAAGGAAATTAAACACTTTCCCGACAATTCCAAGTAGGATAAAATATTGGAACATTAATTGCTGGGTGGGTCTGAGTTTACCTAACTTTGCCTTTTTAGGAGAGGAAGGCTAAAGCATAAGTTTTCCAAACTGGAAATTCTGATATGACAAAGAGTTCACAATCACTTGCTTCTTGGTTTTTGCCATAGATTAAGGTTTTTAATGGTTAAGATTAAAACTGACCATAATTCTAGTTATTGTCATCATTTCTTTATTGATTACCTTGTAACCAGGTGTTTAAATGTGGCTTTTAAAGTCATTTGTTATTTATAGCCAGTTATTGTTATACTCTGATGCTTTTGGAAAAGTTCTTCATCTTTAAGAATAGCCATAGAAAGGGTTTTTTATAAGTTCAGGTTCCTGATGAATTTCATATTCTACTGTTGAACTGGATAAGAAATTAAAGACATGTAAGGGGAAACCTGATGAGTGTACAATAAGTTAACAAAGGATTGGTTATTGAGTGAACTGATGAATATGGTATAATTTTTATGGTTTTTGTCTAGATTATTACCAATTTTGATCTGTGTTTTCAAGATATATGGAAGCCCTTCCCCTCTAGTTAGTTATGATGTACAGCAATTTGGCAATTCTACACCTGTGGGTAGAACTGAAACATTTTTCTTTTCTCTTGCCCAGTCCTTCCAGAATTGGAGACTCTGAGTTCTGAGCAGTCTTATGAGGTGAATGGGAAAGGGTGTCTCCTAGCCAGTGCAGGAGTTTCAATATTTTGGGGACCTCTAGAAGAGAGAAATCCACTGAGGTGAAGCCTGATGGCAGGCCTTTGGCATGGCATTCCTGTCCTTGAGAGGAGTTTAGTCTGAGGTTGCACCACTGCCAGTTTGGAGGATACTATGCGGTTAATTAACCAGAGTATTTTACAAACAAAAATAACTTATTTTTCAAATTGTTTTGATTTGGCTTTGTTTGGGGAAGATGAGGGTAATTTTAAAGAGAAAAATAGTTGATTTGGTGGATATTAAATTCTAGTTCTGCTAATTGAGAATTAGCAGAATTTGTTCTGCTAATTGTATTTATGAATGTTTTTGTGTTAGCCATACTTTTTCCCCGATGTTCAGGATGGAAAGAAAATTATCTAGTGAGGTTGTCACAGAGTATAATTACTCATGATATATCACTGCTTGCTTTAACTCTGCCACTGAAAGGACATGTACAATGTTTGTGTAACAGTTTGATATGATAAAATGTGATAACATATTATTATAAGTGATAAAATGTATAGCCTGTAATGTTTTTCTCATTAACATTCCTCTGTGCTTCCTCACAGTATCTGATCAGTGTTCCCCCAGTGTAGATAACTAGCCAAATATTAATACAAAGGAGGCATAGAATCAAGGGACATGATCTAGACATAGGGCAGGCAACATTCACCCTGGTTTCAAGGGATGTATACTTTGGTGTTTTGAAAAATTTGCAATCAAAAGGGGAAATGATGGAAAAATCTTCACGTATGGAGGTATGGGGAAGTCATTCTGGTTTATACATGGTTTAACTTAAACTTTACTGAGCAGAGTGGCCTGTAATGTGTTCTATCAAACATGCCTTGTACATCTACTTTGGCCATTGAGGAGGGGAATACATTTGAAAGTCAAAATGGAGTAGCTGTGGTTCAGACATTCAAGATTAAAACTAGGTGGTCATTATGGATGTAATTTCAGACACATTCCTATCTTACTAAAACCTTGAGTTTTCTGAGCTCTTTGTAGACCAGGACAAAACCCACAGATGGGTATGGTATTACCTCAGAATGTGGTTACTGCTAGTATTTTGCTGATTGCCATCATCTCCTTTGCATTGTTGTTAGATGTCTTGTACTTTATCCTTAGCCTGAATGGAGGAAATCTGTTTGAGGACTGGGAAGCAACCATGGCCTCACTGCAAAATGAGTCTAATTGCTGGGTCTACAGTGAGATACTGTTGTTATCCTCCTCTGGATGTCCATGAAAAGTCAGCCTGGCTAATGGGAACACCTGACCATGAGAAGATTCTCTCCATCTTCCACTTGCACACGACAGTACATCAGATGGACCCTCATCAGTACACATTACTATACAACTGACTGCTCATGAATACCCCTGAACTCTGCTGTGTTGAGTGGAATAAGGTGACTTCTGGACACACAAGTCCAAGTAGTGAGTTAATTGTTTCTTGTTTGGAGAGACCTAATGGGTACACCCCTAATGGCACTCAATATAGGATAGGGTAAAGACCTGTCAGAGAAGGCAATGGCACCCCACTCCAGTACTCTTGCCTGGGAAATCCCATGGACTGAGGAGCCTGGTAAGCTACAGTCCATGGGGTCGCAAAGAGTCAGACATGACTGAACAACTTCACTTTCACTTTTCACTTTGATGCACTGTAGAAGGAAATGGCAACCCACTCCAGTGTTCTTGCCTGGAGAATCCCAGGGACGGGAGCCTAGTGGGCTGCTGTCTATGGGGTTGCACAGAGTAGGACATGACTGACGTGACTTAGCAGCAGCAGCAGAGACTGTACTTGTGACTTCTGACTCCTGGCTAGGCCAACAGAATGTTTCCTTCCTGTGAGGGTGGCTCTGGGTTTGTAAAAAACAGAGGTGGCCTTACCTTCGTTACATAATTGGATAAAATGCTACCATCATTGACTCCATCTCCACTGACCTGGTAAACACTTGGCTTCAAAATTTGCCCTCATCCTGATAGATGACATACTTGATGTCTTTCTCTTCATACTCTTTGGCTGCTACTGGCTGTATTGTATTTGTGGTATCTGATTGCAATGCCCCTCTACATACCTCAGCCCAGGAATATTGCTGAAAAGGTGCAGACCAAGATTATAAGGGTCTTACAGGGTGTGTAAACGTGGAGTGTATGATCAGGCCACCTAAGATGGCCATTCTTTTGCTCTCTGTAGATCCTCAGTTTCAGGACCTTGCTTCAGATGCTTAAGCTCCCCCATCCATTAAACTATTCTTTGGTCTTAAAGCTGGGCAAGTACGATGGGGGTACAGCCCAATATAAGTACAATCACAATATATTTGCAAGGGGAGAGGGTGTATATTTACTCTCACATAATGTTGCTATCTTGACAATGCACACAGATTGCTCTCCTATGTCACAATTTATTTTTCTGTTAAAACTAAATAAAATCATAAGTTATTTTCCCTGTGTATGGAAAGCTCATTAACTGAAATTTGGTCTTCAGCATTCATGGTGGTTTCTTCAGTGCTTCTCTTGTCACACCCGATGGTGTAAAATGAAAATGATTAGATACCATTAGCTGTTATCTTCTCTAAGAAACCTAAAGTTGTAACAGGAAGACAAGTAGCTAGGTCATAGAACTGAGTCACTCCTAATGCTGTATGGTCTAGAATATCCTGCTGAGGACTTTCTCTGAACTAACTTCCTATTGAATTAGAGAAGATTTGATTTGATTCAGTGAGAAGTCTTCATATTCTTCTCCATTTTTGCTTTCCAGCATCATTGAATTGTGATTTTTCTCATTTTATTGAGATATAATTTACAAATATTAAAATGCACAGATGTTAAGTGTAGTTCAGTGATGTTAAGTGTAAGTTTGGTGAATTTTGACAATTGTAATGGACCACCCCCAATCCAGATAAAGAACATTTCTTTACCATAAAGGATTCTATCTCTCTACTTTGCATGCAGTCTCTACCCTCATCTCTCCCTACCCTAGAAAGCACTTTCTTGATATCTATCAGGATTTGGGAAAAATATTCATATTTATTTTATAAAATGGGTTGATTCTGATAACAGTATCTACCAGTCTTCCCATCACCACTGTATCTTCTACCAACCTTACCAGCCACAAAAGATTACTGTGAAGGATTTAAGTGTTTTTTTTAACATTAAAAAATTTTTTTTCTTAATTTTAATTATTCATAGATTGAGTACCTTTGACAGGTCAAAGACTATACCGGTCTCTGGAAACACAAAAAAAGGATTGAAAACAAAAATACACACTTTCTGTGTCAAGTCACTGAGATTCTAATGTGAGAATTCCAATAGTGAGCTGAAAATGACTGTAGAAATTATGTGGATGACTCGTGACATTGTGAGAGTGCAGGCATTCCTGAAGATTGCGTGGTAGAGACTGTGCTGCTGACAGAATATAGCAGGCAGCATTTCATAGCCTCCCTTTGTGGTCACGTGACTCTTTCTAGCTAGTGCGCTACCAGCGCACAATTAGGACAGTTCCAGGCTTGGTTTCTGGTGATCTCCTAGTTGTATTACTCCATGACCATTTCCCCTGTCTGTCTGGAAAGGAGCTCCCTCTCAAGGTAAACTTGGAAATGATGGGTTAATGATAGTAGAGTCCTCTTGATGCTGGTCTTCAAATGACCTTCACTTTAGATTGTATTAAGTGGGAAGAAACTCACTACATTTGAGAACTTACTCATTTTGAGTTTGTATTTTGCAACTGTTAGCCCTCTCCACTGACAGTGTTGTGAATCATAGTTTCTTTTCTTTATATAAAATTATTTTTTTCTTTCAAGCCAAATAGTGAAATCTCAGATGGCAAAGAAACATTATTTAATCCCCCCTCTCTGCACCAAAACTAATGAGCTCTTCTATAGAAAACCGACACAAGAAAACAGATGGTTCGTATTATAAATTCTCTGTGTTTTCCTCTTCTAATTTAAAGGTTTTATTATTTTCTTCACTTGAGGCAATTGTGCTATTACTATTGTATTTATTAACATTGTAGTATAAGTGTGGAAACCAGATTTTTCACTGATCATGTGACTTATTGAAAGCATGTTGCCAGATAAGAGTGGCTTTGGAGCATCAGCTTTGAGATATAGACTGCAACATCCAGTCCAGACACAAATGCCCAAATATAAGGACAAAATATTCCAAAATACCTAAATGTTCCTTTAAAAAAGTGAAAAAGAGACCTAAACAATTATATTTGGTCTCAGTTTTTCTTGATTTCCAATTCATGCTGTTAGGGGAAAACACTGAATTTTATTTTATTACCACTATCTTAGTTTCTTGGGTCATGCAGAACATATCTTAGTATGCTTGGGTCATAACTGAATATTTAATGGTAGTAATATTTTTTCAGTCCTTCTCTCTGACTAGCATTCAGGTTCAAGGAGAAGCATACAGTCATCCTTGCATTCTACAAGTATTTGTTGAGAATATATCAGAGGCCAGCTGCTGTTTGGGGGCTGGAGGTGTGTTGGTTAACAAAGCAGGGCCTCTATTCTGTTCTCTGTCCTGTTGAAAATTATACCTGATATGAAGTGTCTGTCTGCTCTGGTGCTGTGTATGGTCTTTCTGTCATGACAGTTAGAGTCTGGGGCTTTCTCTCTGCTGGCTTTGCCATTTACCCCTCTCTCTCCCTCTTTTATACTTTGTTAGTTTAGACCAGTTTCTGGTCAATAGCACAACTTAGAGAAAGGTACAGAGATTTTCTGTACACCCTGTGAACCCACACATGCAGAAACTCCCCCGTTAACACCATCCCTCAGATGGTACATCTGTAACAATTGATGAACCTACACTGACATACTATAATCACCCAAAGTCCAAGGTTTACATTATGCATCACTCTTGGTATTGTACGTTCTGTGGGTTTGGAAAAATGTATAATGGCATATATCCATCTTTATAGTATTATACAGAATATTTTTCCTGCCTAAAAATTCTCTGTGTTCTGCTTATTCATTTCTGCTACTAGACCTCTGGCAACCACTGACTTTTCACTGTCTTCATATATTTGTCTTTTTCAGAATGTCATATAGTTAGGTGTCATGCAGTACGTGGCCTTTTCAGATTGTCTTCTTTCACTTAATACACATTTAAGTTTCCTCCACATCTTTTCATGACTTGGTAGCTCATTTCTTTCTAGCACTGAATAATATTCCATTTCCTGGATGCACCATAGTTTATTTTTCTGTTCACATACTGAGGGGCGTGTTGGTTGCTTCTAAGTTTTGGCAATTACAAAAAACATCCATAAACATCTGGGGTAGGCTTTTGTGTGGACGTAAGTTTTCAGCTTCTTTGAGTAAATACCAAGGAGCACAATTGCTAGATCATGGGCTTCCCTGGTGGCTGGGCTTCCCTGGTGGCTCAGACAGTAAGAATCTGCCTGCAGTCCAGGAGACCTAGGTTTGGTCCTTAGGTTGGGAAGATATCCTGGAGAAGGGAATAGCTATACTCTGTAGTATTTCCAGGAGAATTCCATGGACACAGGAGCCTCGTGGGCTACAGTCCATGGGGTCACATAAGAGTTGGGGACAACTAGTGACGAACACACTGTGGTAAGAGTATGTTTAGTTTTGTGAGAAACTCCATATTCTCTTGCAAAGTGCCACTTTGCATTCTCATCAGCAATACATGGGAATTTCTGTAGCTCCATCTCTGTGTCAGCATTTGGTATTGTCAGTGTTCCAGATTTTGGCCACTCAGAGATACCAAAGGAACATTTCATGCAAAGATGGGCTGGATAAAGGACAGAAATGGTATGGACCTAAAAGAAGCAGAAGATATTAAGAAGACATGGCAAGAATACACAGAAGAACTGTACAAAAAAGATCTTCCCGACCCAGATAATCACGATGGTGTGATCACTGACCTAGAGCCAGACATCCTGGAATGTGAAGTTAAGTGGGCCTTAGAAAGCATCACTACGAACAAAGCTAGTGGAGGTGATAGAATTCCAGTTGAGCTATTCCAAATCCTGGAAGATGATGCTGTGAAAGTGCTGCACTCAATCTGCCAGCAAATTTGGAAAACTCAGCAGTGGCCACAGGACTGGAAAAGGTCAGTTTTCATTCCTATTCCAAAGAAAGGCAATGCCAAAGAATGCTCAAACTACCACACAATTGAACTCATCTCAAACGCTAGTAAATTAATGCTCAAAATTTTCTAAGCCAGGCTTCAGCAATATGTGAACCGTGAACTTCCAGATGTTCAAGCTGGTTTTAGAAAAGGCAGAGGAACCAGAGATCAAATTGCCAACATCCACTGGATTATGGAAAAAGCAAGAGAGTCCCAGAAAAATATCTATTTCTGCTTTATTGACTATGCCAAAGCCTTTGACTGTGTGGATCACAATAAACTGTGGAAAATTCTGAAAGAGATGGGACTACCAGACCACCTGACCTGCCTCTTGAGAAATTTGTATGCAGGTCAGGAAGCAACAGTTAGAACTGGACATGGAACAACAGACTGGTTCCAAATAGGAAAAGGAGTTTGTCAAGGCTGTATATTGTCATCCTGTTTATTTAACTTATATGCAGAATACATCATGAGAAACGCTGGACTAGAAGAAACAAGCTGGAATCAAGATTGCCGGGAGAACTATCAATAACCTCAGATATGCAGATGATGCCACCCTTATGGCAGAAAGTGAAGAGGAACTCAAAAGCCTCTTGATAAAAGTGAAAGAGGAGAGTGAAAAAGTTGGCTTAAAGCTCAACATTCAGAAAACAAAGATCATGGCATCCGGTCCCACCACTTCATGGGAAATAGATGGGGAAACAGTGTAAGACTTAAGTTTTCTGGGCTCCAAAATCACTGCAGATGGTGACTGCAGCCATGAAATTAAAGGATGCTTAGTCCTTGGAAGGAAAGTTATGACCAAACTAGATAGCATATTCAAAAGCAGAGACATTACCTTGCCAACAAAGGTTTGTCTAGTCAAGGCTATGGTTTTTCCTGTGGTCATGTATGGATGTGAGAGTTGGACTGTGAAGAAGGCTGAGCACCGAAGAATTGATGCTTTTGAACTGTGGTGTTGGAGAAGACTCTTGAGAGTCCCTTGGACTGCAAGGAGATCCAACCAGTCCATTCTGAAGGAGATCAGCCCTGGGATTTCTTTGGAAGGAATGATGCTAAAGCTGAAACTCTAGTATTTTGGCCACCTCATGCGAAGAGTTGACTCATTAGAAAAGACTCTGATGCTGGGAGGGATTGGGGGCAAGAGGAGAAGGGGACGACAGAGGATGAGATGGCTGGATGGCATCACTGACTCGATGGACGTGAGTCTGAGTGAACTCCGGGAGTTGGTGATGGACAGGGAGGCCTGGCGTGCTGCGATTCATGGGGTCACAAAGAGTCGGACACAACTGAGCAACTCATCTGATCTCATCTGAATAGGTGTGTAGTGATTTTCACGTCTTTGTTGTCTGTTTTGTTCAACGAACACCTGGATCGGTATCTGATACAAAGTGCACAATAAACATTTGTTGAATTAAAGAATGGTTTACATAGTGCCTGTGTACTCAGATGCCACCCAAGGAGAAAGTAAGAAGAAAGGGAAGAGAGAAAAAGCAGTGAGGAAATGAGTCAGGTGTCGTTGTTGGGACTTTGTAGATTTTTGGTACTTTCCTCATTGCCATGTAGCCTTGTCATATATTTGGCAGTCTACATTTTTGGCAGTTACTAAAATCTCTAGCAGAAGTTCACAAAATCCACACTGACAGCCACCAGGCATAGGTTTGCAGAAAAGATACAGATCCCAAGGCAGAGACTGGAAAATATTTTTCTGGTGAGAATTTTTGAAACATTCTTAATGCCACTTTTGGATTGAATAGGATTTACTGCAAGTTGTATAGATGATTTGGAACCTAACACAAAGGTCTTCTTCCAAAGAGAAAATCTGTGCTTTTTCTGCCTAGAATATTTTGTGGTTAGCTGTTTTCAACTGCAGAATGTACCATTTAATAAAACAAGAATGCACCTGAGGATTTTAGAACAGTTTCGTTCATTTAGATAAAAGTACTTTGAGAGGTAAATAACAGTTTATAACATCAGCTTCTCCCCCATTTTGGATAAGAAAGAAAGTCTGAATATCCTATAGTTCACCCAGAGGCAGTGAGGAGGAGAAACGATGCCCAGAGGCACACCTGCACCTCTTCCTTCCAAGTCTGCACTCCTGCACAGGGTGGGTCAGGGAAAGGGAAAACACCTTCCCCAAACAGGACCCAAAGGTACTCCTTTGTTGTACAGCTTTTTCTGAAGATCACTGGAGGTGGGAATAAAGACACAAGCATCTGCTATTTTACCCTTCTCATGTTATTCATCTCTAGGGCTTTATGCTCTCAATTGCTTGTTATCTTCCTTTTCTATGGTTATGGCCCTTTCTTACTTACTATTCATTTTCTTGCACTTAACTTAGTAAAACTCCAAGCTTACCTTTCTAGCCTAACCCTCAGTACGTAAACAGAAGTGTTTCATATTTAGGAATAAAATATTTCCTCCCTCAATGAAAGTAAAGTTTTCTACACTAGTTTGTCTGTAAGCACTCAAAAAGTTTTAATTTAAAACATAGAGCAAATAAAATGACCCCTTTGTTAATCATTTGAATTTACCCTGCTATTAAACTAGTGAATCAGAGGAGCAAGGTTTATTGAGAATGAAAAGGTATTAGCTTCATACCTCAAAAATATGATTCCTATTATATCAATAACAAAGAAAGACATAAAAAATTGATAAAATCTGGGTAGTTATATAAAGAACTATATGCATGCAAAAATTTGGAGAAGATTGCTATAAAATGTGGACAGTAGGATAAATTATCAAGGAGGAGAAGCATAAAATAAATAAATTGAAGAGATAAAATCTGAAAAAGCAAACAAGAATAAAGAGCAACTTGCAGAAGTCATAAAAGGAAATAGAAAACTATTATTTTAAAGTGTCAGGGTGGAATGTGTTTTGCGGTTTTAAAAGTCAGGAAGTATGTAAATTTTGGTGGCAATTTTTGCAATGTCAGTGCCTCATAAAATTATTTTAACAGCTCCACAACTTGTATAAGCTATCTTATAATAAAAATACAAATTAATGAGAACTATAGACTATCACTTTCAGATCTATTGTATGGTGCCTACCTGTTAATTATTTTTTGGTTTACATTATATTAAAGGTCTTATTATTTCTGGTATACAAATATATCTACTTGACTGTATGACTACAGTTACACAGATGAAGAATGAAACCACAATTGGGCATTTTTTTTTTCAATTGCAATGTAATACTTTAGGTATCATTCAATTATTTCCAAAAAGTTACTTACTGCTTGTTCTAGAAACTAAACAGAGTGACGTGACTCTTCAGTGGTCCTAATTTACTAAAATGTTACGTAGCCATATAGGATTATTTCCAACATTCACATGTTAGAGACATCCTAATATATTAAAGGGACATCCCTGGTGGCTCAGTGGTAAAGAATCTTCCTGCCTATGCAGGAGACCCAGGTTTGATCCCTGGGTTGGGAAGATCCCCTGGAGAAGGAAATGGCACCCAACTCCACCAGCATTCTTGCCTGGAGAATCCCATGGACAAAGGAGCCTGGCAGGCTACAGTACATGGGATCTTAAAGAGACACACTGCTGCTGCTGCTGCTGCTGCTAAGTTGCTTCAGTCGTGTCCGACTCTGTGTGACCCCATAGACGCCAGCCCACCAGGGTCCCCCGTCCCTGGGATTCTCCAGGCAATAACACTGGAGTGGGTTGCCAGTTCCTTCTACAGTGCATGACTGAGCTACAAACACTTCACTTACCATATTAAAATTATCACAATCAGTTTGGCACCTTACACTTTCACAATATATAAGACAGCTTAGAAATATAAGATAGCTTTGTTTTATGAATTTAACTTGCAATGAAGGAAGTCAATATACAGGCATTTTTAAAAGAAAAGTTCTTGCACTGTTTTTTCCCTTTAATATTCAACACAAGTCTTTAAGACTTTCACATGGTTTGGCTTTAATTTTACATAGTGATATTTATTGCCTATTCAGTGTATCCTTAATCTTCAATACTGTGATGATATGTTATCAAGATATATTGAATTGGAACAGAAACATCAAAACTTTTCAGTAATTTGGCAAATTGACTGAATTGTTTTGGATCAGTTCTGTGAGCTCCTGCAGGATTGCAAGTTGCTATGTCAGGCAATCCATTTTTCATCCACAGAACTAAATTTCACATAGATCCACTTTTCCCTGAATTTTAATGTGTCAGTAATTCAAACTCAGTTTTGAATATTTTCTGACCTTAGCTGGTATCAAATGGATGAAACAATGAAGCTAAGCTGATTTTCATAAATCACACTTCTTTTGTGACTCCAAAGATGGTATAACTAACTCATCTTTTACCTTAATTGTTATCTATTGGTAGGTGGCAAATTTGATATAAGTGTGATGGAATGAACAAGAATTTAAATGATTAACACAGTTATAAGCCCCATCTCCTAAGTACCAAGAAAGAAAGAAATGATAAATGAATAACCGTTTTAAGAACTTGTAAGAATTTGATGAAAGTCAATACTAATCCACCCTATAAATAGGCATTTTATTAAAAGAAGGATTTGTTAATCACCCTATAAACAAGCATTTAAAAGGAAGATTTGTCTAATCACCCTATAAATAAGCATTTAAAAAGGAATAGATTCACTGTCAAATTACACTTTTGGAAGAAAATTGTCTTGATGGATGATTATGATTGAAGAACATTGAGAGGAATCGAGTAAAGTCAACATTTAAAGGAATCAAGTAAGGTGAAATCCAGTAAGGAATGGAAAAAGAAATCTCCTTAAGTGCTTTTTAGTTGTTTCAAATAGAGGAAGGGCATGATATCAAAAGAGAGGAAATATAAATCTGATGAGATAAGTTGCTATGATGGAACAGATATTCCAGCCTTCACTGAGAAATTATCTGTGAAAAGTGAAAATTTTGCACTAATATCCTTAACCTGTGGCATGGGAAATAATAAGAAGTGAGGGAGACTGGAGAAGCAAGGAATTTGAGATGAAATGCTCACTGTATAGACAATAGACAAAGGTCTTCTATTTAATACAATAGTGTATTTTATTTATTTTACATCATCCAAACATTGATTTCCAGCTTTGCTTCTTAAATTACTGTTGATGCTTTAAATTAAGAACAGTGAAATTATAAAAGTCTTTTTCTTAATGATAATATGTACTGAAAAGAAATGAAGTTGAAAAGCAAAATGTATTTCAGTGTGGTTAGCATTTATATGTATAACCTGCTGAAAAATAAACTGAAATTTCACTTGTAATTGCAATCCTTTCTACAAAGGAAGATGTGCCTTTTGAAAGATATAACATATCTATATGATGTGGTACTCATTTGAGAATTTAAATACCTGAGTTTCAGCCATTTTAAGGTTATTTAACTTTTCCAGTCTTTTATTTCCCTACTAGTAAACCAAGGGAGATAAAATTTTCACCTCTTGGAAACACTCTAAGGGTATAGACTTTTTTCCCTGACACAGTGTAACACAATATGCTCTGAGAAATAATTTGAAAAGTGTTCAAGCAGTTACTATTGATTATTATTTTTTTATTTATACTTCAAATGCATTTAAATTCTTTAATCAGCTGGAAATATGGTAGACTACTTTCATTCCCATTACAGATCTCAAATTCATTCCTTTTCCATTGTAGTTTTTCTTGTTTGCCAAGCCAATTGAATGTTCCCACTCTACTATTCAAAACCCAACACTGAAATACGCTCTTATGAAGGGTATGCTTCTTGCAAAACTTTTGAATGTATATGTAGGAACAGGACTCTGATTTATGGACAGTTCTTTAGCTTTACTTTAATTTTCCTTTTATTTTCACTGACAGTAAAATTTTCTGGAGAGTACAATCAAGATAGTGTATTCATAGAAATAACATTAATAGAAGCTTGGTCATAAACGAGAACAGTCATAACACCAATGTCCCTTACCAAGGCATTCCACACAGAGACATAACAGCACAATAAATAAAGAATTTGCCGTTTGTTACGCAACAACTAAAACAGAATTGCAGTAAAAAACTGTAATTTTATAAATGTTCCTATACTAAAAATAAAAGCAAAAATATGAGATCATGCTCTAGAGACAAAAGCTAAGAGTGAAGAGTTATAGAAAAAAAACATTGCAAAAAATAAAAATGTTCAAGTATTGTTAGAGAAGAGGGGAAGATTTGAATGGAAGAGTTTCAGGATTAATCAATTATATTTATTACTACCCTAGGAGGGACACCGACATAATTGTCTTTGTCCGTGAATACCTTATGCTGTTAAATTAAAATATACAGTTATCCATTTAAAGGACAAGATTCTATTTCCTTGGGACACCTCTCATATTACAAGGATGGAATAAAATTCATTGTTTACCTTGATTATAAGTAGATGATAATACTTTAGAAGTATTCTCAAGAACAGGCCAGTGTGACACCCTGCAATAGTAGGAGCCTGGGAGTTAAAAACGGATTCTACTCCTATTTCTTTAAATCATCGTCTGTGAAAGATACTTCCCAGTCCTGAAATAAAATTTCACTTCATGTTTCAATTTTACTGTGGGAACTGAACTATTAGAACTAGCAAGAGCAATAAAAACAATAATAACAATAATAAAATAAACAGTTTACTGATGCTTACTTTTTCAAAAAAAGGTAATGAAAAAAGCTGGATCACTTAATGGAACTAAGAATTGAATAATGCTTTAGTGGGGTTATTCCTACAGGATAACAATTTCTTCCCCAACATAACTAATCTAAGCAGTGCGTTTATTCTTTGTGGTTGAATATTGTATCAGATTTAAACAGTGGCTAGTTTCTACATGATTAGGAAAGACATGTTTGTCATGGGAGTAAAAAAATAAAATTTGTCTGTTAAATTACACATAAATATAAGGTACAAATGTATTTTTAAAATACAGATTAAAATAATCACACTTGCATTGTGTACATACGAAAATACAGTATTTAATATTCAATATACACAGACACATTTATGATAAATGCAACTATTGGGCAGTGCCAGTTCTTTGAGGGTTTTTGCTGTCTCCTATTTCCATAAACATGGAAACAAAAATGCTCTGCCAACATTCCCTAGCTCTGGCGGACATCCTGAAGCAGTTTGTTAATCTCAGCCACTAGCTCACTGGCATCCATGAGTTCATGTTTGCCGTCATTGAGGTGGTTAAGCACATTGTCAAAATCATCCTCTTCATAATTCTCAGGGATCTCCTCCATGGCCGGCAGCCATTTTGAAGAAGGCTGCACACTGGAGTGAGTTCCAAGTGGGGGCCCAGAGTTGTTGGTCGGGTTTTGAAAATGCGTACTGGCTGCCCAGGCCGCCACCCCCTGTGGGTAACCCACAGTCTTGGCTGGCAAAGGTCCCTTCCGGCGTTCCAGTGAGTTGGATCGGTCCATCTCAGTGCACTCGGAATAGGTGTCCAGAGAAGCGGGCAAGAGGCGCTGGAACACGCTGCTCATCTCCGAGAGCAAAGAGGAAGTGCTGGTGTCCCCAGAGTCCTCCTCACTTGGGGAGTCCTTCCCAAACGTGGAAAAACTCTTCTTCTTCTCACCAGAGTCTACAGGCTGCACGTCATCCTCAAGACTCTGATGCGGATGCTGCTGCTGGGGCTGCGCTGGGAATTCCTCCCCGGGGATGAACATGTTGCTCCTATAATCCGAGGAGGGTGAGGGCAGCGGCGGCATCCAGCACTGGTCGGAGTGTCCCAGGACCCTGCACTCTTCCGTGCACAGCCTCATAGCTGTACTCAAGGCAAACAACAAAAGCAACAAGGATTCAGTGTTACATGTCGTGTGACTCAAACATAATAGAAAAAATCGTAATTTTTTTTTCAAATACACAATTTTAAACCATCATCATGATACTAACCTATTACTTTACACATTAGATGGACTGTAATTACGACTTGAATATGACTGCTGGTTTTATGGACCTAGTGTATGTGTGTGAAAGTCTCTTAGTCGTGTCCAACCCTTTGTGACCCCATGGACTATATAGTCCATGGAATTCTCCAGGCCAGAATACTAGAGTGGGTAGCCTTTCCTTTCTCCAGGGGATCTTCCCAACCCAGGGATCGAACCCAGGTCTCCTGGTATATATACTTTTTCTTGTCCATCAAATAAGAAAGGAGGATTATGACTCATGTACTTCTCAGGAATATCATCTGCTCCTCATGCAATAATAAAATGGATGGATAACTTACAAATGAAAATGTCTGGAAGAGAGCTAAGGTGTGAGTGATGAAATATTTGCTGAACATAAACTCTATGAAAACCCAGAGGTATACGGTGAAATCCCTAACTTTAGAATGCTACCAGATAAGCCTTGAGTAACACCTTTGAGTACCTTCTATAATGTAGTCTATCTGACCTACTTTACTTTTAGTGGAGGCACTTATAATAAAATAATAAGTAATTATACTTATCAATCTCTCATAAAAATATACTGGATTATTTATTGACTGTTACTTAAAACAGCAGTGCAAATTATCCTCAACTACCAGCCATCTGCAGTTACTCTGTTAAGAAGAAATCTTTTAGAGGTTTTAAATTCAAAAAGTTGGAAAAGTTATCAACAGATGAAGAATATGAAAAAAACACTGGTTAGTTCTTCCAGATGTTATGATGCCCCATTGGAATGTGGGTGGCTACACTCAGAATATAATCAGTGATATGAGAAAACCAGAAAAATGAAGAAGAAGGGAAAAATCTCTAAATTTGGCAAATATATTAACTACATAACCACCAAGAAATGTGAAGATGTAAAATACACTCCACAAACCATCCATCTCTTTCAGTGATCATTAGGTCATTTCAATATCATGATTTCATTTTAGCTCAAATGACAGTATGCAGAAAATGCAAACTAATTATCTTATATTTGAATTAAAACTGAATTGATATCAGCCATACTTATACATTCAGAGCTAATTCTGTAGATCTGGCTGCTTAAGAATGATTTCTCTTCCAAATTACTGCTACAAAGGATGACTCTTGAACAATGCCAAATCCCCTGTCAGGGGAAGCAAGTTGTTGAGTGTGCTTTTTGCTATATCCCCAGCACTAGGTAAAGTGTCTGAAGTGTTTGCATAGACTAGGCAGTCGCTACATATTTTCTAATTATCAGGGAAATGCGAATCAAAACACACAATGAGAAATCACCTCCAACCTACCAGAATGACTATAATAAAACACAAACACAAAAACCCAAAGGACAACAAGTGAGAGGAGTGTGGAGAATTGGAACCTTTGTACACTGATGTTGGGAATGTAAGTGGTGCAGGTACTTTGGAAAATAATATGGAAGTTTCTCAAAAAATTAAGAGAGAACCACTATATGATCCACCAATCCCATCTTTCGGATTTACCCATGAGAATTGAAATTAAGATCTCAAAGAGATACAGCACTCCCCCTGTTTATAAAAGCACTGCTCACAATAACCAAGATGTGAAAACAAACTAAATGTCTATCAACTGTTGAATGGATAAAGAAAATGTAGTATATGCATACAGTGGAATATTATTCAGCCTTAAACATGAAGGAAACTCTCTAAAATGTGACGATATGGGTGAACCTTGAGGACATTAAGCTTTGTGAAATAAGCTAGTTACAGGAAGACACATACTGCATGATTCCTTGTATTTGAGGCATCTAAAATGGTCCAACTCAGAGAATCCAGGAATGAAATGGTGGTTAACAAGCATTAGGCAGACTGCTGCTGTTGCTGTTGCTGCTGCTATGTCGCTTCAGTCGTGTCCGACTCTGTGCGACCCCATAGACTGCAGCCCACCAGGCTCCCACGTCCCTGGGATTCTCCAGGCAAGAACACTGGAGTGGGTTGCCATTTCCTTCTCCGATGCATGAAAGTGAAAAGTGAAAGTGAAGTTGCTCAGTCGTGCCCAACTCTTAGCGACCCCATGGACTGCAGCCCACAGGCTCCTCCATCCATGGGATTTTCCAGGCAAGAGTACTGGAGTGGGGTGCCATATGCCTTCTCCATTAGGCAAACTGGGAAATTGCTAATTAAAAAGCACAAATTTTCAGTTAAGCAAGATTAAGTTCAAGAGATATGCTGTACAACACTCTACCTACTGTTAACAATATCACACAGCTAAAGTTTTGTTAATAGAGTAGATCCCATATTGAGTGTTCTTATACAATAAAATTGGAGAAGGAAATGGCAACCCACTCCGGTATTCTTGCCTGGAGAATCCCAGGGACAGAGGAGCCTAGTGGGCTGCCATCTATGGGGTCACACAGAGTCAGACACGACTGAAGCGACTTAGCAGCAGCAGCATACAATAAAATAAAATTTTGGAAAAGACTTATGCACAAGAAAGTGAAGAGTAAATGTCGCCTTTCAGAAAAGGAGATGTAAAGGACTTTGTTCAAAGGTGTGGAAGTCACTGCTCTTCATCATGTGCATCTCGAAGATAATTCTGTTCTTATACCTCATCCATTCTGGGCCTCAATTCTTAATAGAGAAGGAGTCAGTTGAAGAACATAAATGAGAGTAAGAACTGTAAGAAAAAATGTCTGATTGTTAGGAAGGCTAGAAATTCAAAGTATGGAAAATGATGGATAGTGTGAATGCCAATCCCGTGGGAATCACAATGGGGTGAGAGAAAGAGCAATACTGAGAATCCTTGTGTCATTTTGCTGTGAAGAAAAGTGACATTTAAATCAGCAAGAATAAAAAAGATTTAGATGTGCTGACTTCAAGCATTATTACTATTGGGGGATATTTACCAACTGTTGTTGTTTATCATATATGGACAAAATCAAAAGGTGTTGAAAGTAACTGGAATACCTCCATAGCCATGAGGTTTTCTAAGCACTGAAATAACTATCAAATGGTAATTAATTTTTTCCTTAATTCCCTGGGTCTCTAAAAGTGGAAAAGAGATCTGTCTGTATTGTCTTACTCACATCCTTTTAGAAGGAAGAGTAACAGACCTAAAGACATCTCTTCAGTTGTTTTCTGGCCTTTAATTCTGTGGGACAGTCTTAATTATTTGATCGAATCTGTTTTGTTTTATGTTTAATGATGGGGGAGAAAAGGAAAAATTACACAAGCTTCTAAGAATCCTGAGCATGATCAGCTTTCTAGAGAACAGAATGTAATGAAAATCACAATCAATACCATCTGAGTAATTAAAACAACAGTTTGTATAAAAAGTAAATTTGGTCATAGGAATTTTTAGGCAGAGAATGCTGTCTTATAACTTCACAATAAACAAACTGGGCTTTAGTTATAAAATAATAAATTAACATAAACTTTTAAAACTCAAAAATATGAAAAATTAATGAATAAAGATTAATGGGGATAAGGAAAGCTAAAATAATAGAGATGGAGGAACAGTGTGGCACAGAAGGGGCGTTTCTTAATTTCATTGATATGCAACCTTTACCCCAAGACTCAACTGTGCGAAATCATTCTCAGTGTGCATACAGCTTAGTGTCACAGGTGTTCTACACCATTTCCAATGAATCAGGACTTGTTGGCTAGTGGTGCAAGGGGCTAATCTTCCTTTGTTCCTGGAAAGCTCCTGTCCAGTGATTAAACTTTCTCTGAAGAGGGAAAGTCATGGGGAAACAGAAAACTCTATTTTCCCACAGCAAGATGGTGAGTTTTGTCTCTGTACTAGACCTTATAGGCAGGACAGGAAAGAGGCATTGAGTATAAGAAGATAAATATATGCCTAACTCCTATCAAGCCATTAGTCATTGAGTTATCAATCTATTAAGAGCCTGACATATGTAAAATGGTGTGATAGCTCCCCTCTCTCAAATGGTTTCCAGTACTAGAATAATCAAGTGTGACAAATGAGGTCATAGATGTCTAAGGTGTCAAATTATATGATACTGAGACAATATGTAAAAAAAAAATGTAGGATGTCACTTACATGTGGAATCTAAAAGCTATAACTGGTGAATATAACAAAAAAGAAACAGGCTCACAGATATAGAGAATGAACTAATGGAGAGAGGGAAGAGGGGAGGGGCAAGATAGGGATAAGGGATTAAGAGGTACAAACTATTAGGTATAAAATAAATAACCTACAAGGATATATACAGCGCAGGGAACATAGCCAATATTCTATAATAACTATAAGTGAAATATAACTTTTAAAAATTGTGAATCACTGTATTATATACCTATAACATATAATATTGTATAGCAACCATACTTCAATAAAAAAAAAAAAAGAGTATAGGTGGATGCTGAAGCAGTTAAAGAGAAACTCGAAACAAATTTTGAGAGATGAATAGAATTGAGATAGACAAAGTAAAGAGAAGCTCGTTTTTCAGGTAGAAAGGCGAACATGACCAAAGGATTGCTGTGTTATGTAGAAATAACCCTGCCTATTGCAAAAGATTTTAAAAAAATAAATTTAATAAGCTAGGACTGGATTTCACTGGCCTTGAAATGTCAAGACAAACAGCTAATTAGGTGTTGCCAGGCAACAAAAGTCAATAACTATTTTTGAACTAAAAAATATAAAATGTTCTGAAAAAGTTGTTCAAGCTGTATGAAAGAAAGGTTTGACAAAGGAAGAAGCTATTGGAGAGTGAATACCACTTCATGTGCTGATACAGAAAAGCAACCAGAAGTAGGGTACCAGCCATGAGAATGGAGAGGACAAGGAATTAAAGAGGAATGTTTGAATTAAGTAATCATAGATGTTACAATGATAAAAAAAAAAATGAAATGAGCTCAGTTAAGGAGTATCGCAAGGACAGCCTGGTGTAGCTAACACTTTGGGAAAAGGGAGATTTTGCAAGCATTTGTATAGAGTTGTAATTCAAAGTTGAATGAGTAAGGAAGAAAGTATGCTGACAAACACGAGCCAACAGACAAAAATGCGTGCTGACTTTACTGTTCAGAATGCAGGGTCTTCCTGTGGGAATTAATAGAATGAATTAATAGAATGAATGACCAGAAATGACCCTGTTGGCAGGCAAAGCAACATAACATAATCTATATTTGATCACAGTCTAATGCAGAAAAAACAGTTGGAATAAGACACTGAAATTCTAAAAATATCCATGCTTTAAAAAAATTGTACTGATTTCTGTTAATGGCATTCAGATGTGGACTTAACATTTTTTTCTACTTGGAATATTTCCTGGGAATATAAAGTTTACAAAGCAAAACTTTTACACACTAATGTGTTGAAAGAAACTGCAAGTGTGAAGAATAAACCAGAATATGGGTAATGTATCATCAGAATGATGGTGATAATTAAGTATAGATATTTGATTATGCACATTTCTATACTAGTCAAGCATACAAAAAGCTTAAGATATTTTATGGATCATTAGTGATTTCCTGGTGCTCTGTGCCTCTAAAATAGTTTCTACAGTACCCCACATAGAGACAAGAAGCTAATAAGGCAGAAGCATATGTATTATAATACAATCTATTATAATATAGTTACATGGCCTAGCAAAAGATCTCTCCCACCACACACCTAGATTAAGTATAATTTTGTGGAATTCCTTTTTAAAGACTTGTCTACATATTAACTGGTGTTATTAATGTTAATATAAAAATGAGCCTCTAACTTTCAGAAGAAATGTGACTTACAAGGAGTCTAAAGTCACTCACTAAATAAGGCTCTAGTATCTAGAGTTTATCAATATCCACCTATTGTTTCCCCAATTATTCTTTATTCTTTAACATTTATTTTAATTACTTTAATTCAAGCATTAGATAACTCTCCTGCTATGAACATAGGTGGCAGTGGTAACTATAGGCTAGAATGAAAGAGGAGTCCTGATCTTTTTTAAAAAAAATTAGACCATGATTAGCTATTGAATTAGAGAATTTCAGAGTTAAAAAAGGATTTTAGGTATCACTTGGGCCCGGTAAGGTTATCTAAGCAGGGGCAGTTGTTCTTTTAACTATAGTGATAAATGAATTGTGTCAATGAGTCAACCTTCTACAACTGAAAAAATAACAGGAAATATTGATATTATACCCATGATATGTTTCCATTTTATGAAATAAGTTGGGAAATTATATTATTGAAAATTAAGGATCAATATTCAAAATTTGAGTTCCATCAGTATTATAGAATCATAGAAATTCAGCCAACTTTTTCATTTCATGGGTAAGAATAACAAAACTGTTTCTCTATGAGCAAATTGTCTGAGGCCATATATATTCCACTAGTTTTTTCAAGAATTTCTCTTTAAATTGGTTTAGAGAATTTATGAATTTAACAAAAACAAACAACCCCCCGCATGAGTGACTGTGTAAGTATCAGCTTTCAGTGTACATTGATTGTAGCCCTTAATGCCACTAGAAGTCCTTCCCATACATCATCCTGTCAGAAATGCAGTATCTATTACAGTAATAGCATAATTAAATAAGCAGCATTTCATTGGTTCTCAGACAGGTAGTAAGACTTTAGAAAGGCAAAACAAATATGTCACTCAAAGTATTAAAAAAAAAACAACTTACTTTATATTATTCTTGATAGATATGTGTTTATGAGTAGAGGCATGGGTTCAAATCTCACCTCTAAAATATACAAATTGCTTGATTTTGTATACTTTTTTTTTTAACCTTTATAAGCTTCTGTTTTCAAATCTTAAAAAAAAAACAAAAAACACTACTGTTATTACCACCACCACTAAATGCTATGCCAGAGTGCTGGGAGAGGCAGTGCAGATACAGAACTCATGAGCCCAGAGGAAGCACTGGCGCATCACTGGTGACTGTGACTGCCTGGATTAATAGTAATACTCCTGCAGCTCCTGCCACCATTATGACTACAGTTTACAAGAGCTAGCATTTCTGTTTACTGATTTCCACTGAGTTTCGGTGGCTCTCTGAAGCTCTCTCAGGTCTATTTCCTAAACTATCTCATTTATCTGTATTTAGGAAACAGTTGTTCATGGACTCACACAGGTAATACAGTTTTGTTCTCCCTTTCTTTCATTTATCACTTCATTTATTCATTTATCAAGTGGCAGTTATTTGATCAACATTCAGTGGAATTTAGAAATATAAGTAGCCATAGGAATAGGTTCTGAAGGGTTGATGTAATATTATAGTCTTTAGTAACAGGGTTGCTACAGTGAGGCAGTCAGTATTTACTCAGCTGGATCTGAGAGTTTCTACTGCAGGATTAGAGAGGAGGGACTCTAAGGAAAACGTGGCTCACAACTTAATAGGGTCTCCTCCATCTAGCTGTGTGCTTATAAATTCCCCTCCTGGACTCCTGCCCCCTCTTCATTACAGTGGAGACATGAAATGAAAGGTGGCAAAAAATATTCCATGCTTGCCACCTACAAAGATGCATTCTTTTGCCTATTTTTAGTGATTGAAGTATACCATTCCCTAGTGTATTTTCATCTCTGATTATGTGAGTTGGTTCCCATCACAGGAAATGTGTCCTCCAAATTATAGTCCTGCTTACCACTAGGCACCAAAACAGGCTGTCTGAATAAAAAACAACCACCCAGTAATTTGACAGAATTGCTCAAGAGTGCCCTATGGCAGTAGTGGATAGGGGAAAAAGAGGAGGGAAGTGGTGTGGTTTTCTATCCTCCTCTGCCCACTCCTTCCTTCTTGTCCTCTTAAGCTTTCCTGTTTATTCCCTTTCTCTACCAACTGATTACTATGAATTTTAATTAAGCAATATAAAATTGTTTCAATTTATGTTCATTACTGATAGTGTGCATATAGCTACTTTAGTACAAAGAAAAAATAAAAGCATGGGAGAAACCACTCACTCCACTGGTGCAGTAGACCTGAAAAATAAAGATTTATCTATTTGTCATTGTGGTGACACTCTTACCTGCTGGAATTCTTCCATCTGTAAGAAACAGATCACTGAATCCTTCACCCAGCAGCCTGTCTATTGGAGAATCTCGCCCCAGATCATAATCACTGTCTCCTGCTTCACTGTCACCACGGCCACTGTCTTTCAAGCTAAATTTGTCCATGTCTTGAAGGGCATATCTAGAAAGAGAAGTCAGGGAAAGTAGAGATTTTACTCTTCAGCATTAGGTTATTGGAGATATAATAGGTAACAGGAGGGTCATTCATACCTATAGCTCCTGGAATATTTGTTTCCTCTAAAACTTGGCCTTGGCTGATATTGTCCCTGGTGAAGCATTGAAAGAAGCTGGGAGACCTGCTGGAAACCAAACAGACTGTATTGATTCCTGGAAACAAATCCCCCAGTACTCAAAAGCTTTAAGCAAGCAACTACAGTTACTACTCACTATTTCATCCTAATTAATTGAACATATTATCTTCATTTTAAAGACCTACACATGCTAGACTCTGATAGACCATGCAACCAGCCACCAAACAGAACTGAAGTAAGTCCCAGAGAGATTTAGATGTTATCATACAGCTGACATTTTCTTTTTGAAAGAGGATTCCTTTATTTAAAAAATGACTGATTACCTCTATTTTATTGTTCAGGTTAAAGTGATCAGTTATAAAAATACATGGGAAATGCTGCAGAAATACATGGGAAATGCTGTAAAATGCTGTAAAATACATGTAGTCAAAATAATGTCAGAAAAATTTCAAAAGTTGAACAAATACACATGCACTGGGATGGGATTCTGGAAGCCTCCATTTTAAAATTTTTCTTAGAGGCCATAACTATGAGAATTAGAGCAAGCCCCTTTGTTTCTGGCTTGAAGTATCATAGTCTGAGGATAAGGGGACTCTAATTAGATAGTCCTTTGCTAGCTTGACATTTACTTTTCAACATTACACATAGTACATGCAAGCATATTCTTTATGAAAAACTCAAGACCAGCATGCTGAGGTGTGTATATTTGCTTTATCCACATAATGTAACGTGCATCCTATTTAATTTCCATTTTGTTAGTACTGTTACTTAGTAATGGAAACATTTAAGAACTAAGGCATAGACAACTTCTGACCACTAACAACTGAGTGTGTCAGTGAATAGGTACAGGGTGTGATCTTACCTCAACAGCAGGGGTGGCATGGGTGAGTTCTAATGAGAAATTCTCTGGCACGTGGTTTGATGAGATGGTCACCAAACTGTTGAGGGACTGGTGACTGTTGTGACTCTGCCGGCTGCCCATTTGCCCTCTTTCTAAGGTAGGAGATGAAGACGGAGATGACCTGTGATGAGATCTGATGGGCAGGGTGCCATTAACGGTAGGCACCAATGTGATGTCCCCTTTGTGGATCTGCCTGGAGGGTCTTTTGGGGTGATGCTGGTATGTCGATTCTGCTACCCTACAGTTGTAGGATCTAGTGTCTTTTTTTTCTCGGTTACACCTAGTTGCAAACAGCACCATAATAACCAACAATACTGCACAAATTGCTCCTAAGGAAATGATTATAATCATGGAGACATCCAAGGGTGCTTGGCTTACTGAGGTCATTGCTGTACTTGTCACCGACTCTGCATATTCAAAGATCACACACTTCAGAAGGACTTTGGTATGCAGCTGAGGATTGCCTTTGTCCTGGATGACAACTGAGAGCTCCCATTCTGTGTAGGGAACAGATTCCATGCTTACGTTGGTATGGATGTCACATGATCGTGGATCAATTACAAAGATATTCTCCTCGTTACCTGCTACTATGGAGCAGCTGAGTTCTGCATTCACGCCAGAGTCTCTGTCAATTGCCCTAATTCTTGTGACATGAAAGCCGCTTTCAGCCCCTTTGGGGATGGAGATTTCTGCTGTGTTATTGCGCAGTGCAGGCCCTATAACAACAGGGACATTGTCATTTTCATCAATGATGGTGAGCACCACTGTGGTATTGCTTACAAGTTGCTTTGGACTTCCACCATCTCTTGCTTCGACCACAAAAGTGATCTGACTCACCTCCTCATGGTCAAAGATTCTGAGGGCGTAGATGGCTCCATTAGATGGGTCAATGGTGACATATGTAGTAATGGAACTTCCCAGGATAAAACTCTCCAAAATGGTATATGTCACTTGCCCATTTTCTCCAAGATCAGGATCTGTGGCTGTAACGGTGGTGATATATGCCCCGGGTGAGTTATTCTCTGAGATTGCAAATTCATATCGACTTCTCTGGAAGTGGGGTGGATTGTCATTTATATCATTGATTTGAACAGTAAAATGTTTTACTGTAGAGAGACTGGGTGTCCCCTTGTCCTCAGCGATTACAGTCAAACTGTATTCAGATCTCTTTTCTCTATCCAGCGTGGCATTTGTCAAGATTAAATAATTGTTTTCATAAGTCTTCTGAAGTTTAAAGTGACCATGTCCATGAAGCTTACAAACTATTTCTCCATTCAGCCCAGAATCCTTGTCCTGAACCCTGACCAAGGCAACAAATGTATCAATAGGATCCCCTTCAAAAATATAAGAAATTTCTTCTTTTCCAGGGGACATGAGGTTTATGCTAATTTCAGGTTTATTGTCATTAACATCCACAACCTTAATTATAATTTTGCAATGTGCTGGGATTGAATTTGGACCCAAATCTTGAGCCTGAACATCAATCTCATAGGATTTGGTGATTTCATAATCCACCTGCTTGAAAAGAGTCAAATGTCCTCTTTCTGAATCAATCTTAAAAGTCTCTATAATTTTGGGAGACACATGACTGCTGAAGGAATAGACAATTTTCCCATTAGCGCCCTCATCTGGATCAGTGGCATTCAGATCAAGGAGCAGAGTGCCAACGGGGGAGTTTTCTAAGAGTTGTATTATATAAGACTGCTGCTCAAAAGCAGGGCTGTTGTCATTAGAGTCTGAAATGCTGATTTTTAGTATGGATGAGCCAGACCTCTGAGGCACCCCCATGTCGGAGGCGGTGAGCTGAAGCTCATAGCTTGACTTCAGTTCCCGATCCAGCTCTCTGACCACTATGAGTTCTGCATACTTCGCTCCATCAGTCCTGGTTCGAACCTCGATATTAAAAAAATCATTGGCAGAGAGAGAGTACGTGTGGAGGGAATTTTCCCCAACATCTGGATCAAATGCACTGTCCAGAGGGATACGGGTCCCCACTGCCGCGCTTTCTGAAATCTCAATAGGTATGAGAGATCTTGAAAACTGGGGCGAATTGTCATTAATATCCAGCACTTCAACTTCAATATGGAAAAGCTGCAGATGCTCAGTGGGCAGAGTGATCACATCAAACTCTATGGAACAGTTCAAGTTTTTCTGGCATAGTTGTTCGCGGTCTATTTTTGCTCCTATGCTGATTTCCCCGTTATCCTCGTTGACCACGAGTAGAGGAGTATTTCCCCGTTGCATGGCTCGGAAGCGAACAGTAGAAGGATTAGGTAGCTTAACTAACACATCAGCCACATCCTCTGATAGTCTTGCAATTACCGATCCAACCCTCTGCTCCTCATAAATCCTGTATTTCAAATTCTTGCCCAGCACATCCAAGTTGAAAGACACCACCAAGAGTGCAAAAACAAACGTAAAGTGCATTTTAGCATTCATTTGGTACATCGGTCAGTTTATGAGGTTCCGCTCACAGATCAAATTAAAACAGCAAACCAATCCCCTCAACTTCCTTTGGCAACTTAAAGCTAATCTACATTTGGTACCGGAAACTTGAAAGCGTCTCTTAATAACACAGCACAGCAATTAACAGCTCTCAAACTTTTGCTTTATACACACCGTGTCACGCCTTCCAGATATTACCGGCATGGAGTCCAGTCCTTGCATTTGTTTGGCCGTTCGTCCTCTTGGCAGGCAAAGAGAGTGTCACCTCCGCGTTTTCCCCCTTGTGTAGTCGGAATCCATCTATTGCAGGGTGCCGCCGGAGTCCGCAATGGATCTTTCCCGAGCGATTCTCTCTCCCTTTCTCTGCTCGGCTGCAGACTAAACGCCCGTGATTGCTGACTCCAGTCTAAAATCTGTACAACTTCACTTCAACTCAGACAAAGCTCTCTTGCCCGGCGTGTGTTGAATCGCTTCCAGCCAATCAGCGTCCTTCCAAATCAAAAGCTGATGGAGTCCCCAAAGCGAGGGCTGGGCAGACTGGAGAGGGTGGGAGAAGGAGAGAGACAGGGAGGGGTGGGGGGCGGGCGGGGGCTGGGGGTGCGGGAGAGAGCGAGCCTGGGAGAGCAAGGCCGGTGGGGGCTGGGGGAGCAGGATACGAGAGGCTCCGTGACTGCTCCTGCCTTCCTCCACCCCTCTCCCTTCCTCCTCTGCATCTACTGCATTCACTTTCTCTGAGCGTGCCACGACAAAGGAGAGACAAATTACTGAAGAAAAACTTTAAATCAACTTCTGGTCGCCTTTATTTATTTGGTATTTTAAATTGGCCTGCTTTTCTTAATTGCCCTTTCTTCTTCCGCAAACATGTAATCATCTTGCTTTTCATAGTCCTTAAGTACTGGTTTAACTTAAAATACCTCTAAGTGCATTTTGTTGGTGGAGGAATTTAATAAAATTTGAAAACTTGCTTCTAATTATGCTTGTTTGCCCGCCTCCTTCCCCTCCCCCTCTGTAAATACTTGGGTCTTTCTCCTTTTGTGAGCACAAGCAGATTTTCTTGTGCTCTGTTTTAAAGAACAGAACTAGTAAAGAGGTTTCATTTTCTGTTTTTCTTTCATCTTTATTCTTTGAAGATAAGAAAAAGGCTATTTTCCACTCTTGATTTCTCTTAATTAGCAAGATTTAAAGGAACACCTTAAGATCTGAAACTAATTAACAATATAGTTCTACCTTCTAACACTTCTTGCCTGGAGTTTGGTCAAAATTGGCTATGATATTTCTTTGCCCTGTACTTCAAAAAATCCTATTTACCTTTGGTAAAAGACATTTCATGGTTTAGCATGTCAATTTCTACGGAAAAGGTACTAGACTATCTATACATGGTGAATCTTCGCAATGAATACTGGGGGGACATGGACTCAGAAATTTACAAGTCAAATTTTTATAATATATGTATTATTTATGAAAACACTTTTAGGATTTGTATTTTTAAAACCCAAAGCTTGTTTACATTGAAAAATAAAATGCCTGAGCTGAAAATTGCATTTTGTGTGCATCAAAATGCTAAGGAAATATCATGGGAGGTTTGTGCTCTATCCAGGTCACAGAAACTGATATGGTATTCTTATTTGAAAATATGATTATTTATGATGTTCTTTCTGCTCTGCAATTCCTTTTAAGTTTATCATCATGGCTCTATTCTTAATGCTTTTTTTCATACCTCTTGCATTATTCCTCAGCTGTCTTCATCCACTTGCATATTTGCTGTTTCACATAATCTCACTGTCACTTTTTTCCCATTTATTTTCTCCCACTCTCTCTTTTGCCCCCCCCAGAAACATATAAAAAAAGTAATTTTCTGATTTTTCCACTTTACTTACTCTCAGCAGAGCTCAGCTAAAGTAACTAAGAAGATTCTTTCCAAAAAAGAAAGCAGAGGAGTCTCAGCGTGAATTCTCCT